>NC_073628.1:118535000-119160000 GCF_029407905.1 Bubalus kerabau
CAGTGGAAACAGTGTCAGACTTTATTTTTCTGGGCTCCAAAATTAATACAGATGGTGACTGCAGCCATGAAATTAAAAGACGCTTACTCCTTGGAAGGAAAGTTATGACCAACCTAGACAGCATATTCAAAAGCAGAGACATTCCTTTGCCAACAAAGGTTCGTCTAGTCAAGGCTACGGTTTTTCCAGTGTTCATGTATGAATGTGAGAGCTGGACTGGGAAGAAAGCTGAGTGCCAAAGAATTGATGCTTTTGAACTGTGGTGTTGGAGAAGACTCTTGAGAGTCCCTTGGACTGCAAGGAGATCCAACCAGTCCATTCTGAAGGAGATCAGCCCTGGGATTTCTTTGGAAGGAATGATGCTAAAGCTGAAACTCCAGTATTCTGGCCACCTCATGCGAAGAGTTGACTCATTGGAAAAGACCCTGATGCTGGGAGGGATTGGGGGCAGGAGGAGAAGGGGACAACAAAGGATGAGATGACTGGATGGCGTTACCGACTCGATGGACATGAGTTTGGGTGAACTCTGGGAGTTGGTGATGGACAGGGAGGCCTGGTGTGTTGTGATTCATGGGGTCACAAAGAGTCGGACACAACTGAGCCACTGAACTGTACTGAACTGAAGATGTCAATGTTCACTCTTGCCATCTCCTTCTTGGCCATGTCCTATTTACCTTGATTCATGAACCTAACAGTCCAGGTTCCTATGCAATATTTTCTTTACAGCATCAGCCTTTTACCACCAGACATGTCCACAACTGAGCATTGTTTCCACATTGGCCCAGCTGCTTCACTGTTACTGGAGCTATTAGTAATTGTCCTCTGCTCTTCTTCAGTAGTGTACTGGACACCTTCCAACCTGAGGGGTTCATATTCTGTTGTCATATCTTTTTGCTTTTTTATACTGTTCATGGGTTAGTCCAGTCAAAATACTGGAGTGGGTTACCATTTCCTTCTCCAGTGGACCAGGTTTTGTCAGAACTCTTCACTACGACCCATCCATCTTGGGTGGCCCTGCACAGCATGGCTCATAGCTTCATAGAGTTACATAAGTCCCTTTGCCACGACAAGACTGTGATCCATGAAGGAGAGTTTTAGGGAGCAAGTCCCCATAACAGCTGCTATCTCGGGCCACTGGCCACTGGGGACTTTGGTTTTTCTACATGCATTCAATGTTGATAATGTCCTTCGTACTTTGTTCTTTCTTACTGTCTGCAGTGTTCTTTATAATATGATGTTCCTCACTTTTGTAATTTTATTTTTAGATTTTACTATGGAAGTTTTCAGGGAACCAAAGATGGTTTTACGCTCAAAAAGGAGAATGTCATTCTTTAAAAGGGCAAATGTGAGGAAGCCTTTGATAAGACCCAGGTAAGACATAGGATCTGGTCACAACAATATGTTCATGCACACGCTGTCCTTAATCATACTGTGCATGCACAGGGATACTTTGTTATTTTAAATCACTATTTATTTTCTAAAATTTGCACCATGCAATGAATATTATACAATAACTTTTTAAAACTTAACAAGCTATCATGGATATCCTTTCATGTCAATATAAATAGATTTACCTTCTTCCATAGTATGGATGTTGCATGGTTTATTTAACTATATATTTTTAATGGACATGTATATTATCTTTACTTTTTCATTGGTATGACTAGTACCCCAAGAAACATTTTTGTATGGATATCCTTGCCAGTTTGTGTTTTTGTGGATTGCATACAGCTGTAGTGGTCTCCTAACTAGCTCCTTACTTCTTGTCTCAGCCTCTAAGTTCCCAATGCTAGACAAAGAGTCTGTGATCTTTTCTTTCAGAAATGCCCATTCTTTCTTTCCACTCACCTTAGCATAAGTTCCATCTCTACAAAATAAAGTTCTCCAGTTGTTTATCTGCTATGACTTCTACCTCCTCTGAAGTAATAAACCTTTAAAATACAAGAACTTACCATGTTCTATTTTTTACTACTTTTTAATTTTTTAAGTATGTTTTCCACCTTCTCAACTTGATGATAATTTTCTTACGCATGTCATTCATTCAGGCACTTATTTTTTTTAATTTAGTATTATCTATTAATGACTGACTGCATGAAAAGTTCTCTTATAGATGATAGAGATGTATTAGCACATACAAATTTGTTAGTCAATGTCACTGGCAGAATATTTTGTATAGAGAAAGCTTCCAGAAGTATGTTTTCAGTTACTGATAATGTTCATTGAGGGTTATAAGTCCTCTGTCTCTTCTAAATTCTCTAGATGGAGCTTCCTCCTCTTCAGGGAACTAAAATTACTCCCTGAAGTTCAATCATTTATCCCTTTTAAGGAACTGGAATTATTCCCTGAAATTCAATCATTTATTCCTTTTGCTGTTCCAGTTTGTACTATTCACCACTCTCCACTATGTCTACAGAAATATGTAGTTCCTAGTTTAGTTGAATATAAAAGAAGTCTTTTCTTTTCCTTCTCTCTCTCTTTTTTCTTTTCTTTTTTTTTTTTTTTTTTTTTTTTGATCACTCCATACAGCTGTGGAAACTTAATTCCCTGACTAGGGATTGAACCTGCACCCTTGGCAGTGAAAGTGTGGAATCCTAACCACTAGACAACCCAGGAATTCCCCCAATCTAGCTTTCTACTGTTATGTTTTATGTCCCTTCACCCTGTGTATTCTGTGTTTTAACAGATTTTCAAGTCTATTTGAAAATTTAGTATTTTCAAGTCTGTGAATACTATATTACATATCTGAAACTAATATAATATTATAAATCAGCCATACTTCAGTTAAAAAAACAATGGAGACTAAAGGTGGTGGAATGATATATTCAGACTAAACTCGGGGGAAGTAGAAGGAAGTAAATAATAAACGAGTGGAAATCAATAATATGAAGAGAAGAAAAATGAGAAAATCCAAGCACAAATAAGTTTTTTGTAAAGATTAACAAAATTGATAAACCATTAACTATACTGACAAAAGGGAAAAAGTGAGATGACACAGATTTCCAAAACCTGGACCAGAAGAGAGGACCACTGACCCTAAAGAAACTAACCTGTTTGTAAGAAAATGCAAGGAGTATGACAATGACAATTAGATGAAATAGAGCAATTTCTAGAAATACCCAAATTTCTGAAACTGACTCAAGAAATAGAAAATGTGAGTAAATCTCTATATCAAGAGAGGAAATTGGATTAATAATTTAAAATCTCACAGATAAAAGTCTAGACAGATGGCTTCACTGGAGAAAGCTATGAAATATTTAAAGAATAAATGCTACCAATAGTCTACAAACTCTTTGAGGAAATAGAGGAAAAAGGAACACTTCTTTTTTTTTTTTATATTTGGATTTTTTTTTAATTTTATTTTATTTTTAAACTTTACATAATTGTATTAGTTTTGCCAAATATCAAAATGAATCTGCCACAGGTATACATGTGTTCCCCATCCTGAACCCTCCTCCCTCCTCCCTCCCCATACCATCCCTCTGGGTCGTCCCAGTACACCAGCCCCAAGCATACAGTATCGTGCATCGAACCTGGACTAGCAACTCGTTTCATACATGATATTTTACATGTTTCAATACCATTCTCCCAAATCTTCCTACCCTCTCCCTCTCCCACAGAGTCCATAAGACTGTTCTATACATCAGTGTCTCTTTTGCTGTCTCGTACACAGGGTTATTGTTACCATCTTTCTAAATTCCATATATATGCGTTAGTATACTGTATTGGTGTTTTTCTTTCTGGCTTACTTCACTCTGTATAATAGGCTCCAGTTTCATCCACCTCATTAGAACTGATTCAAATGTATTCTTTTTAATGGCTGAATAATACTCCATTGTGTATATGTACCACAGCTTTCTTATCCATTCATCTGCTGATGGACATCTAGGTTGCTTCCATGTCCTGGCTATTATAAACAGTGCTGTGATGAACATTGGGGTACACGTGATCTTTCCCTTCTGGTTTCCTCAGTGTGTATGCCCAGCAGTGGGATTGCTGGGTCATAAGGCAGTTCTATTTCCAGTTTTTTAAGGAATCTCCACACTGTTCTCCATAGTGGCTGTACTAGTTTGCATTCCCACCAACAGTGTAAGAGGGTTCCCTTTTCTCCACACCCTCTCCAGCATTTATTACTTGTAGACTTTTGGATCACAGCCATTCTGACTGGTGTGAAATGGTACCTCATAGTGGTTTTGATTTGCATTTCTCTGATAATGAGTGATGTTGAGCATCTTTTCAGGAACACTTCTAATATGTTTATGAGGCAGCAAGTATTGTCCTGATCCCAAAGCCAAACAAAATTATCATAAGAAAACTGCAGACCAATAACCCTCTCAAACCTAGGTGTGAAAATCCTCAATAAAATATTAGCAAACCAAATTCAACCACATTTAAAAAGGATTATATACCATAACCAAGTGGGATTTATTCCAGGAATGCAAATAATGCATCTGAAAATAAATTAATACAATGCATCATGTTAATAAAATAAGGGAAAAAACTTCACACAAGTATATCAATTGATGCATTAAAAGCATTTTATAAAATCTAGCATCCATTTATGATAAAAATTCTCAATAAACTTAGAAGGGAATCATCTCATTCTTTAAAAGTACATTTATGAGAGGGTGAGATGAATGGAGAGAAAGCATATACATTACCATATATTAAATAGATAGCCAATGGAAATTTGCTGTTTGACTCAGGGAACTCAAACTGGGGCTCTATAACAACCTGAAGGGTGGGAAAGGGTGGGAAATGTGAGGGAGGTTCAAGAGGGAGAGATCATATGTACACCTGTGGCTAATTCATGGGCTTCCCACATGGCTCACTGGTAAAAGAATCTGTCTGCCAAGGCAGGAGTTGCAGGAAACCCCAGGGTTGATCCCTGGCTTCGTAAGATCCCCTGGAGAAGGAAATGGCAACTACTCCAGTGTTCTTGCTGGGAGAATCCCATACACAGAGGAACCTAATTCAGGGCTAATTCATGTTGATGAATGAGAGAAATCAAACCAATGTTGTAAAGCAATCATCCTTCAATTAAATAAATAAATAAAAAGAAAAAACTTATAGCTAACATCATTCTTAACAAGACAAGTATTTAATAGGAGAAGAACAAGTTGGACAACTTGTGAATTTGTATGGAGAGGTTCTACCAATGACAAATGACATAAAGATAAGGTTCAATGGGCAGCTGAAATTGTGAAGTGGAGTTCACAGAAACTAGAGATATAGCTTCACCATAACAGTGAAAGTCACTTCCTCATGTCAATGAAAACTGAAACCACAGAGGATGTAGAGATTACCTAGCAGAAAAAAATCATAAGGCAAGAGTCAAGAGAATTGAGTTGAAACATTAGGGCAACACCTGTACACAAGAAACAGTGAAAGAAGAAATCAGCAGTGGAAATTTAGAAATATTGATCTATAACAACTGCTGGTCACTCATGCTCTGTCTTGCTGAAATGACTGCCAATGAATCCATAATGGAAGTTTTCCTTGGAAAAAAAAAAAAAAGCCCCTTTAAAATACTCCTTCTCTTCTTCCATTGGGGTTGTCAAATGATTAGACCAAGCTTAGGATGGGTACATTAAGTTAATCTCTAGGAAACAAGCAGAGTAACCAATTTATCCACTCTGCTCTTCAATCACAGTTCAAAGCCCTGAAGTCTGGCAGAGGCCCTTCCCCATTCCCTAACTGGAGAAGAATCCAGGGTCACCGTCTCTTTCTCGCTGTCAACGATGCTTTCTTGTTTTCCAGAAACTTGACAGAAGTCCTCCTAAACACACAGCACTTGGAGTTCTTCAGGGAGTTCCTCAGAGAACGGAGGGCTGAAACCCCATTGCAGTTCCTGGTCGCCATACAGAAGATCAGCATTGAGACAAATGAAAAGATTTATAAGTCTCTCTTTGAAAACATAATCAAGACTTTCTTCCACGGAAAAAACTCTCCTGGTATGCATTCTCCTCTCCTGAAATTGTTTCCTTTACTCTTTAGAATCTTAGGTTTGGGGAAGAGACTGCTCTATCCCTGAGAAAGCAGAACAGAGCAGCGGCCACATGGGGCAGTATTGAGACAAAGCTGAAGACGGTGAAAGCAGAGAATAATAATAAATCCACTTTTAAAAACTGAAGTATAGTTAATTTCCATTAGATTTGTCTCAGATATAGGGCATAGTGATTCAGCATTTTTATAGAGTATAATCCACTTAAAGTTATTATAAATTACTATATTATATATTATTATATATTATATTATACAAAGTTAATATAAGACTATATTCCCTGTGCTATATAATACATCCTTGGTGGTCGTGGTGAAGTCACAAAGTCATGTCCGATTCTTGCAACCGCATGAACACCAGCCCACCAGGCTCCTCTGTCCATGTGGTTTTTCCAGGCAAGATTACTAGAGTGGGTTGCCATTTCTTTATCCAACAACATATCCTTATATCTTATTTATCTTATACATAGTTCATATCTCTTCATCCCCTCCTCCTATCTTGTGCCACCTCCCTCCCCTCTTCCCATTGATAACCACTAGCTTATTCTCTATATCCGTGAATCTGTTTATGTTCTGTTATATTCATTTTTTTTTTATTTTTTAGATTCCACATATAAGTGATAACATGCAGTGTTTCAAAGAAGAAAAAACAAATCAAATCTATCATTATTTTTCTTAAAGATAAAACTGAAAGAAAAATACACAGGCCCAAAAAACTACATGCATTGTTGTTCTTTTATATGTAACCATCCTGAAGTATAATATTGATAAGACAGAATGGATAGTGGGTTAAAATCAGAATGTGCTTGAAGCAAGAGTTTTATTTAAATTCTTAACATGTGTTAGTATTTAGTTTTTTATAAGTAGGAAAATTGCTATAGAAAAACTAAAATAATAATACAATAATAAATCCAAAATATAATACCACAAGTAAAAGAAGATACTTGTACTTGTATGTGAAATATATCCTCTCAACCCTGAAAGTAGGATTTAATTTAATTCTTAAGAGATAGGTATAAATAACTTAGAAGGTAGGGATAAATAACTCCATTTTTCTAATGAGGAAAGTAAAACATGGAGAAGTTAACTAACTTGTCCAATTAGTGAAACTTGAATTCAAACTCCAGTCATTTGATCCTTCACATCAAGTAGACTGGAGTTAGATCCAAAATCATGTGTTAGCAGGATGCAAAGCTAGAGTGTCCACCATCTATGGGATGAAAAGAGTACTGAAAGGTGCTGAGAAGGAGAACTGTCTCCCTGAAAATCTTTGTTGCGTAAGTTTTGTCTTATTTTCTTGCCTAAGGCAGGAGGGTAAATCTGATCCATGTAAATTCATCTTGTCCAGAAGCAGAAACTGCAAGTCAAGTACTGACCTATAATTCTAGAGGAAAACCAAAGAGGGTGAGCATGATCCCATCCTGGAGGTAAACAAATCTTCTTGCAAAGCAATGAAGAAGCCTCCTGTTTTGGAACAGATGAACAGATAGGCTTGTGTGTGTGTTTTGCTTGTGTTAAACCAAGATAGGTTATAAATTATGAAAGAAGAAAAAGCAGTAAAATGGGCAGGTCTTTACTTGTGAAGTTGCTCAGTCATGTCTGTTTGCAACCCCATGGACTGTAGCCTACCAGGGTCCTCTGTCCATGGAATTTTCCAGGCAAGAGTACTGGAGTGGGTTGCCATTTCCTTCTCCAGGGGATCTTCCTGACCCAGGGATCGAATCCAGGTCTCCCACATTGCAGGCAGACACTCTACCATCTGAGCCACCAGGGAAGCTAAAATGGGCAGGTCTTTACTTGTAAGTAATATTTATTTGTTGAGTCTCAGGATATTAAGTTTTGTGCATCATTTTGAATGAGCTAGAAGAGAAAGAAGAATATGCAGATCCTGTCCTTAATAAGCTTTTAAATCTTTTTAATGAACACAGTAGTCTTTGAACTCCTGGAGAATCATATTGCCCTTAGAATATTTATTGGTAATCTTGGATTTCCCATCTGCCTCAGCCACTTAACTTTAATCCTTTATTCCTCTATTCTCTTAACTGAAAACTTCAAACTAGCTGCAGAAATGGAGTCCTTTAAACATTGCTTTCCCCTTAAGCACTTATCTTTGAAATTTGGAATGGACTAAACCAGGAAGTATTTGCTCTACAAATACGCATACACATAGCAGTCCAAATGTACTTTTGAGATTTTCAAACAAACTGTGGAGAGCTGAATCTGGCCAGATTGAGAACAAGGAACCATAAGGCTCTTGGATGAAAAAAATCCTAGCCACCTCAGAAATGGTACCTAAGAAAATGATGACTTTTCTTCTCTCTTGCATTTTTTAGAACAAATGCTGCAGTGTAATGCCCCTATTATCAAGGAAGTCTCTCTCATGCATCATGTCAGCACAACAACGTTGTTAATGCTCCAGGGCTTTGTCATGAGATCTCTGGAAGAAAAGTGGTGAGTGTTGCTGGGTGAAGGCAGTGATTCTCTGAAGCTGCTCGTTGACTTCTGAAAGTCACATTAGTGTCAGAGTCTACTCTCACGGTTCACTGCCAAGTGTCCCTACAAAATAAAAGCTGAACTTGCCCTGAACCCTCTTACCTGCCTACCTGCACACACACACACACACACATTTCTGTTCACCTCCCTGAGCGAGGAACACTACAGTATTGGTCAGGAAGAACAGACTGACGTGAGCAAAGGATTGGAATGGTTAGAGGAGTGTTTTTGAATATCTCACCATTCACCAAATTCCCCTTCCTCCAAAAGCTGAGAGAGGTTTGCCTGGACTGTTATCTTTCATGTACCATGTTTTTGCATTCTTTAATATTCCTGGTCTCCTGCTGCAGGTTTAAAGATTACCAAGAACTGTTTCCACCTCAACCTTTGGAGAAGGAAGCTGAAATACCAATAACTTCACCCAAGAAGCCCTCAAAGACGGCAGTTTACCTGCAGGAATCCCAGGTCAGTGGGGAAGATAGCAAAGACAAGACTGGGGACCGGGAAACCACGCCTAGGCATTGCCGACCACACAGAAGACTTGCACTGTTAGCTTATTTATTCACCAAAGCAGCTACTCTTTGGGATAGGTTTTCAAATCTCCATTTCCAACGGAAGAATTTGAGGCTCAGAGCAATTGTTACAGAGGGAATTTCAAGAAACCCCTGTCTTCGCTATTTGTGATTAGAACCAGTTGAATGGCAGGCACAGAGGCTGGTCATATGGAGATCAAAATGTCAGTTTGTTGGTTGGTTTTTA
Source organism: Bubalus kerabau (assembly GCF_029407905.1). Lineage (NCBI taxonomy): Eukaryota > Metazoa > Chordata > Mammalia > Artiodactyla > Bovidae > Bubalus > Bubalus kerabau. Next base: position 118,544,253 of record NC_073628.1, read on the forward strand.
ACTACTGAAAGCTGATTTGGGGGACATGGATTGGCTGTGAAGTCAAGTGGGTTTAATAATCCTCTCTGTATCCTTACTTTCTTACATGTCCAGTCACTAACAAAGAAGAACAGTTAGACCCCCACTTAGCTGGGTGAGCTCCCTGCTGTATGACAAAAGGCAGGCCTGAACACAGGTGTCTGCAGACCAGCAGCTCCCAGAGAGAACTCTGGAGGCTAAAGAACAAAGCCTGCCCTGTCCTGCTTCCAAGCTCATCAATTATCGAACTCATGCTTTCTCCCATGGGAGGACAGAAGAGGGAAAGAAAGAGGAGACAGGAATATGATTCAGGAAAGTCTCTTCATAGGGTTTGAGAAAAAAAGTACATACTCCTCTTAAATAATCACTTGATCAGCATGTTGTAGAACTGGTCATCAGAAAGATGAAAGGTAGGGAGGGACAAGATAAGGGTCAGGAAGGAAGAGTTATTATAGGACTATATAAAATCACATGTGTGAAGTTTTTGAAAATTGTAGAGTACAGTTTAAAGAAATTTTCATTCAATTTTTTTTAAAAAGATGTGACAAAGAAATTTTTTAACCCAACAGAACTCCAAATCATGTATGTATTATAGTCACAACTATATCAAATTATATACCCACTGGGTGAAATAAAAACAATTATATTAGAATAGTGAAAAAATAATGCCTATGCCCACTGATGCAGAACCCCAGGTATGATAACATGCTGCTCCCTTCTTTCTCCTTTTTATTTCCTCCATATGTGGGTCAACCCAACTCTATGTCAGAGTACCATGAATGATCATTTGGGAGAGTGAAAAGAATACTGCATCCAACACCAGGATGCTGAGTTTTAATTCAGGTCTTTCAGTTGCTGTTGGTTAACAAGGTGTAAAAAGGATTCAGCATGTACTTGTTCCTGCTTCGTGCTGAGCACTGCACATAGTGATATACATATATTATGACTAACCTTCACCATAACCCTGAAGGCTATTGTTTCTATCTTTCACATGGAGACATTGAGACATACATTAAGGAAATTGACCCAAATTACCCAATTAAGGTGAAGATGGGCTCCAGACTCAAAACTTCTGACACTAAATCCAGTAGTTTACATGCTTTGCCACTGACTCTCTGTGGGCTTCCCAGGTGGCTCAGCATTAAAGAATCCACCTGCAGAAGACTGCGGGTTTGATCCCTGGAGGGATCTCCAGGAAGGTACCCTGGAGAAGGAAATGAACCCACTCCAGTATTCTTGCCTGGGAAATCCTATGGACAGAGGAGCCTGGCAGGCTACAGTCCATGGGGTCATAAAAGAGTCAGACACAAATTAGCAACTAAAATTCATTCATTCACTAGCTCTCTAAAGCCAGGCTTACATTGAGGTTTCCTCTCTATGAAATGAGACAACTGAACTAGTTAATCAAGATTCTTTCTGGCTCTGAATATCAGCTGCTGCTGCTGCTGCTACTGCTAAGTCACTTCAGTCCTGTCCGACTCTGTGCGACCCCATAGACAGCAGCCCACCAGGCTCCCCAGTCCCTGGGATTCTCCAGGCAAGAACACTGGAGTGGGTTGCCATTTCAAGGGGTAAATAAACTAGAGAATTGTCACTGGTAATCTATTAAGAAATAGGTGAAGAAATGTAACATGCATTTTTAATGTGTCCCTGTGTGGTGGTGGTGGGGGGAGTGTATGAGTGTGTACATGTGTAGTTATATTTTCCTTTTATAATGCTTAGAAATGATTTACTCATTTCCTTATTTCTTCAACATTTCAAAATCTGCTTGAGCTATTATTCCCCTTCCTGTGAGTCATGTGTATCTCTGTCCTCTGTCTCTTTCTGTTTTTAGCTCTCACATGCCCTCTCCCATTCATGGCATCTCAAATCTTCACTGTAGGAAGACTATGGTAGAAAGAACATTGTCAGTGGCCTCAACCATGCCTGGGTGATTCTGGCTTATTCTGGGGAAGGTTATATAAGTTCTTTGACCTGCGTTTCCTTACTTTTAAATTGAAGCTAAAACTTACTCTTTTTAAAGGAGATATGAGGATTCAATGTAATGAATGTTAAGTTTCTGGCACATAGTAGACTCAGTGAACAGCAGGCTATGCTAATGAATATGTGACTCTCCTTTCTCTTTCCCCAGAAGAGAGGTTGGCTGAAGATGATCAGCTTTATTAGGAGCTTTTGTAATTACCGCAGATTTATGTCTCATCCCCATAAGCGCCAGGAACTTGAAGACTATCTTCACCTGGAAGTACACAGCAAGGAAAGTAAGTCACTTCTCTATTTATTCCTCTTCCCTGTTGATATTTTAGCTACAAGGGTTAACCCAGGTAAGAAGCTACAGAGCTTACTGCTTTATGTCATGCTACTGCAGAACCACACCTGGGTTCACTCACTTACCTGCAGCACAGCCAGTCTTCTAACACTGAGTTGTGGTGAAGAAAGGTATAGCATTTTTTGCGAGGCATCCAACACAGAGCCAAGCAAGGAGCATGGGCAGCTCATGCTCAAAAGACCCGAACTCCTGTTGCCTTTTAGGGAAGGATTTTTAAAGGCAAGATGAGGGAGAGGGTTGCAGGGTACCTGATCAGCTCATTGATATTCTTCTGATTGGTTGGTAGTGAGATAATTGGGGGTCAACCTCATCAACCTTCTGGTTCATATTGGTCTGGGATCTACATGCTGGTGGTCAGCATGCAATTAACTTCTTTCACTTGATTGGGGTTTTAGTGTCCAAAAAACAACTCAAGGATATGGCTCATATAGATTATTATCTATAGCCTTTGAAGAGGAACCAAAGGTCCTTGGTTGGATAAACTACGGATAACTACTATTATTTTGTCTTGCTTGACTCTTTTCCTTAGTTGCTGCTGCATTTTCTCACTTGTCTGATTCAATTTGTGCTTTGGAACTCAGAGAAGGCCCAGGAGGCTAAAGCTTTTCTTCAAACAAGAGGCAGGGCACGTGGGGGGTGGAGGTGGAGGTGTCTGTCCCTGGGAAGGCCCTGCAGGGTCCTGTTTGCTTTCAATGCTTGCATTAGCCTGGGGTCTAGCAAGAACTCCAGGTCCTGGGTATGAAGGCAAGCCTCGTTCCACATAGTGAGGATGTAAGCCCAGTGCATTCTGTTTCAGAAGCCAGAAAAGACAGGTAGTGATCAGTCTCAAGAACTTTGAATTCTCACATGTTACAAAACTACTTCCTCATGTTGTTTGTATGGATTTATTCAACTCCCTCATTCATTAGTTCATTTGTTCATTCAGTGCACTTTTTGAGAATCCACAGTGTGGCCAGCACTTTTCCAGGTGCTGGAGATACAGTAATGAATTTGCAGCATATGATCTGCCCTTATGGCATCCCATTTTTCAGGCAAGACAGAAAATGAGAGTCACAGATATTGGAGCCAGATTGCCTAGATTTGAATCTGCCACTTTCTAACTGGAGGATCCTGCATGAGTGACTTTGTGCCTCACCTGTAGAATGGAAATAATAATTGTGTTGTTGTGAGAATTAAATGAGTTAATACATGTAAAGCCTCTTAGAACTATTCTTGGCAATAGTAAGTGCTATAAAAGGGTAGGGGCTTCCCAGGTGGCATTAGTGGTAAAGAACCCCCATGCCATTGCAGGAGATGTAAGAGACATGGGTTTGATTCTTGGATGGGGAAGATTCCCCTGGAGGAGGGCCTGGCAACCCGCTCCAAACACACAGCATGTACACGTAAAAGGTTTAGTCAGTATTCTTGCTATTTTTATAGAATTGTGACGAATGATCCCATTGATAAATGTTAATTCCTCTCTCTCTCTCTCTCTTCCTCCCTCTCCCCCTCTCTCAGATTTCTCCACAGCCCCAAACATATCAGGACGCCCAATGCCAAATCCCAGTGTCCGGAGCACAGATCATGAAAATGGAGACATCGTCCTTATGAAGCGCCGGGTATTTGGTCACAGGATTATCATCATCAACTATGCCGTCAATGATTTCTATTTCTTTTCTGAAATGGAAAAGTAAGTTTCCTATTTCTCCTTCCCTTCATGGCTTTCCACACTTAGTTCCTCCCAGCAAAGACTGCAGTGGCCTGGAAGAGACACAAGGACTTCAGCTCTGCCAGGCAGCAGTCTCCACCTGAAAACCTCACTGTGTAAGGTCCCTGAATCCATGCCCACCATTCTTTCCTCTCAATCTTAAAAGCTCCTCCGTATTCTGCAGTTCCCGCTGTTGAAATGCACTTATTTATACCCAGAAAGTGGAGCACTTTTTCCCTATTATTTGTTAATATGATAGATGTCCACTTATGTTGCATAACTGGACCAATAGTTCTTTCATTAAAGCAAGGAAGTATAACAATAAAATATGTGTATATGAATGTATGACATTAAGCAGATAAATTTTTAAGTTAAAACATACTCATGTAAATTTACCTGTAAAACTTGAAGTAAAGCCAAAACCATTCCACTAATTGGAGGTCTACATATTTTTCTTGTGTAAACCATACCTAAAATGTGATCTACTATTTCTAACTTTTCTCTTCTGTAGTGGAGGGAGAAACTATAGTTACTGCAAAACAATTTAATCCTTCTGGATTTTTATACTTATTTTTTCAACATTTAAAATTGCCTTCCACACCTATCTAACTCAGTAGTAATTTTTAATTTTTTAATTTTTAAAAATTGGAGTCTAGCTGATCTCATTAGCCATTTTTTAATACAGTTTTTAAAATTTATGTTATCATGTGGGATCTTAGTTCCCCCACCAGGGATTGAACCCTCATGCACTGCATTGAAAGAGGGTAGTCTTAGACATTGGGCCTCAGGGAAGTCCCAATAGCAATTTTTTATATAGAAACTTGCCTTTATTGAAACATCCCAAAGCATTCAAATTTGTTTTCACAAAAACAACAAGTTCCTTTTCTTTTCATGTTCATAGTTTTTCAATTTTCATAAATTACAAATTAAAGTAACAACAGGCAAAAATACTTGGAAAGAGATATGAATAGCTCTCTGTAACTATTTGCCTCAGTTAGTTACAGAAAAGCGAGCGAGTTCATGAAAAGGTCCCAGCAGTGCGTATGGTGGGTATGCCATCAGGATCGGGCAATGTGTTCTTTAGACATGCAGGGCACCTACCTGATAACTCAGCACACCAGTTAGGGGTGTTTGGTTAAGAGATCTCCCTCCCTTGGTACCCCAAGGAAGGGTTTGGCTCAGTTCCACATATATTTATTGATTGTTTATTATTTCTTAGGCACTGAATTTAGCATTGCAGATATAAAAAAAAAAAAACCTGCTAAGGCATGTTCTCTGTTCTCCAAGACCTCCACGGACTAATGGGATGGCAGAGAAAAAACACAAATGGAAGTTAAGAAGTAGGATGATAATTGTCAAGTCAAGCCCAGGAAGTACATTTAGACAACTGAGTGCTTAGGAGCGGTTTCTTGGGAGACAGGTCACCTAAGCTGAACTTTGAAGGATGAGTAGCGGTTAGTGAGGGTTTTTGTTTGTTTGTTTTCTAAGTGTTCAAGGGGGAGGCGAGTGAGGAGCAGAAAAATAATACCAGCGTGAACAGCCCCCCTGGTGCTCCAAGTCCTGCCACCATCATCTCTGCTTGCTCACTTGCCCTCTACAAACTTGTCCACACAGCAACCAGAGCAGCCTTTTCTCAGCGTAGACCGATTATATCACTCTCCTGTTTAAAGCGTGCCAGCAGCTTCCCATTCCCACTGGCAGGAAGTCCAGACATCCTCTCACTGCCTAAAGAGCCTTGATGAACAGAGCCTGTCTGTATCTTGGAGCTGACCTCACGCTACCTGCCACTCACCCCACGCTCTAGCAAGGAGGGTCTCTGCTCTGTCTTACCGGTGCCCTCCCAAGATGGTGCCTGCCTCAGAGCCTTTGCACTCCTGCCCTCTTGGCGGGAAGAAGCCCCTGCCCTCAGATCTTCAGATGACTGTCTTTTTCTTTTTCGTTGTACAAGTCTCAGTGCCTGCCCCCTTTCCTATCACTCATCCCCTTTTGTTGTCTCCTTAGCATTCTACTGCATATTGAATTATTCATCTGTTTACGTAAATGTGTCTTCTTCCTCTCACTGATTATGAGCTCCTGGAAAGCAGGATATAGTTTACTGTGTTCACTGCTGAACCCCTGCTCCTGGAACTGCACCAGCACAGAGTAAAACCTTAATAACTGCCCGCTGATCAAGTATATGAATGGACATGCAGAATAGGCTGATAATGGGAGGCCCATGGTACTCTACTCTTAGGAAGATTTTAAACGGTTAAGATTTAAAATGGCCTGAGAGAAGTATGCTGTGTACTTAAGGTATAACTGACAGATATTTTGGTTAGTAAAAGAATATACTGCTAGAAGACAGTTGCTGCCAGGGGCTGGAGGAAAGACGAAATGGGAGTTAGTGTTTTTTGTGTATGGAGTTTTAGTTTGGGAAGATGAAAACAGTTCTGGAGTCAGTTGATGGTGATGACTTCACAGTTTATATGGATGTACTTAATGTCACTGACCTCTACACCTAAAAATGATTAAACTGGAAATCGTATGTCCTGCATATTTTACTATCATAAAAAAAAATTTAAGGAAAGGAATACGTTGCTTCAGAGAGTGGTGGTAATTGTGAGAGGGTCAGCACAGGAGGGGAAAAAAGAGCAAGATAACACTTAGCTCTTGAAATAGTTGCAGGCAAAACCAATGAAGGTCCAGGATGGGTAAAGAAGGGAGGATGGGATAAATAAGGGAGCTTGCAGTGAAGAAATATACTTGAAGAAGCACTTGGCATAACCTGTGACATGTGGTAGGTGCTCAACATTTGCCAATGGATGAATTATGATTGAATGAATGACCTGGCTCAGGACTAGCTCTTATGTTTTTAGGACAGAAATAGATCTGGGCCAGAAACACTGTTTAATTTTGCATTTTCTCCTTGCTGATTTCCTCTTTACTACTTCTTTTTAGATTTAATGATTTGGTGAGTTCAGCTCGTGTGCGACAAGTCAACCGGGCATACAGCGAAAATGATGTGATCCTAATGAAGTCCAAAATTAGTATCATCCTAAAGCTGTACCTGCATGCAGATGTCCCTCCAAGGCTAAGAGTAAGGAGGACCCCCACTCCTCTCTGGCCTTTTGCCAAGAAGCATTTGCCCCTATAAGAATCCTGAAAGCTTTCATAAGGCACCTCCTAAGTCTGGGTCAACCCAATGACCTTTACCTAGCAGTCCCATTAAAAATTTCTGCCTTTGGGGAGGGGATGGTCTTAAAAGTCCTGAGGTCCAGAAGAGGTTTCCTGCCTTCCCTGGAACCTCTGCCAGTGACAGGCTCCCACTCTGTGGGTAGGTGAACATCTCTGATGCCCAGAAGGACGCGATCCTTACTGCCATTTCAGACGGCCACCTGGATCGGAGCATCTTCCATGGGGCTATCATGTCTGTCTTCCCCATCATTATGTACTTCTGGAAAAGGTAACTTTCTCCCTTCATCTGAGGACCATGAGGTCAGAAAAACACATTTGACTTTTGAGAGACCTTTCTGTCTTCTTCTAGCCCTCTGTTTCAGTTTCTACTTTCGTGGGAACTACAGTGGTATGTCCTTCTCCTGCTCACTCACTCTATCCCTCACACTGAACACTGAGTGAGAGGGTGGAAAGCCATGCAAGGGGTGTGTAACTGGCTCCCCCTCTCTTTTGGGCTTGCTTGGAAGAGGTGTTAGGTTTCTTAGGTTTCGGTTCCTCACCTAAAGATGAGGGTACGTGTGTGCTCAGTTGCTTTAGTCGCGTCTGACTCTTTGCCACCTCATGGACTGCGGCCCATCAGGCTCCTCTGTCCATGGGAATTCTCCAGGCAAGAATACTGGAGTGGATTGCCATTTCCTCCTCCAGGGGATCTGCCTGACCCAGGTGTCAAACCTGCATCTCTTACATCTCCTGCATTGGCAAGCAGGTTCTTTACCATTATCCCCACCTGGGAAGGCCCCAAGGATGAGAGTGGACTGCAAGTACTTGGGGGGAAATTCTGTCAAGACTAACACAATTGTATTTGTGCTCAAGGAGTCTCATGAAGGCAGTAACCAGAAAACCTTTGCTCTGTTAGGCTGAAATCCCATAATTATCACTAGGGGCACGACTATTAGATATTTCCATTTTCAAAGGAGATGGACAATCAGATTTGCATGCCATATCTCTCAAGATTAAAGTAGCAAATGTGGCCATTAACTCAAAGTGAAAACATGGTGAGGAATCTGTGAAGGTCAAAATACAAACATTAAACTAACCAAATGGCTGCGTGACAGATACAACGTGAGGCCCACTGCTTTCAGAACCTGCTTGTCATGGCTTGGGCTGAGAGACTGGCCCAGGTCCTCACAGTCTTCCCAGCCAGTTATTAACTCCTGTGATCTACTCCAGCTCCAGCTCATGCCATCAACATAGTGACAGGCAGTACCCTAGGGGATAGTGACCAGAGGACAGCTGGCTGAAATGTTCCCAGACCAGGCTGATTTGGACATTTAGACTATTTTGTGATTCTGACTCCTAAGGGTTCCCCTCTCCTACAAAAAAAAATTTTTTTGTTTATTAAAATAGAAGTAAAGGTTGTTTACACTTCCCTTGTAGCTCAGTCAGTAAAGAATCTGCCTGCAATGCAGGAGGCCTGGGTTCAGTCCCTGGGTCAGGAAGATCCCCTGGAGAAGGGAATGGCTCCACTTCAATATTCTTTTTTATTTATTTATTTATTTATTTTTATTTTTAAACTTTACAATATTGTATTAGTTTTGCCAAATATCGAAATGAATTCGCCACAGGTATACCTGTGTTCCCCATCCTGAACCCTCTTCCCTCCTCCCTCCCCATACCCTCCCTCTGGGTCGTCCCAGTGCACCAGCCCCAAGCACGCAGTATCGTGCATCGAACCTGGACTGGCGACTTGTTTCATACATGATATTATACATGTTTCAATGCCATTCTCCCAAATCTCCCCACCCTCTCCCTCTCCCACAGAGTCCATAAGACTGATCTATACATCAGTGTCTCTTTTGCTGTCTCGTACACAGGGTTATTGTTACCATCTTTCTAAATTCCATATATATGCGTTAGTATACTGTATTGGTGTTTTTCTTTCTGGCTTACTTCACTCTGTATAATAGGCTCCAGTTTCGTCCACCTCATTAGAACTGATTCAAATGTATTCTTTTTAATGGCTGAGTAATACTCCATTGTGTATATGTACCACAGCTTTCTTATCCATTCATCTGCTGATGGGCATCTAATATTCTTGCCTGGAGAATCCCATGGACAGAGGAGCCTGGCAGGCTATAGTACATGGGATCATAATAGTTGGACATGACTCAGTGACTAAACCACAGGTTGTTTACCCATCATCAGCCTTTACTTTAAAATCACCAAGATAATAAATTATTTAATGTAGAATTAAAAAAATACAAAAATCTAAGATCAAGATAATCAGTTTAGCCTTTTGTTTTATTTTTTATTATTATTATTTTGTGTGTGTCCACACCACGTGGCATGCAGAATCTTAGTTCCTCGACCAGGGATCGAACCTGTACCCCTTGCAGTGAAAGCACAGAGTCTTAACCATTAGACCAACAGGGAAGCTCCCAGGTTAGCCTTTTGAACACCAATTTTTATCTAGCACTTAAATCTAAACTTGATTCTAGTTCTCCAAACCAGGACTCAATGGAAACTCATCCTGAAACTTTCCAGACATTTAGAAGCCCCTGAGAAATACATGCTGTTCCTGGTTGGAGTCAGTGCTCAGCTCTTCCTCAGACCTATTGAGGAAGTATAGAGGTGCTTCAGGCAGGCTTTGAATCCCTAATCCTCATGGAGCCGGTTCTTTACTTCCTTTCCTGTGCACTTACAGAGTTTCATGTTGTGCAAACTGTGTTCATGCACTTTACCCCAGACAGCCTCTCATCAACGCTGTGAGGTGGGTGGGGCAAAGTCTTACTGTCACTATTTTATAGATGAGGAAACTGAGGTTCAGAGTGATTAAGGGACTCGCCCAGGATCACTTGGTAAGTAGTAAAACCAGGACTAGAAGCCAGGTCTCTTGGTCTCTTAAGCACCATAAAGAATGCATTTGTGGCGTAGTGGGTGGTTCATGATGAAAGGGACACCCAGTTCAGTAAGTGGAATGGGAAAAACCAACTGTGAATGAATAGAGTACCATTCAGGGAGGAGGAGGAAGGGTGGAGGTCAAGACACCAAGACTGACCTCCAAGAGGTTGCCATCCAAGGGCAGGCTGACAGAGAGCAAAGGGTTAGAGGCCATGGAGGAAGGGTGGGGAATGTTCCAGGGTTTCTAGGGAGTGAGAGTTCCCAGGTTGCAGTGAGTCTACATGAGGAACCAGGGTCTACTCCAGGGAAAGGACTCTGGGGAATAAGCTGAGGGGATCACAGCCCCCAGTTAAGGGACAGGTTGGAAACTAAGAATCAGGCCCCTGGAGGAGGCCAGTCAGACACTCTGACTGTTCCAGGTAGGGTTATAGGTAGTGATTTCACCCCGCCCCCCACCCACATCCACCACCCCAACCCCTCCACCCCCCGCCCCCGCCGCCCCCCGCCCCAGTCTAAGGCTGAAGTCAGCATCCCAGCAGTTAGCCCCACCCAGGCCTCAGTGCTGCACATTCTTTACAGACTCCATTCACTGGTGATTCCAGAAGGAAGTCCTAACATCCCACCCAGGCCAGGCATTCCCTGGAGCCGGGCCTGGACAAAGAGGCGGCCTCAGAGGGCCTCTGGCAGGCAGCACTCTGAGGCCCAGGGCTCTCCTCCTCTCTGTAGGACACGACCCCCTCTCTGTGAGGACTTGTCCCCACCCACTTCCTCTGTGCTCAGTGGTCCAGCCCCTTCAGTGGGTGGTTTTCTCTCTGTGACTCGAAGCCATTTTTCTCATAGGTTTTGTGCCTGGAAAGCAATCCAGTCTTACTTCCAGTACATGGGAAAGAAGTTCAAGGACATAATAATTTCTCCCAAACCTGTGTACAAGTACCCTCCTTGGAGTGGAGGTAAGCTTCACTGTGACCCACAGCCCCATTCTCTAGCAGACGAGACTCATGAAGGGAGAGCAAAGCCCAGAAGGACCAGCTGTAAGACTTCACAGAGGGCATTTGCTGGGGGGTGGCCATCTTATTACCTTGGCCCTCAGAGAAGCATTAACACCTTATTTTATCTGTGGCTCTCAGTGCTAGCAAAAGGGTACCCCACCCACACACTCCTCCTTGGCGGTACCTCCCGGGGTGCCTCTGGGGACATAGGTCTCAGACTCCATGGTCAGTAACGGAGGTGGCAAGCTACTTCACTACCATGGGTGAAGGTTCCTGTTCCAACTATCTCCATCCAGCCCTACCATTTGAAAGAGCAAAAGTCTTAGTCACTCAGTTGTGTCCGATGCTTTGTGACTCCATGGACTGTAGCCCACCTCGATCCTCTGTCCATGGGATTCTCTAGGCAAGAATACTTCAGTGGACTGCCATGCCCTCCTAGGGGATCTTCCTGACCCAAGGATCAAACCTGGGTCTCCCACATTGCTGGCAGATCTTTTACTGTCTGAGCCACCAGGGAAGCACATCTATTTTATAGTGTTCAGTCAGTTCAGTCCCTCAGTCGTGTCCGACTCTTTGCGACCCCATGAATCGCAGCATGCCAGGCCTCCCTGTCCATCACCATCTCCCAGAGTTCACTCAAACTCACATCCATCGAGTCGGTGATGCCATCCAGCCGTCTCATCCTCTATCATCCCCTTCTCCTCCTGCCCCCAATCCCTCCCAGCATCAGAGTCTTTTCCAATGAGTCAACTCTTCACATGAGGTGGCCAAAGTACTAGAGTTTCAGCTTTAGCATCATTCCTTCCAAAGAACACTCAGGGCTGATCTCCTTTAGAATGGACTGGTTGGATCTCCTTGCAGTCCAAGGGACTCTCAAGAGTCTTCTCCAACACCACAGTTCAAGTTCAAAAGCATCAATTCTTCAGCGCTCAGCTTTCTTCACAGTCCAAGTCTCACATCCATACATGACCACTGGAAAAACCATAGCCTTGACTAGATGGACCTTTGTTGGCAAAGTAATGTCTCTGCTTTTCAATATGCTATCTAGGTTGGTCATAACTTTTCTTCCAAGGAGTAAGCATCTTTTAATTTCATAGCTGCACTCACCATCTGCAGTGATTTTGGAACCCCAAAAAATAAAGTCTGACACTGTTTCCACTGTTTCCATCTATTTCCCATGAAGTGATGGGACCAGATACCATGATCTTCGTTTTCTGAATGTTGAGCTTTAAGCCAACTTTTTCACTCTCCTCTTTCACTTTCAAGAGGCTTTTGAGTTCCTCTTCACTTTCTGCCATAAGGGTGGTGTCATCTGCATATCTGAGGTTATTGATATTTCTCCCAGCACTCTTGGTTCCAGCTTGTGCTTCTTTCAGCCCAGCGTTTCTCATGATGTACTCTGAATAAAAATTAAATAAGCAGGGTGACAATATACAGCCTTGACTACTCCTTTTCCTATTTGGAACCAGTCTGTTGTTCCATGTCCAGTTCTAACAGTTGCTTCCTGACCTGCATACAGGTTTCTCAAGAGGCAGGTCAGGTGGTCTGGTATGCCCATCTCTTTCAGAATTTTCCAGAGTTTATTGTGATCCACACAGTCAAAGGCTTTGGCATAGTCAATAAAGCAGAAATAGATGTTTTTCTGGAACTCTCTTGCCTTTTCCATGATCCAGCGGATGTTGGCAATTTGATCTCTGATTCCTCTGCCTTTTCTAAAACCAGCTTGAACATCTGGAAGTTCATGGTTCACGTATTACTGAAGCCTGGCTTGGAGAATTTTGAGCATTACTTTACTAGCATGTGAGATGAGTGCAATTGTGCAGTAGTTTGAGCATTCTTTGGCATTGCCTTTCTTTGGAATTGGAATGAAAACTGACCTTTTCCAGTCCTGTGGCCACTGCTGAGTTTTCCAAATTTGCTGGCATATTGAGTGCAGCACTTTCACAGCATCATCTTTCAGGATTTGAAAGAGCTCAACTGGAATTTCATCACCTCCACTAGCTTAGTTCATAGTGATGCTTTCTAAGGCCCACTTGACTTCACATTCCCGAATGTCTGGCTCTAGGTCAGTGATCACACCATCGTGATTATCTGGGTCGTGAAGATCTTTTTTGTACAGTTCTTCTGTGTATTCTTGCCACCTCTTCTTAATATCTTCTGCTTCTGTTAGGTCCATTCCATTTCTGTCCTTTATCAAGCCCATCTCTGCATGAAATGTTCCCTTGGTATCTCTAATTTTCTTGAAGAGATCTCTAGTCTTTCCCATTCTGTTGTTTTCCTCTATTTCTTTGCATTGATCACTGAGAAAGTCTTTCTTATCTCTTCTTGCTATTCTTTGGAACTCTGCATTCAGATGCTTCTATCTTTCCTTTTCTCCTTTGCTTTTCACCTCTCTTCTTTTCACAGCTATTTGTAAGGCCTCCCCAGACAGCCATTTTGCTTTTTTGCATTTCTATTCCATGGGGATGGTTTTGATCCCTGTCTCCTGTACAATGTCGCGAACCTCAGTCCATAATTCATCAGGCACTCTATCAGATCTAGTCTCTTAAATCTATTTCTCACTTCCACTGTATAATCATAAGGGATTTGATTTAGGTCATTCCTGAATGGTCTAGTGGTTTTCCCTACTTTCTTCAATATAAGTCTGAATTTGGCAATAAGGAGCTCATGATCTGAGCCACAGTCAGCTCCTGGTCTTGTTTTTGCTGACTGTATAGAGCTTCTCCATCTTTGGCTGCAAAGAATATAATCAATCTGATTTCAGTGTTGACCATGTGTAGAGTCCAGTGATGTCCATGTGTAGAGTCTTCTCTTGTGTTGTTGGAAGAGGGTGTTTGCTATGACCAGTGCATTCTCTTGGCAAAACTCTATGAGCCTTTGCCCTTCTTCATTCCGTATTCCAAGGCCAAGTTTGCCTGTTACTCCAGGTGTTTCTTGACTTCCTACTTTTGCATTCCAGACCCCTATAATGAAAAGAACATCTTTTTTGGGTGTTAGTTCTAAAAGGTCTTGTAGGTCTTCATAGAACCGTTCAACTTCAGCTTCTTCAGCGTTACTGGTTGGGGCATAGACTTGGATTACTGTGATATTGAATGGTTTGCCTTGGAAACAAACAGAGATCATTCTGTCGTTTTTTAGATTGCATCCAAGTACTGTATTTTGGACTCTTGTTGACCATGATGGCTACTCCATTTCTTCTAAGGGATTCCTGCCCACAGTAGTAGATATAATGGTCATCTGAGTTAAATTCACCCATTCCAGTCCATTTTAGTTAGCTGATTCCTAGAATGTCAACATTCACTCTTGCCATCTCCTGTTTGACCACTTCCAATTTGCCTTGATTCATGGACCTAACATTCCAGGTTCCTATGCAATATTGCTCTTTACAGCATCAGACCTTGCTTCTATCACCAGTCACATCCACAACTGGGTATTGTTTTTGCTTTGTCTCCATCCCTTCACTCTTTCTGGAGTTATTTCTCCACTGATCTCCAGTAGCATATTGGGCCCCTATTGACTTGGGGAGTTCTTCTTTCAGTATCCTATCATTTTGCCTTTTTCATACTGTTCATGGGGTTCTCAAGGCAAGAATACTGAAGTGGTTTGCCATTCCTTTCTCCAGTGGACCACATCTGTCAGACCTCTCCACCATGACCCGCCTGTCTTGGGTTGCCCTACGGGCATGGCTTAGTTTCATTGAGTTAGACAAGGCTGTGGTCCTAGTGTGATTAGATTGACTAGTTTTCTGTGATTATGGTTTCAGTGTGTCTGCCCTCTGATGCCCTCTTGCAACACCTACCGTCTTACTTGGGTTTCTCTTACCTTGGATGTGGAGTATCTCTTCATGGCTGCTCCAGCAAAGCACAGCCGCTGCTCCTTACCTTGTACGAGGGGTATCTCCTCACCGCCGCCCCTCCTGACCTTGAATGTGGAGTAGCTTCTCTCGGCCCTCCTGCACCCTCGCAGCCACCGCTCCTTGGACATGGGGTTGTTCCACTGTGCCGCCGCCCCTGACCTCGGGCATGGGGTATAGTGTTAAGTAAGAAAATTAGGAAGTGGAGGGAGAGTATGATTTTAGCATGGTAAATATATATAAATATGTATTTATGTAATTTTTATGAAACACAGGAAAGAACTTAGAAATACAGTATCAATAGAATTATCTCTGGGTAGTGTGATTATGTGGAGAAGGCAATGGCACCCCACTCCAGTACTCTTGCCTGGAAAATCCCATGGATGGAGGAGCCTGGTAGGCTGCAGTCCATGGGGTCACTAAGAGTTGGACACGACTGAGCGACTTCACTCTCACTTTTCACTTTCCTGCATTGGAAAAGGAAATGGCAACCCACTCCAGTGTCCTTACCTGGAGAATCCCAGGGACGGGGGAGCCTCATGGGCTACCGTCTATGGGGTCGCACAGAGTCAGACACGACTGAAGTGACTTAGTAGTAGCAGCAGCAGTGTGATTATGAGAGGCTTATACAGTTATTAACATATATTAATCAATAAATATATACATATGTATGTTTTCTTAATGCAGAGCAGTTAAACTCAGCCCCTTCCCAGATACCTGCTGTGAGATTAGTACTTGAGCCAAAAAGGGAATTTTAAAGAGAAGCAGGAGGGTTCACAGGGAAGTGCCTGGCAAGGGGTAAGGCTGGATGTGTCTGCAGTAGAAATTTCGGGGAACAAAGATAAAAGATCTGTGAACTGTACCAGCATCAGGACAAAACACAGAGACAGGACAAGAAACTTAAAAATGGCCGCTAACCATCCTGAGACAGCAGGAGCTGAGTGTCCTGTCGTCTCAGCTCAAAGCCGCCCCATTCTCACGTCCACTTCCCCAGATACCCACCCCTGCCCCTATCCCATCCCCCACAAACAAGCACCCCACCTGCTTCCTGTAATGCAAACAAGGGTCCTTGAGACCTCAGTGCATCTCTGGCTGACCCCCCCAAATGGTAAGGGAAGCAAGGCTGGCTGGTGTGGAGTGTCCTGCCCCTCTGAGAGTGTCCTCACCTCAGTCCGAAACACATCATCTACCTCTCCCGCTGCAGTCACCCCAAGGGTCAATGAATATTGCTCGTCATTCTTGTCAGTGTCACATCAGCAGACGGAAATCAGCAATCTATTTAGGATGTGGGGCAGAATGTCCCTAGGGGTGAAAGGGCTTATTGGGGATGCCGGTGGGGGTAGCGGAGGAGAGGAGCAGTGAGAGGCAAAGGAGAGGGAGCGGAGAGGCAGGAAGGGCAAATGCTGCTCACTCAGAAGAGCCAGAAAGTGTCCCTTAGGAGTGGCCCCAGAGCATCCAGCCTTTGGCTCCCTTCCTCCTGCTGAGTTCCCAGGAAGCAAATGCCCAAATCTTTTCAGAAGTCTGAAGAGGGCAGCAGGGTGCCTTGAGCTAAGGGTCAGGCCACCTGGGTTCTCAGCCTGGAGAGTCCTGGGCCATCTTGCTTCCCTGTCTCAGGCTCACGCCCCCGATCTCCGTTGCAGAGGTGGTGGAGGTGGAGGTAGTGTTCTATGACTCACATCCTATAATCTGAAGAATGGTAAACAGGGGCTTTCTTGCTGACTTACACAGACTTACTCTGCTGGGCACCACTGTGCTGTGCCCCTTCTTCCTTCCAGGAGACCAAGCCATCCTCAGATTCACCTTGTGCAGAGGTATTGAGTGGTTGCGGCCTCAACCTCGGGATGCGGCAGGAAGTTCAATCCAAAACTGTGAGTTGGAGGTGGAAGTCCACTGATGTCAAAAGTCCACTACTCATTTAGAGGGTGACGGGAGGCCAAGTCTCCTTACTGAGCAGGAAGAGACCAAGACCCCCAAAATGTGAAGTGACTGCCACTCACAAGGGATGGGGGTGAGAACCAGGTCTCCTGACCACCCTTCCAGGGCTCCATGCACAGCTCTCATTTGAATAATTATATCTTCCTGATGATGGCTCCTGGTATAGACCCTTGAAGGGGAATGCCTTAAGCTTCTCTATCTCTCTCCTGGCTCTCAACCATTTCCAGGCACGGTGTGTGATCTTTATTAAGAGACAATAGTAATGGGAACATTTTCCTCCCACTGAGAGTACCTGCTGACTGAAACAGGACCTCCACCCTACACCGTCTACTTTCCAGAGGCTCCTGCTACTGATCTTCTTATCCCTGTAATAAACTCTCTGGCTCTAGCTTCACATTTTGGGGTCCTTGCTACATCCTTTTTTCTTCCCCATCTTCAGCCTCGAGCCAGTTCCACCCCCAAGCACTAAACCTGCCTCTGTGGTCTACATGGTCTCTCCCAACCAGCCTTTCCTTTCTATCCCAGTTGTCAGCATTTGTTTCCAGGCCGGGAGATACTGCTTCTCTGCTTCCCGAAGGCATGAGGTGCCAGCTTGCCCTACCTGCTTGTCCGTTTATGTCCCCTTGTTGCTTAATGAGGGAGGCAGCTACAGAACATTCCCATGATCTGTAAAATCCAAACAGCCCTAAAGTCTTGTGATTCTAGTGCTCCTCTGGCAGATTAATCTCCTTATTTTACTTCCTTGGATCTATGAGGTTGGCATCATGACCTCTGCATCCAAATGAAATGTCTCCTAAGACAAAAAAATACATATATATTGCAGCCCAGAAATGAGGCTCCTAAGTGTCCCTGGAGCACCACTGCTTCCCCCTCCCTCTCCCGGCTCCTTCCCTGGAGGCTGTCCTGGAATGACATGACCTTCCGATGAGTGCCTGTGCCATTAGTGCTGATGTGTTTTTCTCTGTATTTGTCTTTAGCTTCATCTAGCATCTTTACTCAGTCAAGACATGCGATCTCTGCCATGCAGCTGTGTCCTGTCCCAGGGTAGGCATGAGCTGGAAGTCCCCTTCTTTGGTCCAGAAGAAGTTACTTTGTCCAAGTATACGATGGGAGGGGGGGAGAAACCTAGCTCCACATCCTGACACCCCTTGGCATACAGAACCAGAAGCTGAGCCTCTCAAGAGGCTTATAGGCAGGCTAGTGAGGGAAAGGTTTCTCTATGGGTTGTTGCCCACCGCCATCAAAATGGACACTTTTAAGAAATTGGAGCCCCTGATCCACCTCCCAGTAGAATGCTATTGTTGGGGGAAGTGTCCGACATGATCTTTTGTTGCTGGCTGCCCTAATACTCTGGGGGCTTCCCAGGTGGTGCTGGTGGGTAAAGCTCTCACCTGCCATGCAGGAGATGTAAGAGACATGAGTTCAATCCCTGAGTTGGGAAGATCCCATGGAGGAGGGCATGGTAACCCACTCCAGTATTCTTGCCTGAAGAAATCCCATGGACAGAGGAGCCTGGCAGACTACAGTCCATAGGGTCGCAAAGAGTGGGACTTGACTGAAGCAACATAGCACACTAATACTCCAGTCCTCCAGAGTATCATGTATAAGACAGGAAAGAAGAGCTATTCTTCTGCATGGCCAGATATTGCAATAAGGATGGAAAGGATTTGAGACTGTCAAAATCCGATTTAGCCTAATTCACTTCTGTACAAGCATCAGAGCGGGACTGATGGTAAGTTAGGGCTATAGGAGAATCCCTAGGGGCGTCATGGAAACAGTGCCAAAGAGCTACTGGAAGGTCAAGTTTATAGACAGTAGGCTCTATGAATGGCAGGCCTGGCTTCTCACCAGCCATCCCACCTTCTCAGATCTGCTGCAAGTCCAACAGGGGCTTGGAGCTGCCCAAGTATCATTTGCTGGTGCTGGTGCCTGGAAGACAAGCCAGAAACTTGGGGGCTCTTTGCACAGAAAGACAATGGGTTGCTTCAGAGTTACAAGTTCTTGAAGAGGAAGATGAGGATAAGAATGCTGGGGTAAAAGGGTTTTGGTTTTGGCCATCGCCACACTTGAAGGGGAGGACAGCAACCAACCAGCAGAGAGTACAGCGCTGGTTACCTCAATGCCACTGTGATAACTGGCCACTCTTCTCTCTTCCTTCAGACCAAAATTACCCAGCACCAAAAAGGAGAAGAAGTAATAAAGTCAGACCCCAACAGAGGCACATCATCTCTCAGAAGCCTCCTCCCACTGACAGAACCTTTTCTGGTCAGAAATGAAATGCCCTGACGCCATCTGCCCCCAGAAAGATCAGTGGGGGAGCAGCCCAGACATTGCGGGACCAGACTGCGGTGGCTAAGATGGGAGTGGAGAGAAGCACCTCTGCCCCCCACCCCATCCCGTCCTGGAGTCAGAGACAGTCTTTCCATGGTGGGTGTGCAACAGAACACCTACCCTCGGGGTCTGGAAACCTGTTACACTCTGCAGCCACATGGCCTTGAGCAAATCCTTGATGCAAGGTGGTTGAAGAATCCCAGGAGACCTATGTGCAAATGGCATTAAACACTCTAGGAATCAAGGTACTGTTTTATCAGATCGGATCTTTTGTTTCAAGGATCCTCCCATTTGGACAATGACTCACACCCCCGTTGTCTCAGCAGATCCTCACAACCCTGTGAGTGACCATGTCTGAGATCATTTATTTTTAAATAGATGAAGAACTGGCACACAGAGAAGGTAAATGAATTTCAGAGTCTGGACCAGAACACACCACTTCCAATTCTCTGGCCAGTTCTCATTGCATGGTGACCATCTGCACAGCTTTCTACACCAAAGGAAGAGTTCTTCCCTGGAATTCTGTCCATTTGCCAAATTAATCAATAAAGAGACTCAGGAAAATGTCTAGCCTACAAGCCAAATTACTGTCATCAGAGTGACAAGGCCCATTTTCTGTCCTTTGAAGACAATTGGGAGCAAAATGAGTCAGAATATCCTAAATAAGCCCTCCACGTGGCTCATTGATTCCATGGGTGGCAGGACAAGGAAAAATTATAAAGCTTATTGGAGAATCTGGTCTAATTTCCAAACAAAGTATCCTGCTATGCTGATGACCTCTATTCCCTAGACTTTTCTCAAGATGATAAGTGTTAAGATGTGAGGACAGCAGGACTCATGCTCACCCAGGACTGTAGAATCATCTGGGTGGGGCTGTTGGACCTGCTATGACAGGTCCAGGAATACTGTAGGCAAATATGCCTAGGGCGGGTCTGGATATAGGCAAGGAGTGGGGAGCCTCTTGGGCACTGGGACAAAGTCCAGCAGAGCAAGCATTCAACATAAGGGGACCCAGAGGAAGGGAGTAAGGCCTCCTCCTCCCCCAACAGGGCCAGGGCTCCAGAAAAGGACTTCAGTTAACAGAAGCAGCAGAGGGCATGAAACAGAATTCCAGTTCCCAAAACTCAGGCAAGAAACTAAGGAAAGATGCCAGGAAAAGGATGAAGAAGAGCTCTGTTACTGGAACTGAGGTGCCAGGAATGAGCTTGGTCCAAAAGAACAGAAATCAGAACATGGAACCAGAGAAGATGTCAGGCCAGCAACAAGGTGACGGACGAGGATCTAATAAACTACCAACTCAGGGCCGTGGCCTGCCTACCCTTGCAGTGGCCTGAGGCAAGGCTGGACCCATAGGCTGGCAGTAAGTGGGTCCCACTGAAGGAAAAGAAAGGTTGTTCAGTGGGCTCATTCATAACTGTGATCTTTGCTTGTTTTTCAATTCTCTTTCTCTCTCTGCACGCTCACTCATAGGTGTATTCATGCACAGGTGTGCAAGCATATGCAAGCATGTTATTTAAAAGGCCACATGACACTTAGGAGGACCACTCGGAGTAGGAAAAAACTGTACTCTTTCATTGAGTCTCACTGATTGCTTCCCACGGTTTCTTATTCTCTCACTTCAGAGATCCCTGAAGTGAGAGAATAAGAAACTTCAGATCCTCAGAGATCTGGTGTTAGAGATAACACCAGAAGTAGGTAAATGTCCCAAAGTCAATCACCTGTAGGATGCAGGTGGGTCATGTGAGAGGGTAAAGTAACCCCCAAGGGCTAACAAGGTGGTAGAGGCTGTGATGAGCTCAAAGGGGACACAGCTCAAAGGGGACATTGACAATCAGCTCGAGCTGCAAACCCAGTGCTGTCAGAGTTCTTTACTTGGGAAAAAATAAAAGAAAGAAAAGGAAGGAGGAAGTGAAAGAGGGAGAGAAGGAAGAGGGGGAGAAAGAGGGAAGGAAGGAAAAAGAAAAATAAAAAAGAACGAGATGTCTAGAATTTTTATAACATGTGCAGGGTAAGCAAAACCTGGATGGGGGCAAGCTTGGTCCACAGCCCAGTGAGCTGCAGTTTTTGCTTTGAGCTATTTCTTTTTCTGTGAAATTATGTTTGGGTCCTGGGTCATCAGAATGAAGAAAGCGATGTCCCCACAATAGACCTACAGGGGCCACGGACCTCTAAGGAAAGGGCTGAGGCAGAAGAGACAGGTAAGGAAGCTGGTCTACTCTTGTCCCTTGTATTCTTTTTCTTTTTAATTAATTAATTTACTGTGCTGAGTCTTAGTTGCCTCGGGCAGGATCTTTAGTTGCGGCATGCAGACTTTAGTTATGGCTTGTGAGGTCTAGTTCCCTGACCAGGCATCGAGCCTGGACCCCCTGCATTGGGAATGTGGAGTCTTAGCCACTGGACCATCAGGGAAATCCCTTGTATTTGTTTTCTGTTGCTACCATAATGAATGATTGGAAACCTAGTGGCTTAAAACAACATCAAATTATTACTTGACAGTTGTGAAGGTCACAAGTCTGACCTAGGACTCATGGGGCTAACATCAAGGTGTGCAGGACTGCATTCCTTTATAGAAGCTCTATGGATGGATCCATGTCCTTGCTAGTTCAGGTTGTTGGGAGAATCCAGTCCCTGTGATTGGAGACTAAGGTCTTGTTTCCTTGCTGACTGTTTCCTTGCTGACTGTCAGGCTTTCTTT
This sequence comes from Bubalus kerabau, assembly GCF_029407905.1. Classification (NCBI taxonomy): domain Eukaryota; kingdom Metazoa; phylum Chordata; class Mammalia; order Artiodactyla; family Bovidae; genus Bubalus; species Bubalus kerabau. Next base: position 118,566,141 of record NC_073628.1, read on the forward strand.
GCCCAGTTGAAAAAGCCTCAGCTCCTTAGTGGCAGACACAAGACCGTTGACAACTCGACCACAGGCTAGGTTTCCACATTCTTCTCTTGCCTCTCCTGCTCATGAACTCCAACCTCTAGCAACATGATTATCTAAAATGACCTTCCCTTTCTTCTCCACTGGGTGATAAGAGACATCACAGCACTGACATCTTCTGATTATCTCCTTTCTCCTTTTACCCTTCTGTTTCTGCAACAGTTTCCCCCCACTTCTCAGAGATACCTGTTTGTGTATGGGCTTCCCAGGAGGTGCTAATGGTAAAGAACCCACCTGCAAATGCAGGAGACGTGAGACATGGGTTCAATCCCTGGGCCAGGAAGATCTCCTGGAGGAGGAGATGATAACCCACTCCAGTATCCTTGCCTGGAGAATCCCATGGACAGAGGAGCCGAGCGGGCTACAGTCCATGGGGTCGCACAGAGTCAGAGATGACTGAAGCGACTTAACATGCATGTCTGTGCCTCGCTTACTAGACTATATACTTTTATAGGGCAGAGACCATGTCCTATTATTCTTCATACCTCCAACACCTAGCACAGTAATGCACGTAATAGTTGAGCCATCAATACACATTGAAAGCATTTGTAAGCGAACTGTGATGGGCACTGAGAATGGAGTGGAGAAAACAGAATATGCAGTTCATGGCTGCCCTGACCTTACAGCCAATTACGCTGACCTCGCAGTCCATTAGAGTAGATGGTGCTGTTGACCAGAAAATCAAATTAGTAATCAATACAATTGTGACCAGCACAATAAAGAAGAAATATCCAAATTTCCTTATGAAACATTTTCATATTCCAGTAATGCTTGATGCTTTCAGAACTTTCTGTCTTTTAAAGGAAGCTCATATAACCCATTCAGACTAAAGGCTGACAGAAAGAAACAGAGCAAAACAGAGCAAAAGAGCCTGAGAGAGATCTGTCTTCCACCTTCCAGAAGCTTTTCAGTTCTGTGGGCCTAGAAGTGATATAAATCGCTCCTCTTTCTGTAGAAGTAGTCCATCATCATGAGTGCCTCCAAATGACCCAGGTGTCACTGCAGAAGAGAGGCACTCTCCTGTGCAGCACCTCGGGGGGGCTGGTCCTCACCCCTGCTCCTCAACCAGCTCCGCATATCATTAACCAGAATAGAAGACAGCCATGTTTACAATTGTGGGCCTCCCATAGTCTCATTAAAGGGCACAGGGATGTTACTTCCCAGAAGACTCCTAAGGTCACTTCCAATTGAAGAGGTTAGTAGAAATACTACTCCCCATTCTGGATCAAAACCAGGGGCCAGCCATTGTCGTCCAGAGTCTCTGGCACATGGGTGCTCCCCTGGCCAGCAGAGCCCAAGCAGGAGGCCCTGCTGCCTTTCCTTCAGAGTTCCAGTTTCCCCTGACGCAGGCTGGTTTTCTCTCCATTCCTTAGGAACTCTGTGATCACCAGCAAATTACTCAACCTCCCTGAATTCCCAACACCCTTCTCTGTGAAATGGAGGTGACAGTGTCTACCCTCATAGGGTTGTGTAGAGAGTAACCTGAAGTCTTGCAGGCCAAGTGCACACCACAGGGACCAGGCACCAAGTTGGGGGCGGAGACATTAGTTGCTGGTTCCCTCTTTCCATCTTTTCCCCTAACCTCTCAGAACATGAAGAAAGTGATTGACCAGGAGTGGTATAACCAAAGAGCTAAATCCTGAGAAAATTCTAAAAGGACTTCCTCCAATAAGATACATGGTCCATGGAGGTGTGAATCTTTACCATCCCTTTAACAGCAGAGTCCCTCTGGAGTTTTCATCTCTCAGACTTGTCCACACTGAGCCTCCATAAATTCATTAGTTACCCTGCCTATCTAACTTATATGCAGAGTACATCATGAGAAATGCTGGGCTGGATGGAGCACAAGCTGGAATCAAGATTGCCAGGAGAAATATCAATAACCTCAGATATGCAGATGACACCACCCTTATGGCAGAAAGTGAAGAAGAACTAAAGAGCCTCTGGATGAAAGTGAAACAGGAGAGTGAAAAAGTTGGCTTAAAGCTTAACATTCAGAAAACTAAGATCATGGCATCCAGCCCCATCACTTCATGGCAAGTAGATGGTGAAACAGTGGAAACAGTGACAGACTTTATTTTGGGGGGCTCAGGCAACGGCAACCCACTCCAGTACTCTTGCCTGGAAAATCCCATGGATGGAGGAGCCTCGTAGGCTGCAGTCCATGGGGTCATGAAGAGTCGGACATGACTGAGAGACTTCACTTTCACTTTTCACTTTCATGCATTGGAGAAGGAGATGGCAACCCACTCCAGTGTTCTTGCCTGGAGAATCCCAGGGATGGCAGAGCCTGGTGGGCTGCCATCTGTGGGGTCGCACAGAGTAGGACATGACTGAAGCAACTTAGCAGCAGCAGCAAAATCACTGCAGATGGTGACTGCAGCCATAAAATTAAGACGCTTACTCCTTGGAAGGAAAGTTATGACGAACATAGACAGCATATTCAAAAGCAGAGACATTACTTTGCCAACAAAGGTCCGTCTAGTCAAGGCTATGGTTTTTCCAGTAGTCATGTATGGATGTGAGAATTGGACAGAGATCTTGGTTTGTTTACTGTAGTGTTTCTTGTTCTTTAATCACTGAAGATAGCAAAATACTGTTCTCGCCATGACTCATGGGGCATAATCACCTCCTTCCTGGATTTCTGGCCACTGAGGCTTTATCATGAAAGAAGTACAAAGCTATCATACTTCAGTCACTTTCATTTGGGCTTTATTAAAAGAGCTACTAAGTAAAATCCTACTTGATTATCTCAATTTTACAAAATCACAAAAACAGAATCCCACCTAATACTCCAGAAGAGGAGAGAATTTTCAGGACAGAAAGAGAGAATGAAAGTCTCTGGATTGATAGTTCTCCCTGCTGGAGTTCACTCCTCCTGGAAACACAAAATCACTTTAGGATTCTTGTGTTAAGCTTTCATAGGCTTCTATTAGGGATAAACATAGCGATAGGCACATACTAATCTTTAAAAACAATAAGAATAAGTATTATTAATGTCTAATCCTGTTAATGTTTCTCTAGAGCCTCTGAAAATCCAATCCCCCTGTTTTATTCCACTCACTTCTATTTGTTATCAGCCTTTCTTAAGCTAAGCAAACAGTCCATAAAGCAATTAAAGCATGACTCCGGTGAAAAACACTGTGGAAGAAATGAGACACTGTGACACTTTTTCCCCTTGATATTTCTATTTCCTGCAATAGGAGAAGAGAGAAGGAGCATAAAAGATTTGCTGCAAGCCTGTCATGAGTTAGGTGATTAACAATAGCAGCAACTGATATTAAGTGCCTCCTATATGTCAGGCACTGTGCTGGCCATGTTGGCAATCCTGAGAGCCCAAAGGGAAAGTTGGGTTTCCCAACATTTCCTCTGGAGGAAGGTTCTGCTGCACTTTACCCAAAGCATCTTGAAACCCCACTGTCGTAAAGTGGAGGCAAGTGGGCAATGAGAAGAAGCTGCCCTTGGAGTGAGCCCCATGACTTACCAGCTTCCCAGGCTGCAGGAGGAACCCTTCAAAAATCAATTATAGTGAATTTAAGAAGCATCTCCTATGCACCTATAACATGTCAGACACTGTACCAGGCTCCAGGGAAACAGGCATAAACACCACCTACCTCTGAATATAGCACGTGGGGTAGAGTTGTTGCCTTAAGTGTGTGCAAGCTAACAGCAAAGAAAGTTTCATCTGCAAACAAACTTCAGAGGAAGCTGGGCTGGTGCGAGGGATGACAGACTGAGAGTCCATGGGCCTGACTCTATCACCACTTGGTTATTCCACAGGCCAGGGGAAGTTAGGGACCTGACATCTGCTTCTCTTACAGGCAAATGTCTTGAAATAATTTGAGAGACACCAGAAAGCGTCCTAATGTCCTTTGCTGCCTCCCACACGACACCTGCTGTCACACTTTTCAATTGTGTATTTTTCGGGCCCTCAGCATTCATTGAGAGACCCATATTAACATGACAGAGCCCCCGGGGGCGGAAGGATCAACCAAACAATGAATTTTACCAAACCACCTATTCAGTGCCAAACACAAGGAACAAGAAAAAAAATCTCGACCTTCTAGATGTTTATATATTAAAGAAAGGCTTATAATGAGATGATTCTAACTTAATGGTGACATATTACACTCATAGAAGCATTTACTTCTCCAGTCAATAAAAATATATCAAAATTTGCTTTGTTCCAGGCACTGTACTAAGTGTCAGAGATGGAATATAATGGTGAATATGATAGCATTCCTGCTATCACGGAGCTTATGTTCTCATCATCATGAAGAAGAAAGGTTTTTTTTTATGTGAAAAAAATTTTATAATCTCATATAAAATTCAGATAGTGTTATGGTGTCCTCAAAAACAATGACAGTTAGGAACAACTTTGGATAAGGGGAAGTCCCATCAAAGTACAGACACTGTAGCTGAGAACTAAATGATGGAAAGGAACTAGATACAAATTCCAGGCAGAGGGGTGAACAAGAGCCACAAACTCCAGGAGGCAAAGGTCTCAGCATTCTCAAAGAACAGAGATAAGGCCAGTATGGGAGGAGTTGAGCCTGCCAGGTAAGAGAGCAAAGCAATGGGCACAATAATACAGATGCCGTCCGCTCACATAAGGCCCTGCATATGGTGGCAACAGTTGGGTTTTATCCTAACTGCCATGGAAAGTCACTGAAGGATTTTCATCAGGGAAGTGACCCAACGTGACCCATGTTTTTTCAAGATCATTTTGTGGATAAAAGATTATTGGAGCATGAGGACGAAAGCACAGTAGCTAATTTCAAGGCTCATGTTTCAGTCCAACAAGAAATGATGATGGTCAGAGCACAGCAGACACAAATGGCTGTGAACAGATTTAGAATTTATTTTGGTGCGAGAACCTACTGGACTTGTTAATAGACTGGATATGGGGGCACGGGGGGAAAAGAAGCAAAAGACGGATAATTTGTAGGCAACTAGGTGGATAAATTTCAGAACATGGATATCATCTGCCTGTTTATGATGATACCAGTCACAGCTCTTGAAAAGAACACTACAGGGAAAGAGAAAAGAGTGACTTGCTTGAGGATTAATTTGGGGACACTCAGTGTTTAGCGTTTGAGCAGAGGAGGAGCTAGCTGGCAAAGGCCAGTGGGGAGGGAAAGCAGGTGAGTGTGATGCTGAGGGTGCTAAAGAAGACAGAGGCATGGGCAAGAGAACAGTTACCTGAATCAGCTGTGGTATAAGCTTAATGAAGACAGAGAAGGACCATTGGATTTGGTTGCTCTGAAGGTCATGGGTAATTTTGACCTCCTAGGCTTAATGAAGGAATGGATGAAAAGCCCCAAGACACATCCACACAGTGACCACCCAGCCTACCTGAACTCCTGTAGCTGAGGACTAGATGATGAAAAGGATGATGAAAAGCCATCTTTGACTGTCCAGAAAAACCACACTCTATGGACTTGCAGAACTGGGTTTGCACCTTGGCTCTTCCACTTACTACCCATACTTAGCAACCCTTTCTGGGCATTAGTTGTATCTTATATAAAATGGGAATAATTGCATCTTATGGCAATGTCACATGTGTTTCGGGATGTCATATGTAAAAGTATTCGGCTCTAGAAAGCGCTGGGTGCTCAAGAGGTGGTAATGATTATTCTTAACGTAATTTTCTCTCTTATGTTGCTTGTTTAGTGCATTCTAGGCAGGCAAGCTCCCTTCATCTCTGTGTAACTGGCACCTCTGCTTGACAAATCCATGCACAGAATCACTGTGCCTAACACAGTACCTAACATGAACTACAAGCTCAATTAAATGTTTGTGATAATGGCAACTGAATCAGAAATATTTGCAGCATATCCACAGAAACCCTTAGAAAATTAAAGCAGGGAGAAAAATGATCAGATCTTTTTCTACAAGGACACCCAGGGTGTCTCAGATTCATGGAGGGCTAAAATTAGGTTCCTTTTCCCATTACTAAAGAGCAGAATGCCTTTCTTAAAATTTACCCAGGAGTTAATCATTGAGCATTTCCTACTATAGATATCACCACTCTCTAAAGAGGAAATGTCACTCAGAAAATCAGACGTTCAGATAATTCAAAGTTTTACTGAATTTTACTAATGGACATTTGATTGTCATATCTAGGTACTCACTACAAATCAGAAAATCAAATCTTACTTTTAAAACTGAAAACTACTGCTCCTGAAACCTTAAAGAGAAGTCTTAAGTTTCTTCCAGCACTTGTTAATTTCATTCCATAACACCTGTTTTAGACCATCTTCTTTTAATATTTTTTAATTTATCCGTTGGCTGTGCCATGAGGCATGCACAGTTGTTTAGCGCATTCTAGGCAGGCAAGCTCCCCTCATCTCTGTGTAACTGGCACCTCTGCTTGAGGTGCCAGTTAGTTCCCTGACCAGGGATCAAACCTGTGCCCCCTGCATTGGAAGCAGAGTTTTAACCACTGGACAACCAGGGAAGTCGATTCCATCTCCTTTTTATTTCTTTTTATTGGTATACAGTTGCCTTATAGTGTTGTGTTAGTTTCTACTGTACAGCAAAGTGGGTCAGCTATATGTATACACATATATCCCCTCTTCCTTGGACTTCCTTCCCATTTAGATCACCACAGAGCACTGAGTAGAGTTCCCTGAGCTATACAGAGACCGCCTTCTTTTTATGTACGTATTTTAAAATGTTTATTTATCTGTTTATTCGTGGCCGTGCTGGATCTTCAGTGCTGTGGGCTTTCTCCAGTTATGGCATGGGCTTTGGAGCACAGGCTCGGTAGCTGTGGTACACAACAACGAGGGGCTTAGCGGCCCCTCGGCTTGCGGAATCTTCCTGGCCCAGGGATCAAACCCCTGTTCCCAGCATTGGCAGGCAGGTTCTTAACCACTGGACCACCAGGGAAGTCCCCACCCCCTTTTTTAAAAAGAACCTAAGAGACATGTTCTTCCCCAGCTCTTCTCATTACAAAGTTTCATCTTCACCACCACAGTGAGGAGTCAGTTCAGTTCAGTTCAGTTCAGTCGCTCAGTCGTGTCCAACTCTTTGTGACCCCATGAACCATAGCACATCAGGCCAGTGAGGATAAATGGAAAGAAATCAGACTTCATGCCAGAAAAATCCTTTCAAATCAAGACAGTCACATTTCCTATGCATTAGAGTAAATCAATCTGTCTCTAAGCTTAGTTTCCTCATCTGCGAAATGAGGATCATAACACTTAGCTTACAGGGTTATTTTTAAAACTAAAAGATAAAATATGCAGGTGTCATTTATAAATTATAAAACACCATCAAAATGTCATCTACAAATAATACTCATCTATAAGATGGATCGTTCATTCTTCAATGAATAATTATGGATCATTGCCATGTGGCAGACATTTTGCTAGGCTGTAATGACACACACCAATATATCACGGGCCCTGAGGAGCTTAGATTCCAGAGAGGAAGAACCATGCTCTGGGTGGAGAGAAGCATGCTCTGGGGTGGCTGTAGGTGCTAGGGAGCACATAGGACACTCAGACTCGGGTGTGGAAAGTCAGGGGCTTCAGAGGACTTCCTGGGGAGGTGCTGTCTCATTACAGATCCTAAAGCAAGACATCAAACTCTGGTCACTCCTTTGTGAGGTGGGCCACACACGCCACAGTCCTGGGCTCCCAGCCAGCTCAGAGGTGTCATGGCCTCTTAAGGCAGAGTTTCTCATCCTCAGAGCCACTGATATTTTAGGCTGGATCATTCTGTTTGGCGGGTGCTGTCCTGCGCATATCATAGAGCATTCAGCAGCATCCCTGACATCTATCTACTAGAACGCCAGTACCACCCCCTACCCTCTGCTCGGACAGCCATTTTAACTGCCAAATGGCCCCTGAAGGGCAAGATTGTCAACAGTTCAAAAATATGTCAACAGTTCAAAAATACTGCCTTAGGCCATAGGAAACCAGCACAGGTGATTCTAGAAGGAACGCGGTTCTTATAATTGGTGCTTAGACATACTAGTTAGTGCTCAACAAATATTAATGAATGAATGAATGGAACGAATGAACCACTTAGAGTCCCTTTGACCTATTCTTTTTGGGTCTCATGCAGAAGAGCTCTGAGCTAGTCATTACGTTCTAAGGTGACCGAGTGAGAGTTAACAATAACTCCACATCCGTTTATATGGCACTCTGTGCAGGCTATATAAGCTGGGTCAAGTTGTTCAAACTCCCTGAGTCTGTCGGGCTCTTCAGTTCCTAAATGGGGACATTAATCCTATCTTGCAAGGTCGTTGGAAGAATTACATGAGATAATTGATGTAAAAATAAAGCATTAGGGGTCCAGGAACTCACTCCTTCGGTGCAATTGGCAAGAGGATGCCATCTCAGCAGGATGCCCTCTCAGCTCCTGCCACTAAGCTTTACTAAGGACCAAAGTAGTTTGAGCATAGGCTTTTTGTTGTCGTGAATGTGGAGAATGTGGAGCACTGCACCAGGAACTGACACATCGGCTATCCAATTCATCACTCACAAGCAACCAGGTTAGTCAAGAGGCCCAGGGAATTCCCTGGTGGTCCAGCGGCTGGGACTCCACACTTCCATTGCAGAGGGCCCAGGTTCAGTCCCTGGTGGGGGAAACAAGATCCCACGTGCTGCATGGCATGGCCAAAAAATAAAAATAAAAAATCAAGAGGCCCAGAGAGTTATGACTTGCACAGCAAAATTGTACCTCCCTGAATTCAAAAGGCACTAGGGCTGGCCAGCCTGCTCACCACCACCAATTCCATCACACGTCGGCTTTGTTCAGGTTGAGATTTTTTGGAAAATGCTTTGCATATTCTGTGTTCTGTAGTCTCTTATAGACATACATGACCAGATCTGGAAATTTCTCCTGAAAATACTGGGAAGGCTCTCCAATTTTTGACTTCATCCTGAAATGAAACAGAAATATTTTGATATGCCTGCCCCAAACTCTGCATCCTCCCTTTTACAGCAGATGGCCCTGGAGATTCTTTTTGCTCCCCTGGTGTCTATAGCAGAATAAATAAAGACTTTGGAATCTGACAGAGCAAGATTCATCTCCTGACTGTTCGTCTAACAGTAAATTTCGGCAACTTAAGTTTTTTTGCACCTCAGTTTTATTATCCATAAAATGGAGATAATACAGTTCTACAATCTCTTATCTACAATGCTGAAATCCAAAAGAGCCCTGAAAACTGCAGACTTTGGGTGAGTCTGCAACTGAGGTTTTTGGGAGCAAAAGCTAACTGAATTAACATGGGGCTACACCTACAATGTACATTTGTTTTACCCAGCCACCGAGTCTCCTGTGTCCCTTCTCATTAGAGTCACTCGCCTTCTGTTCAAGCAGGCTCAACAAAAACTGAAAACGAAGACAAGAACCTGATGGGAATGTCCATCATTGACTATAAGACCCTTGTGGTGGGCCTTTCCCAAACAGAAGGGAGGAATGACTTTCCCTTCATCAAAATAAGTTTTCTTCTTTCCATCCAATAGCAGATGTAAACTTAGAACCTGAATTTTTAAATTATTCTCGTCTCATATATGACTTATAAAAGCGAAAACAGTTCTTACTCTATATTCTTTTGTTCATTAATGTGCTCTCCCAAATTCCGGATGAACTTCAGCAGGTCACCTACAGTGTTCTGATAGGTATAAATTTTTTTTTTTTTATAAAACACATTCATTTTTTCCATCACAGATTTGTCAACCTAAAAAAAAAAATTACACAAAAATGTGGTAACAATACAAAATAAATCCTGATAGAATGTTAACACAAAAAGGCAGAATACAAATTTGACTATAGGCCAAAATTACTACTAATTAATAAAGGCAAATTAATAGAAAAGAATGGAAGTAAACACGGTGCACCATAGTGCTAATTGTGGGTGTATTTGGATGTGGGACCATAGATAACTTTAAATTTGTGTATCTATTTTCCAAGAGAATTATTTTCATAGACATTAACTACAGTAAAACACGGTTTAGGAAATCGTTGGCTACTACATGAGGAAACTGGCTCATTATACTATACAGTACTGCTTTCCTGCAGCCACCTTTCTAAATTCAAACCTGATTACATTGCCTCTTTAAGGAGGGTTGTCCTGACTGAGACCAGGCCTTGCAGCCATTGCCGTAGTGAGTGTGGCTGTTCTTTGTTTTGTTTGTAGTTATGGTTCCAAAGGTTACATGTTTCTCCTTGTTCCTAGGTGTCCCAGGACAGCTGCTCTCATATTAGTAATGCCTTCTTCTTTGTGCTCTCACTTTTTTTTTCATTTATTTTTCTATTTTTTAATTGGAGGATGATTGCTTTATAATATTGTGTTAGTTTCTGCCATATAGCAACATGAATCAGCCATAAGTATATACATATGTCCCCTCCTTCTTGAACCTCCCTCCCATCTCCACCCCTTCCGACCCCTCTAGGTTGTCACAGAGCACCTGGTTGGAGCTCCCTGCATCATACAGCAAATTTCCACTGGCTATTTGTGCTCACACTCTTTGTAGATAGTTTTGATATTTAGAAATAGTTTGGAGTAAGAGAATAAGATGCAACAACCATGAAGCCAGAGGGTCCCTTAGGAAGAGTAACTGGTGACTAGAAGGCTGCCTGGGTGGTACCATCAGTTCCTTGCAGAACTTACTGGGCAGCCGGAAAGACAGATTAAGCCAGCAATTACGAGTGTGACATGTGGTCTTGAGGCAGACAAGGGAAGGAAAGCAAAATGAGACCCAGAAACGAGGAGGTATGGGAGAAGCAGAGCCCTATATCAAGCCCAAGATTTGAAAGATGTTGGTCCCACTCAAAGACGGGAGTTATGGATTTTCCCATAATGCTCTGCTTACGTCTCAGGGGTACTCAGCATGTATCCCACAGCCATCCCTTCTGTAGGTGTCTCAGCCCCACTTGGATGCTATACTCTGTTTTGTATATCCATGACCTCATGTGGTCCTAACACATACTTGTATTTGACAGATGTCTTCTAATTAATAATAGTGAAAGTTCTGATGGTGCCAATTAGACTGAATGAGTGATTAATTATTATGCTCCACCATAAGTACATGTGTGCTAAGTTGCTTCAGTCATGTCTGACTCTGTACGACCCTATGGACGGTAGCCTGCCAGGCTCCTCTGTCCATGGGATTCTCCAGGCAAGAATATTGAAGTGGGTTGCCATGCCTTCCTTCAGAGGATCTTCCCAACCCAGGGATCAAATCCACGTCCCTTGTTTCTCCTGCATTGGCAGGCGGGTTCTTTACTATTAGTGCCACCTGGGAAGCCCATGTTCCACTATATTGAGTTCAAGTTGGGTGGACCTTCTCTGGAAGAGAAGGAATTTGAAAGATGATTGTTTTTTGTTTCTCTGTTTTCTCATCCAGAAAGTAGGTGTGAGTGTGTGGATGCTCAATGCTGGGCTGTTCACCGGCATCAGAGGTAGCCAGGCTCCCTGGATGGAAATGCCCCTGTGGAAGTACCTCCCTTGGACTAAACTCTATTTAATCAGCTGCTCATGTCACAGTGGAAATAGACCTCACTCGGAAAATAAGGCCTGAGAGAAAGAGTCACAGAAGAGGAAAAGGCTTTTGGGCTGTGACAAGTCCATCCTAAAGAGGAGCCTAGATGAGTATCTCAGGAGGACCTCGCCTAGAGCAGAGACCCAGAAGAGCTGAGGGGGTCTGGGATGAGAGGAGGGCAAGGAAAAGCCCTCTTACCCCTTGACTGAACCAGGCTCATAGTATAAAAAAATTAGGAAAACCAACATAACACACGACACAGATTCTTATTCCTGGAATAACTCCCAGACCATAGGAGTTGTTCATACCTTTTTTGTCCACTGGGAAAAACTTGGAAGTTCAGATGTTTCAGGTTGCAGAAGCTGGAGGATCTTGCCATTAGTATTTCGTGTTTTGATGTCAGATTCGTTTCCCACATCCCGGAGGGTCCGGTAGCGGCTAAGAATGACAGAATGATCATGATCATTCCACCCTTCCCACTTTTCCCAGAAAGAGAAAACTATTAGATTTTGGCATTTGATAAGAGTAATACAAGCATGTTTCTAAACAATCTGCACAATAGGAAAGCTCTCGCTGTCTCTTTTTTGCCCAAATCATTTTTCTATTCTTCAGTGGAGAAAATCAGATCCAGAGAAGTTAAGTCACTCCTCCGATGACATCCTCCCAGGAAATTCCAAGCTGAGAGAAAAGCCTGGGTCTGCTGATTCCCAGCCTGACTCCTGCCCACCTCACCATGATGGTTAATTTCATCTGTTAATTTCACCAACCACACACACAGCACTCAGATTAAATATTACTCGGTGTGTCTGTGGGGATGTTTCCAGAGATTAGCATTTGAACCAGTGAAGCAGACAGCCCTTCCCAGTGCGAGTGGGCATCATCCAATCTATGGGTGGCCTGAACAGAATGAAAGGGGAAATTTGCCCCCTCCCTGCTGATCACTTTGGCTGGGACATAGTTCTACTCCTTCCCTCAGTTCTCCAAGTTCTCAGGCCTTCGGACCTTTACTAGAATCTGCATCCTCAGCTCTTCTGGTTCCCATGTTTTTGAATTCAGACTAAATTATACAACTGACTTTCCTGGATCACCAGCTTCAAGAGGGCAGATGGTGGAACTTCTCAGCCCCAGTATTGCATGAGGCATTTCCTTATTTTGTATATATATTGGGTTGGTTGAAAAGTTCTTTGCGGTTCTTCTGTAGTAACATCTTATGGAAAAACTCAAATAAACTTTTTGGCCAACCCAATATAAAGAGCCCTGACTAATACACTCACCATCTCCATCCTAGAGGCCTGTAATATACACTGTTTTCCTTACCTCTCCCAACTCCAAAAGAAGGGATGAGCCAGCAGGCCATTCAGATAGCCCTTCACATTGTCCCCAGGGACTAACAGATGCTGAATGAGGTCCCGAGTTTCCTCATCTGGAGAACGCTCAATCAACTCTTCAGTTCTTAGATCCTTCAGCATCTCAAAAGAAATGCTTCCCTTGTTTACCACATACAGGACCAGCAATCCCAGGGCCTGCACAGAAGCCATGAGTGAATGAAAGTCATTCAGTCATTTCTGACTCTTTGCAACCCCATGCACTGTAGCCCACCAGGCTCCTCTGTCCATGGGATTCTCCAGGAAAGAATACTGGAGTGGGTTGCCATTCCCTTCTCCAGGGGATCTTCCCCACCCAGGGATCAAACCCAGGTCTCCTGCATTGTAGGCAGATTCTTTACTATCTAAGCCACCAGGGAAGCCCATAAATCAAGTCAAAAGTGCTTATGAATTAGCACTCTATTTGGGGAACTTTGGAGGGTGGGGCACAGGCTATGAGCAAATGGAAAATGGGTAGAATCTCAAGGAGCCCACAGGTTGGGTATGGGCTTGGGCATGGATAACTCTTCAAGAAAGTGTAGTTTAGGTTTATAAGGAGCAAAAGATAATCCCAGGCCAGAGCTGTCAGAGCAGACTGTGTAGAGGAAGAGGAATTTGAGCTAGACCTCAAAGTACAGATAGAATTTTTAGATAAACCAGGGAAAGGGAGAGGGTTTTAAACAAGGGGAGGGTGTTGCTCAGAGTCTGGCTAGGAACAGGGACTTTGGGTTGGGCCTGTGTCAGGCAGGACATTAAAGAGCCAGACCAGGTCCAGAAGAACACAGTGAACACCCCAGGAGTCAGGACACAGCAGGGAAGAAAGACTAGGGAGGAGACCAGCACAGGAACTTCTGCATTAAGAAAGACACCAGTCAGGGAAGGAGCTCAAAGCTGGAGCCACTGAGCCAGAAAGGCCAGGCATGGATGGAGAACTCTTACCAATTGGGTTGGAAGTTCAGCACCCTGGAGAACTCCAGGGGCCAGCTGCCCTAATGGCTCAGAGTCTATCCAGGAGCTGTGGTCTACAGAGGCTATATGTCTCCTGCTTTGTCTCCTCTCTGGGGAAACAGTTATTTAGGATCTTAACCTGTGGGACCAAATATAGTCTCTTTTGAGCTGGGGATCAATCCCATCATTCCCATGTGCTTCAGAGGGCCTTAGTATCTGGCCCTCCTAGGAGTTTAGCACATGCATTTGAATAGAGTGGGAAAAGAAATCTCATTTACTTTGTCTTCAGGCAGCAAATACCTCCTACAGGAATTGTGGAATTATTCTGGAGAAATCTCCTGGAGGTAATTCCTCAAGAAATGTGGCATGCTCAATGTATTTGCTATTTAGCCTGTGAGGGTAAAGAGACATCCAAAGAGATACAGAAACGGTCACAGCAAGGACCAACTCCACACCCACCCAGAGAGATGCTGTTGTCTGCAAGGGAGTGAGGGCCATCATACCAGGGAAATGCCTTGAAACTTCTTTCTTTCCTAGGCAAAATAGGAATGTCCTTTAATCAGCCACAGGAAGTAAGATAATGAACGAATAAGGAAGTAGAGAGATGGAAAAGAAAACTGTTTCTAGAAATTACCTCTAGATCTCTCTTGATTTCCTGTGGATCTCCAGTCCACTTGATGCTTTGATCAAAATCTGCCAGGCAAGCACCATTCTTGGAATCTAAAGGAGAGTTTGTGGAGATGCATTGAAATTGCTTATTCTTGGGCGGGATGTATGGAGAGGGTAACATGGAAACTTACATTACCATATGTAAAATAGATAGCCAATGGGAATTTGCTGTATGACTCAGGGAACTCAAACTGGGGCTCTGTAACAACCTAGAGGGTGGAAGGTGGGTGGGAGGTTCAAAAGGGAAGGGACATGTATACTGTGGCTGATTCTTGTTGATGTTTGGCAGAAACAAACACAATACTGTAAAGCAATTATCCTTCAATTAAAAATATATAAATACATTTTTAAAAAAGAAAATCCTCAATCCCCATGTTAGAATTAGTTTACATAAATCTGTAACTCAATGTACAATCCATCATCGCTGAGGAAGACAATGATGAGCTCATATCTGCCTTGTTTACTTTTCAAAACAGTCATGTGCACTGAGTTCTTTGACCTACTGGTATCTGCCAAGAGCAAGATTTACATTTTACTCATCCCAAGCCATGGGTTGGGGAAGCATGAGGATAAGTATAGCCAGCTCCCCCTTCATGCAATTCCTGGGGTCAAAGAGCACAGATTTGTAAAGAAGCTGCTGGCAGGAGTTAAGGTTACGTCCTATAGCTGAAGAAAAACTGGACCTTAGAGCCAAAGGGTCCAAATCCAACACCACCTTAGCATAGCATTCCACCAAATCAAGCCCACTCGCCACTACCCACTATGACATTGTCATCTGTGACCACGAGTCAACCACGTGCTTCTAATGAGTCGTTGCCTCCCTCCCCGCTTCAGCATCTTCCTCCCTTGAAGGAAGCCACTGAGTCCTCAGAAACAGGGATAAGAGAGGTGGGGAACAGAGTGAAAGGTGATTTGTCCTCAAAGAGGTGGCTTAAAGGAGTCTGAGAAGGAAGGCTGGGTAACCGCAGATACCAGCCCGTGCAACTGTGTACTCAGAGCCCTTTCGTTATGAATTTGGACCTCAGCATTGTAGGGAAATCCAGAGTCTAACAAAAAGGAACCCATCAAATTGTTCAACAAATGTCTCATGAGAGAAAA
This sequence comes from Bubalus kerabau, assembly GCF_029407905.1. Taxonomy (NCBI): domain Eukaryota; kingdom Metazoa; phylum Chordata; class Mammalia; order Artiodactyla; family Bovidae; genus Bubalus; species Bubalus kerabau. Next base: position 118,581,796 of record NC_073628.1, read on the forward strand.
AATGATGGCAAGGAAGGAGAACACAGTCCTTGCTCTACAGAGTGTAGAGTCTCTGGGCAAGGAGACCAATAGTAAAGGGATAAATACATGGCTAAACATTAATTGCAGTTTTGAAAATGCTAGCCAAAAGTTCAGGATGCCCTAAAAGTGTACCATGAGAAGAGCTACATGGCTGCATAGAGAGGGGGAAGTTTTATTTAAGGAAGAGATGCCCAGGGAATTTCCTGGAGACCCAGTGGTTAGGACCCCACACTTCCAGTGTAAGGGGCATGGGTTCAATCCCTGGTCAGGAAACTAAGATCCCACAAGCCTCAGGGTGAGGCCAAAAAAAAAAAAAAAAAGGAAGAGATGCCTAGAGAGAAAAGATCAGTAGAAATTGGATAGGTGAGTGGAATGGGGAAGAAAGGGAAGAGAGAATTCCAGATAGGAATGCATGGAGAATAAGGAGCAGACGGGGTCCACATCATAAATCATAGACTGTTTTCAATTATTTCAATAATTCCCTTCACTTATTTAAGCCACTTGGTGTTTTCTGCTACAGAAATTTGAAAGTGTTTAATGAACACTTCACATCTCTTCTAGCATTTGATTTTTTTTTCCCATGAAAAGTGAAAGTGTTAGTCACTCAGTCCTGTCTGACTCTGTGATCCCATGGATTGTAGCCCATCAAGGCTCCTCTGTCCATGGGGTTTTCCAGGCAAAAATACTGGAGTGGGGTGTCATTTCCTTCTCCAGGGGATTCTTCCCAATACAGCAATTGAACCCATGTCTCCTGCATCACAGGCAGTTTCTTTACCATCTGAGCCCAATTTTTTATTTTTAGTTTCAACAGACATTGTTAAAGTGCTATAAAGATTTTAAAGCTTACGCCCAGTTTCTGTATACAGCATCAAGAGGGACTTTGGCCCTGTTGACACCTGACTTTGCAGCAGTGGAACTTGTTTCACACTTCTGGCCTCCAGAACCATGGGAGGTTAAATTCCTATTGTTTTAAGGCACCAAGTTTGTGACAATTTCTTTCCACAGCCATGGGAAAGTTATACACTTGGTTATAGTTAGGTTTCTTTGGGTAAAAATTCTCCTGTTTCATGCCTCTCTTTCATGGTATTGAGAGGGTAACAGGCAGGAGGGTCAGGGGTTTCCAAACGGAGGAAATAGGCTGCAAGCGTCAGACATTTTTTATCTCTCTAAGTGGCAGGAGGAAACAAACTACAAATGTTAAGATTTTTTTCCCCTTCTCTATACAAATTTTAAAACAGGTTTCTCTTAAAATTCTGTGTTGCCATGATGACATGTAACTCCACCTGAACTTCAGTTCAGTTCAGTTCAATTCAGTCGCTCAGTCGTGTCCGACTCTTTGAGACCCCATGGACTGCAGCACCTTCCCTCTCACTTTTCACTTTCATGCATTGGAGAAGGAAATGGCAACCCACTCCAGTGTTCTTGCCCGGAGAATCCCAGGGACGGGCGAGCCTGGTGGGCTGCGTCTATGGGGTCACACAGAGTCGGACACGACTCTTAGTAGCAGCAGCAGCATATCCATTGAGCCGGTGATGCCATCCAACCATCTCATCCTCTGTCGTCCCCTTCTCCTCCCACCTTCAATCTTTCCCAACATCAGGGACTTTTCAAATGAGTCAGTTCTTCGCATCAGGTGGCCAAAGTATTGGAGCTTCAGCTTCAGCATTTTAGAGGAACTAAAAAGCCTCTTGATGAAGGTGAAAGTGGAGAGTGAAAAAGTTGGCTTAAAGCTCAACATTCAGAAAACGAAGATCATGGCTTCTGGTCCCATCACTTCATGGGAAATAGATGGGGAAACAATGGAAACAGTGTCAGACTTTATTTTTCTGGGCTCCAAAATCACTGCAGATGGTGACTGCAGCCATGAAATTAAAAGATGCTTACTCCTTGGAAGGAAAGTTATGACCAACCTAGATAGCATATTCAAAAGCAGAGACATTACTTTGCCAACAAAGGTCCATCTAGTCAAGGCTATGGTTTTTCCTGTGGTCATGTATGGATGTGAAAGTTGGACTGTGAAGAAGGCTGAGCACTGAAAAATTGATGCTTTTGAACTGTGGTGTTGGAGAAGACTCTTGAGAGTCCCTTGGACTGCAAGGAGATCCAACCAGTCCATTCTGAAGGAGATCAGTCCTGGGATTTCTTTGGAAGGAATGATGCTAAAGCTGAAACTCTAGCACTTTGGCCACCTCATGCGAAGAGTTGACTCATTGGAAAAGACTTTGATGCTGGGAGGGATTGGGGACAAGAGGAGAAGGGGACGACAGAGGATGAGATGGCTGGATGGCATCACTGACTCGATGGACATGAGTCTGAGTGAACTCCAGGAGTTGGTGATGGACAGGGAGGCCTGGCGTGCTGCGATTCATGGGGTCACAAAGAGTCGGACACGACTGAGCGACTGATCTGATCTGATCTGAGCTTCAGCATCAGTCCATCTAATGAATATTCAGGACTGATTTCCTTCGGGATGGACCGGTTGGCTCTCCTTGCAGTCCAAGGGACTCTCAAGAGTCTTCTCCAACACCACAGTTCAAAAGTATCAATTCTTCAGTGCTCAGCTTTCTTTATAGTCCAACTCTCACATCCATATATGACCACTGGAAAAACCATAGCCTTGACTAGACGGATCTTTGTTGGCAAAATAATGTCTCTGCTTTTTAAAATGCTGTCTAGGTTGGTCATAACTTTTCTTCCAAGGAGCAAGTGCCTTTTAATTTCATGGCTGCAGTCACCATCTGCAGTGATTTTGGAGCCCAGAAAAATAAAGTCAGCCACTGTTTCCACTGTTTCCCCATCTATTTGCTATGAAGTGATGGGACCAGATGCCATGATTTTAGTTTTCTGAATATTGAGCTTTAAGCCAACTTCTTCATTCTCCTCTTTCACTTTCATCAAGAGGCTCTTTAGTTCTTCTTCACTTTCTGCCATAAGGGTGGTGTCATTTGCATATCTGAGGTTATTGATATTTCTCCTGGCAATCTTGATTCCAGCTTGTGCTTCATCCAGCCCAGCATTTCTGAACTTAACTTTTCTCAAACCTTGACCTAACCCATGCATTTTTCTTATGGAAACATTTGTCTTAAGCTATGTTAATGAACTATGTATTTACCCTAGACTCTGTCTTCAAGTCAGTTCCGCCTAAGACTCAGAACCCACTTGACAAAACAGTATGTTTTACTCATACATTGTTCCCCTAATCTATGTTAATGAAACTCTATATTTACTTGGAAACCTGCCTTTCTTCAAGATTCATGTCAATTGTTTTATAACCCGGGATGACTCACCTGATGCCAACGTTATCTCAAAATGTGTGTTGTGGGTGAGGGGCCTGGTGCCAGTCTCTGAGTTTTGAGACATTTCCTTTCTCTAATTAGCAGAATTCTAGTAGCTATATAAAATCTGGCTAAAGACTAGCAGGGGGGCACTCCTTCTGCCCCCTGCTGATCTCTATGTCAGAAGCTTTCTCTATCTCTTATACTTTAATAAAGCTTTATTACACAAAAGCTCTGAGTGATCAAGCCTTGTCACTGGCCCTGGATTGAATTCTTCTCCTCTGGAGGCCAAGAATCCTGGCGTCTTTCGTGGTTCAGCAACAACCTTTCAGTATCAGCAACTCTTATAACTTTTTTTTTTTTTTTGCCACATTGTGTGGCATGTGGGATTTTAGTTCCCCAACCAGGAATGGAACCCAGGGCCCCTGCATTGGAAGCAGGGAGTCCCAACCACTAGAACCACCAGGGAAGTCTACCAGCAACTCTTAGGTGATTTTTGACTGTATGTTTTACATTGCAGTTGAAACTCCCTGACATCCTGTGAGTTGCTTCTGTTAATGCCATCCAACACAGAGGAGGGATGAGAGCACTGTCAGATCTTCTGCTTTGCTTTTTTTTCAGTGAAGCTCTGGGGTAAGTGGGCCATGCCACTTAATAGTTGCTTTGGCAGATAGCCTGTGTGTATAACAGCTCTTTGTTTCTCTCTTTTTTTTTCTGAATTCTTATGAGTTTTTTAATTTATTGTTAATTGGAAGATAATTGCTTTACACTATTGTGTTGGCTTCTGCCATAAAACAATGTGAATCAGTCATAAGTATACCTATATCCCTTCCTCTTGAATCTTATCCCATCTGCCCCTCTAGCTTGTCACAGAGCACTGTGTTGAGCTCCCTGTGTTATACAGAAACTTCCCATTAGCTATCTATTTTATTCATGGTAATGTTATGTGCTACTCTCTCAATTCGTCCCACCCTCTCCCTGCCACCCACCCCCCACCCCCCACCCCTCACTTCAAACAATAAATGCTGAAGAGCATGTGGAGGAAAGGGAATCCTCTTGCACTGTTGGTGGGAATGTAAATTGATACACCAACAATGGAGAACAGTATGGAGATTCCTTTAAAAACTAGAAATAAAACTACCATATAACCCATTAATCCCACTACAGGACACATACCCTGAGGAAACAATAACTGAAAAAGACACATATACCCCAAAGTTCATCACAGCACTATTTACAGTAGCTTGGACATGGAAGCAACCTAATGTCCACCGACAGATGAATGGATAAAGAAGTTGTGGTACATATATATGTAATATATGGAATATTTCCCAGCCATATAAAGGAACATATTTGAGTGTTTCTCTTAAAATCATCAGTGACTCAATGTCTCAAGCAGTCCCCTTGTCTGCAGGCAAAAAGGCCTGTTATAGATGCTTGGTCCCTAGGGGAGAGGGGAAGCCCAGGGTTTGATCTTCCTAATTTCTACTGAGGTAGCAATCTGCCTGCTCTCTGGTCCTTGGTTCTCTCATTTCTGGCTTCCATCACTTTTGAGTGGTGCTTTTCTGTACTCTTCCCACTTTCATGAGGGATGTTTTTCTGTGGCTTTCTGACTTTGTCCTGGGCTCCTATGCTATTCTTCAATCCCATCCTATCTATGTTTAGTCTCTCCAAGATTCCTCAAGGATTTTGTCCTCTAAGAATTCTTTTTTTAATGTTGATTTTAATTACAAATTCACTTAAAAATATTTTCCCATTATTTGAAGAATTTAATACAGGGAAGAGTCTGAAGTATGTGCTAGGTTCACCACCTTGATGCAGAAATATAATCGATTCTTTATTGTTCACGCTTAGGTATGGAAGAAATGGTGCTAGAAATTTTGAAGAATAGGTAGTCAGAGATTATTTTTCTTTAGAACATGATGTGTGACCCTTTCGCATCAAGATCGGCAGGTAGAATTGGGAAGGTCCTCACCCCTGAATGAACCTCAAAGACTCTCTCACCAGGTAGAGTTGTACATACTTCTGGCCCTTGTCCATCTCCTCAGCAAAGCTGCTTAAAACCAGGAAGGAATGGCATGAGCACATGTCCTCAAACTAAAGCCAGATCTTATGTGTACCCATTTCTCTCTTCCAGTACCTTATATACTGCTCTCTGCCTCTAAATGCCCATACCTTCTTTTTGCCCTGGTCCCTTACACCAAGTTTAAACTAGTGAATATCTGTAGGTTAGGTATCCACTTCCGCCTTAGCCCTCTAGACAAGTACCTGGCCTTTAGTGGGCACATACCATGTACAGGTGACTTGTCCATTTGACACACGGCACTTAGACTTTGTAACAACCTTATGAAGGAGGTATTATCAGTCCCAAGTGAGGAAACCAACACTCACAGAATTAAGCAACTTGCTTGAGGTTACAAAACTACAAAGTGGTGGGACTAGGCTGCAAGGCTCCCTAAACCTGGCTGAAGCTGAGGATCTTTCTAAATTATTATTTATGTTTGGCTGCACTGGGTCTTCATTGCTGCAAGATGGCTTTCTCTAGCTGTGGACAGCAGCAGTTACTCCCTAGTTTTGGTTCATGGGCTTCTCGTTTCGGTGACTTCTCCTGCTGTGGAGTACAGGCTCTTGAGTAAGGGCTTCAGTAGTTGTGGCACATGGGTGTAGTTGCCTGGCGACATGTGGAATCTTCCCGGACCAGGGATCGAACATGTGTCCCTGCATTGGCAGGCGGGTTCTCAACCACTGGACCACCAAGGAAGGCCAAGCCGAGGCTCTTACTTCTGCACTACCTTGTCTCCTGGGACTTTATACTCAGCTCTGCTTGTTTCCTTGAACATTGCTTTAGTGTATGGTCTTGGTTTACAAGAGTGCACACTGACTTGTTCAGCCTGCTTGCAGTGTGTTTCATTTGTGTCACATCTTATCCTGGATCCCAAGTTTGACCTCAGTTTTGCCGCTAAGTTTCACAGTAACTGAGCACACACACAACATTCACCGTTAGCTGCCACCTTGTCTGAAGGAACACACTTTCCAGATTCTACTACTTGCAGACTATTCTAAGAATTCGAACTTGGAGTTGGCTCCATCCAAGACCCACATTCATAATTGTATTTGCCAAGGGCAGCATAAGCTTAGCCTGGTATTCCATGAGCTTCCTTCACCTCCACACGGAATAATACAGGTTCTACCTGGTAGCAGGAGAAACCGCACTGTATCTATGGATTTGCTACATTCATCCTCAAATTGAACAATTCACACTGACTCTAGTTCTTTCCTATTCTGCCATGAAAAGCTGTTCCTCTGATAAATAAAGACCCTACATTTCTGGAGAAGACTGGGGACTCACCTATTAAGATGTTCTGCGGTTGCAGATCCTGATGAGTGTATCCAGACAGGTGTAGTTCCTCAACAGCCTTAAACAGAGATGAGAGGATGTTGCGGGCAAATTCATCTTCCTTGTTTTGCACAGCCTCTCCTCTGCGGTCGGCCAAGTGCTTCTCCAGCGTGTGCTCACACAGGGCAAGGCACACATACAGACAGGCCCCGTCGCTCTCACTGCCATAGAATGTCACCACCTGACTGTTGGCTCGGCTGCTCTGCAAACAAGAGACTTCATTTTGTCCCCGTGTGCTGCCTTTAGGGAACCGCTTCACAGCTACCTCTTGTTCCTCATATAACCCCAGGTAGATGCCCCCTTGGGAAGTGTCAGCGATTTTATATTCTTCATCAATAAAGATCTTGAGTTTGCCTATCATAGGGCGGTATATCCTGTGAAGATGTTTCAGGGCCTCCCCCCAACGTGAGCTCTGAGGCTTCCAGGCTTTAGCAGGAAGGCAAACGTCTTCTACGGCTCCATGCTGGCGAAGGAACTTTGCAAGGTCAGGGTCATAATTGCGCTTCGCTATTGCAATGAGGTCCCCGCATTTTGTGCTGGCTCCTTTGCGACACAGCAACTGGGCAATTTCCTTCAGCTTGAGCTCGACAGCAAGCAGCAGTGCTGTTTTACCCTCGCTGTCTGTGTCATTAATCTCTATAGCTGTTTGTTCCAGAAGCATCTGCACCAGATCCAGGTTCTTCTTTTCCACTGCCAAGATCAGCGGCGTCTTCCTTCCTTCCCCCCTCACATTGACATCAACCTTATAGTCCAGCAGAAGGCGAGTAATGGCTTTCACCTTCTCATCATCAGAGTTCAGAAGAGCATAGATCAAAGCATTTCTGCCCCTATTGTCCCGGGCATTGACATCTGCCCCCATCTCATGAAGGAGGATCTCTACGACATCTACATGCCCTCTTCTAGCAGCATCCATGAGAGCAGTGGCCCCTCCTTTCTTGACCCTCTCTTGATCCTCCACTGTCTTTCTGTGCAAATTCACCTCTGCTCCGTTGTTATACAGGAACCTTAAGGCTTCGACTTTGCCATACACAGCAGCTTCCATGAAAGCTGTGAAGCCATTAACATCGCACTCATTGACATCTGTTACTTTAGGAAGTAATAGTTTGAGCAACTTCACGTTTCCCACAATCCCAGCAATGATGAAGGGAGTGGCCCCATTCTTCTTCCGCAGACAAGGCTCAGCACCATGACTAAGCAGAAGATCCACAATGTCTTCTCTATCAACTTGTACTGCATTATGCAAAGGTGACCAGCCCCATTCTTCCTGGAAATTGACATCAGCCCCTCTTTCTAGCAATTGCTGGACCAACTCAATGTTTTCATCTTTAACAGCTTTAATCAACAAATGACTGTCTCCCGTTGAAGCCTTCCCATTACTAGAGGGTGTGGGTCTTTCCTGAGGGTTGTTATGGCTCTCAGTCTCCATGATGGTATATACCACTGGCTACAATTTTCTTGCCTTCTCTTTGAGAAAATGAAAACTTATCTTCTTGGGATTTGATCAAAGAGACATGGAACTGTTAGAAACTCCTGTCAGGGGAAATAGGAATTGTCTGGCTACAGACCACCAGTATGAGGAGGCACAATACTCTTGCAGTCTTCTGACTTTTCACCTGGAGATGAGAGAGGTAATTTGTAGTGTTACAAGAGTGAGAAAACATTTGAATTAGAGAAATTAACTTTACTAGCAATGTTTTCAAAATACATTTATTATAGAATTTTTTATTATTGAATATTATAAATATATATCTTTTCATACTGTTCATGGGGTTCAGTCCTGAATATTCATTGGAAGGACTGATGCTGAAGCTGAAGCTCCAATACTTTGGCCACATGATGTGAAGAGCTGACTCATTGGAAAAGACCCTGATGTTGGGAAAGATTGAGGGCAGGAGGAGAAGGGGGCAACAGAGGATGAGATGGTTAGACAGCATCACCGACTCAATGGACATGAATTTGAGCAAGCTCGGGAGACAATGAATGACAGAGGAGCCTGATGTGCTGCAGTCCAGGGTGTCACAAAAAGTCAGCCACAACTTAGCAACTGAACAGCAACAACAACATAAATATATGTAAATTGTAAACAAGAAAAGTATTACTCTATTCTCCCACTGCTTAGAAACAGGCATAGTTAATATTTTAGTATTAGTCTATAATGTATTTAGTCTATACATTATTTTTAAAAATAGTTGGACTCATGATCTGTAACTTTGTATTTGGCTTCCTTTCATTTAACATCTTAATTAGAAATAATGTCCTATGTTATTACAAAGTATTTTTAAAATATTTTAATGTCTGCAATAGACCATCAGAGAGGTGTTTCAGTTCCCTACTACTGAGAAGATTTTTAAAGTAACTTTTAAACAAGAGTTTCAAAATTCGATTTTTTTTTCACAATTCTAAATAATGTTGCAGCAGCAAATTTAGCTTATTTTATCTTGTTATGAAATTAAAAGACGCTTACTCCTTGGAAGAAAAGTTATGACCAACCTAGATAGCATATTCAAAAGCAGAGACATTACTTTGCCAACAAAGGTCTGTTTAGTCAAGGCTATGGTTTTTCCAGTGGTCCTGTATAGATGTGAGAGTTGGACTATGAAGAAAGCTGAGCGCCGAAGAATTGATGCTTTTGAACTGTGGTGTTGGAGAAGACTCTTGAGAGTCCCTTGGACTGCAAGGAGATCCAACCAGTCCATTCTAAAGGAGATCAGCCTTGGGTGTTCTTTGGAAGAAATGATGCTAAAGCTGAAACTCCAATACTTTGGCCACCTCATGGGAAGAGTTGACTCATTGGAAAAGACTCTGATGCTGGGAGGGATTGGGGGCAGGAGCAAAAGGGGACGATAGAGGATGAGATGACTGAATGGCATCACCGACTCGATGGACGTGAGTTTGAGTGAACTCCAGGAGATGGTGATGGACAGGGAGGCCTGGCGTGCTGCGATTCATGGGGTGGCAAAGAGTCAGACACAACTGAGCAACTGAACTGAACTGAACTGATCTTGTTTTCTTATGATAGATCTTATAATAGATTTCTTACAATTGATTTCAAAGAACTGAATGACCAAAGGCTATGATTGTTTTTAAGATTCTCAACCTATATTAATACATTTTTTTCCAATGCCATATAAACACACTCTTATTAGAAATAAATGGCCTCTTTAAAAAACCAGAACCCTTGTTTAATAAGAAAATATGTGTTTTTCATCAATCTGCATTTCTGGTTAAGCATGCTCAGTCCATTCCTGGCTCTTTGCAAGTGCAAAAGTGTGCACTCCTATTCAAAGTAGTGTAGAGTAAGCAGAAGTCCCCAAACTTTTGGGCACCAGGGACCAGTCTTGTGGAAGACAATTTTTCCACGGACTGGGGGTGGGGAAGGGGTGGGTTTGGAGATGATTCAGAACATAACATTTATTGTGCACTTTATTTCTATTATTATTACATCAGCTCCAACTCAAGTCATCTGGCATCAGATCCCAGAGGGTGGGGACTCCTGGAGTAGGGGAAAGAACTCGAACTCCCACCTCTGCAAGATCTAAGTTTGGCCCCTGGTTGTGTAACTCTGCTGCTGCTGCGTCACTTCAGTCGTGTCCGACTCTGTGCGACCCCATAGACAGCAGCCCACCAGACTCCCCCGTCCCTGGGATTCTCCAGGCAAGAACACTGGAGTGGGTTGCCATTTCCTTCTCCAATGCATGAAAGTGAAAAGCGAAGTCGCTCAGTCATGTCCGACTCTTAGCGACCCCATGGACTGCAGCCTACCAGGCTCCTCCACCCATGGGATTTTCCAGGCAAGAGTACTGGAGTGGGTTGCCATTGTGTAACTCTAGACTCTTCCTAATTGTGTAACCTTAGATTATTGAGTCTGAATTTTTTGTTTCCTCAAATAGGGACGACAAAAAATACAGTCCCCCATATAAAGTGCACTGAAGTAGGGAGAAGGTAAAATATAGGCCTTCAATAAATGGTAGAGCTAATTACATCACTTTATGAAAAGAAGAAAAAAAAAACTTTAACACACCCTGTTCTTCCCACCCAGTGCTTTACATGCTACACAAATAGGGAACCTATGAGGGGTCAATTTAGCCCAGCTGCCCTCCATCGGCGGAGAAGGCAATGGCACCCCACTCCAGTTCTCTTGCCTGGAAAATCCCATGGACAGAGGAGCCTGGTAGGCTGCAGTCCATGGGGTCGCTAAGAGTCGGACACGACTGAAGTGACTTAGCAGCAGCAGCCCTCCATCAGATCTGAGCAATTTAGATACAATTCAGACAGCAGAGGGCAGCAAACTTACCTGAATGTTTATAACTGCTTCTGCTGCAAAAATCACAAAGCAACCATTTTTCAGCAGTCCCACCTGCCTGACAGTCTCAAAGCCTCTATCCTCAGAGAACTAACCAAATGTGCAGCGGAAGCACAGTCACCCAGCAATGAACTCTTTGGATCAAATGTTTGTGTAAACAACTTTAGCGACAATGAATGTGAGGTGGGCTGGAAAAGATCAAGGAAAGAAAGAAGCTCAAAGAAACCTGGAGGATTCAGGGTTTGTTCAAACTTCTTTTCTTCTCTGCTCCTTTATTTATTCCAGGCGGTCCCTTCAACTGCTAACTTCAAAGTAATACAATCATTTAAGAACACCACACCTTAGACTAATTTATGAGGAAATGCAAAAAAAAAAAAAAAAAAAAAAGATAGTAGTAAGACTCCACGGCCTGTAGCCAGCCCACCAGGCTTCTCTGTCTGTGGAATTTTCCAGGCAAGAGTACTGGGTTGCCATTTCCTGCTCCAGGGAATAATAATAATAACAATAATAAAAGAACTCCGAGTAAAATATCAGAGTAGAAAATAAAAACAGCTCAACAAAAGCCCTGCGAAAGGAGAGTCCTGCTTTCAGTTTCATTTTCCCCACATGACCAGAGGAGCCTGATAAACAGAGACGCCTTGAAGAAATAATGTGTGGATTATGACAGAACCCTGGAAATCTCAGAAGGGCTTAGGTGCAAAGGGTCCCCTGGGACTGGCCGGCTGGCTCCGTGTGCTCCTTCCTCTCCCCCAGTTCCACACCCACTTCACTTCCAGTCCCCACAGCCCGAGGAATCCTTCAAAGAAAACACCTTCTCAAGCTTTCCCAGCTCTCCTCCTTCTGCGTATCCTACCTTCTAAACGTAAATGCCTCGTCCTCAGTCATTCCTCGGACGGCATCTAACCGTCAAATACTGTTGGCGGCAGGAAAACAGCCCCTCCTGGAAACTGAGCTCGCGGGGCGGAGCCCAGAGAGTGACAGGAAAAGGAGGGAACGCTGACCACGCCCACACTCGGCAGCGGTGGCCTGAGCTAGTAGCATCTTCGGGCTTCCCTGGCGGCTCAAACAGTAAAGAATCTGCCTGCAATGTAGGAGACCTGGGTTCGATCCCTGGGTTGGGAAGATCCCCTGGAGGAAGAAATGGCAACCCACTCCAGCATCCTTGCCTGCAGAATCCCATAAAGGAGCCCGGGGCGGGGAGGGGGCAGGGAGGCCGTATGCATCCTGCCGCTAGGCCTGCGGCCTTTCAGGTCACAGCATCCAGTTCCATCCCGACCATGTTGTTCCAAATCCCGTATCTTCTTAAGGGAAATGAACGGTAAATAAACATTTATTAAGCACTGACTGGGTCCCCGGCACTTTGTTCATTGCTTCACAAGAGATATGTACCCAGTCAACCCCTAACAATACTGCTGATGATGAAACCGAGGCTCAGGAAAGCTGGGTGAGCCCAAAGCCCAAGCTCCCTCACTCGCCTGGGCACTCTGGAAAGGGCACAGGGCTGGCAGTCCAGAGCTGTGGCTGTTCTGCTGGGTGACCTCAGGCAGGGAGTTGAATGATGTTGGGATACAGTGATTCATCACACAAATGCCTCGTGGGGGGTCTTCCTGGAGCTTGCATCTTAGTAGGGAGAAATAAACCATTAATCATTGAGAAATGCAAGGTCCATCTAGTCAAGGCTATGGTTTTTCCAGTAGTCATGTATGGATGTGAGAGTTGGACTATGAAGAAAGCTGAGCGCCGAAGAATTGATGCTTTTGAACTGTGGTGTTGGAGAAGACTCTTAAGAGTCCCTTGGACTGCAAGGAGATCCAACCAGTCCATTCTAAAGGAGATCAGTCCTGGGTGTTCTTTGGAAGGAATGATGCTAAAGCTGAAACTTCAGTACTTTGGCCACCTCATGGGAAGAGTTGACTCATTGGAAAAGACCCTGATGCTGGGAGGGATTGGGGACAGGAGGAGAAGGGGACGACAGAGGATGAGATGGCTGGATGGCATCACTGAGTCGATGGATGTGAGTCTGAGTGAACTCCGGGAGTTTGTGATGGACAGGGAGGCCTGGCATGCTGTGATTCATGGGGTCGCAAAGAGCCGGACACGACTGAGCGGCTGAACTGAACTGAACAGGATTTCAGGTCATGATATCATGGCCCTGACCATCCCAGTTCCTTATGGGCATCATCACTACTACCATCCAGTCCCCCATCACATCATGCTGCTTCCCACCTCCGTGTCTCTGCACACACTGCTTTTGCTATCTGAACTAATAATAATGATGGTAGTAGCAAGCATTTATGTAGCTCTTTAGTATGCTGTAGGAACTGTTCTGGGCGAACAAAAAATACACATTTTTGTTGTTGTTCAGTCACTTAAGTCCTAAGATAGATGCTATTTTGACTCCATTGTACAGATGGAGAAAATGAGGCACAAAGTGATTAAGTGAATTCAATTGTTCTAGAGATTTGAGCTACCTCAAGGAACAGCACAGATAAAGATGCCTACCCTCATTCTTGTGGGAGAAGCCAGAAAATGAACAAAATAAGTAAATTATGTATAATGTGCTTTATGGGGAAAATCCTACAGAGAATAATAAGTAGAATGAGGAAGGTTGAAAACACCAGAATGGGAATTATGAGTCAAGAGAGAGATTTTCTAAATAATGTAAACTGAAACTCCATTATCCAGCACCTAACTACATTACATTCCTTACCCTTAGGATCATTCCTCAATTATTTAAGTTTTAAATCTTTCTTCTCCTCAGAAAGTAATTTGAACAGCTGGGCCAATTTAAAAGGTTCAGTAACAGTGAATTACCTTGTGATCAGCACTTAATATGCCCCAAACACCTTGTTCTTATTACCTAAGAGCTTCCATTAAACATTTTTTTTCTAGTTTTATTTTACTTTTTGATTTTGATTTTTTTTGTCCATGACACATGGCCAGGAATCAAACCCAGGCCTTGGCAGTGAAAGCACCAAGTCCTAACTGCCAGGGAATTCCCTCTAGTTTTATTGAGAAATAGCTGACATATGTCATTCTAGAAATTAAAGTTACATGGCACGATGTATTGATTCACATATACTATGAAGTAATTACCACAATAGGTTTAGTTAACACCCATTATCCCATATAGCTACAATAAAAAGAAAAGAAGAGAAATTAATAGGTCATATGACAGTTCCATTTTTAATTTTCTGAGGAGGCTCCGTACTGTTTTCTATCTTGAGAAATTTACAATTTACAATCTCACAAACTGTGCACAAGGGTTCCCTTTTCTCCACATCCACACCAAGAGCTTCAATTTTTTAAGTTCAGCCCTGCTGAATAAAGAAATCTTACTGTAACCCCTGTACCTACTGAGCTCTCTTAACAATTATGTTAATAATTTTCAATTCAATTAATGTTTCACATCATTATTAAACTGCATTAATAAACAAAACTAAAGGTTATATCTCTTGGATATAATTCCAAAAGAAAGAGTCAAACTTAGATAAGAGCAAAATTAGGCAGTTCCTTAGAAGAAATGGAGTAGCCCTCATCATCAACAAAAGAGTCCGGAATACAGTACTTGGGCACAGTCTCAAAAATGACAGAATAATTTTCAATCATTTCCAAGGCAAACGATTCAATATCACAGTCGTCCAAGTTTTTGCCCCAACCACTGATGCTGAAGAAGCTGAAGTTGGCCAGTTTTATGAAGACCTATGGCACCTTCTGCCATAAGGATGGTGTTATCTGCATGTCTGAGGTTATTGATATTTCTCCGGGCAATCTTGATTACAGCTTGTGCTTCTTCCAGCCCAGCGTTTCTCATGAGGTACTCTGCATATAAGTTAAATAAGCAGGGTGACAATATACAGCCTGGACGTACTCCTTTTCCTATTTGGAACCAGTATGTTGTTCCATATCCAGTTCTAACTGTTGCTTCCTGACCTGCATACAGATTTCTCAAAAGACAGGTCAGGTGGTCTGGTATTCCCATCCCTTTCAGAATTTTCCACAGTTTATTGTGATCCACACAGTCAAAGGCTTTGTCATAGTCAATAAAGCAGAAGTAGATGTTTTTCTGGAACTCTCTTGCTTTTTCGATGATCCAGCGGATGTTGTCAATTTGATCTCTGGTTCCTCTGCCTTTTCTAAAACCAGCTTGAACATCTGGAATTTCACGGTTCACGTATTGCTGAAGCCTGGCTTGGAGAATTTTGAGCATTACTTTACTAGCATGTGAGTTGAGTGCAATTGTGCGGTAGCAGAAAGTGAAGAGGAACTAAAAAGCCTCTTGATGAAAGTGAAAGAGGACAGTGAAAAAGTTGGCTTAAAACTCAACATTCAGAAAACTAAGATCATGGCATCCGGTCCCATCACTCCATGGGAAATAGATGGGGAAACAGTGGAAACAGTGTCAGACTTTATTTTTCTGGGCTCCAAAATCACTGCAGATGGTGACTGCAGCCATGAAATTAAAAGACGCTTACTCCTTGGAAGGAAAGTTATGACCAACCTAGATAGCATATTCAAAAGCAGAGACATTCCTTTGCCAACAAAGGTCTGTCTAGTCAAGGCTATGGTTTTTCCTGTGGTCATGTATGGATGTGAGAGTTGGACTGTGAAGAAGGCTGAGCACCGAAGAATTGATGCTTTTGAACTGTGGTGTTGGAGAAGACTCTTGAGAGTTCCTTGGACTGCAAGGAGATCCAACCAGTCCATTCTAAAGGAGATCAGTCCTGGGTGTTCTTTGGAAGGAATGATGCTAAAGCTGAAACTTCAGTACTTTGGCCACCTCATGTGAAGAGTTGACTCATTGGAAAAGACCCTGATGCTGGGAGGGATTAGGGGCAGGAGGAGAAGGGGACGACAGAGGATGAGATGGCTGGATGGCATCACTGACTTGATGGCCATGAGTCTGAGTGAACTCCGGGAGTTGGTGATGGACAGGGAGGCCTGGCGTGCTGCGATTCATGGGGTCACAAAGGGTCAGGCACGACTGAACTGAACTGAACTGATGGCACCTTCTAGAACTAACATCAAAAAAAGATGTCCTTTTCATCATAGAGGATCAAAATGCAAAAGTAGGAAGTCAAGAAATATCCATAATAACCAGCTAGTTTGGCCATGGGGTACAAAATGAAGCAGGGAAAAGGCTGACAGAATTTTGCCAAGAGAACACACTAGTCATAGCAAACACCCTCTTCCAACATGAGAGATGACTCTACACATGGATATCAATGGATGGTCAATACCAAAATCAGATTGATTATGTTCTTTGCAGACAAAGATGAAGAAGCTCTATACAATCAGCAAAAACAAGACCTGGAGCTGACTGTGGCTTAGATCATCAGCTCCTTATTGCAAAATTCAGGCTTAAATTGAAGAAAGTAGGGGAAACTTCTAGGCCATTCAGTTCAGTTCAGTTCAGTTCAGTCACTCAGTCGTGTCTGACTCTTTTCAACCCCATGAATTGCAGCACGCCAGGCCTCCCTGTCCATCACCTACTCCCAGAGTTCACCCAAACTCACGTCCATCAAGTCGGTGATGCCATCCAGCCATCTCATCCTCTGTCGTCCCCTTCTCCTCCTGCCCCCAATCCCTCCCAGCATCAGGGTCTTTTCCAATGAGTCAACTCTTCACATGAGGTGGCCAAAGTATTAGAGTTTCAGCTTTAGCATCAGTCCTTCCAAAGAGCACCCAGGACTGATCTCCTTCAGAATGGACTGGTTGGATCTCCTTGCAGTCCAAGGAACTCTCAAGAGTCTTCTCCAACACCACAGTTCAAAAGCATCAATTCTTCGGCACTCAGCTTTCTTCACAGTCCAACTTTCACATCCATACAGACCACTGTAAAAACCATAGCTTTGACTAGGCCATTCAGGTATGACCTAAATCAAACCCCTTATGATTATACAGTGGAAGTAACAAACAGGATTAGATCTGGTAGACAAAGTGTCTGAAGAACTATGGATGGAGGTTTGTAACATTGTATAGAAGGCAGCGACCAAAACTATCCCAAAAGGAAAAGAACTGCAAGAAGGCCAAATGGTTGTCTGAGGAGGCCTTACAAATAGCTGAGGAAATAAGAGAAGCAAAAAGCAAGGAAAAAAGGAAAAGATATACCCAACTGAATAGAGAGCTCCAGAGAATAGCAAGGAGAGATAAGAAGGCCTTCTTAAATGAATAGTGCAAAGAAATAGAGGAAAACAGTGGTGTTGGAAAGACTAGAGATTTCTTCAGATAACCACAGTGGTGTGTTCACTCACCTAGAGCCAGACATCCTGGAGTATAACGTTAAGTGTGCCTTAAGAAGCACTACTATAAACAAAGATAGGGGAGGTGACAGAGTTCCAGCTGAGCTATTTCAAACCCTAAAAAATGATGCTGTGAAAGTGCTGTGCTCAATATGCCAAAAATTTGGAAAACTTAGCAGTGGCCACAGGACTGGAAAAGTTCAGTCCCAAAGAAGGGCAATACCAAAGAGTGTTCAAACTACCACACAATTGCACTTATTTCACACACTAGCAAGGTTATGCTCAAAATCTTTCAAGCGAGGCTTCAGCAGTACATGAATCAAGAACTTCCATATGTTCAAACTGGGTTTAGAAAAGGCTGAGGAACCAGAGATCAAACTGCCAATATTCATTAAATTAAGGAGAAAGCTAGAGAATTCCAGAAAAATATCTAGTTCTGCCTTATTGACAATGTTAAAGCCTTTGACTGTGTGGATCATAAGAAACTGTGGAAAAGTCTTAAAGAAATGGGAATACCAGACCACCTTACCTGTCTTCTGAGAAACCTGTATGCAAGTCAAGAAGCAATAGTTAGAACTGGTCATGGAACAACTGAGTGGCTCAAAATTAAAAAAGGAGTACATCAAGGCTGTATATTGTCACCCTGCTTACTTAACTTATATGCAGAGTACATCATGGAAAATGCCAGGCTGGATGAATCACAAGCTGGAATCAAGATTGCTGGGAGAAATATTAACGACCTCAGATACACAGATGATATGACTCTAATGGCAGGAAGTGAAGAAGAACAAGGGAGTCTTATGATGAGGGTGAAAGAGGAGAGTGAAAAAGTTGACTTGAAACTCAACATTCAGAAAAACTAAGATCCTGGCATCTGGTCCCGTCACTTCATGGCAAATGGAAGAAGAAAAAGTGGAAGCAGTGACAGATTTTATTTTCTTGGGCTCCAAAATCACTGAGGATGGTGACTGCCATCATGAAATTAAAAATGCTTGCTCCTTGGAAGAAAAGCCATAACAAACCTAGACAGTGTGTTAAAAAGTAGAGACATCACTTTGGCGACAAAGGCCCATATAGTCGAAACTATGGTTTTTCCAGTAAGTCACCTATGGATGTGAGAGTTGGAGCGTAAAGTAGGCTGAATGCCAAAGAACTGATGCTTTCAAATTGTGGTGCTGGAGAAGACTCTTGAGAGTCCCTTGGACAACAAGGAGATCAAACCAGTCAATCCTAAAGGAAATCAACCTTGAATATTCATTGGAAGGACTATTGCTAATGCTGAAGCTCCAATATTTTGGCCATGTGTTGCAAAGAACCAACTCATTGGAAAAGACCCTGAGGCTGGGAAAGATTGAAGACAAAAGAAGAAAGTGATGGTAGAGGATACAATGGTTAGGTAGCATCACTGACTCAATGGTCATGAAACTGAGAAAACTTTAGGAGATAGTGGAGGACAGAGGAGCCTGGCATGCTCCAGTCCATGAAGTTGCAGAGTCAGACATGACTTAGCGACTGAAGAACAGGCAATTCCAAGGAAAAAGTTTGCATAGCCTGACTTGACATAGCCAGAGGGAGGCAGCAGAGAGTGTGGAATGGCCTGGTGAGGGCTGGGCCAGGCCTCCACAGTCACAGGAAACAACAGGACTGATGGGGAAGCAGCATCAGCCAACCTGGCTTTAAGTGAATATTGTCGGGATTAATGTCTCAACACTTGATTCCCTCTCCTGGAATTCTGGAATGCCCTTCATAGCAAATAAAATACAGTATGGAAACAGCTGTACTATACTTAGAAAAGTAGACTTGGAATCCTGGCTTTGAATTGAGACTCTTCCATTCTTTTCAAAAGTCAATAAATATTTATTGACCATGCTGAGTACCTGGAATCAGATAATAATTACAGTTTAATATTCATGAGACATGAGTGTTGTGCCTAACACGTTTTCATTCCATGCTCTATGAAGGGTGCATGCACTCTTATTATCCTCCTTTACAGATGAGAGACCTAAGCCTTTGGAGAGGTTTAATAACTCCCCCAGGTCATACAATGAATGAACCAGTTTCTACTCCAACATTCCAACTCTACAGGCCAGGTTTCACTCTGCCATGGTCTGTTCTCTCCCATTGGATCAAATAATATGGCTCCCAATCTTGAAGAGAGTGGTTTAGTGAAAAAAAGAGCTGTGGAGAGGTACGTGACAGTGTCATGTCTTACATGAAGTAGTCAAGGTAAGAAGATGGTGTGAAAAGGAATATCTCCTGCCACATCTATAAACAAGGATGTCACAGGCATCGGTTTGAGATGCTGCCCTCCAAATGAATTTCTGAGCCCCAAGGGCCCCCAGAAGGGAGAACAGTGCCTGCAATCCAGCAGCTGTCAGCTCCCACCACTCCCTACAGGGACTAAGGATGCAACAAAATTAAAAAAAAAAAAAAAAAAAAAAAAGGATACAGGCCCCAGATAGCTGAGATGCATATGAAAGGAATGAGTTCAGTGAGCCCTGACTCTTTCATCTTCCCATACATAGATGAGCCCTAAATTCCTTGAGGTAGCTGATTTTCCTTAATTAACAATAATCTTCGATGTTCAGACTATCTGCCTCCTTTGTTGCAAACTTCTGTATAATCTGACTCCCTTCCCCACCCTCCTCCCCGCCTCCCCTTTCACCCCACCACACCGTCACCCCCACCCCCATCCCCCAGAGCAGTTTCTCAAGGGCTACCTGAGATGCTGCCTCCTGGGCTTGAAGTCCTAAAAATCCCCACCAAATAAATAAACACAATTCTCAACTTTCAGGTTATGAGCTTTTTTTTTAGTTGGCAAGGCTGTCCTAGAATCATTGAAGTGTCAGAGAGATTCTCGGAAATGGATGTTTGGGAAAGCTTCACTTAAGAAGGTGATGGTCTTGATAGATTTTCGAGAGGCTTTTTGAGGAGGGCATTCTCCTCCACAGCTCCCAAGCTCTAATTGTTAAAAACAAATAAAAGGAAAAAGACATTCCAAGCAGAGAAAAACAGCAGGTGGGTAAGAGCCACCTGAGCGGGGGGGAAGTCATAAGAGGGACTTGTGTCGGGTCAGAGAGCCTTGTATGTCATCCTGAGAGCTGGACTCACTCAGGGTCAAAGGAGAGCCACTGAAGGGCTTGAATGCAGGCACGGAGTGCTCTGATCACTGCTTTATGGCTAAAGACTGGCACAGTGGGGACAGGTGAAGCACAGGCGTCCATGATCAGACCCAAGGGCTCAGGGATGGCGCCCCAGAAAGACCCTTGGGCCAGCTTTTGAAAGTTGCTTCCCTGGGCTGATAAAGGAGGCCGTAGGTAGCTGTGATGAGAGTAGGCAACCCAGCAGGGAGGTGGGCCAGGAGGCAGAAGGCAGGAGGCTTGAATAGTAGGGTGAGTGTGGGAGCCGTGTACGATTTGTTTTCAAGGGGCAGGTGAGAGAGCAGAGGCCGGAGAAGCATGGGCGGCCCACTCAAGAAGGGCTTTGGGTGCTAAGCCAAAGCCTGAAGTGCTGGGGGGACGAACTGAGTTGGTGAGTTTAAAGATGCTGGAGACTTCTTGCTGGCTGCAAGATTTTCAAGAAATCTCTTAACACCCTGAGAACCAATACCACAGGGGTCCTGTGTTTGGTCTGAGCCTGACACCTGGAAGACCAAGAGCCGTAGATCTCCAAGATCAGCCAAGAGTCTTCTTTATCTCTAATGAGTACCTACCACCTTGAGGCTACACCATGGACTTCAAGACCATCCTGTATGTGAAGAAGGGCTAGGAGAGGGCAACAAGCCTCGAGGATGGACTTACTGGATGAGGAGCCTGCCAGTACCCACCTCAGTCCCTGGAAGTCCATCTTCCCCTGTTCATTGCTCTACCATTTGCCGACCACACCCACCATTTCCTACTGGCAGCCATACATGCATGCTCAGTCATTTTAGTCGTGTCTGACTTTGCAACCCCATGCATGGTAGCCCACAAATCTCCACTGTCCATGGGATTTCCCGGGCAAGAATACTAGAGTGGGTTTCCATTTCCTCCTCCATGGGATCTTCCCAATCCAGGATCTCAACCAGAGTCTCCCGCATTGGTAGGCAGATTCTTTACCACTGAGCCACCTGGGAAGCCTATACTGCATCAGAAAATACACATTTGTGCCCTTGTCTGAACTTACCCAGAATCCCCATCCACCATTAACTGAGGCCACCTACAGTTACAGCTATTTTGGGTTTTCTGCCAGGCATGCAGGATGCACTACATACAATAAATGCATGCTTAAAAAAAAAAAACAACAAAGACAAAAAGGTGGAAGGAAAGTAATGGGGACAAGGTTCCTGACTCTCTGGGTACCATCTTTTTTCTTCCCTCATGCATCATATCCCTTGACCATCTCTCACAGACTGGACTTCCCACCTCATCCCCCTTGGTTTATTCAGGTCTCATCTCTGCCCCTCTCTCAAACTGGCTTCCCTGGGCATGTTCCCCCAGACCCCACCCCTGGGAGCTTCAGTTTCCCTGTCTGTATCAGAGGGTGATCACACCTACCTCACAGAGCTGTCATTGAACTAAACGAGATCAGGGCCTGCCCTGGTGTTTGTTCCCATCTTCCTTTCTGACCTTTAACCTCAGAATCCCTCCTGGCATCACACACACAACTGCCCCTTAGATCTGGGCTTCAAATATGATTCCATGGGCTTTTCTTTTACTTAATGTACCTGAAGTCTGGTCACTTTACTCAGACTAACAACACTGCTGCTGCTAAGTCACTTCAGTCGTGTCCAACTCTGTGTGATCCCATAGACAGCAGCCCACCAGGATCCCCCACCCCTGGGATTCTCCAGGCAAGAACACTGGAGTGGGTTGCCATTTCCTTCTCCAATGCATGAAAGTGAAAAGTGAAAGTGAAGTCACTTCAGTCATGTCTGCCTCTGTGTGACCCCATAGACAGCAGCCCACCAGGCTCCCCCGTCTCTGGGATTTTCCAGGCAAGAGTACTGGAGTGGGGTGCCATTGCTTTCTCTGAAGACTAACAATGAGGGGAAAATAAAAGTCAATATAAAGCCTAGATTTGTATATAAACAGATAATTCAACTTAGAGAAGAATTTGGGAAGAACAAGGAGGTGACTGGCAGAGGAAGAGCAGATTTGATCCTTGCAAGCCTAACGCCAAGTTCTTTCTAACCCAGTGCAAACTGCTCATTCTCTTCCCCAGGAATGGAGTAGTCCCAAGCATCACATTGCTTCCCAAAGTTCATCTCAGAGATGTCTATGAAATTATAAGGAATGCTGATTCCTTGAATTCATAGTGAAGTGAAAGTCGTTCAGTCATGTCAACTCTTTGTGACCCCATGGACTATACAGTCCATGGAATTCTCCAGACCAGGGTAGTGGAGTGGGTAGCTCTTCCCTTCTCCAGGGGATTTTCCCAACCCAGGGATCGAACCCAGGTCTCCCGCATTGTAGCTGGATTCTTAACCAACTGAGCTATGAAGGAAGCCCAAAAGTACACTAATGCAAATTGGAAATGGGCAAAGGTGAAAATGGCACAGAAGTGCCCCCCCCCCGCCCCAACCCCTGCAACTGATAATGTGCAGCTACTTGGCCAGAGGGAGCCACCCCTTGCTGTTCCAAGAACCGGGAACGGCTCATGCTGGGTCAGGTGGACAGAGGAGATGGGCTCTGCAATGACAGCTGAGCCGGGTCCAACTGTTACCAGCCAGGGTTCTTGGCCTTCCCCCATCAATAGAAATTGACTGGCAGCCAGACAATTCAGGCACGGCTCAACTGAGGCCGCTGCTGCAGCAGTGGGGAGCAAGAGCAGCAGCAGGTCCCCTCGCTTGCTCGCTCCCGGAGGAGCGGGAGCTGGTTCCTTTGGGAGGGGAGGGTGGAGTGTTGTTCAGGCTTAGGCAGGAGGGGTAGCCTAGGTGTTCTGTCCACCCCTTAGGTGGTGGTGTGTGCAGGGTGCCTGTGCAGTACCCTATTTTTGCTCTAGGCTGCTCAAAAGTGGCAGTTGTGTTTTTTGGTCTCTTTGTATCTTTTGGGTACGGAATTTGCACCAGCTGTGCATGCACACGGCTGAGTCCCACAGTTCCTTTGTATTTTGTTGCTGGAGGAGACGTGTATCCAGCTGCAAGCGTTGCAGCCTTGCTGCCAAGCATCCCAGGTCCCCGGCTAGGCTCACCGTCAACAGGACACAATAGCTTGACATGAGCTGGGCCGTCGCCAGCTGAAGGAAGTTACCATCCTGGAGGCCACCGTTAGAACCAGTCACCAGGCAAACTCAGGCCTTGGACGTGCACCTCTGCCCACACACCAGCAAGCTTCCCCGTGTGTCCTGTGACATTTCCGGAGACCAGCTCTTCCACAAGGCACCCCCTGCCCTGAGCACTTCCCTTCCCTCATCCCCTGACCATATGGTCCTTGCAGACAGGATCAATCTCGTGTTTGGGTTTTATTTTTATTTCACAATAAAATAACATGCTGCAATAGGAAAACGGGGGTTGAATAAGTACATCATTCACATTTAGGAAACCAGCTCCCGTGGTCAACAACAAATAAATATTTAAATGGCGAGGAGTTCCTGGCGGGCGCCAAGAGGTTCCCAGCACTTCAAGAGGTAGCATCTGCTGGACAGAGGGAGACAGCCAGGCTACCAGCTCCTGTGGATTCTCCAGGAGAGGCAGACGCGCAAATGACAATAAATAATAATAGCAACAACACGACAACAGCAATAAAAAATAATGTGCCATGACCATTGTCACAAAACCAACAATATGTTAGGCTTAAATACTTTTCTCCTGGAGGAGCTCCTAGCGCAGAGAGAACAGTGTGGATTCCCTGGGGGCAAGAGGGGCTGCCTGGTTAATTCACCTCCCCAGCCCAGCCGGGGCAGAAGTCCCACCAGGGAATGGGTGTTTGGTGATGCCCTGGGGTGACAAGCAGGTTCTGATTCCCCCCCTAGACCTGCTCTTGCCAGCAGCCTCTCTCCGCCCCAGTTTCATTCCCAGCTTCTACAGGCTGTCCAAGTTCATCGAGGTCCCTGCCTCATTTCCATGGACACCCCAGTGAGTACACCCCCGCAATCCACAGGAAAGAAACACAAGGTTCCCTTTCCATCCTGGGGAATCTCTTTTTCCCTGTTCTTCTCCTCACAAAAATAAAATATTAGCTTGATTTAAACAGGACTTTCTGTAACTGCCATGAAGTTTGTCTCCCAGGAGCTCTTTCTCCCTCGTTCCACCCTGCCCAGCATAAGGGCTGGACTAAAGCTGCTCACCAAGAGGCCCCACGTCTTGCTCCAGGCAGCTCAGAGCTAAGAGGGGGCACATCCCAGCAAGAGGCTCTCAGCAGGTCCTGCTCACAGGTGGACCCAGCGGCACACACGGAGTCAGAGGCCCCCACAAGAGCCCACCAAGAGCACCAAGGTTCATTTTGCATGGGCAAGATGGCCTGTTTTCAGGCCTCTCTACTGATTTGGAGAGGGGCTTGAAAGCCAGTTTTTGAGGTAAATATCTCATTCGGGGCAAGCATCACATTGGTTCTCTGGCCTTGACAAGACTGCCAGGCTGGACACAGAAGTGTTGAGAAGTGCAAGCTAGGGGACCCCCCCCACCACCACCTACCACCACCAGTAGCCCAGAGGCAGGTGAGAGGACAGGATGGGAAGACTCCACATTCATGGCTCCCTTCATGCCCAGGACAGTCTGGAAGTTAGGAAAACAGGTCAACCGTTCGACAAGCAAAACTGGCTAACCTGGTTGTCTTTCTCTCCCTCATTTTCAAGTTCCCCTTTATCCATGCATTTTCCAAAGCCCCCTGGGAATATCCCTTGTCCTGTTGAGAATCGCCAGAGCCAATGATGACTCTTGTACCATCATTCTTCCCCCCCTTGAAAGCCCCACACAACCCTTATCTTCAGCCCTGGTCCACAGGTCCTAGAAGTGGGATGACCCTCTCACGCATGGAATTCAGTCCCAAGGATCTGGAGGTGAGGGTGTCACCGGGTCAGCTTTTTCCTTCACTGTCCTCTCTTGCTTTGTAGAACCTGCCTCCCCCATGGGGACAGCACCTCGGGGGTGGGTGACTCAATCTCTCTGCCCGGCTGGCTCCTTCCAGGCCCTGAGGCTCAGGTGTGCGAGGGCTCAGCTGGGCTGCTGCTGGACGGGGAGGCAGAGGCGGCTGTGGCTTGCGTGGCCAGGTCCCGGTAAGCGGGGGACTTCAGGAAGCGCGGGTAGGAGTCCTTCTCCATCAGGGCTCGCACCTTCCGCTGCGCCGCGTCGAAGCACACGGCCGTGGCGGCCTGCAGGTTCGTCCTGGTCAGCTCCCTGGTCTCGTGGTCTATATTCACCTGTGGGAAGGAGGACAAGCACATGGGTGAATGGGGGAATCAGAGCCAGGTGAGGGGGCTGGGAGGACTGGCAGGGGGCAGTGGAAGGAGCACTGGATTCTGAACCAGGAACTGGGGCTCTGCTGAGTTGACCATCAATGGGCTTTTCAGCTCTGGGCCTGTCCTCCCTTCTACCCTCCTCTCTCTCAGAACAACCCAGGAGATGTTACGAATGGGTACAGATCCACCCTCTTTTCACCTGTTTCTCTGTGACAACCCAGGTTCAAGTCATTGCCACCTCTCTCCTAGGCTAGTGCCAGCACCTGCTATTGGGTCTCTCTCTCCTCCCCTGAACCCCAGGGTCTGTTCTCCACCTAGCAGCAAAGAGAGCCTTATAAAACACAAGTCTGTTGTTCCCCATCACTCCAAGAAAAGGCCGACACAGGTGCTGAGCCCACAAGGCTACCTGGGCCAGCACCCGGCCACCTGCCACCTGTGTGACATCACCTGCCACTCTCTCTCACTTCCTGCTCCACATGGGCCCACTTGCTGGCCTGTGATCACAAAGGCACTCTTTGATCTTTGTATTTTCTGTTTCCTGTGTCACATCCTCCAACCCTGTACCCTGGTACTCCCTCTCATAGCCTGCTTTCTTTTTATCAGAGCACAGATCACCCCCTGGAAATATTTATTTAATTGGTTATTGTCATCTTCTCTCACTGGGGTAGAGGCTTTGTGTTCACTGCCATATCCTTGACGACTATAAATGTGCCTTGCATGTAACTGGTGCCCAACATATCTTTATGGGAGAAATAAAAATGCTCAGAAAATAAATACAAAATAAGATACAAAGGCAAGCCATTACTTCCTTCTCTCCAAGAGGTGGCGTCATATTCCTTATCAAACACGGTGGAGACCAGAGGGAAGGTTGAAAGGGTCACCAACCACAGACCTGAGTGACTGAGTCAGGTTATCCTAAGATGACCTGTCTCCGCAGTTGTTAAGTATTCTGAGTCTCTAAAAAGGGCTTAGTTTACAAAGGTGGGTGTCGACAGAAGCCAAAACCCCTGCCAACCCCTCCAGTCCCATTGTGACTCTGAGGGTAATGGTACCCAGGGGTGACCTGGAGCCTGGCTGTTTTGATCTCCAGCCTCCTGTGTCAGATAAGGCCACTCTGCTTCTAAACTTGGCCCTTCCCTTACTGGCCCCTGATCATCCCCAGTTCTCAGTGGGGAAGGAGCAGGCAGGGTCTGCAGGATCCCTGGAATGTGTCATGGCTCTGACCTCTTTGGGGGCTTCACTGCAGATGAACTCCTCAAAGATCCGGTGAGCCCGGGATCCCAGCTTGGTAGCGGACCGGAGCTTCTTGAACTCCTCACAGGCCAGCCAGAACTCCAGGTTCTCCTCGCTGAACTCTGTCTTCAGGAAGGCGTGGAAGGCGGCCACTCCATCTGGGGTTGCAGGGAGAGAGGAAGAGACAGGTCAGACAGCAGGGACAGCCAGCCGGGAATAAAAGAAGAAAAGACAGCAATTGTAGTTAATGGCTCTATTTTGGGGATGTAATTTTCTCAAACAAGGACCTGCCTTTGTATTCTGGATAGAGGCTGACACACTTGGGGATTATTATTACTATTACTATTATTTTGCCCATGTTCTCAGCATCCTCAGGCTGGCTCTGCGGCACATGGGTACCCATGTGCCACCCGTGTGCCATCCACAGACAGACACAACAGACACAACTCACTTTTACTGCTCAGCAGCAAGTCAAATGACTCTTTCCATCCCAGCACATCTTCTGAGAAGTTTTTGCTAAAAAAAAAGGGGGGGAGGGGGCAAGATTTTAATTTAAAAAACAACAACAAACTAATACACAGCACAAATCCTAGCCACAACTCTGAAGTTGTATAATTCACATGGAGGCTTGCTCAGTAAAATCACTGGAGCTGACTCTTCAAACTCCCCAACTTTTTGCTGAGGTTTAGGGAAATGGTTGTGTCTAGTAACCAGAAACCCAAGCAGGGACCTTCCGGCCCTCAGTAAATATCTAAGACTGTGTTTTTGCTGTCCAAAATTCCTCCGATTCCCCTCTCAATTTGTTTTGTACACTTTCTCAAGGAAATAAGGGTCTCCTGAATAGAGATTATGCCTACCCACAACCCCAGAGCCCAGCACAGCACCTGCCACAGTTGATGGTTAATATAACAGGGCTTCCCGGTAAACGGCATGCAAGTAGCAGCAGAGTCCAGTGGCCTTGGGCCTTGCCCTTGCCCTGGTCACACAAGCAATGGCATCTCCAGATGGGAGAATCTGGTATCTAGACATTCCAACCCTGGGTGTCTTCATTTGTTGGCGGACTTAGAAGGCTGGAGCCATCCACCCAGTCACCCATGAGCCAGCCAGCCACAGGAGACCAGCAAGAAGTTCCATTACAATCTCTAGGAAGAGGTCGCCAAGGTCCACAATGGTATGTCCTAATGTCTCCTAGTATTTTCCTTCTCAGGGCTCCCTTCCTAAATCTGGCTCCTTCCCTCTAGGGGCTCCAGGCTGGTCAGCGGGACTTACCCTTCTTTGCTGTGTTTATTGCCCCACTCGAGCTTGCCAACACTCCCGGTATCAGAGCCCAGTTCTGACTTATGAAGAAAGATCCCCAGCCGTGTCTTGAATTCTTTGGCTCTGGAAGGCAAAGCATGAGCTCGTGAGGATTCTCCCCTTGCTCAGCCAGGGCAGAGAGATCCACAAAGTCCCAGAAGAGCACAGGTTTGTGCCACCCAAATTCCAAGCCTGAGGGTTTCTGGGAACCCATAGCTGTTCCCAGGGCTTACACTTCACCTCTCTCATCAGTATCATGAGCCCAGAAACAATGAAAGCAATATTTGAGCCGTGACTTGACTGTCTTACAGTTTGGGGGTT
Source organism: Bubalus kerabau (assembly GCF_029407905.1). Taxonomy (NCBI): domain Eukaryota; kingdom Metazoa; phylum Chordata; class Mammalia; order Artiodactyla; family Bovidae; genus Bubalus; species Bubalus kerabau. The sequence goes on from NC_073628.1 coordinate 118,610,260, forward strand.
TGCAGTATAGCACACATGGGCTTTTCCCCCACTTAAGTCACGCTTTTTGTGCCTGTTGACTTAGCAGAAGGTAATTCAGTACTCTCTAGGCTTGTCACAAATATTTTCGGAGCTGTGTGGAAGCTGATTTCTGCCTTCATCTTTACTTTTTCCTTCCCAGCCACCGACTCCAGCAAGGACTGGAGTGGGTGTATAGCTCCCTGGGAAGTGGGGACATCCCTCGCTGAGGGCCTGAAAAACAGTTTCCTGTATGTCCAGGATCAGAGGAGGCCATGCCCTTAGATCTGTAGCTCAGAATGAAAAGCAAGTGCTTAAGAAACTGGGGAAGACTCAGTTTTGCCTGGTGATGCCACCATAGTCTTCCTGCAGTAGAACTGCCACTTGGCAGAGGAAAGATGGGCAATGGCAGTCAACAGTGGTCCCCCTGCTTCCCTTGGCTTTGCCTTCTCGGTTCCCGTCACCCATCCTTCCCTGAGACTCTAAGAGAGGCATCTGAGAACGTGGAACCAATTTGACCTCTACCTCTGAAGTCATTTTCATCCTGTTCTCCAGACCACACAGGTCTGCAAGCTTTTCGCTTCACTCCCTAAGGTTGGTGGGACTTGTTCTTCTTTCCCCAGGCATCTGGAGAAGCTGCTCTTACCTCTCCAGGCAGGAGGTGGGGAAGGCGGCCAGGGTCCGACACATGGCTACGGATGCAGGGCAGCACGTCTTGGGGACGATGGTAGCGGGCTCCAGCGGGTACCGCAGAACGCGAACACAGAGGAGAGGCGGCCAGCGCCTGTCTGGGTTTACTACACTGGATTCGCGGAGCCAGCAGCTTTTATTCCCTTGTAGGGGCGGAGAGGCTGCGCGCTGCCGACCAATCGGAGAGCGGTACTGAGAGCGGGCGAAAGCGGAGGCGGGGCCTGAAGCTCGACGGGGCGGGGCGCCCGACCCAGGATGCGCCCTCGCCGGGTGCAACCTTCGCCCCGCGGGGGTGCTCACGGGGCTGCCCCCTCCTCCGAGCGGCCGCCGGCGTGGGGAGGGAGAAGCGGCAGAGAAGTGACACCGAGATGAGACGCGCGCACCCAGTTTAGTAGGGAAAAAAAAAACAAAAACAAAAAACCGCCGGCCGCTAGTAAAAGCAGGAAATCAACTCAGAGATGCCAGGAGAATTTGCGTGGGGGTGGTGGATGCCGGGGAGTTGGGGGGGGGGGGTGGGGTTGGTACATCTGGTGTCGATCACAGCTCAAGCCTGAGCCTGTTCGGCCCTAACGAACCGAGCACACGGTGCAAGCCCGACCGCACAGCATCCTGGTTATACTGATAACTTCCATTTACTGTATTCTTACCCAGTTGGCCTCGGGTCAACCAAGTAAGCCCTTTGTCATCATCACCTCATTTTATAGATGGAGAAACTTGAGTCAGAACGTTAAAAAGACCCAAGATCAGAATTAGAAAGAACAGACAAAAAGTGTGTGTGTTTGTGGGGAGGTGGGTGCTGGCTTTATTGAGCATCTACTATGTACTTGTTACTAAGACTCAGGTTGAATGATTTGCTCAAAGTCACATAGTGAGTGTTCTCCCAGAATTCAAATATGAACTTACCATACTTTTTCTGCTAGTCCTCTTCAAATCCCAACACTTTGGTAACCAATGAATGATCCTGCCTTTAAGCCGTTGTTAGCTAGTTCAGAATCTTCATCTCTGAGATGCCGGTAATAAATGCCCTGCCTCTCTCCCCAGTTTCCCCCTTTCCTGATACTTCCCTTTGGGATTGCTATTAAGAGGCTGCACGTGAGGACTTCCCTGGTGGCTCAGTGGTAAAGAATCTACCTGCAATGCAATGCAAAAGAGGCTGCACCTGAGTGTAAGATCTAGATTGTTCAGTTTCAAATCTGGGCTCCTCCATTTACTGATGGGAGACCTTAGGCGAGCTTCTTAACCATTCCATGCCTCTGTTTCCTTGCCTCTAGAATAAATCATGCACTTATAGCATAAAGTTGTTGTGAGGACTAAATACATTTAATTCTTAGTTTGAATTCCCTAGGAAACAGGAAACTCGGTTCCTCTGAGGCAGAGACTCGCTGGGGAGAGTTCTGGGAACTAAGAGGGTGGGAGGGAAACAGGGCCGGGCAGAGGGAGGAAGCAAATGCCGAAGTGGGTCCCAGGGGATGCTCTGGAGTGGGATGGCCCTTCTGAGAAGTCCCCCACTGAAGCAAGGGGGCGGGCCTTTGCACCCCATGTCACCGGTTCACTGGACTACCTCATTTTAAACCAGGCAATTCCCTCTGTCAAGGCAGCAGCTGAGAGAGACTGTGACTACGGCAGCCAGCACCCTGGGGAATGGGGGCTCTGGTCCCAGAAGGAAATCGGGGAGATGCAGCACCCGTGACCACACCCAGAAGGTGCTTGGGACAGCTCTCAACTTGTAGTCAGCACTCAGTCTTCACTCTCACATTTACTTAGTAGGGATACAAGGGTTGCTAGACAAAAAGGATGAGGCTCAATAGCACGTTTTTTGTGACTCTGGGAGTTTAGGTGTTTATTTCACAAGGGGCATTTGAGAGTTGCTATTTCTCAATGAGGCCTGGAAGTAAAGGGTCGGAAAAGAGAGGACACAGGAGAAGAGATCTCCCCTGACAGAACCCATGAGAAGGCCCAGAAAAGCCGGTCAGGGAGGGAAAGGCGAAAAACCACAGAGGGGAAGGGGAAGGAAGGCTGTGAAACAAGGCATGACTACAGGAAATGATGCCCAAATCAGAACTGCGTTCTGGGGGTCTTCTGTCAGAGCAGTTTCCTTTTTTAAGGGAGTGCCTGCGGGAGCTGACCCAGGAACTCAAAAGCTGATGCACTCTGAAGCCAGAGCTGAGCCCTCCCCAGCCCCCCGCCCATTAGAGGCTTGGTTCATGGAGTGCAGGGTTAGAGGCAGCACTGCCATCTTAGGTGCCAGATCCACCTGCACCCGGGCTCGCCCACCTTGGCTCTTGTTCTGCCTTTCTCACAAGTCTGGGGCCGGACTGGTGTGGGGCAGAGCGATGGGCAAGGCGTGGGAGGAGGCCACTTTGAACGTCTGCTGCTCAGCACGGTCCTTGGTCCACACGATGACACATTAACTGGGATGATGGCTATTTTTTCACCTGGTGCCGCCCCTGCCCCAGTGCACACTTATCACACAGCTGCCGAACGGGGACGTGGGTGGTGTCTGGGATAGCTTTTCTCCAAGCAATAAAGGTGAGTTTATGGATGGATTGAACCCTCGGTCTTATCCTCAGTAGTGCCACGTTGGAATCAGCCTGGATATGGCCACATGACAACAAAAATAGTGGTTAGGCAGAAAACCTCTTCAAACCTTCCTGTTCTTTCTGTATCCCCATGAATAGGCCAAAGGAGCTTTTAAGTGTCCATTCTGCAGACAACAAAACGGCAGTGGGTAAGACACTTAGTTAAGGGCACTGGAGCTGAAAACAGCTGAACCCTGGGCCCAGTGGCCAGTATCCTGAGCTAGTACTTTTTCATTCAGCAAAGAAAGTGAAAGAGACAAAGGGATTGATGCATGGTGTGCAGAGGGGCGAATCCAGGAGCACAAAGCTCCCTGCTCAAGATGAAGAGCCCTCTCCTAGCTCGACCTGCCTCCGGTTGCCATGGTTACCCCTTCAGTTTCCAAGCAGAAAGTTTTTGAAGTTCATGGTTTATCCCAAATTCTCTTCCCAGCAGGTAGGTCGGTTCATGTCTGCAATTTCAGTAATGACTAAACAGTTGCTGTCAATCCAGCAAGTTGAGCTCACCTGTGAATTGCACTGGCTTTAACAGAACCTGACCTCCTTTTTGCCCTGTGAGCCCAGAGCAGATGCACTCTCTTTAATGGAGACTGCGCAGACACAGCTCTGCACCTGGGTCACCTGGGGTCAGGATTCAACATCCGCAAGACCCCAGCCACATGGCCCTCCATCTCTTTCAGCTCTCCCTGACCATTCTTTCCAAGGCAACTGAGGTCTAGACAGGACCTTTGTCTACTGGAAGTGGTTAGAGGAAATGAAAACACTTTCTTGATTTCTGAAGGACTCTCCAATCCCAGTTTTTTCAAACTTTTCATTTTGTATTACGGTATAGCCGATTAATGATGTTGTGGTAATTTCAGGTGAACAGCAAAGGGACTCAGCCATACATGTACATGGATCCATTCTACCCCAACCACCACCACCCCCACACACACACATCTAGGCTGCCACGTAACACTGAGCAGAGTTCCATTTGCTGTACAGTAGGTCCTTGCTGGTTATCCATTTTAAATATAGCAGTGTGTACATGACCTTCCCAAACTCCCTAACTATCCCATCCCCCTGGCAACCATAAGTTCCTCTTCTGAGTCTGAGTCTCCTTCTTATTTGTAAGTAAATTCATTTGTATCATTTCTTGTTTCGGATTCCACATATAAGGGATGTCATACGATATTTCTCCTCTCACTTACTTCACTCAAGATGACACAGTCTAGGTCCATCCATGTTGCTGCAAATGGTATTATGTCATTCCTTTTAATGACTGAGGCCAGTTCTCACTTTAAAATTTATTTTCAATTTATTTTCAGTAAACTAATTTACACAGATTGAGATACAGCTAGCATATAGTAAATGCACAGATCTTAAGTGTTCAGCTCAATGAGTTTTGATGAATGTAGACACCCACGTAGCCATCATACACCATGCCAGCTTGCCGGATGGCATTTTACCTAAGAGCCAATCAAGCTATGGAATACTTCCATCATCCTAGAAACCTTCATGCTCCTTCCAGCCAACCTCCTACCACACCCCACATCAGAGGCAAACACTAGTCTGAGTCCTACAACCATGGGACTTGTGTTCACTTGAGTTTGTTTGTAATTTTTGAGGCTGAGCTCAAGTGCTCTCTCATCTCTGGAACTTGCTCCTCCTTATGTTGCCCTGAACTCAGAATTGATTCCCAGTCTGGTTGTTTGCTCTGTGAGCTCCTGGAGGGCAGGGATCATGGTCTTGGTCCTCTTTTTATCTTCAGCCCCTGGCAGCATGCCCGGTTTGGTGTGTATTCTACAAACATTGGCTGACTGGCTTCTATTTCAACAAAGGTCAAGATAGCTAACGTTTACTGAACACTGCCTGTGTGCCAGGCTCTGTTCTGTGCTTTCTTTCCCCCGAACTACCTTTCAGTTCTCATAATTACCCCATAAGGCAGGTTCTGTCTTGTCCTCATTTTACATTTGAGTAAACCCTGGCAGAGGTGGGTAAAGTCACTTGCTGCCATCACACAGTTAGCGGGTGGTCAAGTTGGGTTTTGCTCTCAGCCCAAGTCCAGAGCCTGAGTTCCTAACATACAGCATCCCGTCTGTGTGTGATGTTTTCTGGAGCTCAGACATCATCACTGTGAGATGAATGAAGCAGAGGCTTGGGAAGACATTAACCTTCGTCTTCTGCCTTCCATAGTTTTCTCTCCTGTATCCTCCTCCTACCCCTCTTCCTTGCTGCCCATCCCTCCCACCATTCCCACTTCCCACTTTCTTTTGTTTTTGGCCCTCAGCTGTGTGTCATCGCTGGCTCTGGATTGTTTGCTTCTTCTGTCCTTTTTGTGTGTGCGATTCCCATGTGTGACTGCGAGGCCCCTTTCTCTGCTAAAGTCCCTCAGCTAACATCTAGGCTTTTATAATCTTCTCAGGAAAACTTATTTCAGCTGCTTTGCCCCGCCTCCCTTCCCAGCGATGCCTCCCCAGCCCTCCGTGCTCATGAGGACCCTGGCTCCTACCTTGGAAAGAACCCAGGGGTGGCTTTCAAGGGAGGCAGATCTCCAGTTCCCATCTGGGCTGTGTGGGGCTTGGGGAGGCCTTTGTTCCTCTTCACTCTCCTGCTGGTAGATGGAGCCCCCGGTAGATGCTCTCTCATGGTTGCATTCGGCCCGTGGCTTGCCGTTGTGTGGTGTGCTGCACTCAGATGGGCCTGCCTGCCTGGCTGTGATGATTTGCTTTACCCCACACTTCTACCAGACTGCCTGCCTGTCTCTGAATCCTGCATGCTCTCAGTGCCCGGGGTCCCCCTGCAGTGTGCTCTTCTAGACCCCTCCCTGTGGTGCCTGTGCTTGCGTGTTGATGCGTTCCCTAAAGCACCAGATAAATCAGTGGCCATAGATGAGCCCCATCTCACCCTACTACTACCAGTTCCAAAATAGGAGGGTTCCTTAAGCACCCTGGGTTTCTGTCTTCCTCTTTATCACCCTCCCCCTTTGCACTTTTGTCACGTGTCTTTTTTTGTCTGAGAGCATCTCACTTCCACTCACTGAATCTTAGAAACAAAGTTTTATCAAAATCCAGATTGTTCTCACTTGATAATTTTCCAAGGCCCTAAGAAACCACTTAGAATAAAAGATTTGTTGTTGTTGCTGTTTAGTCGCTTTGCAATCCATGGACTGCAGCGTGCCAGGCTCCTCTGTCCTCTACTGTCTCCTGGAGTTTGCTCAAATTCATGTCCATTGAGTCAGTGATGCTACCTAACCATCTGTTCTCTGCCACCCCCTTTTGCCTTCAATCTTTCCCAGCATCAGGGTCTTTTCCAACAGTCAGCTCTTTGCATCAGGTGGCCAAAGGATTGGAGCTTCAGCTTTAGCATCAGTCCTTCCAATGAATATTCAGGGTTGATATCCCTCAGGATTGACTGTTTTGTTCTCCTTGCAGTCCAAAGGACTCTCAAAAGTTCCCTCCAGCACCACAGTTTGAAAGCATCAATTCTTCAGTGCTCAGCCTTCTTTATAGTCCAACTCTCACATCTGTACATGACTACTGGAAAAACCATAGCTTTGGCTACACAGACCTTTGTGGGCAAAATGATGTCTCTGCTTTTTAATATGCTCTCTAGGTTGGTCATAGCTTTACTTCCAAGGATCAAGCGTCTTTTAATTTCATGGCTGTAGTCACCATCTGCAGTGATTTTGGAGCCCAAGAATATAAAATCTGTCACTATTTCCATTGTTTCCCCATCTATTTGGTCTGAAGTGATGGGAGCAGATGCCATGATCTTTGTTTTCTGAATGTTGAGTTTCAAGCCAGCTTTTCACTTTCCTCTTTCACTCTCATCAAGAGGCTCTTTAGTTCCTCTTCACTTTCTGCCAATAGAGTAGTATCATCTGAATAATAAAAGATTTGAGGGTGGAAAAAAGTGAAGCCTGGGATTTGCAAATGGCTGAAAAGGGAGGTTTATTCTTCCAATTCCCTGTTCTTTTCTGGGCTGAGGAGTGAAGACTTGGATTCCAGACCTGCGATGTGAGGCAGGTACTGCCCACTGGCTTGTGCATCACTGCAGGCAGGAAACAAGCACCAAGGGAATCTGACAGACGCCTGGTTGGGGAGGAGAGGGGGGTCCTGACCAACTGGCTCCCTCTATTGTATCCTCCATCCAGGACGACCACACTGCTGATAGGTAATGTTCTGGGCAAGAAGAAGGTGCCCTGCTGTCTGGGAAGACTCTGCAAACAGCCTGTGTGAGACCCTGTTTTACTCTCAAATCATGACTGTGTGAGTCTTCCCTCCAGGGAAGATCCCCTGGAGAAGGGCATACCAACCAACTCTGGTATTCTTGCCTGGAGAATCCTCATGGATAGAGGAGTCTGGCGGGCTACAGTCCATGGGGTTGCAAAGAGTCAGACATGACTGAGCAACTAAGCACAGCACGCAGGCCACAGATGATACACAAGGACCGCTCACACAGCAAGCCCCGGCATGTGAATGTCTCAGGCACGTGCAGAGATGTCAGGTCAGAGCTGCAGCAGGGGGTTGTGTGTGTGGGGTGGTGTGTGTGTGTGTGTGTGTGTGTGTGTGTGTGTGTAGGGGCAGAGGACTGAAAGACTCCCATAGACAAGTAGCAGCTTAACTGCCAGCCCACCCACCCTCATCTCTCAGAAAAGCTCAGCACACCAGACTTTCCCTGGTTCTAGGGACACTGTGCGTGCCCTCCTTTGTTGGAAAGCTGCCTTTGAGACAGGGGTGCTCCCCTCAGACACTACCTCAGGGTGGCCTGGAACCTTGAACTTGTGCCTAACGTAGTGTCCGGCCTAATATAGGTATAGTCGTGAAATGCTGGATGGGGAAAGGAGGAATGCATCCCCCGCTGGACTTGGTGGATGTCTCGGAGATCCACTGTCAACCCAGCCTCCCCAGGCTTTTGGGATCACAAGCATTCTTGGCTGAACTTCAACCAGAGGACTTTCTGGAAATGGGTCACAGACAGGCTGGCTTACACAATGACATTTATTATTATGCGCCTCCCAAATGTGACACCCTCTGGGGCTTGTAGAATCCCCTAGTGCAGAAAAACCAGCCCAAAGTTGGGGAATGTCTGGCCGACATCAGTGATTCCAGAGCCCAGCTTGAGCTGGAAACAGGGCACCAAACACACAGAGGCGTGCCATGTCCTGCCATCCCTCTGAAGGTCTTCAGTGAGGAAAGCCACCGCACACACCATCCCCTTCCCCCACTCCTAGGTGTTCCAGAGAGGCAGGTGCTAGGGAGGTGCTGGGTTTGGTAGGAAGAATGGATTTCAGCTGGTTGCAGCCACGGCTAACACCTGACCTTTTCTTGATGGGAGGGACATGCCATTTGCAGAGCTCTCCATGACCCAGTGGTTTTCCCATGCAGAAGACCGGGTTCGATCCCTGGGTTGGAAAGCTCCCTTGGAGGAGGGCATGGCAACTGACTCCGGTATTCTTGCTTGGAGAATCCCCATGGATAGAGGAGGCTGGCAGGCTACAGTCCATGGGGTCGCAAAGAGTCGGACATGACTGAGCCACCAAGCACAGCACACAGGCCACAGACATGCACAAGGACCGCTCACACAGCAAGCCCTGGCATGTGAATGTCTCAGGCACGTGCAGAGATGTCAGGTCAGAGCTACAGCGGGGGCGGGGGGGGGGGGGTTGCCATCTCCTGGGAGTCAGGGAACCTACCTTCCTTTGAGTCACTGTCCCCGAACCCCATTTCCATAGGGAGAGTGGGGGTGGGGTGAGGCGGGGAGGGCTGATACAGGAGCTCAGAGGAAAAGCAATCTTGTAGCCAAGTGGGAGGCTTGACAAAGCATCAACACTGGCTGTGAGCACTGTAACAAGTTGGGAGGAAACGTGCCTCTTACACTGTGCCCGCGGCCCCCATGCATGGAGGGAGGAACGTGGCGGGCTGTGTGAGCCGCTGGATACTGGGGCGGCAGCGGCAGGGTGGGAGGGAGGGAGGGGGGAGCCGAGGGAACAGGTGGTCCTTCCACAAGCTCCCGGCCGTCAGCCCCTGCCATAGCAGATGTCCTAGAAACAGGCCCAGGTGGACTGAGGGAAGAACTCAGCAGGGGGCGGTGCATGATGTTTGGCAGAGAAAGAAATGAGCTCTGCCTAATGGGCCGGCCACATCTGAGCAGGGGAGACATGCGCTGAGCTGTGTGACCAGCCCCGGAGAGCCACTCCGCCTCCACTCACCCTCTGGCTGGGCTGTTTCAGTGTGGGCCACAGGAGAACCTGCTGGAGCCGAAGCCCCAGGCTTCCCGAAGCCCCCAGCCGCAGCGATGGTGATAACAATCACTAACGTGAATCGAGCACCTCTGTGCCCTACATTTCTGGTTCTTCTCATCTCATCCTTGGGCTAACCTGTGCAGAAGGTAGGCTTGCTGTCGTTGTTTTACAGATGGGGCAACCAAGGCATAGAGAGGCTAACTGAAGAAAGGAGGAGGGCAGAGCCATGATTTGATCCTGGGTCACTGACTCAATGGACATGAATCTGGGTAAACTCCGGGAATTGGTGATGGACAGGGAAGCCTGGCGTGCTGCGGTTCATGGGGTGGCAAAGAGTTGGACATGACTGAGCGACTGAACTGAACTGAACATCTGACTCCAGGGCTCCCCAGGTCGTGCTAAAGAACCCACCTGCTAATGCAGGAGACATAAGAGACGCGGGTTCGATCCCTGGGTCAGGAAGATCCCTTGGAGCAGGTTATGGCACCTCACTCCAGTATTCTTGCCTGGAGAATCTCCTGATCCTGATGGGCTGCAGTCTATAAGGTCACAGAGTCGAACACTGCTGAGGTGACTTAGCATGCACACATGACTCCAGCATCCATGTAGCAATGCTGCCCCTCACTGCATAGACGGGCCCATCCTTGCCCCATCCAGAGCTGCAGAAAGCTCTTTCCCTGCTTTCCAAATGTTCACATCCCCAGCTTCAAGAGGATCCTCATAATGAAGGTTTACCTTCCTTCTCTTAGTTCAATCTGGTCTTCCCTTCTTGGCAACAGGAACACAGCTTTCAGCTTCCAAGGCACAGGTTAGGACCAGCCCGGTCAATCCTGGCACCTTTTGACCCTGGAGTCACACGTGTCACCTAGATAGAACCTTCCTCCACTCTAAGGATGGTACTTTCACTTACCCAGCAACTACCTGTCCTAGCCTGGAGTTTGGAATCTCACACACATGAGCTCATTTAATGCTCCTGGGAACCTTCAAGGTGGACAGGCCCCTCTCTGGCTGGTCTCCCACCTCCGTAGCTGTCCCTCTTGTCTTCCATCTGTCCTTCCATAGAGGTGCTGCCCAAGCTTGTGCCCTGGCCAGCCTCTCTGCTTGTACTTTAGCCTCTACCAGAGTTAAGTTCTTTTGCTTCAACCACTGTCTATATGCTGCTGCACCCCTGGACCCAAACCCATCTCTCTGGCCCTTTCTAGCTTTCAAAATCCATATTTCCACCTGCATACTAGTCTTCATACTTGTCCAAAACTAATTCAGTACGTACACCATTATGTGTGCAGATGTGACTTGATGAATGGCAGGAAAACATCTGTTCAGCTGGTCTTGAGAAAAATCTCACTCACCATCAATGATCTCTCATTTTCACCCTTCTTCCTTTAAAAAAAATTTTTTTTTTAACACAGGCCATTTTAAGTCTTTCTTGAAATCATTACAATATTGCTTCTGTTGTTTATATTCTAGGAGGTTTTTTGTCCAGGAGGCATGTGGGATGTTAGCTCCCCAACCCGGAATTGAGCCTGTCCCACCCCCTGCCCCCCTGAATTGAAAGGCAAAGTCTTACCCACCAGACCACCAGAGAAGTGACCTTCCTGTTTCCAGTCAGCCTCTGAGTCCCTGTCTACTATCATCTGATCTCTGGACTCTCCCCTTTCCATCCTCACAGCCACTGTCCACCTTCCCGCATCCTAAACCATCTTCTCGCATCCTACCCATCCTGCCTACTCTGGTACAAGATTTAAAAAAAAAAAAAAAATTAGAGCATGTCCTCACCCTCTTAAAACCTCCAGTATCTCCCACCCGCACCTGCCCCCTCCCCGGGGCCCCACACTGAAATCCTTAGTGGGACATTCCCCTTCCTCCACAGTCGGTTCAAATCAGTTGCTCCAGCCTCCTCTTCTACCTGCTCCCCAACCACTTCAGCTCTGGTCACATTCCGTAACCTTTCCCCCCAAATGCTCCTCACCTTTAACCCATTTGCCATTGCCTGGAATGACCTTCTCCTTTTGTCTGATGAACTCCTATTCATCCAACAAGACCCAACTCAAAGTTCGCCTTTCCAAATGCCCTTATTCTTCAAAGACACATGAATGTTTAGGAGTGAGCATCATGACATCCCTCATCAAATTTGACATGATTTATCTACATGCCTACCTGTGTATCTCTAAATCTAAATCTCTTCAGTCATGTCCAACGCTTTGTGACCCCATGGACTATAGCCCATGGACAGGCTCCTCTGTCCATGGGATTCTCCAGGCAAGAACACTGGAGCAGGTTGCCATGCCCTTCTCCAGGGGATCTTCCTGACCCAGGGATCAAACCCATGTCTCTTGTGTCTCCTGCATTGGCAGGCGGGTTCTTTAGCACTAGTGCCATCTGCTGCTGCTGCTAAGTCACTTCAGTCATGTCCGACTCCGTGCGACCCCATAGATGGCAGCCCACCTAAATATGTATTTATCCAGGTATCTATATTCATCTGTCTATCAAGAGAGAGACAAAAAATATGACAAATGCTAACAATGGTTGAACCTAGATGGTGGTTATAATCATCTTCAACTCCTCTATATGCTTGAAAATTTTCCCAGTTAGCAGTTGGGTGATGAGGACCTAATGTATAGCACAGGAAACTACAGTCAGTATCTTGTAATAACCTATAATGGAAAAAAATCTAAAAAAAAAAGATATGTGTATATGTATAACTGAATCACTTTACTGTATGCCTGAAACTAACACAACTCTAAATCAACTGTACTTTAATAATTTTTTTAAGTTGAGTGGAAAAGCTACCTCACCTGTCATTTTTTTCCTCATTGTCCCCAACAAAGTGAATTACCCCTTTCATGTGTTTCGATAACATTCTGTATTTGCCCTTCCCTTGTAGCTCAGTCAGTAAAGAATTTGCCTGCAGTGCAGGAGACCTAGGTTCGATCCCTGGGTTGGGAAGATCCCCTGGAGAAGGAAATGGCAACCCACTCCAGTATCCTTGCCTGGAAAATCTCATGGACAAAAGGGCCTGGTAGGCTGCAGTCCATGGGGTCGCAGAGTCGGGCATGACTGGGCGACTAATACTTACACTTACTACATTTTATTGTAATTTTGCATTTAGCAACTTGTCCACCAGTTGTGAACCTGCAAAAGCAGGGTAGCTGTACACAGTAGATGCATTCATGTGCATGAATGAACGGCCTCTCCTGTGAGGTTGAGGTTGAGAAGCAATAAGCCATAAGAAAAATAGGAAGTCCCGGGAATTACCACAAACCAGTCCCCAGGCTTCGTTCTGGATCTCAGGGATGCCGGTGAGCACAGGAAGGTGCCGTGATGCAAGGAAAGCTAATAAATGGTCGCTTACTGAATGCAGTAAACTGACTCATTTGAAAAGACCCTGACCTGATGCTGGGAAAGACTGAAGGCAGGAGGAGAAGGGGATGACAGAGGATGAGATGGCTGGATGGCATCACCGACTCGATGGACATGAGTTTGAGTGAACTCCAGGAGTTAGTGATGCACAGGGAGGCCTGGAGTGCTGCAGTCCATGGGGTCGCAAAGAGTTGGACACGACCGAGCGACTGAACTGACTAACTGACTGAACGCAGAACATAGTGTAAAACTGAGGAGATCTAACCTCCGTGGCTGGTCCCTATGACTAACCAGCTGTGTGATCGCCGGTAGTCACCAACCTCTCTGTGCCTGTTTTCTCACTAGCAAACAGGGCGTTACAAAGTCTGTCCCTCAACAAATGGAGGGGGAGAAGTGTATGACTGTGCTCTGAGAAGTCTAAGATTTACACAAATAATGCGGTGCTCTCCTCATTTCTGTTATTAAAATGAGCAAGCCTTTTTTGTCATGACCAAGACCAGTGAAGAATTCTGAGTCACTCCCTTTGGGGCAAAGGCAGGGCGGAGCTTCGCTTCTTTGAAGGATGGGAATTTCCACCCAGTTGGAAGGAATGAGCCCCTGTGGCTTGGGTCTCATTTCTCCCACCCCCGCTTTCTCTTTCCTCTGACCGATTGACAACTTCTGGGAAACAGAACTGGGAATCTTAAAATAGAGCAGCAAATGTCTGGGCTCCTAGCCCCAGGCTCGGTTGCACCGTCAGTAGACTTGGGCAGCAGACGCCGAGAAATGGATGGCTCACGTGGCCTCCAGCCCTCTGCGCCGGAAAGGCCGAGGCCATGGAAAAAGTAACACATGGGTTTTGGAGAAAAGCAGTCATCCAGGAATGTGATGTTTTAGTTGGCTAGAATCCAGCCTATTGGGGTGAAATGTTCTGCCCTGATAGTCCTGGATCATCCAAGGCCTGGGGAACCACCCCACCCCCCTGCAAATGGAGCAGCTCTTCCTGGAAGCAGTGGCCATCCCACTGGTCCCAGCAGGCTGGGGAAAGACAGTGAGAGGCCTCTGGGGAAAGAGACAGGCATCCATAACTCGGTGGTTTCAGAGAAGGTTGGCTTCCCAGGCTCTGAGCCCCCAGGTTTGGGATGCTTAGATAACAAAATGCTGGCAGCAGGAAGCTCTCAGAAGAGGAGAAAATGCTGAAGGCTGAGCCCTTAGTTCCAGACCCCAGATTTCAACCTGGTAAACTCTCAGCCTAACCCTAGGGAAAGGGCCCTCCCCTGACAGTGAAGGTTAAAGCAATGAGACACAGACCATCAGACCCTGAAAAGCTGTATTGTTACTTGGATTTCTCCTAAGTTCACCCATGAACACGGTATGCTGGGCTATCTTCTCGTATGTGTCCTCATTTAATCCTCGCAGCAATTGTATACACAGGAACTGTTATTGTCCCTGCTTTACTGTCGGGGAAGCTGAGACACACAGAGGTCTGAAATCTCACACCGGCGGTGCTACAGTTCAAACCCAGGCAGGCTGACCCTGGCGTCTGCGGGCATAACCAGGATGCTATGCTGAGCAGCTTCCAGGACCCTGGCAGTGGACGGGCCCCAGGGGACGGCAGAGGAAGCCCTCAGGCAACTTACATCTGGAGGAGGAAAAGAGATGATGAGCCAGCACCAAATCAGTAAAATGATGACGAGCCGTGATGAATGCAATAAAGAAGTAGAAAGCAAAGAGGGAACCACTTTAAGTAAGGCAGTTGGAAAGATGTCCTGGTCAAGTTTCCATAGCTAAGGATGGAAATGGACTGTCTCTGACTTAAAGAGAAAAAAAAAATAATTAAAGGGAGTGTGGGGTAACCCACAGAATTTTCAGGAAGTCTCAGAACACAGACAAGAACAAAGGGAGGTTGAGCGGTCAAAAATCCCTCCACAAAACCATGCTGATGGGGATCCAGCAGGTGCCACGGCTGAGGGCTAGACGTCTCGGCCTGCTCACAGCACTGGAACTCCCCAGACGCCCCTGCTGGCTCTGCTGCCCCTGGAAACCGGATGCTACCGCCACCGCTAACCCCAAAGCGAAGTCTCACCACCCCGTTTCTTTGCATCACCAGTTCCTGACTCAGAGTCCCAGATGAGGGTACCTAATTGGCACCCTGCTGCTTCTGATGCAAAGTTCCAAGCTGTGCTGGGCAGATGCTGGCAGCTTCTGGCATTGGTCCAGTTGCTGCTGAGTGTGCAGACCTGAGCTTAGGGCTGACTGTCTATCTACTCTTTACTGCAGTCGGCCTGCCCCCACCTCCAAAGCCATTTTGGCTGATGGCAGCCTTCCTCTTTCCCCTTGATGAGATTCCAGCCTCTCTTCCAATAAAAATCATAGCTACTTAATTTGGAATGCCTATTATACACAAATCCTTTACAGATATCATCTCTTAGGCTTACTACCTCTTTGCAAGGTAGCTACTTAAATGCTCTCCATTTTAGGATGAAGTCTCTTAAGGCTTAGAGATTAGAAATTTTGCCTGGGACACGGCTGAGCCCAGATTTGAACATAGATCTGCTATATTCTCAGGAGCACACACTGTCTCCCAAGGGGGTTGAAAATAAGGCAAATTTTGGACACAGAAGAGGGGTCTGCTGCCAAATCTCAGCCATGATCCATGGCGAGAGAGGGACAGTAAGCTCCATTTGGATTTAGGTTTACCAGCTCTTTACCTAATCACCTACATCTCTCTTGATACTCCAGGAATGCTGCGGTCCCAGTCTCCCAGGTAGCCACACTCTGTGAGGCCATTTGGCAGGGGTCTCTGGTTTCTTCTTTGTCAAGGCAGACCACTCCACCCCCACTAAGCCTTAGCCCAGCAGGCCTCCATAAAGCTTCTCTGGGGTTCTGTGCCTCTGGGTTTACATTGCTACGGGCAGGGCTCCCTTTCATAAAACACATATGGTCCCCAAAGCTGCATGTGATTTGAATCTTTGTGAATCAATTCTGTATACTCATTGGCTTACACCCTAATTTCAGCAATCATTGTTAATCTCCAACTGCTTTTCAGCACAAACTGACAACTGGGTGCGAACGTGTGTGCTAAGTCACTTCAGCCATGTCCAAGTCTGTGCAACCCTATGGACTGTAGCCTGCCAGGCTCCTCTATCCATGGGATTCTCCAGGAAAGAATACTGGAGTGAGTTGCCATGCCCTCCTCCAGGGGATCTTCCCCACCCAGGTATCAAACCCATGTCACTTATGTCTCCTGCTTTGGCAGTTGGGTTCTTCACCACTAGCGCCACCCGGGAAACCCTGACAACTGGGTATTTCAGCCTAAAGTTTTCATTGCCCCCTTCATTCACACTTTTCTTGGCAAGCAACGGTCTATCAGCCAATATTAAATATACCAGGGAAGCTCACCATTTCCGAGAGAAAACATCTTATAAACTGAAAAAAACTGCTTTTTGATAAGAAAGGTCATCCTCGAAGACATTCGAATTGTGAACTGGATTTTTTCTTCTTGGTTTTTACTCATCAGATTGTGTGTATATACTTAGAGGTTTAGTAATAAATCTTTAAAAATGGGTAATTTAGTCAAAGAGAATGGAGAGAGAAAGAGAGAGGCAGTGAAAGTGAGATGAATTTCTGGTCCTTTTTGTTACTGGTTACTCATGGACCACTGGGCCAGCCATTCAGGACTCAGTTTCTCTCTTTGAAATACAGAGCCTGGAGTGTCTTGTATATTTCATGAGGCTCTCATGAGATTTTAATGAAGCTTTCTGGTTAAGACCCTTTGAGACGAGCCCAGAGTATTATTAGAATGTGCCTGCTCGCATCTACTAAGAGAGCAGCATCTCACCTATGGCTGTGATGAAGAGGCTGCTGCCCCTTCTTCTTAAGTGCTCTCCCCTAGGCCAGACTTCTGTTCTCCCAAAGTACTAGTGCCTGACTCATTCCTAGCAAGGAGGGTTGGCATCGCACCATTGGCCCTCTTCCCCAAGGCCCAAACAACAAGATGCAAAATGGCTATAAAATTGAAGGCTCAGTCTCTGGCTGCTGCTGGAAGCCTGCTCGGCAGTATTTCCCCTGGCAGCAGACAGCTGCCATGTTAGGTGTGAATCAAACACACAAACCTCTGGAGATTTGTCTTTCACTTTGCCGAGACTCAACTTAGCAGAATTACTGAAAATATGGTGACACGTTGCCTCAGCGCCGGGGCTCTCAGGGAGGCGGCGGAGGGGAGGGAGGGAGCACTGTTTCTCACCAGTGCTCAGGAGGGCGTCTAGTCCCCACCGCCACCCTCCAGTGTGCCTCTGTGCCCTGCCATCACTGTCTCTCTTCTCCACCCTGCCTTTCTGGAATTATCAGACTCTAAGAAGTCGATTTGGCCCCCAGCTGTCCCTGACACCTGTTTGGGACCATGATTATATCTCCAGAGACACCAAAGCTCTGTCTGGAGAGCTGTGGGCAGGAGTCGGGCTGAAAATGACCTTCCTCGTCTCTCCCCTGATCACTTGAAATAGGAACCCGGTCATATGTGCATGTACATGTACACGTGTACACACACGTGTGATTCCTAAGCTGAAGGACTGAAATTCTCTCCAAATACGTAGCAGTTTCAGCTGCATTGACCTGACATTCCCATTGAAGGGTCGGTGATCCCTTGGTAATGTATGAGTAGGGTGGGACAGGATAGAACCATTCTTTAGCCTCCTCCGGTGCTGGATTCAGGCTAGACTTACAACATGCAGGCTGAGGAAAGCCAGGGGGCTAACAGAAGCCTATGCAGAGCTCCTGAATTTGGGGCCTGACAATTACTTTATGTCATTATTATGTGGTGGGCTTCCCTGGTGGTTCAGATGGTAAAGAATCTGCCTGCAATGCAGGAGACCTGGGTTTCGATCCCTGGGTCAGGAAGATCCCCCGGGGAAGGAAATGGCAACCCACTCCAGTATTCTTGCTGGGGAAATCCCAGAGACAGAGGAGCCTACGGGGTTCCAGTCCATGGGTTGGCAAAGAGTCAGACACGACTTAGTGACTAAACCACCACCAACAGCACATCTGAGCACCCATTCTACAGAGTGCTAGAGGGGCAAAAACAACACAAGAGGTCAAACCTACCCGAGGTACCTCTCCATGGAATGGTACCAGGGTGATGAGGCTTCATACAACACCAAGGCTTCAGGTAGTGGGAGTGAGTGGCCCTCTCAGGGCATTGTTCCTCTGACGGCTCAGGTTTTGACTCAGACAGCCATGGTCCCCATCTACAGTCAGACCCATGCTTTGTAACATCTCTTCCTGATCAGCAACCTTTGGAAGTACTATCTGTGGACCCCTTGCCCTCCCAGCCAAGCCTGTCAGGGTCTTGCTCCCTCCCTGGGGACACCCGTGGGAAACAGATCCCAGGCCTCCTCTGCTCTGATGACCCAGAAGCCATCTATTCCTTTCTGCCCCAGCCCCAGGGGACTCTCTTTCCAGTGGAGAGTTCAAACCACTCCAGAGAGGAGACTTAGAGACATCAGCTTGTGGAGTTCCCCACAGAAAAAGCCCCATTCAAGCACATAGAGCTTTGAGTCACACACTTCGTGTTTTGCTCTTAAATGTGAGTGAAAGCCAGGGATCACCAGACCGTAGAGCAAAGTGTCAAATGTGAAAGAAAGAGACTAAAACGAATAATATCATGGGACCTAGGAGAAGCAGTAAAAACATAGGGAAGAGAAGAAAAAAATAAGACCCATCGCTAATATACTCAGAGAAGTAGGAGAAAATGTTGCATCACGAAGTAAGAACAGGGACTTCCCTGGTGGTCCAATGGCTAAGACTCCTCACTCCCAATGCAGGGGGCTCAGGTTTGATCCCTGGTCAGGGAACTAGATCCCACATGCCACAACAAAGATCGAAGATCCCACCTGCTGAAACCAAGACCCAGTGCAGCCAAATAAATAAACTTAAAAATAAACAAGAACAGAATTTTGGTTTCTGAGATTTAAGGACTAATCAGAGGAAAAAAATACAAACTCTTGGCAGTTAAAAATACAATAGCAAAACAAACAAAAAACAACCAATAGAAGTGTCCAAATTCAATGTTATGGAAATCTCCCAGAAAATAGAAAGAAAAAGATAAAGAGAAAGATAACCCCCCCACACAAAAAAAAGAATAAGACTAATAGAAGATAAAGCCTAGGACTCTCATTTCTAACTAATAGGAGTGCCAGAAAAAAACAGAGGAAACAATAGGAAAGATATTGTCAAAGCAATGATACAAGCACACCATCCCCAAAGTGAAGTATGTGTGCGTGCTAAGTTACTTCAGTGGTGTCCGTCTCTTTGTGACCCCATAAACTGTAGCCCACCAGGTTCCTCTGTCCAAGGAATTCTCCAGGCAAGAATACTGGAGTGGCTTGCCGTTTCCTCCTCCAGGGTATCTTCCTGACCCAGAGATGGAACTCGTATCTTTTCTTCTGCACTGCCAGGTGGATTCTTCACCACTAACGCCACCCAAGTGAAGCATATTGTTGTTGTTGCTTAGTCTCTGAGTCATGTCCAAATGGCAAAGTGCTCATAGGCATGGATAAAGCCCCACATCAAGCCCCATGTCGTTGTAAATTCAGAACCCTGAAACAAAAAAACAAGATTCCACCACCTGGGAAACCAGAGTGATGGGGGATGAGGAACAGACCACAAATAATGCCCAGAAGTCAGAATAATCTGTCTTTTCAACAGCAACGTTGAAAACAGAAGACAGAGTAGCGCCTCCAAAGGACTAAGTGGGAACTGTTTTCCACCTGGAATTCTATACCACTCAAATCAAAGGTGAGCAGAGAGGAGAGTTTTAGTCAAAAAAGTTTCCAAAAACTTATCTTCCATGTACCCTTTCTTAGAAAGCTACCACTGGAATGTGTGCCCTGTGGAAATAAGAACAAGGAAATAAGAACAAGAAAGACGATGGGGTGGGAGACAGGAATTACAAGACAAGAGAGAGGCAGAAAGAATTCCCAGGGGACTTCCCTGGAGGTCTGGTGGCTAAAACTCTTCCCTCCCAATGCAGGGGGCCCAGGATTCGATCCCCGATCAGGGAACTAGACCTCACATGCCTCAACTAGGAGTTCACTCACCACAACTAAAGATCCCACCTGCCACAACTGAGATCAGAGGTCTTGAGCGCCACAGCTAGGACCCGGCATGGCCAAATAAATAAATACATTTTTAAAAAATAGGAGTTCACAGGAAGTCAGCAAGTGAAAGGGCTATAATATCTCAATGGTAGACTTGAGACGGTCACTGATCCTAATAAAGAGTCAGAGGACTCCAGGAGACACATCTGGGGTGGTGGATTGTCTGACAGGCTCCACAATGTGAAAGTGCCACTGGGCAGTGTTTTACAGCTGTGGAAGCATGTAGGAAGACTTAATCAGGCGTTGATGGAACACTGAACAGATGAAAATTAAAGGCAATTATTAATCCGGAGGCGGGGAGGGATCATGCAAGAAAGCATATGTAATTTAATATATTAATTGGCTTAAAATAAACAATATTTATACAATCATAATAGTAAAAGCATTGTTAACCAGAAATTGGGAAGGCCTAGACGAAGTGAGAAAGTACATGAGTTTAGAATCCTCGTTATCATCATGAGAAGTCTACAGCTAACATCTGAAATGGATGAATCAAGAGTGAGCAGCATGTTCTTTGAGTTAGAAATGTAGGGGAAATCACCAGATAAAAAAGTCAGAGTTGAGTTGCCGGTGGTTTTCTCTGTGGAAAGGGAACTGGGGCAGAGAGGAAGAGAATAAGAGACAGGCAGTTTTTATTGTGTTTTTTTCCTACATATATAGCTTACAACTCATTTCCTAGTATATTTTTATTGAAACATATATTAAATGAATATTATACTTTTATATTTTTAATATCTTAATAATATTAAGATTATTAATTCTCAATATAAATAATATTAAATGAGTATTAAAAATGGCCCCCAATGGTCACATATGTGAAATAAACACATAAACAGATCAGAACAGGAAAGAGTTACAGGTGCTACCTGTGTACAGGTGAAACATGGGCATAAAAGAGAATAGCTAATTCTACTTAAGAAGGGAGCACCAAGAAATTTCTGACTTCTTGTCCCCCACCTTATCCAGGGTCTCTGCTGCCTGTGTGTATGCAGATGTGGCTCTCTTGAAAAATCAAGCGAGGCAGAAACACACCAAGCCCTTGTGGAGAAGTTGGTAGCATCTGCTGGTTAGGATCCCAAACCTGAGTGTCACTCTGTCTGGGTTTGAATCCTGGCTCAGCCACCAACTAACTATGCCATATTGGACATGCAATTTACCCCTTAAGTCTCCTCAAATGTTTGTACCTTGTAGGATTATTCCAAGGATTAAATGAGTTAAAGTGTAGAGGGCTCAGAACAATTCTTGGTACATAAAAGTATTCTCTCAACAGCTACTTGGTGCATTTACCAAATACAGGCACTGGATAAGCAGTGCAGAAAACAAAGAACTCTAAGCCTGTCCCTGCCCTCCAGGAACTTAAGGAGAAGGTACCAACTGGGGCAGAAGATGCGTCCATAAATAAGCATTTTACCAGCGCCAGTGTCCAGGTGGCTGAATGCAGAACCAGGGGGACTAGATTCCCAGGAGAGCTTGTCAAAGCATGCTCCATGTAAGGTTCTAGGGGACACTTTTTGGATTTTGCCTCTAGTACTCTCTTCTCTAGAAATTTCCCCTTCCCTTCCTGCTTCCACACAGTCACAGCTGAAGCTGGGTTCTGATAAAGTGAGCTTGCCTCCTTGACCCAAGGGAGCATATCCAAATCAAGTTGGGCCAGTCAGCCTGGGAGTTTTTTGACCCAAGTCTGAAAGACAGAATGGTCTCCTCTCCATGTCTTTGCGTTAGGACTGCTATGTAAACATGGGAGCTGCCAGCCATTTTTTACCATGTGAACTGGAAACAGAGAAAGACAGTCTACAAGAAGAGAATAGGGTGTGGCAGTGCACAGAGAGAAACAGAGGGGAGGAGGGACAGGGCTCCCAGGTTCATTAAAGCTCTGCTCACTGTTTCTGATGCCAGATGGGTGGCATTCCTGTCTAAATTCCATAGGATGCCCCCTACTCTAGCCAAGTTTCTCTTTTATTCATGCTGGTTTGAGGTGAATCTATGTTGCAAACCAAAATTTCCTTTGTAATAGAGGGGGGCCTCCCTTGCTCCCTGCTCCTGTAATAGGCAGCAGAAAGAAAATGTGGGAAGATCTGATCATATTCCCTGACCTGATGAGACATGGGGAAGTTTAAACTTGGAAAAACCCAAAGGAGTCCCCGGACTTGCACTGAAATGTAATCTGGCTCTGGGCCCAGGACAGAGTGACTCTGGCTTCCTGGGAATAACTTGGACTGTGGGATGGGATGAGAGGGTGGACAGCAAAGGCTGAGGTCCTGGTCTCTGGGGGTGGCAAGGACATCTGTGGCTGAGCTCATTCAGGCTGGAAGTGCAGAGTCTGCAGTGAGAAGATGCGAGGGGAAGGTAGAGACCCGAGAGTCATGGCAACGGCCAGGTGAAGAAGGAAGGGCAGGGGTAAGCAAAGCAAAGGTGAGCCACTCAAGATGCAGGGGCAGGCCAATCATTAGTAGCCTTTGTCATCCATTGATTATGTTTTTTGCTGCCCATTGTATGCTAGGCAGCCACATTTGGGGACAAGCGAATGAAAGACCAACTCTTCGGTGACTCTGCTATGGAGATGAGTCATGGAATTAGGAGTGTTTCCATTGTAAGGTCAGTGTGGCTGAAAAGTCACCAATCAGCAGGTTCAGCTCAGTTCAGTTCAGTCGCTCAGTCGTGTCCGACCCTTTGCAACCCCATGAATCACAGCATGCCAGGCCTCCCTGTCCATCACAAACTCCCAGAGTTCACTCAGACTCACGTCCATCGAGTCAGTGATGCCATCCAGCCATCTCATCCTCTGTCGTCCCCTTCTCCTCCTGCCCCCAATCCCTCCCAGCATCAGAGTCTTTTCCAATGAGTCAACTCTTCACATGAGGTGGCCAAAGTACTGGAGTTTCAGCTTCAGCATCATTCCTTCCAAAGAAATCCCAGGGCTGATCTCCTTCACAATGGACTGGTTGGATCTCCTTGCAGTCCAAGGGACTCTCAAGAGTCTTCTCCAACACCACAATTCAAAAGCGTCAATTCTTTGGTGCTCAGTTTTCTTTATGGTCCAACTCTCAAATCCATACATGACTACTGGAAAAACCATAGCTTTGACTATATGGGCCTTGTTGCCAAAGTGATGTCTCTGCTTTTTAATATGCTGTCTAGGTTGGTCATTGCTTTTCTTCCAAGGAGCAAGCATCTTTTAGTTTCATGGCTGCAGTCACCATCTGCAGTGATTTTTGGAGCCCAAGAAAATAAAGTCTGTTTCCATTGTTTCCCCATCTATTTGGCATGAAGTGATGGGAGCAGATGCCATGATCTTAGTTTTTTCAATGTTGAGTTTTAAGCCAGTTTTTTCACTCTCCTCTTTCACTTTCATCAGGAGGCTCTTTAGTTCCTCTTCACTTTCTGCCACAAGGGTGGTGTCATCTGCATATCTGAGGCTATTGATATTCCTCCCTGAGATCTGGATTCCAGCTTGTGCTTGATCCAGCCCAGCATTTCTCATGATGTACTCTGCATATAAGTTACATAAGCAGGGTGACAATATACAGCCTTGACGTACTCCTTTCCCAATTTGGAACCAGTCCATTGTTCCATGTCTGGATCTAACTGTTGCTTCTTGACCTGCATACAGATGTCTCAGGAGGCAGGTCAGGTGGTCTAGTATTCCCATCTCTTTCAGAATTTTCCACAGTTTGTTGTGATCCACACAAAGACTTGAGCATAGTCAATGAAGCAGGAGTAGATGTTTTTCTAGAATTCCATTGCTTTTTCTTTGATCCAACAGATGTTGGCAATTTGATCAGCAGGTAGATGCACCATTCAAAGCTACAATTCAAATTACCTCCAAGGAGGCAAAGATCAGAAAGCAGGGCAGGTAGGGAAACCTGGGACACCTTCATGGAGGAAGTAGACCTTAAAGGCTAAATAGGATTTAGACATTTAAGGGCCA
Organism: Bubalus kerabau; assembly: GCF_029407905.1. NCBI lineage: Eukaryota > Metazoa > Chordata > Mammalia > Artiodactyla > Bovidae > Bubalus > Bubalus kerabau. The sequence goes on from NC_073628.1 coordinate 118,634,173, forward strand.
ACATTTACAATATCCAGTAGCCAGATAGTTTTTCTCTTTGTACCCCAACTCCCACAGTACTAACACAGCAGATGCTCAAAATTTTATGTTTTATTGAACTGGATTCCAGGCAAAAGGAATAGCATAAGTAAAGGCAAGGGGCAGGAAAAGGTATGGATACATCTATAGGAGTCCCAAGTAGTAATCCTATTTGTTTTTAAAAGGATGCACAAAATCGATCAATGGAAGATACACTGAAAAGGAAACTGGAGGCAGTGGCTGATCACTCCCAAGCAGAGAGCCAATGATGTTTATCCTAGCCTGTCTGGTCATGGGCTCAAAGGCCTACAGAGTAGGTGCAGAGAAAGTATTTAAATGAATGAAAGAATATAGAAAGTTATACCACTACCAAAAAGTTTACCCCTGGATTTCTTTTTTTTTTTTTTCAATTTAATTATTTTTGGCTGCACTGGATGTTTGTTGCTGCTCTAGGGCTTTCTCCAGGGTGGCAAGTGGGGACTACTCTCTAGTTGGGGTGCTCGAGCTTCTCATTGTGGTGGCTTTTCTTGTTGCAGAGCGTGGTCTGTAGAGCGCAGGCCTCAATAACTGTGGCACACGGCTTCAGTTGCCCATGTAGTGTGGACAGGGATCAAAGCAGTGTCCCCTGCATTGGCAGGAAGATTCTTAACCACTGGACCAACGTGGAAGTCCATTCCTGCCTTTCTTTAAATCAAATGTTCCTTGGTCCGTTTAATGTAGGACTCAGTGCACAGAAATTACTTTTCCCACATCTCTCAGAATGATTAAGCCCACTGATGTAGTAATTGCTTTGGTCTGTGGACCTGTGTCTGAACTCCACCTGATTTTTGGGGGGAATGTTAATCTCTGATTCCTTGCCTTTTCATGTGAAGAGATTCCCCCAAAGTTATACTTGTGGCCTCTCTTTCCAACTTGACTCAGTCCTACCATGTAAGCAGCAACGTCTTAGGGCCTGTCGCCAAACTCCCTACTCTTTTTCTAAGTTTAGTGGGGCCTGAGGGAAAGCCTGGAATGTGCCAGTTAGGATCAGAAGAACCTGTTAGCTCAACCATTTAGCAGCATTTCTCAGTCAAGCCTCCCAAACCGGCTTTTATCAGTAATGAAGTTGACATTTTCGTCATTGTGTGTCTGACTCCTGAGTCAGTCAAAGAGTTCAGCACTCAGGAACTGAGTGGGAAAAGGGGGTGTTAGTTATTGGCTCCCCCAAATCCCAACTCTTACTGCCTGAGAATTTCTTACCAATAAGGTGTATATGATGGTAATAGGCATTGCATGGGGTTTAGTGAAGATTTTTAAAGATAATATGTTAGATGTACACATTGCTATATTTAAAATGGATAACCAACAAGGACTTAAAAGTGAAGTCACTCAGTCGTGTCCGACTCTGAGACCCCAGAGACTGTAGCCCACCAGGCTCCTCCATCCATGGAATTTTCCAGGCAAGAATACTGGAGTGGGTTGCCATTTCCTTCTCCAGGGGATCTTTCCGACCCAGGGATCAAACCCGGGTCTCCTGCATTGCAGGCAGACGCTATACAAAAAAACTAAAAGATAGTATGTTAGATATTGTCTTAGTCAGTTGGGGCTGCTATAGCAAAAATCTCATTGACTAGATGGCTTAAACAACAGATTTGTGTTTCTCATAATTCAGGAGGCTCAGAAGTCTAAGATCAAGGCGCTGGCAGACCCAGTAGACAGTTGCCTTTTCTCTGTGTCCCCATGGCCTAGGGAGGGAGCGGTCTCTAGGCTCTTTCCCTTCTCCTAAGAAAGCGAATCCTCTCATGGGGACTCCACCCTCATGACCTCATCTTTACCTAATCACCTCCCAATGGCCCCACCTCCTAACCCAATGCCCTTAGAAGTCATAGTTTCAACATATTAATTTGAGAGGACTCGAACAAGCAGTTCAAAACGGATACTCAGTAAATGTTTAATCGCTTGGTTCCTTTCTTGGAAATCCCCTTCTTAAACTGTATCCCCAGGAAGGCAGGGTCTACGTTATTCCATACGTCTAGCATATTTGTGGATGTTTCATTGAGATTTAAAAAGTGGAAATGATCATTGAAGGGCCTCCCAGCAAATGAATCATTTCTACTTGTATTTTTGTTAAGGGCTTTATTAAGGAGTAATCAACACAACAAAGTGTTTCTCGTTGAAAGTGTAAAATCTGATGTTTTGACATATGTAAGCACAGTGAAATCATCACAATCGAACAGTGAGCATATCCATTACCCGCTAAAATCTCTCATCTCTTTGTAATCTCTGCGTCTCACTTTGCTCTGCCCTCTGTCCCAGGGCAACCACTGAGCTGCTGACTGTCTCTATGGATTAGTTTATGTTTTCTAGAATTGTACAGAAAGGAAATCACAGTATATTCTCTTCTTCCCCCCATATTTCTGAAGAGCAGAACACTGTCATCACTGAATCACAGAAGAACACTCATTTTGGAGCCAAGGGACCAGGGCCCTTGTTCTGAGTAGACAGTAGCATGTCATGTGACCTTGGATGGGTCACGTTATCCTCTGTGCCTCAGTTTCCCTTATCAGTTAAATGGGGAATAATAGTGCCTGCACGCCTTCACAGATTCACGTACAGAAGAAATACAACACGAGGTGTAAAATTAGCAAACAGAGCGTGCACGTGCTTCTGTAAGTAGCAAAAGGATATCTGCCAATATTAATCTGGGCTTTTCTTCCCCTATCTGAAATTTCCTCTTTTGCTTCCTGTCTGCAGTCAGGCAGACTGCAGATCTTCCTGGCTTTGGATTTCCCAGACCCTAAATCTTGAGAAGGGTTCAGGATTGCAGAAAATAAAAGGAGGAGTTTGTGGGTTCCTATGATGGTGTCCTAGGGAAGTCATGGGGAGTATGTGGCAAACCCTTCTTCCCAGGCTCTCATTTAGTCCTTCTCCAGCATCCTATCCCCACTTCCCAAAGGCACGTGAACTTGACCCCTGCCAATCAACCAAAACCCCACTCTTCACCCCCACCTGCTGGGCTCAGATTCCTATCCTCTCTGGTCAATCGCTTGTCATTCCTCCCTCTGCTCTCTATCTCTGTGTATCACTGCTACCGATGTTACCTACTTTCATGGAGCTACAGGTTACTTTGCTATTTGTTCTTCTCCTAGTTGTTAGTTGTTTTGGGGAGAAGAGGGGATACAAGAAGGTCTTTACTCTCCCTTATAGAAATTGGAAGCTTGTAATATCTTTGCCTCATATTTTTATTGAGACATATACAGCAAAATACACAGGTCGTAACTGTTTTAGTTCAAGGAGTATTGGCAAATGCACTCATGCACGTTATCCACATTGCTCTTAAGATCTGGAACATTCCCATCACCCTAGATAGATCCCTTGCGGCCCTTCCCTTTCCTGCTACCGTCCCACTCCATCCATCCCCAACCAGACTCTTTTTTTAAAAACCATAGATTAGTTTGCCTGTTGTAGAAATTCATGTATACATTATTACACAGGATGTAGTATGTGTCTGCCTTCTTGAACTCAGCTTGCTTTTGAGGTTCATCCAAATTGTTTCATGTACCAATAATGCACTCCTTTTAACTGCTGAGTAGTATTTTCCATGTATGAGTACACCACAATTTGCTGATCCTGCATTGTCCTCCTTATTTTGGTTGCTTCGAGTCTTTGCCTATTGTGAATACAGCTGCCATGAGTGATTGTGTCCATGTCTTTTTGTGAACATGTATTTTCAGTTATGAAATCTCCATAAGTGGACTTAGCTGAGCCATAGGGTTAGCTTTATATGAAAGTTATAAGCTATTGATAAATTATATATATATATATATATGTATGTTATAAGTTAGCTTTATAAGAAACTGCCAAACTTCTTTCTGAAGCACTTTGTGCCATGTTGCATTCACACTAGCACTTTATAAGAACTCCAGTTATTCCACATCCTTGCCAACTCTTGTGTGACCAGGATTTTCATTTTGCAAATCTGGTGGGAATATAGTGAAACTCCAGTGTAGGTTTTGGCATAATTATTCCAAGTGATCTCTAGTTACTGAAAGAGCCTCTTAGAACTCTGAACAGCAGTCTCTTAGCACTCTCTTTGGTTTCACTTGTACTTCACAAGTGCAGCTCTTTTTATGGGCAAGAAAAATCATTATGGTGCTATACTCTAGTAATGTGGGTTTGCATGTTTACAGAGGATGGTAACTGCAGCCTGTTGGGAGACCACTCCCTGGCAAACCCAAATATTAATATATCATTTTTGAATTTAGGAAAGAGACCTCAGAGGCCATTAATGAAAGATTACAAAACCATTGACACCTACGAATCATCCAGCTGTATCTTTGTGGCTTTAGTGCTGCGGATTAAAATAATTTGGAGGCAGAGAAGGGATATGAGGAAAAGTTTTATAACTTAAATTTTAAAAAGCACTCAGGAATCCATGGAACTGTTAAGGATATACACAAAGCCATTTCAAATGGTGGCTCAGCTATTTAAAAGCACAGTGTTGGCAAGCTACTGATTTACACACCCCAGGTGATTTATGGTGTTGACTAGTTTTATAATTTGGTTTACTGGCCATTGATGTACATTCATTTGAGGAGTTTCTGTGTAAGTCTTTTGACCAAATTTTTACATTGCTTTTTATTTGTTTTTTATTGAGTTATAAGAGTTCTTCAGACTTCCCTGGTGGCTAGATGGTAAAGAACCTGCCTGCAATGTGGAAGACCTGGGTTTGATCCCTGGGTTGGGAAAATCCCCTGGAGGAGGGCATAGCAACCCACTCTAGTATTCTTGCCTGAAGAATCTCCATGGACAGAGGATCCTAGAGGGCTACAGTCTATGAAGTCGCAAAAAGTTGGACATGACTAAGCGACTAAGCATAGCACACAGGAGTTCTTCACATTTTCTGGATACAAATTTACCGTCAGATTGCAGTATTACAAATATGGTCTCCCACTCTGGTCTCTGTATTTATTTTAGTAATTGTCATTTTAGGAGCAGAAGTTTTAAATTTTGAAATAGTCTAATTTATCACTTTTTTCCTTTTAATGCTTAGGGTTTTTTGGGTCCTGAGTAATCTCTGCCTATCTCCAAACCATGAAAGTGTTGTTTTCTCCTAGAAGCTTATGCAAATTATTGTCTTTTGAACAGACCTCTGAGAAATCCCAGAAGGGCCTCAAGGGGACATGGTGAGGTGACCCCTGACTTTTTACCTCTTTCACCCCTTCCTTCCTCTCTCTCCACCTCAATCAAAGCAGCCCAGGCCCTCTCATTTTATGTATGGCAGTTTTTAAACAAAATTTCTCTTAACAAAAAGATCCCCCCTCTTTTTTTAGCTACTCCTGAACTATAAGTTCCTTGTACAAAGGAATCATGAATATATTATTCTTTATGTTTTCAGCTATGCACAGTGCTTGGGCATATTGTAAACATTTAATAAAAATGTTTAATTAAAATAAATCTAACCAGGGCATACCTGGTGGCTCAGTGATAAAGAATCTCAGTGATAAAGTAGCCTGTTCCCATGCTACTCTGTCCACTTGTCCCACCCTTGGATGGCCAATGGGAATTTGCTGTACGACTCAGGGAACTCAAACTGGGGCTCTGTGACAACCTAGAGGGGTGGGATGGGGAGGGAGGTTCGAGAAGGAGAGGACATATGTATACCTATAGCTGATTCATGTTGATATATGGCAGAAGCCAACACACCATTGTAAAGCAATTATCCATCAATTAAAAATAAATAAATTTTAAAAGAAAAGAAAAAAAAAAAAAAACAATCTGCCTGCCAATGCTGGAGACATGGGTTTGGTCCCTGGGCCTGGAAGATCCTACGTACTGAAGACTAACTAAACCCTGGCACCACAACTGTTGATCCTGTGCTCTAGAGCCCGGGAGCCACAACTACTGAAACCCAAGCACCCTAGAGCCCATGCTCCACAACAAGAGAAACTCAGGCACCGCAACTAGAGGGCAGCCCCCTCTTGCCACAACTAGAAAAAGCCCACACAGCAGCAAAGATCCAGCACAGTCAAAAATAAAGAAAGAAAACTATTTTTGAAAATAAATGAATGAATGAATGAATGTCTAACCAAGTATGAACTGGGAAGAAGGGCTCTATCTCTTTGGCCAAATCTTACATAAGATGTATTCCGGTGCCTCAATTCTGGGTCAGGTTCCTGGGAAGGGAGAAAGGCTCCCAGTGGGAGCAAGATCAGAGGCCCCTGCCTGCAGCAGGCTCCTTAAGAAGCAGGAAGAAAAGCATCCCCTTACACTTATGTAACCTTTTACTATTTATAAAATGCTTTCATATACCTTATCTCCAAAAAAAGTATGCTTCTAAATGTAAAAAGGCCTGTCCCTACTCACAAAGGCAGACAAACACCCCAGAGTTTCAAATCTCTGGGAGGGTGGGGGGTAGTGAAGAGATTGGCCACGCTTCCAAACAAGACAAAATCCTGCCCTTCAGAGTAAAGAGAAGGGCACCCGAGGGGGTCCTTTTAAAACCCTCCCTCCCCCCAGATGCCTACGGAGGCTCAGAATCTCACCAAGCCTTATCCCTTCAGGCTAAGTCTTTCATCCCAGTTAAATGCAGATTCTGCCGGGATGACAGGCCAGCCTCAGTCACCTCCCTTCTCCACAGTGGTGTGGCAGGAGGGGCTGTGTGGAAAGGTCAGTGTTTCCAGGAGATGATTCCAACTGGGAAGCGAGGGGCCCCAGGGCCTCCCTCCCAAGTTTCACAGCTGGGCTCCGGTCAGAATCTGCAGATACCACCCCCGCCCAGGCAGGTGTGACCTAAGATACAGGATGCTCTCACTTCCTGTCTGGGGCAGCCACCTCCGTCCTGACGCCTGCTCTCTGCCCCCACATTTTCACTATTTATCTCTGGGTAACTCCATCTAATTGAAAAAACCATCCCACGTCTAGAAAATGAAGATTTGGAGACGTACTGGTTATATACTGTAAGGTGTTTTTTTTGTTGTTGTTTTTTTAAAGTACCCCAAAAGCTTTGCAGTGAGCTAACACATAGGCTCCAAAATCACTGCAGATGGTGACTGCAGCCATGAAATTAAAAGATGCTTACTCCTTGGAAGGAAAGTTATGACCAACCTAGATAGCATATTAAAAGGCAGAGACATTATTTTGCCAAAAAAGGTCCATCTAGTCAAGGCTACAGTTTTCCCAATGGTCATGTATGGATGTGAGAGTTGGACTATAAAGAAAGCTGAGCACTGAAGAATTGATGCTTTTGAACTGTGGTGTTGGAGAAGACTCTTGAGAGTCCCTTGGACTGCAAGGAGATCCAACCAGTCCATTCTGAAGGAGATCAGCCCTGGGATTTCTTTGCAAGGAATGATGCTAAAGCTGAAACTCCAGTACTTTGGCCACCTCATGCGAAGAGTTGACTCATTGGAAAAGACTCTGATGCTGGGAGGGACTGGGGGCAAGAGGAGAAGGGGACGACAGAGGATGAGATGGCTGGATGGCATCACTGACTCGATGGACATGAGTCTGAGTGATTTCCGGGAGTTGGTGATGGACAGGGAGGCCTGGCGTGCTGCGATTCATGGGGTCGCAAAGAGTCGGACATGACTGAGCGACTGAATTGAACTGAACTGAACACATAGTGGTTGTTGGCTATATCTCTGTTTTGAAAGTAAATTTCAGAGTTCCCCTCAGGCTTCCGGTCTGTTTCACAGACCTAGAACTAATCATGGACTGGGATGAGCTGTCACTTTTTTTGAGGGAAAAGTAGGCAACTTTCTCAGCCAAGCCTAATAATTTTTAAAAGGCCTACCGTTTGTTCATTACTGGTACCCTTAAACCTTTCTCCCGACTTCCACCACCATTAGGGTTCTCCAGAATCGATAGCCAGTGACTTATTTTTCCTCCCGGGACTGCTCTGGTTGACTCCTTCCCATTGGTTCTGTCTGACACAAAACTTGAGAAAAGAGCCACCAGTAATGTGATTTGTGGTCTTTTTTCCCAGGCTTCCCGCAGCAGTGGGCGGGGCTCAGAAAGTAAGGAAGAGAGTCAGGACCTGCTTCCAACCCCATGTTAGACATCACCCATCTGTCCCACCAGGTCATCAGCCTTGAATCTGAGAATAACGCTTTCTTGTCAAATCTGGATTAAGTCATTTTCACTCTAGCTGAAGTGAATGTCCCAATCGCCTGGAAGGAAACTCAGGCTCTAGAGAGGATATGGGATTCAGATTAGGCGAGTAGTTTTGAATGGCTGCTATGTGTCAGGCAAGCATTGTACTGCCTCTGTGTGTGTCGCTGTGTGTGCATAAGTGTGTTTAATTTACATTCAACTTGCATCATACAGATAAGGGAAGTAGAGCTCAGTGATGCTGAGTAACTCACTCACCTACAGCCAATGACTAGGAAGGTCAGGAGTCTAATCTAGGTTTTATAGCTCCACGACCAAGTCCGGGGTTTTTTCCGTTCGATCACAAATGCCATCCCAGGGGCAATGCTTTGCCATTTTCTCCAGCACCCTGCTCTATCCCCCTAGAATATTAGAAATTACAGCAGCCTCTCTCCTCCCCAAACATCAGCTGCATGGTCACGGGTCCATTTCCCTTATAGACGCTGCCCAGCTCAGCAGTTGTCTCTTGTTTTCACCCACTGACAGAAGGCAGACCACATGGGAAAGTGATGGCTTACTGAGGGCTCTCAGCAATCAAAAAACCTGCTCATATATACTACCCCCATAACTCAGTGGCATAGGCTGTAAATAAGCTTTATTTGTTCTGGGGAGGGAGAGAAGAGTAGAGGGAGGGAGGAAGGAAGTAGAAGAAAATTAGTGAGTGATTTAGGTCTCAGTCCTAAAGGATCAATGCACTGAGGATCCTTATATATGGGGAGCAAGATGAGATCCATGGTAGGCTGGGAGAATAGCAGGATTCACTTTACTTCTTGAATACCTAGTAGATGCTAGACAGTGCATTCATAGGTTGTTAAGAATATTATCTCATTTATTGGAACTCTGAAATCATATTTTTTTAATGAACCTCTCAGTGTGCAAAACTGAATTAATCTTTACAATTTTTTAATTCATTTCATACTATGCTTATTGGTTCATGTTTGTGCCCTAATTGTTTATTTTCCCTTTCAATCACTTAATTTAGTGATATGATGAGCACACTTGAACTACGTCCAACCTGAGAATTTAGACACTTAATGCTAAATTACATCTATTCATATGCCCCTTCCCTATCCTCTCCAATCTCCCTTCACCCAAGTCGAACCCCATTCTATCATTCCCTTGCCCTTTTTTAGTTTTATTGCGTATATCTGAAATCTCAAAATACATTGTTTATTTTGTGCTTGTGCTCAGTTGCTCAGTCATAGTTGACTCTTTGTGACCCCATGGACTTTAGCTTACCAGGCTCCTCTGTCTATGGGATTCTCTAGGCAAGAATATTGGAGCAGGTTGCCATTTCCTCCTCCAGGGGACTCTTCCCAACCCAGGGACTGAACGTGCATTTCCTACATTGGCAGGTGGGTTCTTTACCACTGAACCACCTGGGAAGCCTCATTGTTTATTTTGGTCATTGTTGCTGTTGTTCAGTGGCTCAGTAGCATGCCAGGCTTCCTTGTCCTTTACTGTCTTCCAGAGTTTGCTCAAAGTCATGTCCATTGAGTCAGTGATGCTATCTAACCATCATTCTCCTCCTGCCCTCAATCTTTCCCAGCATAAGGGTCTTTTCCAATGAGTCATGTGGCCAAAGGATTGGAGCTTCAGCTTCAGCATCAGCATCAGTCCTTCCAATGTACATTTAGGGTTGATTTCCTTTAGGATTGACTGGTTTGATCTCCTTCCAGTCCAAGGGACTCTCAAGAGTCTTCTTTATCACACCACAGTTTAAAAGCTTCAATTCTTCAGTGATCAGCCTCCTTTATGGTCCAGCTCTCATGTACATGATTACTGGAAAAATCATAGCTTAGACTATATGGACCTTTTTGGGTCATATTTAAATTTTAATAAAAAGGACTTGCGTTTTTAGCTCAATGTTGCTTTACTAAGATTCATCTATATGGTTACTATAGTATCACTGTGGTCCACTCATTTTCACAGATAGGTGGTATTCCACTGAATGTGCCACAGTTAATTCATTTTTCTAAAGCCTGGTGTGTGGTATCCAGCCTTTGATGACTGCAAATAGTGCTGCTAAGAACACACTCATGCCTGTCTACTGGTGTCCTCAGACAAGACTGTCTTTGAGAGTCATATACCTAGACTAGAGATCTCTTCAAGAAAATTAGAGATACCAAGGGAACATTTCATGCAAAGATGGGCTCGATAAAGGACAGAAATGGTATGGACCTAACAGAAGCAGAAGATATTAAGAAGAGGTGCCAAGAATACACAGAAGAACTGTACAAAAAAGATCTTCACGACCCAGATAATCACGATGGTGTGATCACTGACCTAGAGCCAGACATCCTGGAATGTGAAGTCAAGTGGGCCTTAGAAAGCATCACTACGAACAAAGCTAGTGGAGGTGATGGAATTCCAGTTGAGCTATTTCAAGTCCTGAAAGATGATGCTGTGAAAGTGCTGCACTCAATATGCCAGCAAATTTGGAAAACTCAGAAGTGGCCACAGGACTGGAAAAGGTCAGTTTTCATTCCAATCCCAAAGAAAGGCAATGCCAAAGAATGCTCAAACTACCGCACAATTGCACTCATCTCACACGCTAGTAAAGTAATGCTCAAAATTCTCCAAGCCAGGCTTCAGCAATATGTGAACCGTGAACTTCCTGATGTTCAAGCTGGTTTCAGAAAAGGCAGAGGAACCAGACATCAAACTGCCAACATCTGTTGGATCATTGAAAAAGCAAGAGAGTTCCAGAAAAACATCTATTTCTGCTTTATTGACTATGCCAAAGCCTTTGACTGTGTGGATCACAATAAACTGTGGAAAATTCAGAAAGAGATAGGAATACCAGACCACCTGATCTGCCTCTTGAGAAATTTGTATGCAGGTCAGGAAGCAACAGTTAGAACTGGACATGGAACAACAGACTGGTTCCAAATAGGAAAAGGAGTATGTCAAGGCTGTATATTGTCACCCTGCTTATTTAACTTATATGCAGAGTACATCATGAGAAACGCCAGACTGGAAGAAGCACAAGCTGGAATCAAGATTGCCAAGAGAAATATCAATAACCTCAGATATGCAGATGACACCACCCTTATGGCAGAAAGTGAAGAGGAACTCAAAAGCCTCTTGATGAAAGTGAAAGTGGAGAGTGAAAGAGTTGGCTTAAAGCTCAACATTCAGAAAACAAAGATCATGGCATCTGGTCCCATCACTTCATGGGAAATAGATGGGGAAACAGTGGAAACAGTGTCAGACTTTATTTTGGGGGGCTCCAAAATCACTACAGATGGTGACTGCAGCCATGAAATTAAAAGACGCTTACTCCTTGGAAGGAAAGTTATGACCAACCTAGATAGCATATTAAAAAGCAGAGACATTACTTTGCCAACAAAGGTTCATCTAGTCAAGGCTATGGTTTTTCCTGTGGTCATGTATGGATGTGAGAGTTGGACTGTGAAGAAGGCTGAGCGCCAAAGAATTGATGCTTTTGAACTGTGGTGTTGGAGAAGACTCTTGAGAGTCCCTTGGACTGCAAGGAGATCCAACCAGTCCATTCTGAAGGAGATCAGCCCTGGGATTTCTTTGGAAGGAATGATGCTAAAGCTGAAACTCCAGTACTTTGGCCACCTCATGTGAAGAGTTGACTCATTGGAAAAGACTCTGATGCTGGGAGGGATTGGGGGCAAGAGGAGAAGGGGACGACAGAGGATGAGATGGCTGGATGGCATCACTGACTCGATGGACGTGAGTCTGGGTGAACTCCGGGAGTTGGTGATGGACAGGGAGGCCTGGCGTGCTGCAATTCATGGGGTCGAAAAGAGTCGGACATGACTGAGTGACTGAACTGAACTGAACTGACTGATACCTAAAGGGGAGGAAATGCTGGGTGCCCTTTACAGATAAGGAAACTGAGGCTTAGCAAGATTAAGGAAACTATTCAAAATTACACAACTAATAAATAAGCAGATCCAGGATTTGAATCCAGGACAGCTCTGAAGAGCAGAAGGTGAGGGAAAGCAGTAGGTGAGGGAGAAAGCAGTAATGAGGCGTATTCAGAGAAATGAGGCGACTCCATATCTTAACGATTTTATGAGATGAGAACTTCTATTTGCTCCATGTGCTCAGCACTTTATATCCCTGTCCTCATGGGCCCTGGTTTGTCCTGGACTTGGAAAGCACAGAGGTTGGGGGAAACTCTGGCCCTGGTTCTGGACAAGGAGCCACTAGGCCCTTTATCACTGGTGCTGAGAGCTTTATTACAGGCCAGACCTTTCTGGGCATTAGGGGCAGCCTCTTTGCAGGGCACCCCCTTGCCTCTCTGTGGCCAAGGTGCTCCCAGAGTCTGCCCCTGCCCAGCCCCACCTCCCCCCACGGTGCATACGAGATGCCAGAACCTCCTCTGTCTTTCTTGCTCTAGGGTGTCCCTGCCCAACCCCCTCTGGCCCGCCTGCCCCCACCCCCACCCTATGCTCACATATGACAGGGTGAGGCCACCCACAGAGCCATTTAATCAGCCCCAGAGCAAGGCCACACCACAGGCGCAGGCAACCGGAAGGAAAAACAAGACCCGCTGATGTCAGCAGACGGGGCAGATGGGCGTTCAAATAAAATTTAGAATTACCAGGCAAATATGCCCTCAGCCTGCCAGCTGCTCACTGGCCCCAGGCTTACAGGATTCATAGATCTGTGGTTGTTTAAGTAATGGCAGGGCCATAAAACCCCTCCCCGAGAGGGCCCCCAGGCACACAGATCCTGTTCCTCTGGAGAGAGGCCTCACTCTTTCTGGAGGCCACAGACCTGCCCTCACTCAGACCTCTCTCTTCTAATGGAATTTGCTGAAGGCCGTGAGGGGAAAGAGTATGGGTCCCAGCTGGGATACCTATCTAGTGTTGAAGCCCTGCGGATAGAGGGTCAGGAATACCATCTCCTGCAAGAGAACAGCCCGGGGTGAACTTGGGTCATCAGAGAACATTCGGGTGTTAGTGTCTATCATCCAAGTGCCCTGGGCATCAGGAGCTGCCTGCCAAGAAGTATCAGATGTGGCTCTTGCCCTTGGAAAGCTTACATTCTGGATAAAAAGAAAATGAACAACAGATGAAACGTTAAATAAATGGCTTAGCTCTTAGGAGTGGTTTGTCTCTTGGAAGGTGAAGCGCAGACACAGGAGGTGGTGACAGGCCAGGGCAAAGGGCACGGGGCCGGAGTCTACAGTCTCGTCCTGCCAAGCCTTCAGAGCCCCACGCCCCTCTCTGTAAAACAGGATGATGGTGCCTGCTTCCCAGGGTTGCCTGGAGGGTCACGTCCGGTTTGTAAGGTTTATAACCAGGGCTTCGTGAAGAGCAGCAATTCCTACATCAAGAATGGAGCACCCCCATCGAGTTCTTTGCTCAAACTCAAAGATGACAAGATGCCTTACTTCCTCGCCTCTGTTTCTTTCCTCTCTCCTTCTTGATTTGTGGTGATCTGTACACATGGCATTTCCTTCTACAGCTTCAGAGAATACGTCTCCGCTCTTCGACCCTGCTCCAGCCTCCTCACACACAAGTACAGACACCCCAAAGGTGGTTGGTTGGCTCTGCTCTGGGATCTGCATGTGTTCTAGCGGGAGAGCAGGGGTGGGAGTCTTATTCTCCCCCCCACCTCACCCCCCAGCCTCCTCCCCCCACTCCCCGCCCCCGATCTCTCTGACCATGGGCTCTCAGCCTGTCTGGCTCTGGGACAGACACCTCCTCTGGGACACGGGTGTGGGAGCAAGGGCAGGTGCTACTGAGACAAAAAGGCTGGCAGACGGGACAGCTGCCAGCATCCAGGGGGGCCCTGTGTGGGACCTTAGGTGCGGCCGCGAGGGCACGTGACTAGCATACCTCCTCCCAAAGCTAATGGCCCGGGCAGGCGGCGCTGAACGCACCCTTTATTCTAGAGGCCAGCCCGCTTCGTTCCTGCTCAAAAGAGGATTTAACCCAGCCTTAGTGAGCAGGTGGCCGACAGCTGCTCCCTGGACAGAGCAAGAGTGTCTCGGCCGCTGTAGAAGGGCCCAGATGCTGCCCCTCTGCATGAGAATGTTCCCTCCCGGCCGAGACAAGTACTCTGCAGAGCTGCCTGCCCAGGGCCGTCTGCCGGGGAAAGGGGTGAGGGTCCCAGACTCCCCTGGCCGCTCGCAAGCCCTAGCTCCCTGCTTCTCCAGCGAGTTCCCTGCATCTTAGCAACCGCCCCACCCGAGTCAGGAAAGGAAAGCTGTTTGCCCTCTGGTCTGGGTTCAGACTTCACCCAGGCCAGGCCCCAGCGGGGGCTGACGTTTCTTATGGGTAATTGCCCCTTATTCTTCTCCCGGGGAGTCAGCTCCCTTCCTCCCCAGGATGCAGCGAGAAGAAGCTGGCCCCAACCCAGTGTGCTCCTGTCCCAGGATTTCTGTGATGGGAACTTGATTGTGAAGCCTGCGGTCCTAGAAGACTGCTTACCAGCTCCTCATCCCTTCTTTGCTATTTCCTGGGAGTTGCTGCCAATCTAGACCCCGTGGACTTGTAGATTTACATCATCTGTGCTATTGGTTACATCTGACTGGAAAACTCTGCCGAATTCATTTTAAAAATACACGGTTCAAATGATTTCCCTTAATACCCCAGCAAACCTCCACATGGCTATTTTGTAGTCGAGGCAGGCTCCACTTTAATCTACTCCAGAGCCACTTACATTCTCTGCACCTGGAATGAGAATATCCACATCAGTTATGTTTCCTGTGTTTCAGCAAAGGCTACAAGTCAAAACTATAATTTTGGTCCCGGAATGAACTAGAAGGTACTGGAGGTGCTTGATCTGTGAAATTGGTTTTGAAAGACACAGGGATTTTTTAATTCTGCCAATTCAAAGTCTGGTTAGTTTGTTGCTTTTTCAGTGCCCTTTGAAGAGCCTGTGTGCCAAGTGAGTGATGCCAGTTACAGTTCACCATGGCATCCATGGTCCTAGTACCTTGGCCAGCGCAGAGCGCCCTCCTCAATGAAAGGCATCATGTCTTGTTTCTGGCTAACCGAGGTCCTGCATTCCTGCAAGAGTAACTTACATTCAACCCACCCCATAGATTTCCCACTGCCACCAGCTCCATGACAGGTTCTCACCCTCAGAAAACCTAAAAAAAATAGACTGAGAGCCAGGATGCCTACAACCCCAGGGCTGGATCACTAATACTTATACCTGCCATTTTTTGAGTCCCAACCCATATCAGCTCCTGCCTCAGGTGCTTTGCACATATCACCTCTAATTCTTTAATTTTTTTTGCCACACCTCAAGGCATGCAGAACTTCCCCAACCAGGGATTGAACCCACGCCCTCTGCAGTGGAAGCGTAGAGTCCTAACCACTGGATCACCAGGAAGTTCCACCTGTAATCCTTGCAGCCACTGTACCTGGAAATATAGGCATTATTACACACACACACCTTTTTGCTAATAAGAAAACAGAGGCAGAGAGGCTAAGTTTCCCAGGGTCATATACACAGAGTAAGCAACAGTGTCAGGATTCAGTCTCAGGCCAGCACATCCAAATCCCTTATTTTCTCCCACGCTGTGGCTTGATAACTCTCTGTCCCTTTTGGTGCCAGCCAGCCTGGTCTCAGTGCTTGAGAAGATAAGCTGTTTCTTCCTCCTTGGAAGGGCATGTCTGGAGCCTGCACCATCAGGATCTGCTTACCTTACGGCAGATGTAGGAAATGGAGCCAAAGTTTGTCTGGAAGTTGTGGGCAGGGCTGTGACTCAGCCTTCCCTGGAAGAGTGGTGGGCTGGGGTGAGACCGACCACAGTGAAGTTGTACTAGTGGAGAGAGAGTATAAAGGGCAGGCCAGCAGCAAAACAAACCTGCATAACTGCACCTGAATGCACCGCCAGGGAAACTGGCTATTTCAAATCCTAAAAGATGATGCTATAAAAGTGCTGCACTCAATATGCCAGCAAATTTGGAAAACTCAGCAGTGGCCACAGGACTGGAAAAGGTCAGTTTTCATTCCAATCCCAAAGAAAGGCACTGCCAAAGAATGCTCAAACTATGGCACAATTGCACTCACACACTAGCAAAGAAATGCTCAAAATTCTCCAAGCCAGGCTTCAACAATACGTGAACTGTGAACTTCCAGATGTTCAAGCTGGTTTTAGAAAAGGCAGAGGAATCAGAGATCAAATTGCCAACATCTGTTGGATCATGGAAAAAGCAAGAGAGTTCCAGAAAAACATCTATTTCTGCTTTATTGACTATGCCAAAGCCTTTGACTGTGTGGATCACAACAAACTGAGGAAAATTCTGAAAGAGATGGGAATACCAGACCACCTGACCTGTCTCTTGAGAAACCTGTATGCAGGTCAGGAAGCAACAGTTAGAACTGGACATGAAACAACAGACTGGTTCCAAACAGGAAAAGGAGTATGTCAAGGCTGTATATTGTCACCCTCCTTATTTAACTTCTATGCAGACTACATCATGAGAAACACTGGGCTGGAGGAAGCACAAGCTGGAATCAAGATTGCCAAGAGAAATATCAATAACCTCAGATATGCAGATGACACCACCCTTGTGGCAGAAAGCAAAGAAGAATTGAAGAGTCTCTTGATGAAAGTGAAAGAGGAGAGTGAAAAAGTTGGCTTAAAACTCAACATTCAGAAAATGAAGATCATGGCATCTGGTCCCATCACTTCATGGGAAATAGATGGGGAAACAGTGGAAACAGTGACAGACTTTATTTTGGGGGGCTCCAAAATCACTGCAGATGGTGACTGCAGCCATGAAATTAAAAGACGCTTACTCCTTGGAAGAAAAGTTATGACCAACCTAGATAGCATATTAAAAAGCAGAGACATTACTTTGCCAACAAAGGTCCATCTAGTCAAGGCTATGGTTTTCCAGTAGTCATGCATGGATGTGAGAGTTGGATTATAAAGAAGGCTGAGCACCATAGAATAGATGCTTTTAAACTGTGGTGTTGGAGAAGACTCCTGAGATTCCCTTGGATTACAAGGAGATCCAACCAGTCCATCCTAAAGGAAATCAGTCCTGAATATTCATTGGAAGGACTGACGCTGAAGCTGAAGCTCCAATACTTTGGCCACCTGATGGGAAGAACTGACTGATTAGAAAAGATCCTGATACTGGCAAAGATTGAAGGTAGGAGGAGAAGGGGAGGTCAGAGGATGAGAGGGTTGGCATCACTGGCTCAATGAACAAGAGTTTGAGCTAGCTCCAGGAGCTGGTGATGGACAGGGAGGCCTGGTGTGCTGCAGCCCATGGGGTCACAAAGAGTCAGACACGACTGAGTGACTGAACTGAATGAACTCCCTCCCCCACTACTGCATCTGCTCAATTCCCCACCCCCACGCCCCCCATCCCCACGTTCCCCTCTGGTCCATTAGCATAGCAGGGGTTCTAGATTTTAGGGTTCTAAATCCCCATTCTGCCATCTGCAAGGTGTGTGACCTTGGATGTGTGGCTTAAACTCTGTTTCCTTATCTCTAAATGAGGATAACAACAGAACACACTATCTATCTGTATGGGATTAATTATACTCCCCCAACCAAAATTCACATGTGACTACATTTTGAGATAGGTAGTTAGAGGAGTGAAAAGTTAAAATCAGGCTGTTTGGGTGGGCCCTCCTCCAATCTGACTTGTGTCCTTATAAGAAGAAGGGACACCAAGGGCCTAGACACAGAGGAATGGCCACGTGAGGACGCAGTGCAAAGGTGCCCCTTGCAAGCCAGGGAGAGAGGCCTTGGAAGATGTTAACCATGACTGCACCTTGATCTTGGACTTCCAGATGCCAGGACCATGAGGAAATTGATTTCTGTTGTTTAGAGATTCCCCAGCCTGTAGTATTTTGTTATTGCAGCCCTAGTAAACCAATTACTCTTGCCTGGAAAATCCCATGGATGGAGGAGCCTGGTAGGCTGCAGTCCATGGGGTCCCTAAGAGTCGGACACAACTGAGCGACTTCACTTTCACTTTTCACTTTCATGCATTAGAGAAGGAAATGGCAACCCACTCCAGTGTTCTTGCCTGGAGAATCCCAGGGACGGGGGAGCCTGGTGGGCTGCCGTCTATGGGGTCGCACAGAGTCGGACACGACTGAAGCGACTTAGCAGCAGCAGCAGTAAACCAATACACTACCTCATAGAGCTATTGCGGTGATTCAACTAGATGAAGCATCTAAATTGCTCTTCAAAGTTCTTGGCTCCTAGGTGTTTTCTATTAGTACTTTCACAGTGACTATGCAGCCACTTACTTCCTTTACTATCCATTTGTTAAGTCCTTTGGTATCTAAGATCTATCTTCTAGGCCTTGGGAAGGGTTAAGTTCAAGCTCTTTGACGGCCCAAGTTGTGGGTTTCTTGCCTCTGTCTCCAAACAGTCTGGGTCCCTAACCTGTAAGTGCCCCCCTTAAAGGAAATCAACCCTGATTGTTCACTGGAAGAATTGATGCTGAAGCTGAAGCTCTAGTTTGGCCATCTGATGTGAAGAACTGACTCATTGGAAAAGACCCTGATGCAGGGAAAGATTGAGTGCAGGAGGAGAAGGGGACGACAGAGGATGAGATGGATAGATAGCATCACCGACTCAGTGAACATGAGTCTGAGCAAACTCTGGAAGATAGTGAAGGACAGGGAAGCCTGGTGTGCTACAGTCCATGGGGTTGCAAAGTGTTGGGCTCGACTTAGAGACTGAACAACAACCAGTAAGAGGTGCTCAGAAAACACTTATAGGCACAATATTCTTTCAATAAATATTTAAGGACTAGAGCAGGGGACAAGGCTGATATAGTCTCTATCCTCAGGGAGTTTATGGTTTAGCAGGGAGGGAAGAGACATTGACAGCTTCCCAGGGGGTGCAGTGGTAAAGAATCCACCTGTCAATGCAGGAGACACAAGAAACACGGGTTTGACCCCTGGGTTGGGAAGACCCCCAGGAGTAGGAAATGGCAACCCACTCCTGTATTTTACCTGGGAAATCCCATGGACAGAGGAGCTGGTGGGCTACAGTTCATGGAGTTGCAAAGAGTCAGACACTACTGAGCAACTGAGCACACTCACAAGAGCCACTGAATTCATATCATTTGGTTTGAATGGCTTCATGTTTCAATCAAGAAGGGGGTGCTGGCTAGGGCCTTGGTGATCCCAGTGTGAGAGAAGATGACAGCACATACTGTGTGCCTACTATGTGCCGGGCATCATAATCAATACTCTTCTGTGTTAACTTACATGATGTTCACAGCAGCCCCGAGTACTCAGCCCTGTTATGTACATTTTACAGATGAGAAAACAGAGCCATAACTTTCCTAGGCTCATACAACTTCTAAGAGTTAGAGCTGGGATTCAAACTCAGAATCTGCATCAGAGCCCCAAATATGAGAAAGAGTGTATGATGACACCCTGATCAAAGAAAGCTCTCCCGGGTTTGTGACTTTGTTTCACCCCCTGCAGCCGCAGGGTCATGGTGGTCTCCATGACTCATTCCCTCTCTGCTGTAGAATGAGTCATAGATGGCGAGGCAGCACCCGTGATGGATCTCCACCCTTCCCCGCCAGCCTTCAGGGGGGCTGTGTCCCACAGCCTCTGGGCAGGGGACCAGGACAGACCCCAACCAAGAAATATATCTGTGGGAGGGTGTTATCTCAAGGACCTCTGCTCTGTCTCCCTCTGACTGTGGCTCTCACCTTGTTGATGTAGACAACTGGACCAGAAGGGCTTTGTTTTTTCCGCCCCACGCTTACTGTGTGTTAATGAGATGCCCGGCATAGAGTTAAGTATTTCCCATCTGTAAGAGACTTCTTTCAAGATCTAGGAGATAGATCTGAGATCCAAAGTGTTGCAGATCAAGCAAACACTGCAGGGAGGCAGTGGCAAACCAGTGGCAGGCACTCAAAACCTGTCTCCAAGGGAAAACGGTCAGGGCTAGAGAGAATCTGTGAAGGTTTTTGGAGAGAGCTGTGGGTGTACTCTAAGTACTACCCCATGTACCTGGGGCTGAATGCCCGTCTCTCTTGCCTGGGCCCCAAGAACAGTGGTTCCCTTGGAGAGCCTGAGACGTGGCTCCTAATGTTTGGGGACCTGACTCCCGCCTGGAAAATAGAAAACGTGAACAGGGGCGGGCTGGAGGCTTTGGCTGCAGAGCACAGGCAGAGCAACTGCTGCCTTGTAATTCTAGGGCCACATAAGGGCCCGGTGCTTCCAATGAGCCAGGTGTGGGTCTCTGCAAGAAAGAGACTGCCATGGGGTCATCCTAGGGGCTGTCCAAGAGGAGGTCCTGGAGGGACAAATGGACTGCAGCAGAGACACGCCAGGGTACCTCCCAGGAAGGCACAAGCCACTACCCTAGTTGGGACAGCTGCAGGGGGGAGGAATCCCCCAGAGACAGTGTCCCCCATGAGCCCAGGAAGGACCCACCCGAGTCTTCCAGGTTCCAAGAGACAGGGGCTTGTCCCAGGATGCATGTGCGCCAGGTATAAGCCCCATGCTCCTTCACCTCGCCTCCTACCCTGCTCTTCTTCCACCTGGGGGTAGGAGGGTTGGAAAACCCAGCTGGCAACTGGGGTAGGAAAGCTGGCAAGGCAGGAGGAAAGCTGCCAGCAGGGCAAAGCAGCAAGAGAGGAGTCAATCCCACCCGCTCCCTAGGGGCAGCGTTCCCATCTACAGCAGCCGGGCTGTCAGCTCTTGTGGCCAGTCCACAAAACTCGGATGGGGGGTGGGGGCGGACTGTTTCCAGGCAGAAGGCTTCTTCATTTAACCCAAAGCAATCACCTGTGAAGAAACATCAGCTTTCCTTCAAAGACAGACCACCTCTGGTGCATTTTAATTATTTTGGACGATTAACATTTCGTGTATCTCTGTCTCATCACCACCCCTGAAAAATGAGCTTTTGCGAGCAGGTTCTCCAGCTCATTCTCCTGTGGGTCCCCTCCATGGGACCCATCACCAGAAACTCTGGAAGATTCAATGACTCATCCAGGCCTTTCAGGGGCACAGCGATTGTATAAAGTGAGATACAGGCATAAGCAAGATCAACCCACTCCATTCTCAGATAGCTCCAGCTGAACAAATATACAAGCCATGCCTCACTCTTTTCTCTCCCTGCGTCCTCAAGCAGTAGGTGGCACTAATAAAAACACCACCTCGTGTTCGCACAGCACTTCCCAGTTTCAAAGCCACTCTTGCAGCCTGAAGTCACTCTCCACCCACCCCCACTCATCCCAAGTCCTTCGCATCCCGTTTTCACCCACACCACTGCTTTTCCTCATGGCCGGCACCGTGCCAGCCTCTGCCAGGGAGAGGCCGCGTGCCCCCTCCCGGGGCGTCCATGTGTTACGGGAAGCGTTGCCTCACAAAAGAGTCAGCAGCCAGAAATGTGGGCAGAGAGTGAAGGGCAGCGTGTTCAGGTTCGGTTTATTATGTTCTCACAGCCTTGTTTATAGTAGAGGTGAATGACATTATTCCACTTTGCACAGTAATGAAACAATTCAATGAGGATGAGCTGCTACAGATGCGCTTGCGCCCCGTGACTCGGCAGCTAACGCTGCCTCGCCTGGAGGGCACACAAGCCCAGCCACCGGTTCTGTCTTTGGAAGAGGGGAGGGAGCCGAGGGGCAGAAGGGAGGAAGAAGCAGGAAGGGGACCAGTGTATCGACAGGACCCAGCCCCCACAGCTGGGACGGCCAGTGGCCTCATCCTGCCGACTTGGACCACAGCATCGCATGATTCGGTGAGGTCACAGGGACAGGAAGACATCTCCGTGCTTGGCTTCTTCCTTCTCAGTCTCATGCCAAGTGGCATAGGCTCCCCGTACCAGGGGGTGACTTCGCCACCTCTTTTGCTTTCAAAACGGAGGATGCAGATTTAAAGAGGGCTAATGCTTGGCAGATTGCAGGAGAGCCTCAGATGGAAAATCATTAATTCCTCTGCCTGGCTGGGAAGTGGGCACAGACAGGGGTCAGGAGAGGTCTGGGTGCTCTCGATGATGGGAGACATCCTGCCTCTGAACTCACCACTCACCACCTCTCCTTTCCGGTTTATGGAGAAGCAGATGCCACAGGAGCAGCTTGTCTTCATCCCACCCGCAGCCCCGCTGCTCAACCACAGTGAGTTCACGCCTTGCCCTCACACCTGGACACCCGGCTGTGCCGGGGACACGCGCCCAGGGCCTGCACCCAGCGGCTGGGCCTGCAGGTTGGGCAGAGAGCCATTCACAGCTTTGGTTAATCCAGAGCAGCAAGTTCTGCAGAGAGCACCAGAGAGTAAAATCAACTAGGAGCTTCCCAGCTGCCCACCGGCTTGAGACCAACAAGGGAATGGTGAGGGCGCAGAGCAACAACCCAAACCCTACCGCGGCCTTGGCAGAGAAAGCCTCAAAGAGCTTGCAGTTCTGAGGGTATGACACCCTCCACTGAGAAATCTGAAGTTGTCATGCTACCATTATTATTACTGCTATGCACTCCTCACCCGCTACCTAAGACCAGCCCCCATGTTTCATGGCCTTGGGCACAGAGGCACAGCCTAACATGAAATGAGCAAGCACATGAGTGCATGAACACAAACAAAAAACAGAGAAGCAGCCCACGAGGCAAGCTTGGAGGAAGCCCTGTGAACAAGAGCCAGGAGCCATAGAAAACCCCAAGGACCCCTTCAGCCCCCACCATTGGCATACCCCACGCGTGCAGCTGGGACTGAAATATTTTTATCTCAAAAGAGCAAGTCAGAGAGGGCACAGAGACAGCCACCCTAAGAGTCAGATTCAGGGCTGGCAGGTTCCTGGTTATTGTGCTTGTTTGTGGCTGGGTGTGCTCTAGCCCTCTGGGACCAGCTGGAGACCACCACCCCTCCCTCCCCATTCCTCGGGTCCAGCTTCCCAACGTCATCTGCACATTGGATTCACCTTTGGAGCTTTAAAAACTACTGATGCTTGAGTTCCAACCCCAAGCTGTCTGGGGTGGGATCTGGACATTTGGGTTTTTTTAACTCCCTGGGTGGTTCCATTGAACAACCAAGGGGGAGAGCTTCTGTCTTAGACCACTGTCTTAGACCATCTTTTTTCAAAGTATGGTTCACAGGCCTCTACGTACCTGGGAACTTATTAAAAATGCAGATTTTTGAGTTCCACCCCAAATCTATCAGATCAGCATCTCTGGGTGTGGAAGCTGGGAATTAGCAATTGTAACAGACTTTCTGGGTAACCCCTGCACATCCTCAGGTTTCATAATAGATGCTGCTCAGGGATCCTTCCTCACCCCAGAGGTGCCCAGAGCTCTGAAGGGTTGTCATTGATGATGTTCTATTTGGTTTAGCGAGGGCAACAGGAAATCTCACACCAGCCCCCAAATCGGTTACGACTCATGTGGGGCTGAAAGGCCACTCGGGGAGGAGAGCAGCCCTGAATGTCGCAGCTCTGCCCGGCCCCCTGCACGGCTTGCACCCAGAAGGCAGGCCACAGCACAAGCCCGGCACAAGGCGCCAAGGAAGACAGCAAATGGGAGAGGTGGCCCCTGGGGGTGCCCCCCTATGGAGGCAGAGGAGGGCTTGTGAAGAGGGCAGGGGAGCGGGTGGGACAGGGTGATGGGGAAGGTCAGGGATGAGGTATGCTCGGATATTGCTCTAGATGTTGTAAACATTTCTCTTTGTTTCATCACAGGCCAGAATCTGGGTTGGCATGACCAAAGTGCCTGAAAGTAGCATCAGAGCAGAGAGCTCTGTGCCTCTTGTGGGAAGCAGAACATAAAGGGTGTGAGGAAAGCTCCACCCGTGGGAAGATCATCTCTGTGGTGTACTAGTCTAGTGCTCTTAATTGTCTCTCTCTCTGTCTCTCTCTCTGTCTCTGTCTCTCTCTCTCTCTCTCACACACACACACACACACACACACAGTCTCCATGGGAGTACCGTAAACATAGCTATCATGTTCCTCTACATACAAACACAAACCCACCCACCCTTCACTTAGTGGCAAATTTCGGGATACCCAAGCTGGGTCCTTCACACCTCCCCATCGTGGGATGAAGTCACCGGGCTCCATGACACCACCATCTGCTGCCTTCCTTCCACCAATAGTTTGGGAAGAACCCTAGGCTCCCCGGTACAACAGTCTTGTTCAGACTTTTCTCCTGGGGACAGTGGAAGTGGTAAAAAAGGCCCCTCTTAGAACGTTTCATGTTTCTGTAACTCAGTGCTGTTCCAATTTACATGCCCTTCGTGTTCGACAGTAGAGTTGGCAGCAGATGCACGTTTTGTATGTAAACAACGTTGGAAATACCCTGTTTGAGAATTTGATCATTAAATTAATTCTGGCAGCGTAAGCTAAGGATGGTTTTTCACCAATGAGGACGGGGGAATACTACTCGATCTAACTAGGAACACCCACATGAGGCTGCAGAGTTCTTGAACATGAAATTCCACAGGTCTCTTCAGGAGTCCTGTGTTCTCTCTCTCCTTGATGGTTTATACAGACACATCAACTCTCATTCACAAATGCTCATAGATTCACAAATGCCCTCCAATGCAGGGCAGTGGACCCTAACAGCCAGTGGGACTCAAGAGCCTTCTTGGCCTGTTGTAGCTGTAGCCGAGGAAGGAAGAGATTCATGAAGCTCCTGGATGAGAATGCAAATGTGGAATACCCTCACATTTAAAGAGGCCCATCCTTCCCCCAGGAGGAGACAGCTTCCACCAAGGCCTCAGTCACCTGCGCTGCAGAACCCACACCTGTGTGGCTTCATTTAGTCCAGCTGAAAGCTTTGGAACTCTGCACTGAATCCAAATCCATTGGCTGTCAATCACCCCGAGCGACCTCCAGCCCGTTCTCTCCGATTCAGTCTACCAGGAGACCAGCACCTCCCAGGCTCCTCTTCCACTTTCTGGTCTCTCTGCTGAGGCTTCATCTCCCTGGCACCACAGTCTTGGGCCAAAGTCAGCTTCTTCCTGGGCAGCCGGAAAAAGGTTTCCTGCATCTCACTCACCATCCAAGGAAGAGTTTCCTGATGTACTTCCAAGAGCAGCACCAGGGTACCATGAAGTCATCTTGAAGGAAGTTTCTCCATAAACCAGATGTTCACAGTGATCTTCTCAGCTTCACTTTCACTTCCATTTTCAATCCCAAAACATCAAGAAGGAAGCTGCTGATCAGCCAAGATGGCCCTCATGAGAGGGACCTTTCTAAGAAAGCATACTCCCAGGAAGCAAGCTGGAAAGAGAGTGACAGCCTAAGTTCCCATTCTCCCCCATCAGAATTACATGACCTGCATGGAGGGGGGAAGAGGGAGAGACAGGGAAAGTATTAGGCACATGAGAGCTGTCCATGCTAGGGGAATTCACCTCCCTTTACCAAGCCGTCCATCATTCTATGGGGTCAGTGATGTGTGATGCCACAGGGAGGCAAGGGCAGAGCGTACATTAAGCAACAGAGAGGTTATATGGTGCCCCACTGCCCAAACGTCTACTGGTGCTACATTCCTTGCTCATTCAACTTCTGGAAAACTTCTTGGTAGAACTGAGGAAGACTTGCAAGCTGTCTATTTCTCAATAGCAGCTCTATATCAGAAGTGATGAAGGATGTCTCCCAAGATCCTTCCTGGATTTGCAAGTGTATAGGAGTCTTATGAATTTCCTAGGTTGAGATGGGCAGTGATCACGGCCTTTCATACTGATCCTATGGAAATGGAAGAAATAGCCAACTTCATGGAGTTTGTCCCTTTCTTCAGAGGCCACCTGTCAGTGACAGTGCTGAAAACCCCAGATAACACTGAGGTCTCAGCACCCAGGACTGGCCATTACATTATGACAGCAAATCACAAATGTGATCCTGAGTCTTCCAGCCCTTCTTCACAGGGGTCTAGGACAAGTTCAAAGAGTCAGGAATCCTAAATGAGGAGCGTGTAGAAGTGGTGGAAATTGCCTTTGCATTATTTACAGATTATCCCAGCACAGCAAATCTCCCTTCTTGGTGGAGATGACCCAAGGCCTTATGAAGAGCAAGTTGCCAACCCAGAGAAGGGTGACA
Source organism: Bubalus kerabau (assembly GCF_029407905.1). NCBI lineage: Eukaryota > Metazoa > Chordata > Mammalia > Artiodactyla > Bovidae > Bubalus > Bubalus kerabau. Next base: position 118,660,289 of record NC_073628.1, read on the forward strand.
AAGTACTACCACTAACCAAGACACAAACACGGGTAAAGGGGGCAGGACAGTCCGAGCTCTGGCGGCTGATCAGACTTTGGAATGGCCCTTCATCCGTTCCTCACTCCTGGCCTTTCAACCTAATCGCCACTGCTTTTGAACACCTATGACACTTCACATTAGAATATGGTCTTGGCAGCAAGGGGAAGGGGAAGCCAGTGATCTCCAAGAGTCCCCATCTGAGTTCTAACTGAGCCGCCTCTGGCTTTGGGACAGCAAATCTAAGTACATTTTGGACCTCAGGAACCGGGGGTAAGAGTCTTTCTCCATGAGACTGTGTACTTTGCCCTGGGCTTGGTCAAAACAAGTCAGGGATGGCTCTTGCATGTTCTTCCTCGTGGCTTCTCGGGTCTGGAAGTCTATGTTTACCTGGAGACACAAGCAGAGAACATCATCACAGGCCCTCAAGGGCCAAGGCACCTGGCAGCTGGTCCTACTTAACAATTATTCATGACAGCATCTTAAATACATTAAGGTTATTCATACTTTTCAAACTGCTTTCATGAAAGTCATCCCTTTTGATCCCAGGAAGAGTCCTGTAAGGTCTAAAGACCAGATATGCTTCATTCCAATTTATAAAGATACTGAAGAAATGAGTTATCAAAAAGCTGGTCTATGGAGTAGGACATGGCAGCCCACTCCAGTATTCTTGCCTGGAAAATCCCACTGGCAGAGGAGCTTGGTGGGATAACTATAGTCCATGGGGTCACAAAGAGTCACACACAACTGAGTGACTGAACACTCTCCTTTCCCACTCACTCCCCCACTTTTATTCCCTGTTGCTATTAAAATTTAGTGTGTAATCTTAAAAAAATTAAAAAAGCTGGTCTAATGTACTATGGAAAGTTAGTAACAGTCAAGGTAAAAAAGCCCAAATTACTCAACCCTCAATCCAGAGGTCTTCCCAATGTCAGGCCAAGAGTTAAACCAGAGACTAGCATTAATGTGGGTTCCCTAAAGTAAACTTGACCGTTTGTCCTTTCTCAGCTACTAAGGAAACAAATGCCCTGGGGAGAAAGACTATGTTAAGAATGTACATCTCTCATCCAACCAACATTTATAAGAAGCCTGCTGTATCCTGGCCATTGGCCAAAGACCTCCTGAGTCCCAAGTCAAAGCATAATTGAAGAGTTCTACATACATAATGCATCTAAATTCATAGAGAGCAAATATTTTTCTTCTATAAAACCCTCCCAGGTAAAACCCTGTTTTATAACTCAGAATAGCAGTACATAGAAATTCATATTACCATTATAAGTAATTATAATAAATGAAATACCATAAAATAATATAAGTGACTGTAATCACTCATTAATAAGCAATGGCAAATATCGGCTAGGTGTTGGACCCCTAATACTCATAGTAGTCTTGAAAGGGAGGTGATATTATACCCTTTTACACTGGGGAAAATGTGATTCAGAGAAACACGGTAAGTTGACCAAGATCACACAGCAAGTAAGTGGAGGAGCTAATGTTGCAACAAGATTCCAAAGTACATGCTTGTTCCATCAAGCCATGCTGCCTTCCTCTAGGAAAACTAACACGGATTTATTGGCATCTATCTTGCAGAATCCCTATAGAAACACAGTTCCTGCTGGCACATATTTAACTGACAGACAGCTAAAATACTCCTAATAGAGCTCCTTTTTATAGAATCCCTGGGCTCTGCACCTTAAAAGTGATCCCTTTTTTCATCAAGAGCCATCAGAGCAGTGAGGCTCAGTTCAGAAGAGAGTCCCCGTCAAACCTGGCTCAAACCCCTTCAAAGAGAGAGGGCTATGGATGGAGGTCTGACAAGACCCCACCGCCAACACACCTCCCGCGGAGCCTGCACATCCACAAACTCCTCAAAGATTCTATGGGCCTTGGAGACCAGTTTGGCGGTTGACCTGGTCTTCTTGAACTCCTCACAGGCCAACCAGAACTCCAGGTTCTCTTCACTGAACTCCGTCTTCAGGAAGGCGCGGAAGGCAGCCACTCCATCTGTGGATGTGGAGGGGTGTGGAAAGGAAGAGAAATAGGGAGAGGCTTCAGTTCAAGAACTGCAGAAGAAAGAAAGAAAGGTGATCAGAATGCAAGAGTGGCCCTAGCTAGGCCACTGTCCAGCCCCCATTGATCCTCCTTCACATCCTCTTGAAGATTCTCTTCTCTTAAACACACAGGCACCTCAGAGGTGAGCCGTGCTCCTCATTAGAGGATCAGCCCTCAGTGGTCACTGCCTGTCCCCTAACGCAGAGTTGGCTATCCCCTGGGTCTACTGGTGAGCCTGTGTTTCTAATGAGGCCAAAGTAATATATGGAATTCGTTCTCGCCCAATCCAAGTCAACCAACCTGAAAAAAACAATCTGTCACAAGACAAATTGGGTGGGTCGGGGTGTGTGAATGCCTCAGGGCAAATCCTCTACTAATATCAGAAAAATGTCTGAAAGTAAACACCCCACTGCCATGAAGTCAGTAAAACCATCCTATTATATGGAAGGGGTGCTCAGCCTCTTTTTACAAACTTTTGAGGTCCCATACCTTAATGATTAATTCCATGGATCCTTTATTTTTAAAAAGCTTGCCTATCAAATGATATGTTTTAATTAAGATCAATTATAACTTTTCTACCAAATGATTTAATGATTAACATATCCTTTCATTTTTCTTAATTAATGTCATGCATATTGCCAAATGAAGCTTCTGATCAGAATAAGATGAGCAGGGTTATCACACAGATTTGGAAAAAGAAACATTAGCCTATGCATTCGGCTGATGTTTTCATCTTAAGAGTTTTTATAAAGCATCCTAACCCTTAACACACACTCCTCAAATCAAATAAGACCTATCACTTTCTACCAACTGTCCCCAGAGAAAGGGCAGATACAACTGAAAACAAAGGAGAGACTGCATTTCGTAAAAAATGATTCTGGCTAGAATGTGTCATTTCTTTTCTAAAATTTACTAGAAGGACAATATGTTAACAAGTTTTTATTCACTTTTTTTCAGTTTTTAGTTGTTTTTTTAATTGGATTTTTTTTTATTTTATAGTATTATATATAGTATATAGTATTATAATTTCTTTATTATAGTTGGCTTTACAATGCTGTGTTAGTTTCTGCTGTTCAGCAAAATGAATCAGCCGCACATATACATATACCCCCTCTTCCTTGGATTTTCTTCCCATTTAGGTCACCACAGAGCACTGAGTACAAATTTCAGTGGTCTACAGTCTGTTCTCATTAGTCATCTATCTTATACATGTTGTTGTTTAGTCACTAAATTCTGTCAAACTCTACGACCCCACAGACTGTAGCCACTAGGATCCTCTGTCCATGTGATTTCCCAGATTCAAGACTACTGGAGTGGGTTGCCCCTGCCTTCTCCAGGGGATCTTTCTAACTCAGGGATCAAACCCACTTCTCCCACTCTCCTGCACTGGCAGGCAGATTCTTTATCCCTGAGCCACCAGAGAAGTCCAATTTTATACATAGTAGTATATATATATATATATACACCACTTGAAATCTCCCAGTTCATTTCACACCCGCTTCCCCCACTGGTACCCGTGCCGTGGACTCCCCTGAGCAGCCTAGGTCCACGCATATGTACCAGGATTGGCCACTGCCCAGCTTCATTCCATGGACCAGTAGTACCGCCCATGTGGGTGACATTTTAAATGTTTGTTTTAATTTCCTGAAACATTTTTATTTCTAATTAAAACGTCTATTTCAAAATAGACATCTTATTGCCCACATTAGAACCACAGTTATAAAAACCCAAACTTTTAATTTTAAGAGCCAGGAACTTGGGAGAGAAAAGGGTTTCGATGAAACTCCCAAACCTAAACCTTAAATCACAAAGAAATCTAAGTTTGGGGGGCTGAGCTTAAAGTGTTTAACAAAGGTAGGGTTGACCATGACGTTTATCACCCTAGCCAGGACATTTCTGAGAGTGAAGGGGACCACTTCTGTTAATTACACAGGAAGAACGGGCATACACCATGACCACCATAGCCAAAAATCAGGACACACGGTCACCTTAACAGTAAGACAAGGAGACTGGAGAAAGCAGAACATGATATAAGGTTGTTTTGCATCAGGCAGGATGGAAATAAAACTGTTGCTGTTCCAGGCAGGAGGAGAGTAACTCACAGTTTAGATTCATATAAGAGGCCGCACAGGGCTCCACACACCCTTATCCCTGCCTTGGGTTCAAAACCCTGAGAGGAGGGAATTGAAATGCGAGATAAACTGAGGATCAAAGTATGTGTGAAACAGTGGCCCGGCAATGATTAGGCAGAGAGAGAGTCTAAAAATCATTCATTCGACTCAACAACTTTTTAAAAAACCTACTTATGTACAAAGTACTATTCAAAGTCTTGGGATACATTAGAGAACAAATCATAAAATTCCTGTCCATGATATCCCTTGTAGGTGCTCTCTTTGCCATGTCTTGTATCCTCCAAGGTCTCAAAGAGGCGTTCAAGAGGTTTCCACACCCACCTGCTGCTGTGGGAGCCTCTGAGGGGACTCAGTGCCTGTGAGAGGCGAGGGGTGGGGGGTGGGGGTCTGCTCCAGCAAAGCGACCTCGGAGCAGAGATCAGTCCACATGTGACCAGAGCCAGGGACCCTGTCCATGGCGTGGGGAGGACGCAGGCCAGAGGCCCTGCCCTTGTGCCTTCCCACTGTGGTCAGGGTATGGAAGGAAAAGGTTGGGGGGACCCTAAAACACTGCAGTGATCTAAAGGAGCAAATGTGAAGAGACTCAGAAGAGTGACTAGGAAGGGCCTGGGTTTTTTTCTCTTATTTTTAATTGGAGTCCAATTGTTTTACAATGTTGTATTAGTTGCTACTATACACTGAAGAGAATCAGCTATATGTATACTTAAGTCCCCTCCCTCCCGAAACTCCTTCCCATCCCACCCCTCTAGGCCCTCACAGAGCACCAAGTTCCCAGTGCTAGACAGCCCGTTCCTTCTGGCTATTTTACATCTGGTAGAAGGAAATGGCAACCCACTCCAGTGTTCTTGCCTGGAGAATCCCAGGGACGGGGGAGCCTGGTGGGCTGCCGTCTATGGGGACACGACTGAAGTGATTTAGCAGCAGCAGTGTATATATGTCAATGCTACTCTCTCAAGAGCCCGTTGTTTTTAAACCAGAAGAGGATAAATTCTTCGAATTGAAAAGTTTGTGGCTCCTGTTAGATTTTGTTTTGCTTCTCATCAAGCAAGAACAGGTGCTTGTGAGCGAGCAGAGATAAAGAAAATTACCTCTCCGCCTTCCTCAACAGTATCAGTGAGAATCGCCCTCCCAGGGAAACTCTCTGGCCTCATACTACCCCAGGTACAGACCTTATCTCCTTGCGTCAGAGCTCAGCTTTGCTGGGTCTTTGTGTGGATTAAAGGAGATAATACTCGCAAAGTATTCTCAGGATCATTGCTTTACTTCTCTCCACTTTATCAATGAGGAAATGGATGCTTAGAGAAAGTGGCTAGACTGAGTTCACACAAGTAATAACACGCAGCGTTAAAAAATATAAGATAGGTGAACTTCCAATCTAATACAGCAGTAACGCCATCTCTACCCATTCATTCATTTATTCTTGCACCCATTATGCGACCCAGGCATTCTGCTAGGAGCCTGGGCAGAAAACATAAGCACAGTTAAGTGCTCACAGAACTTGCAGTAAAAGAGCAATTTGAGCCAAGATAACATAATTATGGTAATTATGGTATAGATGGTAAGTGATATGATAGGGAAAGCGTAGGTTGCTGTGAAAGTACCCAGGAAGGGTGCCTGTGCCAGAGCTGAGGAGAAGAGGGAAGTCTTGCAAGAGGAAGAAGCTTCTAGGCTGAGATGTGAAGCTGAGAAGGAAGTTAAGTGAAAGCAGGAGGGGAAGGGGGAGCAGAGACTGGCAGGAAAGGCGAGTCACACAAGCAGAGGCCTACAGTTAAGAAACGTCGTTAGAGTAACCAGAAACAGTTAAGACTAATGTTTACTACTAATAATAATGCTAAAATTATTGAGCCTACTTAGAAGATACACTGGAGAAGGCAATGGCACCCCACTCCAGTACTCTTGCCTGGAAAATCCCATGGACGGAGGAGCCTGGTAGGCTGCAGTCCATGGGGTCGCTAAGAGTCGGACACGACTGAGCGACTTCAGTTTCACTTTTCTCTTTTCATGCACTGGAGAAGGAAATAGCAACCCACTCCAGTATTCTTGCCTGGAGAATCCCGGGGACGACGGAGCCTGGTGGGCTGCCATCCATGGGGTCGCACAGAGTCGGACACGACTGAAGCGACTTAGCATAGCATAGCATAGCATAGCATAGAAGATACACACACATCAAGAGGCCTGTGAAAGAGCCAGAGAGAGAAGTGCTGCAAAGAAGCCAGTTCTGACCCCACATTGGAACTGTTTCTTTGACTTGCTTTTTGTTGCTTTTATTATTATAACCCTACAGAATGGTCTGCCTTGGAGAATCCTGCCCTTCGGCCTGATTGTTTAAAATGCCTTTGTTCAGAACCTCATCCACCTGTGGATGGCAGGAAGGAAGAAATTAACACATCCCCTGCCTGAGGCTTGCATTTCTGGGAGATGTTTGCAAGATTAGTGGACTTTTTGCTTTGCTTCCTCACCTCCCCCATCTCTGCTCTATAAAAGAGCCTGGCTTCCAGACCACCCCCCATCATAAGATGGTCATTTTGAGGTGCTAGACTGCCATCTTCTCTGTCAGCCAGCTCTCCAGCTAACGTCTCTTCCTCGCCTCAACCCCTGACTCTCAGGTTCATTGGCCTGTCGTGATGTGCAGAGCAAAATTGCACTTGGTAACAGAAGGATGACACAGCCCTCCAAAGGCCTGGGGAGTCAACATTTCAGAGGGAAGGCAGCTACCATGTTCAGTGCTGCCCAGAGATCAAGCTAGATACGGTCTGAGAAGCAGTGGTTGTTGGACTCAGCAGCAAGATTCAGCAACCATTGGCAGGAAGGGTGACCGTGGTGTGATGAGAGCCCTAGTCATACTGTGGTTAAGTACAGGGGTGAGTGAGAGGGGAGGAAGTTGAAACAATGAATTTAGATGCCTCTTCCAAGAAAGGGAGTAAAGAGATCAGAGGGCACAGCTGGAGAGAAACAGGAAGTCAGGAAAGAGCTCTGGGGTGTGTGTGTGTGTGTGTGTGTGTGTGTGTGTGTGTGTGTGTCTGTCTGTCTGTCTGTCTGTTGGGGTTTTGGTAAGATAGCCTCGGTGGTGGTTTAGTTGCTAAGTCATGTTTGACTCTTGAGACCCCCGTGGACTGGAGCCCTCCAGGCTCCTCTGTCCATGGGATTTCCCAGGCAAGAATACTGGAGTGGGTTGCCATTTCCTTCTCCAAGATAGCCTTGGGTATGATTAAATGTTGATCTGGCCAGAAAATACTTGTTGAGCAGGAGGAATTGAAGCTAACAAAAAGAAAGAGTTTAATTGAGGGGACTTCCCTGGTGGCCCAGTGTTTAAGAATCTATCTTCCAGTGCAGGAGACATGGGTTCAATCCCTGGTCAGGGAACTAAGACTCCACATGCCACAACTAAGGAGACGCCTGCGTATCGCAATGAAGATCCCATGCGCTGCAACTAAGATCTGATGCAATCTAAATAAATAATTTTTTAAAAGAAAGTGTTTAATTGATAAAATGTTGTCTCCAGGAAGGCAGGAGAAAGGCCATGTTATGATAGAGAGAAAGAAGAAAAGCTGTGTGTGGATGCAGGGAAGTCTGTAGTTTGGGCGCAGGATACAGAAGGAGGTCCTATCTGATGTTAGCTGGAAAAGTGGTACGAACTGAAGATAAGTTTCTTATTTATTTATCTAGAATCTGCGGCAGAGAGTCTTATGTATTTACTCCACACCATGCTTTGGGCTAGAGATTTCACACACAGCAGCAGTTCATTGTGCTTTCACAGCAGTGCTGACCCATAGATAGCACCAATGACCCACTCTCCATTTTCCACATTAAAACATGCGGAAGTCAGATAAACTTCCCAGTCACACAGTTGGTAAGAACAGCCAAGTTTCCCTACCGTCCATATGGCTCCAAAGCAGGATCTTTCCAGATGTGTTTGCAGGCAGAAGGAAAAGAAGAGCAAGGGAAGAGAACAATTAAAGGGGAAAAGCATAGTATCTGGTAAAGGCAAATTCTAGAGAAGGAGAAAGATCAAGAAGAAGTAGAAGAACTTGACTTCCTAAGAGTCAAAAGTAGAGAAAGAGGGGCAGGGGTCGAAGAAGACAAACAGCTCAGGGAGGGACATATTTGAGATGCATCAATTTGAACAGCCTTCATATTCTTCTTAATTTGGGGGCGAAAGCCCTGCAGGTGGTCTTCCTCCACGCACTAGATTTTGGAGATACGGTAGAATCAAATCAGATAAAGTCACAACCTCACAGAACTCCAAGTTAGTCTAGTGTAACAGAGACTAAGCAATCATTTAAAATAATTAATTCAGGGCCTTCCCTGGTGGTCCAGTGGTTGAGAGTCCGCCCGCCAATGCAGGGAACACGAGTTCGATCCCTAGTCCTGGAAAATTCTACATGCCTTGGAGCAACTAAGCCCGTGCGCTGCAACCACTGAAGCCCACACTCTAGAGGCCAAGTTCTCCAACAAGAGAAGCCACTGCAATGAGAAGCCGGGGCACTGCAATGAAGTGTAGCCCCCGCTCAGAGCAACAAAGACCCAGGGTAGCCAAAAATAAATAAGTAAATAAATAACAAAATAATCAATTGAATAATTACAAGTGCAGTGTGTGCTGAAGTGGGAATACCGATGAGAGTAGAAAGAGTTTAGAACAGCTACTTTGGAAAAAAGAGTAGGAATCTGGTAGGAAATAGGCAAACCACTGTGAAGACATAGATCTCAATTCCTGGAGAAGGTTATGATGCACCGGGAAAAGAGTACGACCTTTTAGTTTTGGGGTGTGCCCATCATTCAAGGACAGGAGCATTAGCTCAAGGCTGGAACCTGGAGAGCAGAAAGGAACCAGCAGTTGGGACACTTAAAAAGGAAGAGGCTAAGCAGAAGGTTAAAAAGAAAAAAACTTTTTTGAAGTTAGAGGAGGAATTTTTAAAATAACTCCTCAGTTCAGTTCAGTTCAGTTCAGTCGCTCTGCCGTGTCCGACTCTTTGCGACCCCGTGGACTACAGCACGCCAGGCCTCCCTGTCATCACCAACACGCAGAGTTTACCCAAACTCATGTCCATCGAGTCGGTGATGCCATCCAACCTTCTCATACTCTGTCATCCCCTTCACCTCTTGCCTTCAATCTTTCCCAGCATCAAGGTCTTTTCCAATGAGTCAGTTCTTCACATCAGGTGGCCAAAATATTAAGAGTTTCAGCTTCACCATCAGTCCTTCCAATGAATATTCAGGACTGATTTCCTTTAGGATGGACTGATTGGATCTCCTTGCAGTCCAAGGGACTCTCAAGAGTCTTCTCCAACACCACAGTTCAAAAGCATCAATTCTTTGGTGCTCAGCCTTCTTTATAATCCAACTCTCACATCTATACACAACTACTGGAAAAACCATAGATTTGACTAGAGTGATCTTTGTTGGCAAAGTAATGTCTCTGCTTTTTAATATGCTGTCTAGGTTTGTCATAGCTTTTCTTCCAAGGAGCAAGCATCTTTTAATTTCATGGCTGCAGTCACCATCTGCAGTGATTTTGGAGCCCCCCCAAAATAAAGTCTGTCACTGTTTCCACTGTTTCCCCATCTATTTCCCATGAAGTGATGGGACCAGATGCCATGATCTGAATTTTTCTGAATGATCATGATCATGATTTTCTGAATATTGAGTTTTAAGCCAAATTTTCACTCTCTTCTTTCCTTTTCATCAAGAGGCTCTTTAGTTCTTCTTCGCTTTCTGCCATAAGGGTGGTGTCATCTGCATATCTGAGGTTATTGATATTTCTCCCGGCAATCTTGATTCCAGCTCGTGCTTCCTCCAGCCCAGCGTTTCTCATGATGTATTCTGCATAGAAGTTAAATAAGCAGAGTGACAATATACAGCCTTGACGTACTCCTTTTCCTATTTGGCCAGTCTGTTGTTCCATGTCCAGTTCTAACTGTTGCTTCCTGACCTGCATACAGATTTCTCAAGAGGCAGGTCAGGTGGTCTGGTATTCCCATCTCTTTAAGAGTTTTCCACAGTTTGTTGTGATCCACACAGTCAAAGGCTTTGGCATAGTCAATAAAGCAGAAATAGATGTTTTTCTGAAACTCTCTTGCTTTTTTGATGATCCAACAGATGTTGGCAATTTGATCTCTGGTTCCTCTGCCTTTAGAAAAAACCAGCTTGAACATCTGGAAGTTCACGGTTCATGTATTGTTGAAGCCTGGCTTGGAGAATTTTGAGCATTACTTTGCTAGTGTGTGAGATGAGGGCAACTGTGCCATAGTTTGAACATTCTTTGGCATTGCCTTTCTTTGGGACTGGAATGAAAACTGACCTTTTCCAGTCCTGTGGCCGCTGCTGCTTTTTCCAAATTTGCTGACATATTGAGTGCAGCACTTTTATAGCATCATCTTTTAGGATTTGAAATAGCTCAACTGGAATTCCATCATCTCCACTAGCTTTGTTCATAGTGATGTTTCCTAAGGCCCACTTGACTTTGCCTTCCAGGATGTTCTGGTTCTAGGTGAGTGATCACACCATCGTGATTATCTGGGTTGTGAAGATCTTTTTTGTATAGTTCTTCTGTGTATTCTTGCCACCTCTTACTATCTTCTGCTTCTGTTAGGTCCATACCATTTCTGTCCTTTATTGTGCCCATTTTTGCATGAAATGTTCCCTTGGTATCTCTAATTTTCTTGAAGAGATCTCTAGTCTTTCCCATTCTGTCGTTTTCCTCTATTTCTATGCACTGAACACTGAGGAAGGCTTTCTTATCTCTCCTTGCTATTCTTTGGAACTCTGCATTCAAATGGGTATATTTTTCCTTTTCTCCTTTGCCTTTCACTTCTCTTCTTTTCACAGCTATTTGTAAGGCCTCCTCAGACAACCATTTTGCCTTTTAGCATTTCTTTTTCCCTGCCAATTTGTATTGGGCACACATTTTGGGCCAGACACAGCACCAAATGCTTTGTGTGTCTCATGGCATTTGCTGCTTTAGCAAATCAACAGCTTAGGTCCTGAGAGTTTCTTCATTTCACAGCAGAGAAAGATGAAGCTTAGAGAAGTTAAATAACTTGCTGAAGGTCGCATGGTTAGCAAGTGGCAAGGAGGCCAAACTGCAGAGCCGGCATTCTTCTGTGGCTGGTGGTCCAGTCCCCAGCTCTGCATGATGCTCTCAAGGGATGCCTGCCTGCGCCAGTGATGACTAGAGAGGAGAGCCACTGCAGTGAAAGCCAAGGCGGTCTGGAGAGCATGCTGGTGACGACATTTCCAGTAATGAAGACAACAGATGAAGTGGAGAGAAGATGAAAAAAGTCACCAAGGGAGGTGGAAGGGTATGAGAGATGAGAACAACACGGAGAGAGGGATGCGCTTTGGCAGGAGAATCCAATGGAGTTACAGCAGCTCAGACTGTGTGGGGAGGGGGATTTGGAGTAAAATGCATGGTGGGCTCATACTCAGATTGTCAGGCAGCCCGGTGAGTCCGCCCAGCCCACCTAGGGTGGGAGCACTGCAGTCTCAGCTAGAGTACCAGTTCGGGTCATAGGCAGGCCGCTGGTAATTAGCACATTCAACCTGACCTAGCCTCCGCACCTTGGTCTGTAAGTGAGGGTGGTCGATCTGATGAACTGTCCCAGGTAGGGTTAGTGCTCCACCCTGGGCTTCCATCACAATCACCAGCCTGCATCACACACAGCTCTCAGTCAATGGCTTTCCATCCTCCTCCTCCTCACCATCACACATCCAGAACTTACCCCAGGCCAAGTTCTATGGTGTCCAGTCCAGTTATCAACTCACATAACCTCTACACCAAGCCCGTTATTAAGCCAGAGGCTGTGGGGTCAGACAGCCTGGGTTCGAATCCTGTGAGACCTTGGAAAAACATGTTAACATCTCAAAGCCCAGGTCTTCTCATCTTGGAGAGTTTAAGTGAAATGACTGTGGTCATTTGGCCTGTGAGGGGTGGAAGGTGGATTTACACACACATCTACATGACTTCAGAGCCCACCCTGCCTGTTGTCCACTCGTGACCATTGGTGGGTCCCACGTTATCACTTCCTCCAAAGGCGAGATGAACAATAACCCCAAATTGGACAGTATGATGAAAGTATGCTCCACCAGGGCAAAGGCACCATTTGGCCCACAGAGCCGGGGATTCTCCAGCAAGACAACATCGGCCACCACCATCTCTGTGTGGTCCACAGAGGCTACCAGGTACCAGCCATAACCTGGAATCAGGCTTGTTTCTTTTCCACAGCTCCGATATCCGCCCTGGGTGTCCCTCCCAGGATGCAGGGGTACCTCACAGAGCAGACAGACACACTCCCGCACCCCGGCCCCAGGACACCATCACACAGCACAGCTGAGTGACCTTGTAGAGTGCACCCTTCCAGGTGACCTTGATCCAAAATGTGTTTGCTTGCATTTCAGAGGCTTCAGAGGACGTGGGAGGGGAACTGAAGCAAAATATGGTACTTAAAATTGCCTGGCATTCCAAGGGAAGATCTCAGTGAGAGATGGGGAAGGAAGGGAGAAAGGCCTGGAAGGGTCTGGACCCAAACAGCAGCACTGTAGCAAAGATGACCCGAAAAGTGTCTTTGAAAGAGGCCTGCCCCCACCCTGGGGATCGCAGCCCTCCTCCTTTCCTTCCCCTCCCCTCTCAGCGCAGCCTATTGCCCCCCTTTTACATTCCCAGGGCCGCCTCTGAGCAAGGCAGGAAGGAGGGTCACTGTGCAAAGAGAAGTTTCATCCTGCAAAAAGGACCCTGAGATGCAGGTGGAAGCCTCCCACCCCCATGACTGCAGGAGCCCCTCCCCTTCCCTGCTGTGTACAGACCGCTGGTCCCGACCTGGCCCACCCTGATCTAGTGACTTAGCTAAGGAAGCTTATGGGACTACAGCAGGGTTTCTTCTTTTCATCTGCATCTTTTCCTCCCCCTTCTATCACCTCCCACCTCCTCCCAGCAAGTCTTTGTTCTGGTCCTCTGCCTGATTCCTCAACATCTTTCCCTGCCTTTTCCCCTTCTCTTCTGTCTTCCATCCCTTTTCGATCCTCCTTCCATCTTTCCCCTTGTCTCTACCAGGACCCTCTCCTTCCCTTCCACTTGTCCATAAACTGCAGTTGGTTAAAATGCAAGATGCTGCTTCATCTCTGAAAGGCTCATAGCCTCCACTGGCTTCTGAGAGTGACCTGCTTTATTAGCTGTGCTTCCTCTGCCCTCCCCCCACCCCCACCCAGCCATATACATCCACCCCTCCTTACCCACCCCTCCCTGGGGCATCCCAGACCCAGTTCCCTCCCCAGTACCCAGAGAAATAGAGTTCCCCCTTCACCACCCCCACAGATTCCAGGCAGCCAGAAAGAGTGACTTCTGAGTCCTGAAGCTATTCTGCCTGGGACTGTGTTCTGGATCGACACACTAGTTAAGTGTGACCTTGAGCAAGATACTAGACCTCTCTGAGGCTCAGTTCTCTCCTCCATGAAATGCAGATTCTAATAGTACCTACCCCGTGAAACTCTTAATACATGTAAAGAGCATGCAGAGTCTGACACCAAGACAGTGATTGCTTCATACATGTTTGTGACCATTATTCCTGTACTTTGCTGGCTTAAGGACTCATTGGACAGAACATAACATGCCTGATGTATACTCATGGCTGATTCACATTGTTGCACGGCAAAAACCAACACATCATTGCAAAGTGATTATCCTCCAATTAAAAAAAAATGCCTAACACGGAAAAACAACCCTGGTAACTTAAAGATGATGGGTGAGAAACAGTTGAGGAAAATGAGAGAGAAACAGGAGGATCCGCCTTTTTCCTTTTTCATTTCATACTGGGTTTTCTCTGTACAACCCTCTAAGAAGTTAAGGTTCTAAAGACATCAGACATGTTTGAAAGTAGTGTCTATCGAGTCGCAGGAAAGGAAAAGCTGGTGACCAGAATTCCTGGAGCATGGGACAGAATTTTGACGTCCTCCCGAGCATGCACAGCATCTCCAAGAACACACCCGTGGCCATACACGCTGCCTGCTGCCGGCACCCTCCCTCTGGTTCTTTGATGCAGGGTGCTTACATAAGAAAAGAAACTGGGTCACTATGAATGATCAGTGCAGCTGGTGCGGCGGGGAGGGGGGCTTAGGTAACAGTTCAAGGTCCAGGAGTCCTGATTTAGCTGGCAGTGGGGGTGGGCTGCAGCCTAACTCAGTCCCCAGGCTTGGAAAAATACAAGATCACAAGAATGATTTTTTTTTTTTTTTAGCTTTGTGTTTGCTAAAGTGTAGTAGTCTCAAAGACCAGAGTCCTCTTGCATCCCTGACCAATTGGGAAAAATAAGCTGGCGCATGGGTCCAAGGTCAGACAGGAGAAGAGAGGAATATACATTTATAAAATCTAGGCTACATACACTAACGGCAAATCAAAACCCCTTTGATTCAGAGCCAAGCTTACTAATTTGAAATTTGTGATGAGAATAGCACCAGGATCAAAGCCTTCCTTTTATGTTATCTACAGAATGAAGGTTTTAAAGCAAATAACTTTGGCTAAGAAGATTTAGGTAGGAAGATTATTTAGAGAACAAACTATTTCCGGTTCTTGACATTTATTGGCAAGCAATTACTATGCTAATTGTACTTCAGTCTTGTGATTAATGTAATTTTCCTCAATGATCTCTACTTTGTTAGTGTATATATAGGAAGATGTTAGATTATGAAGTAGCAGGACTTAGTTGCTAGAATCTTTGAGTCAGGAAGGACATGGGAGATACTACGATCTAGCCCTACACTGAACACTAAGAAATGGTGAGGCCCTGGGTTGCACAGTTCCTCATTCCTAGGATGTGGTCACTAAAGGGAAAAGAGAGCCTGGGTCTTAAAACTTCTAGTCCAGTGTTCCTTCTTATTTTGTCAAGCAGAAACTTAGTCAAGTAACAGAACATGATAGAACCTGTATCTGCAACTATTATAAGAAATTAGCAAGGAATATTTTTTATTAAATATGTGAAAAAGGAGATGTGCCCCAAATAGAGTGAAAGTTTAGCATCCACAAATAACTGTAAAGACAAGAGAAATATTGTCAAATCCCATGTACACAGCCCACAGCTTAAAAGATTTCAAAATTAAGTGTTTGGGAATGCTTGTCTGGCTGGTTTGATAATAACAATTCTGCAAGGACTCTCAAAGAGGGAACATAGCAGATTCACCTGCTGGGCTTTTAAAAACTACCTCCCGCTGAAGAAGATGTGGTACATATATACAATAAATACTACTCAGCCATAAAATAGAACAAAATAATGCCATTTGCAGGAACATGGATGGACCTAAAGATTGTCATACTGAGTGAAGTAAGTCAAAGACAAATCACATAATATCAATTATATATGAAATCTTTAAAAAGGATACAAATGAATTTATGAACAAAACAGAAATAGAGTCACAGAAGTAGGAAACAAACAGATGGTTACCAGGGGCTAAGGAGGGGAGGGATAAATTGCGAGATTGAGATGGATATACATGCTACTATACATAAAAGAGATAATAAGGACCCACTGTGTGACACAGGGAAATCCACCCAATACTCTGCAACAGTCTATACGGGAACAGAATCTAAAAAAAGGCTAGATATATGCATATGTATTACTGACTCACTTTACTGTATGCCAGAAACTAACACAATATTGTAAACAATTATACTCCAATAAAATTAAAAATAAAATCAATACTTTTGTTAATAAATGTTATTTAAATTTAAAAAAAGAAAAGACTACATATCCAGGTAGATTCTCTCACATACATTGAGAGGAAATTGGGACGCTATGAGGAAAGAATGTCAAAACCTCATGTGGCAAGTGGAGGGAGGTATTATGAAATCTAAATAAGCCCACTGGTGAAATAACATGACCCACATCCTACCCACCGAGTTCAACCTCAAGCTGCCTATGGGATCAGGAGCTTACACCATCTCTAGCATATAGGAGTCATAAAAGGCATTTGTTCTCAGTGAATTTAATGTTGGGTTATAACAAAAATAATAATAGTTATTCTTCATGGAGCCTCACTATGCACCAGTCATCATGCATAGCATTTCACAATCACATTTAATTCTCACCATCGCATGGAGGGAGGAGCCTGGTAGGCTACAGTCCATGGGGTCACAAAGAGTCGGACACAACTGAGCGACTTCACTTTCACTTTCATAACTCTACAAGGTAAGTCTAAGCATTCCCCTTTCATAGATGAAGAAAGCGAGGTTTATAGAGGTTACATAATTTACCAAAGGTCACAGCTGGTAAGCAACAGAATGAGTGTCCAATTGCTTTCATTCAAACCTTTTCCAGTGAGCTTTTAATAGCTGCCTTATATATTCCTGGCAGTTCTTCTATAAAGGCTGAATGCACCCATACTCCTGGGTGGGTGAAAGTAAAAATTATAGCAATGTAGAGAGGGTGGCAGGCTTCCCTGGTGGCTCAGCAGTAAGGAACACACCTGCTAATGCAGGAGACATGGGTTCGATCCCTGGGTTGGGAAGATCCCCTGAAGAAGGAAAGGGCGACTCACTCCAGTATTCTTGCCTAGGAAATCCCGTGTACAGAGGAGCTTGGCGGGCTACAGTCCATGGGGTCGGAAAAGAGTTGGACACAGCTTAATGACTTAACAACGACAACAGAGAGGGTAGTAAGGAGGAAGAGAAGTTTCTTTTCCATCCACCTCTAGTTAGAGTATCTCTTTCTAATCTTTATCCTCACTTTATCCAGAAAGTACACCTGCCGTATTTATTTACTGTGAAGACCCTCCACCATGTCTGCTATATATAAGGACTCCGCAACACATGGACGCTGCCCCATTAAATGGATGTGTTGCCTGAGAATCTTGGAGAACTGAAGTCCAGTCTTCAGTGTTTCTCTTGGAAAGCACTAACCACCTGCCCCACCAAGATGTTCCAGGTTCATAGTTTTCCCTACTTGTATTTGAGAGCAGTGTTGCTCAAGCTTCAGTGCACATCAACATTACCAGGGGGCTCGAGAAAAAATGGGCTTCCCTGGTGGCACAGTAGATGCAAGAGATGTGGGTTCCATGTGGGTCGGGAAGATCCCCTGAAGGAGGAAATGGAAACCTACTCCAGCATTCTTGCCTAGAGAATTCCATGGACAGGGGATCCCGGTGGGCTATAATCCCACCAAGTTGCAAAGAGTTGGACATGACTGAGCACACACCCGTATAAAGAAAAAACAGATTACGGGCCCCCACTTGCAGAGATTCTGATTCAGTAGGTATGAGCCAAGACCCAAGAATTTGCCTTTCTCACAAGCTCCCATCAAATCATCCACTGCTGAATCAGCCTTCCATGGATCCAACTTTGAGTTACACTGTTCTAGAACCTTAGGGCTTGGAGAGGAATGAGGGGAGGCCTGTGTGATAAATGGAAATCTGATTATTAAACTGTACATTCTAGAGCTAAAGGCCACTTGGACGAACAAGTGTGGAATTTCGTGAGCTGATAATTTTAGTGTCTGCTTGTTTGGGGTTTTCTGCTCGGGTGCCATGTGACCAGGTCACATCATTATTTTTCTGTATCTCAATCATTATCCCAAAGGGGCTAATTTTTTCATTAAACTAAAAGCTTCTTTACTGATCTCCTTTGCTCAGAGATGAAGACTAACTCTGCAAATGTAAAAGAGCTTTCAATTATACTGTTCCATGAACCTAGCTTTCCCTGGGCCTGGTGGGGACAGGTCAGTCTGGACCCTTCATGCTCTGCAAACAATGAAACAAAGACAAGGACCAAACAGAGACCCAGGATGGGGAGCTCTGTCATCCAGGTTGGGGATCAGGCTACAAGAAGTGAGAGGAGGGGAAAGGAACACAGTCTCCACCTTCACCTTAAAACTGGAATGAATTTCAACTTTTATATCAAAAAAAAAAAAAGGAGGGAGGGACAGAGGGAAGGAGAGAGAATCAATTCAGAGTTAAGGACTGAATGTCCTACTAAAAGCTGGACAAATAACGAGCATATGTCTGAACCTCATGAGGAATAAAAGCAGAAGATACACAATTCTGTACTCTCCAGCAACCTGTCAGAGAAGATTTCCCACAAGCCGGGAGGCTTCATTCTCCCAGGTCTGAACTGCAGAGGTGGGCGCACGCACACACCCCCCCAGGGACAGACTACGAGCACACTCACAGGCACCAAGTCTAATTGTCACTGGTTGAACAGGAAAAAGATGCCAAATTAACGCACATTAGAAATCCCTCTCTATCTAATGAAGCCATCAGCAATTTCAATTTCATTTTTCATTTGTTGGTTAAAAAAAAAAGAGCACTTAGCAAATAGTTATCTCCTAGACCGCCATGGGTTCTTCTTCAGCTCTGTACTACATTTGTAAGCAAATGTAATTGGAAATAAAACTGCTTCAAGTATTTGTGTCCTGGCTTTTTTTATTCTACGGTTTAAGATTTAGTAGAGTTCTTTTTTGCCTGAGATGTCAACCCATGAGGTGCATCCCTGTCCAGTGGGATCCTGCCAAGGAGAGAAGGCTTCATAACACAGGTGGCCTCGCCTCTTATCTGCTTGCTCAAGCCATTTCACCTCTAAAGCACTTTTATATAACCCTGCAGGCAGTGCTGACTCAAACCACCTGCCGTAGGTGACGAGTGATTGCCAATCCTGGTGGTTGCTGTAGACAGCCTCCTAGAACAACAGGGCAGAGCTCAATCCAGCCCTCTTGAGTCCAGAGCTTTCACTGTAGAGATGAGGAAACAGATTTTCCAAGAGAATGAAGGATTCCATCAAGGCCATCCAGCTATTTAGCAGTAGAGCTGGGTCAAAATTGAGAGGTCTGACTACCAGTTAGTGTGAGCAGAAACACGCTGCTGCCGCTGCTGCTGCTGTTGCAGCTAAGTCGCTTCAGTCGTGTCTGACTCTGTGCGACCCCATAGACAGCAGCCCACCAGGACCCCCCATCCCTGGGATTCGCCAGGCAAGAACACTGGAGTGGGTTGCCATTTCCTTCTCCAATGCATAAAAGTGAAAGGTGAAAGTGAAGTCGCTCAGTCGTGTCCGACTCGTAGCGACCCCATGGACTTCAGCCCACCAGGCTCCTCCATCCATGGGATTTTCCAGGCAGAAGTACTGGAGTGGGACGCCATTGCCTTCTCCGAGCAGAAACACGCTCCCCTATTAAATGGAACAAATCTCTAAACCAGGGGTCCCCACCCTCTGAGATCTAATGCCTGATGATCTGAGGTGGAGCTGATGTAATAACAATAGAAATAAAATGCAGTAAATGTCCTGTACTTGGATCATCCCCAAAACAACCCCTCCACCCATCCCTTCACTCCAGTCTATGGAAAAATTGTCTTCCATGAAACCAAAGTGGCAACCTGGTGCCAAAAAGGTTGGGCACCGCTGTTCTAAACCAAAAGCAGCCCCTCTGCTCTGGATTGGTAAGGACCTCTAACACAGATTAGGTAGCATTTAAGAGGAACACTGGATGCCAAGATCCTATGTGAAATCTTGAACTCCCCCCGAGCCCCCCCGAGTTTTAGCACACTGCCTGTATCTTTATTGTCTGTAGGCATGTTTGTTTTCTCAGAAGGCTGCATTCTCCACCAGGGAAGGACAGTCTGGTTCATCTTGCAGCCCCCTGCCCATCAGCAACTTAGCATAGATATTGTCCATAATGAGGACTCGGTTCACCTTTTGGAGAGAATGAAAACATCCAGGCAGGGCAAGATGGCAGAGATGCTCTGTTGACTGAGAATGGGAACAAGAACAATTATCTGAGTTTTCTGAAATAGAATATGCAGGGAGGACAGCTGCCTGGAGAATTACCAGCCAGTGTGTTCTAGACCAACACAAGTGTTCCTGGAGCCCAGTCATTCAATCATTCTCTTTTCTTTTTAGGACATTTTGTTGTTTAAATTCCTGTGCACCTCTGATCAACTGCTGTCCCTCCTAAGAGAGCAGCACACATGTAATCCCTTTGGAAAAGCTTAATCAGGCCTAATTGAGTCATAATACTAACCCAAATTAATTAGACTTTTAGAAAGTTGCCAACACTCTTGGAGGTAGGCTGGGCTCTGACCCTCCACAGATTCACGGGGGGTAAGTTTTCAAGTTTTAAAACCTTGAAATTCTGCCAGAAGCCCCTAAATGAAAGTCCCTTGCTTCTCAAAGACATTCACTCCGTCGGCTTTTTATTTCCATAGTAAAAAAAATAAATGAAAATGCACATCAGATTCCAAGAAGAATCACAGAACTTCAAAGTTCAAAAAGCCTATTTCTGTACTTTTTTTTTTTTTTTTTTTTTACAAAGAGGCAATCTGGTGTCAGCTTGTAACCCCTTAGTGGAATCTCCCTCTCAGAAAATTGTTATTTCATTCCTGGAAACCCAAAGTACCTGTGACAGAAGCAGAACCAAGTGTCTTTAGCTCTAAAAGTCATTGAATCAAACAAATACAATTAAACCTCTCAATCTCTGGGTCTTACCACTAAAGAAATCCAAATATACCCTGAGCATCCATCCACTAGCTTTAGTACCATAAACTCTGTCTGTAAAGGCTTCTCATTAATCATCGGCAGCAAAATTTGCAGTCTTATTCTCAAGGCATGTTTATTTCTCATTTGAGAAAAATTCTTTTAAAATTCCATTCTTAAAAAAATTCCACCATATTCTCACAAAACACCTTTGCATAGAGAACCCCAAAATCATCTAAAGGTGACCTCTCGTGAAGATTCTCACACCCGGGTGACAGGTGGCACACAGGTATTTCCATCCCGATTTAAGAATGAGGAAACAGCCTCAGGGACTTAAACTGAGTCAGTCATGAGGCTGAAATAGAAACCAAACTTCAAGATGACCTTGAGTCAAATCCAGCCAGAAAAGGAGTAAGTTGATAGCGACACTTGTTTAGCCGCCTAACGTCACTCCAGAAAATAAGTCAGAACTGCCGCATAAAAAACGACCATTGCTGTCAAATCCTAAGTATTATCGCGCATACGCCATTGCTTTGGCAAATTCACCACAGAAGTTTGCTGTTTGGGGTTACAGCCATATGTTATACTTGCTGTATCTCCTCTGCTTTATTTTCCTTCCTAACTGTAATCCATAGAGCACTAAAATGACTATTTGTCTCACAAAATTACTCATTACAATATGTGCTTATTCTTAAATTTTGCATTTCTCTTTAAAAACTATTCAAAAGCATTTGTTAATTAGTATTAGAACCAAGGATATGGTTAGAAGGAACTGCTCCTCTAGATGAAAGCAAAGTCACTTTTAAAGACATTTTCTAAAGACTGAGCAAGCCCATCAAGGCCATCAACTATCTGGTAGCCGAGCTGGGTCAGAATCCAGAAAACAAGTATATACCAGCCAATGCCCTTCACTTCGCAGTGCAAAACCGTGTTCCACACTCCATGCCAAAAGCTTCCCTCCTGCTCCCAGATCAATCAGGATTCCTAATACCAACAAGACGAATTTACAGGGAGCACTTAATGCCTGTGTAAAACCTTCCTTTCTCCTCAAAAGACCCTTCCATCTTCTTCACCTCTGCTTTCCTACTTCCATGTTTTTCATGCCACTAGGACGTGAAGCCCAGGGAACTTGGACTTGCTTACGGTGAGAAAAAAAGCAAGAGCTGAAAAGTCCGGCTCCCATCAAAATGCCCTTCCTATGAAAATGCACAACTCTTTCTGTCTTTGTGGCAAGCAGAAGGCATATGAGATGAGGCAAGGGGGCAACAGAAGAGGAAAGATACCAGAAGTGTGTACTAATAAAACTTATGGCAAGTTGAGGGTATAATACAGCTGGGGTAGTAAAGCCCCCAAATAAGGAGGGATAAGAAAACTCAAAACTCTGCCAACCCAAGTCAATAACAAAATGCACAAAATATTCTTTTGACTGATGAGTAACCCCAGGCTCTCCAGTGACTTGGGGGGAGGTCATTTAATTTTATAAAGCAAGATCTGCATGGAATCTAGACTTTCATTCCCAAAGAACCCATCACTCCAACTCTCTAAGTCAAATTTATTCTTGGTAAAGTTGCTGAGACATGAAGGCTTCTTGGGACCAAACTTTCAGCTCAGAAAACAGAAAATAAGAGCCCTCTTCCCAGAGCATTTAAATTATGTTTTCTTGTCTATACTCAGGCTCTCTGAGGGTGCAGGCTGGAGCTGTCTGGACCACCAGGCACAGTACCTAGATCATGGTGGGTTCATCTTTTACAAAATGAATGATTTGCTGAGACACGATAAAGCCTGAATTTTACTTACACTTATGGGAGAGAAGCACATCAAAGGAATCTGCCCACCTTGTAGCTTCTTCTGTGGATAGTCTCCTAGGAAAGAAGAAACATCTGTCTTGAATCTTTCTGCAATGACCTCTCCTTCAGCCACCACTGAGATTTGCTCATGAGAACAACAAAACAATGGAGGGCAAATGAAGACCACGTTTGGACTCCTGTAATCCTGTTGCTAGAAATGTACACATTCTTAAGTAGCTGATAGAAAAATCTCAGAATTGGGATTCCGTAAGTTTAATAAGTTGGCTTTAAGTCTAAAAAGCAAAACTAAGAAAGTATATCCTCTAAAGATGCCACTGTAGGGGAATTCCCTGGCAACCCAGCAGTTAGGACTCAGTGTTCTCATTCCCAAGAGCCCAGGTTCAATCCCTGGAAGGGAAACTAAGATCCCATAAGCTGCACAGGGCAGCCAAAATAAATTAAAAGCAAAATTTAAAAAATAAGAAAACAGATGCCATTGTAAGCCAACCATGAAAGTTAAAGTGTTAGTTGCTCAGTCATGTCTGACTCTTTGTGACCCCCCGCCACAATCCTCTGTCCATAGAATTCTTCAGGCAAGCATACTGGAGTGGGTTACCATTTCCTTCTCCAAGGGATCTTAACGGCCCAGGGATCAAAACCTGCATTGCAGGTGGATTCTTTACCATCTGAGCGACCAAGCCAACTATACCTCTCCTTAATAAATTAGTTAATTAACATACCACAATCACAACGAAAAGAAGCTGGACTTGGAAACAAAAGTGAGGCTGAGTTCCTGACTCCATCTCTTACTGTCAACTTTGTTTCCTCACCTCTTTAATGGGGTTAAAGGCACCCATCACAGCACCCCATGAGGGTTAAATGAGCTACCGTCTGTGACGTCATTTAAGACAGTGCCTGCGCAGAGAATAGGTACTGAAACCAGATCATCTCAACCTAAGCAGATTTTTAAGAGTAGATTTGAGTGTTTCCAAACTGAGAAGCTCAGGTTGACAATTAAGTAGAACAAAGAAGTATTCTTTACTGCAGCTTTATAAGAGTGGTGCTTAATATGGCTTTCTTAGGAGAAAAAGGAGGGTCCCTATTCTGAAGCCATACGCTTTGAAAAGGAAAATAACATTCTTTCACTTGTGTTCAAAGATAGAAAAGAAGCCACCAAGAGACTGGAAGTTATTGTCACTCGGCTCATCTCTTCAGCCATCTACCAGAGAAGAAGGGGTTGTATAGTCCCAGTGTGAGCATCCCATGGCCGACACTCCAGGGATGCAGTGTGTCCGTATAACTCACTTCAGAGCACGGTTGGGTTTGTCGGGAAGAATGGCTGTGAAATCGCTACAAGAGTCAGACTTGTGAGACAGGCATCCCAGTCGAGTCCTCATCCCTTTGTTCCTGCAACAAACACAGGGGCAGAAAGATGGGGAACCGTCATGAAAATAACTGTCAGCCCCCAAAGGGGAGCTGCTGTGGCAGAGGCCAGCCCCGCCCCGCTCCCATCCTTCCCCAGGTGGCCCCTGAAGATTTCATGAGCGAGAGGAGAAACACCAAGAGGATCAAGGGCAGTACTCACTCCCTATCTTGACGACCGGAATAGTAATAGGCCCCCTAGCCCTAGAGGCTTAACGCTTTTTAAAGCTGACATGCAAGTTGATGGTAAGTCAATGAAGGTCATTAGCTTGGAAGAATTTCTAAATTAGGATTCTCTGTGGGGAAAGGAAATACAGTGATGGCAAAGTAACAATCCACATTTTGCTCTCCCTCTAGGAGGGCCAAGTAGCAGCAGCAGCAGCGATAACTCCTGACTGCAGCGCCCCAGTGATAGCCACACAGAGAGCAGAGAGATGCTCGAGTGACACAGTGATGCCTGTCACAGGATCTCAGAGCACACAGTAGGGACCTTCAGGGCAGGTCAATTCTACCTCAGGTCCTTCCCATTCATCCCACAAACCTGAGGATAGACATGAATGGTGACAGACCAGAGGACTGATGCCTGCAGGTGGGAAGCAGAAGCAGTGGGTACAATCAGCAGCTAAGAACCAGGGTACCCTCTGTTAGCAATGTCACTTAACTAAGTTTTCATACACTTATTTGTATTTTGGCTAATCTCAATCAACACATTTAAAATTTTAACATGCGTGCTTAAATTTCTCATATTTTTTATTTTCTTAGGGACCTGACACTTTGCAGTTATTTGTTGTGGCAGCTCCAAGAGAAATGAAGCTAATACCTCTTTCGGACTCTCAATATTAGCCCCCTTTGACCTTTCAGTGAGATTGGAAAATTACAGCCCTGAGAGATACCTATTTGTGTACATAAAATTTTATTGGAATCTTATTTATTGGAAACACCCTGCTTGTTTATATATGGTCTGAAGCTGTTTTCGAACATAAGGGCACAGTTGGGTGGTTGAGGATGGACTGTATGGCCGATGAAGTTGACAATATTTACTCCCTGGATCCTGATAGATTAAGTTCATTGACCCCTGACCTCTAACCATGACCACTCCTTGGATGGAGGGCAAAGGTAAGAGGGAGGAGTTTGGGATGAGCAGGACTTAAAAGTGGCTGATAAAAGGGGACCGCCATGTACACACTGGTGACAATTTGCCCTGGAAATAGTCCAAGAAGACGTTATTCTCCTTGTTAAAAGGAACTTCTTCCATCCTGGTTTCCCTTCCTCATTTTCACAAATCATGGACCTGGGCACAGTTGTGAGATCCAATTCAAGCTCTTTTACTTCAAATGGGTTTTCATCTCTGACCCCGGTCATTGTTCACAGACATCTCATCCGGCAAACGTCTACGGGGATGGTATTACCTTCGCGGGGGTGGACAACACATGCACAGCCCATCTCCAAGGAGCCTTTTAAGGCCAGAACATCCAAGGCCCCAGAAATATCTCCTCTCCTGCACGCCCTGTGCCCCCAGCTCTCATCTCAGCCAGGCTCACTGTAAAGCCATCGATTTCCTTGCATTTCAAAACATGGCTACAGCCATTCTCTCTCCCTCAACAGTGAGCATGTCATGTCCACTCGCTCTTACAAATCACAGGGTGTCCCAGCACCAGGCTATTGGAGCAACTGGATTAAGGGCCCTTGAATCATCACATTCCATGAATTCAAGTGCAGGTCCTGCCCAGGCTGCACCACAGGCCAGAACCAACTCAGAGTGAGTTGGCTCATTCCTCGGTGCCTCAGAAACATCAGTCAGTGAATAGTCAGGTCAATGCCCCCAAAAGAGCAATTAAGAGGACTTCAGTAAGTGGCAAATCCATGCAAGCCATCTAACAAGGTTTAGCAGGGGCCAGTGTAAAGGGTGCTGCTTGTTACCAAGACAACAGTGAGTCTTCCAAATAGTTTGCAAAAATCTTCCATAAAATATCCTTTGGGGCAAAATAGTTCTGACTTTCTATCTTGTCTAATTGAGACTTAACCTTTTCATTAGGTCTGAAATAACAGGAGCAGAAGCAAGAGTCAAAGGTTAAGGCTACTTTAAAAACAAAGGACTTGCCCTCATCTTTCTTCTCTATCCCAGTAACAAAGAGAGACCCTAAATGGTTCAATACAAGCTCATGCACAGTCCCACCCTCTGAGTCCCACCCTGTAGGGCAGGGCTTGGTGCTAAGGCAGGTTCTGCTTGCAAGGCCCCAACTCTGCAAGAAGCATCCAGGCAAACACAGCACAGTCCACACAGGAGGCCTGGGGGATGGAGGCCAGTGATCCACCCACAGGATTAGAAGGTTTGGGGCTGGCTCAGACAGCAGGGCAGGTGGGAAGGTGGAAAAAGAGGAAAGAAAGATGAGAAGACATGTTAGCATCAGTTACCTGCGTGGCATCAGTAAAGCGGCCATACGGGCGCCCACTTATGGTTAACCCTCTGGCTGATGTGCAGGGACGACAGGGCGGGAGATAAGACTGCAGGGCTCAGGGATTTACCCTTTCACGTCCTCTCACCTAAAATCAAAGAATCTGCTGTAAGAGGGGGCCCCCCTCTCTGACTGCACTGCACGTCCTAGCAGGTGACCGTCTGCCAAGGAAATACCTCCCCACACACCCCTGTCCCCCACGAACGTCTGCTGGTCCTGACCAAGGGTGACCAACCAGGGTGGATGAGGATCAGGTGTTGGGTGGCTTCACATTGCTGCCTGGTGGTCGGGAGTCCCTGCTTCCCCGGCTACTGACCATCAGCGTAAAGTGGGACACGAGCCCCTCCCTGGGGAGGAAGGCACAGCATCGCAAGCCCAAGATGACTGTTCCCTATGTCTTACTCGAGTGGGGCCCAAGTGACCAGCCAGCCCTGGGTGGGGGAGGAGGGGTCAGCGCTTGCTCCAGAATCCTTTGATTGGCTGTTTCTCACCTCCCTCCAAGGGGACCTGTCCCGGAGGTGGGAGTGCCGGAGCCCGGGGAGCGCGTGAGCGGGAGGAAGGTTGGAAGAACTCCAAGGGAGGCTCGTCAGGCACTGTCACCGCTCAGGTTTGCTCCTTTGCAGGGATCACAGGCACAGGCTGAAGAAATGAATATGCAAGTCACTCTCTCCATCCCAGATGGAGACTGCCTGACCTTCCACAGTTTGGGGACTGGCCTGTCCCTGACCTGAAGCAGGAAGCACATCAGGGAAACGGGGATCTCCAGGTAGAGGCCTGATTGACTTGATCCCCTCTCTCTCCTGGGGGGTCCCACTCTCAGGGCATCAAACCCTTTGTTCCCACAGACAAAACTGATAGGAAGAAACACGTGAGGAGAGCAGCCTATCCATTAAGGGTTCCCCTGGGAACCCTGACACCAAACATAGAATCCATTTTCAAAGAAACCTAATTTAGATAGATACAGCCCCAGCAAGATCTACGCAGGTTAAATTATTTTGATATCACCGGAACATTTCACCAATACTTAAAAAAAAAAAAAAAACCTTCTCTCATACTACTATAATTAAACAAATTAAAAGACTACTTTCTTAAAACTGGAAGGGAAAAGAATTAGACTTTGTGTGCAGGGGACTGAGCTACGGCTGTGTTCCTGGCAGGGACGTTTCCTCAATCTTTGCCCTAACAGTGCGTATACCTGCTAGCGCAGAAGTCAGGAAATCAAAGTCCTTCACAGCCATAAGCGTCACCAGGAATCATTACTTGCGGTATCTTAGCCTCATTTTCATTGACTTGTGGGTTAGAGCCCCAGAGGAGGGGGACCCCCAGGCCAGGAGCCTTTATTAGCTTGGAGCCGAGCAGAATCAGGTACTACCACCCACAGTCACAGCAGGCAAGGTCACCTGGGCGGTGTCACCTGGCCTTTGTCCCTGCCCTGCGGCTCTTCGGTCCCACCACCATCCATGCCGGCTTCCCAAGGCTGCTTAGACTTCTGCCTCTCTCTCTTCTGCATCCAACACTGGCCACTATTGCCCTTTAAACCCCTCCACTGCCCCTTATATCAGCTTAGAGTCAAGTATGTAAGAGTTTGCAGGATACCCTGACCCCACCTTTCTCATTCATCCCAGCACCTAGGGGCTCTCACCCTACTTGGCCCTCAATTTATAGAAGAGTTTGGGGTTACCCAGAGCCCAGGAAGGTCAAAGGTATGATGGTACCATGGTCCATGTGCCCTAATAAGTGGGCATCGAGTTACAGGTGACTCTGGGGCAGACAGGCTGAGACACATTAGAAAGTGAGGATACTCAAGGGGAAAGAAAAAAAAAAAAAGGTTAAAAGCGAAGAGCAAAGATTTATAAAGAGGGAAGAGGAACTAAGAGCCTCAGCGGGAAGAAAGCAATCAATATGCATGGAGAGGCAGGTTAATTAAATATGGATAATGCAATCAGCTCACACGGGCACCCCAGAGAGGAAAGAGAGTAACCCAAGCGATACTCACTGTCTTTGACCAGTCCTCATGGCCTGCGCGTCTTTGCCAACAGGATGGTCAGAGAGGCTGCGGGTAAGGAGCTCTGAGGAAAGAGTAGATCTTTCTCTTAGCAGTCAAATCCTTGGCGGGTGAAGGGCATGTGTGCATGAACACGGAAGCACACTTGCGCACGCACACACACACATATCCACATGCCTGCATGCACAACACACCTCCCACCACTTGAGCCAGGCAGCAAGCGGCCCCGCTGAAAGCTCTTCTCTCTGCTTGTCACATTCGGTAAATACTGAAGCAGCCTACACCCAGCGGGCGGCGGCTCAGCTCCCGGGCACAGGCTGCACACCCATCCTCATTGGCAGGATGCAGGAGGTGCCCCTGAGTGGAGCTTGCCTGGCACTCCTCCTGCATCTCCGTCTTCAGCCTCACTAACCTGCTTCACTGCTCCTCTGGCTGCAGCTCAGCAGCTCAGGGAGAAGTTCCCACAGCCCAGAGCTGCCTCCCTCAGCACCCAGAGGCTGCCCAGGGGGGCAGCGAAGCTGGAGGTATTAACTCTTTCCCGCCACCAGTGAGCTGAAAATGAAGGGTTTGGGTGGGGGGTGGGGGGCGTCTTCTAATGAGCTCTGCTGCTGGCTGAAGGCTGGTTGCTGCTTAGGGAGCAGGGAGCATAAAGATTTTGCCCCCAGACAGCTGCTGACAGCAGGAGCCAAGCCGAATCAAATCTCCTAATGAACCAGGAGGAGGGGGGCTGTCTTGCTGGGTGTGATGTGATGTGATAAATGCAGAGAGCAAGAAAGCTATGGGGCAGGTCACACATCTAAATTCCACCCCCTTTCTCCCAATTTCTATTGTGCCGCACTGCCAAGCCACACCACACAGTGCTGAAATTATCCCCCTCTGCCACAGCTCAGCTGTCCCTCTTACCCCACAGCGGCGTTGGTCCCCCCCAATCCATCCCAGTCCCCAGAACCAACCACACCACTCCTCACTTCTTAATGAGAAATCTCCACCTCCCCAGACTTGTACATTTCCAAATCGATGCTCTTGCCTCTCACCTGGGTTTCCCTACACTGGAAATTCACCCCTCTCTCTCATCCATCACCTAGCAACTTCCCCCGACTTGCATTTGTCACGGAATGAGACTTTTCCCTTTGTTCTGCCCAATCCGCACACTATCTCTATTTTTCTATCTTCTACAGTCTTTTTTTTTTTTTCCTTTCAAATCGCCTTACCCACATGGATCTTCACACTGCCCGGTTCAGTTTCACAAGGAGGACTCTCTCTTCCTGCTTGCCCTAGTACAGTAATTCTCCGAGCGTGGTCCCTGGACCAGCAATGTCAGCATCACCTGGGAATGTGTTCGAAATGTAAAGTCTTAGGCCCCACCCCCAGACCTACAGAATTGGAGACTCTGGGGATGGGGCCGGCCTTCCGGGTGATTCCAATGCATGCTCAAGTTTACGAACCGCTGCCCTGGGATAAAGCTTACTTACCTTCTTTCTCCTCATTCCACTCCAGGTCTCTAAGGCACCGCCTCCTGCTCCCACCCAGGAACTAGCTCCCAATGCACCTAGACTTTGCTACAAATCATTCCTGAAACCCAGAAAGCATCACTCGCTGGAGATATCAGCAGATATCACTATGGAAAGTGATGCTTTTATTCTAAAGATACCAAACTCTTTGTTGACCCGTTCCCAATGTAGAAAGCATTGTCATGTGTTGTCACTCAACAATCCCTTGCCACAGTCAAGAGACAGTGACACAGATCAGAGAACTGAGGGTAGAAAAGGTGACCTGCCTTTTTCAAAGTGACACCACGCGTCAGCAGCACTTCAAGGACCAGAACTTGCTTCCTTATGACTTTTAGAGCAGAGCTTTTTCTACTACGTCACACCAGAACGCAGTCTTTCCTGGCAGATCTATTGGTGCATAGCCTGGACCCTCGCAGTGCAATGACTCTGCCGCAACCACACTGATGATAGGATGAAATAAAAATTCTGATGCTGCCTCCACAGTGACTCATAGTGTCTCTCTGAAAATGTCCACAGTGCCCCTCTGTTAGGTAAAGGGAACTTCGTGTTATAAAAGGAGATGCAAACAAGCGTTTCCTATCCCTCCAAATTCCTGTCCTGAACCCCGAGGCAAACTGGGGTTTCGAATTAAAGCATAAAGAGAATCGTTCACGTCTGGGCATTTTCCTGGTGAACTGTACCATCAGAAAGAGGCACACAGATAAACCGGTGAATAAAAGCCCAGCGATGAGTGCTTCCCTAATCCAAGGTATGGAGAAGGCAATGGCACCCCACTCCAGTACTCTTGCCTGGAAAATCCCATGGACGGAGGAGCCTGGTAGGCTGCAGTCCATGGGGTCGCTAAGAGTTGGACACGACTCAAGTGACTTCACTTTCACTTTTCACTTTCATGCATTGGAGAAGGAAATGGCAACCCACTCCAGTGTTCTTGCCTGGAGAATCCCAAGGACGGGGGAGCCTGGTGGGCTGCCGTCTATGGGTCGCACAGAGTCGGACACGACTGAAGCGACTTAGCAGCAGCAGCAGCAATCCAAGGTAAGTTTATACTATAAGGTGGATCCACCCCTGAATTCCTCATCCAGGGCTAATGTTTAATGAGCACTTAGTATGTGCCATTTTCATACTGTTCATACTCCTTTCATACTGCAAGGAGATCAAAACAGTCAATCCTAAAGGAAATCAGTTCTGAATATTCATTGGAAGGACTGATGCTAAAGCTGAAGCTCCAATACTTTGGCCACCTGATGAGAAGAACTGATTCACTGGAAAAGATCCTGATGCTGGGAAAGATTGAAGACAGGAGGAGAAGGGGACAACAGAGGGTGAGATTGTTGGATGCCATCAGCAACTCAATGGACACGAGTTTGAGCAAGCTCCAGGAGTTAGTGATGGACAGGGAAGCCTGGCGTGCTGCAGTCCATGGGGTCACAGAGTCGGACATGAAAGAGTGACTGAACTAACTAGTATGTGCCAGACACTGTGCTAAACGTTGCACTTTGTTATCTTATTTAACTCTCACCAAAAACTTACAGGCTTCTCTGGTGGCTCAGATGGTAAAGAATCTGCCTAATGCAGAAGTCCTGGGTTCCATCCCTGGGTCCAGAAGACCCCCTGGAGAAGGGAATGGCAATCCACTCCAGTATTCTTATGTGGAGAATTCCATGGACAGAGGATCCTGGTGGGTCATAGCCCGTGGGGTTGCAAAGAGTTGGACACAACTGAGTGACTAACACAAACTTACAAGATCAACGTCTTTATCATCTGTTTTACAGATGGGAAAACAGAGAAAAGCCATTTATAAGCAACAGAGCTGCGTGTCTGATACCAAACTCAGTGCCTCCAGCCTATTCCACCTTTCGCCTGAATACAAACGCAGGGTCAGTGTGGGACCCCTTTACCAGTGCTAACACAGGCGGCTGGAGGCTTCCTCCAAGTCTTACACTGCCCAGTCCAGCATCCAGGATTTAAAGGCCCTGAGGAGGCAGGGGAGTGTTGTACAGGAGCCCAACTCTCAAGTGGAAGCTGACCCATATTAACCAGGCATCAGAATCTTCAACTAGCTTTTAGAGAATTAATACAGTTGCAGCAAGTCAATAAGCCAACCCAAACATTTAAGGAGAAATACCATAATTAATAAAGTTTTAAAAGAAAGAACAGGAATATAAAGAGCAGAGGGATGAGGGTGTGTAGACATGACTCTAACATGAGTAAAAAGAAAATTAAAAGCACTGCAAACTTTTTATTTATTTATTTATTTACTAACTCTCCTAAACACCAAGGAGTAAACTCACAGCACCCCAGTTTGAGCAGCACAGACCTAGACAGGTCCCTCCCAAGGGAGGACTCTAGGTATTTCCCTGGTGGCCCAGGGTAGCAGGTCCAGGTTCAAGATCCCAAGTGGTTCAGGTACGCGGACTCAGTCGTGTCCAACTCCTGGCGACCCCATGGACTGTAACCCACCAGATTCCTCTGTCCGTGGAATTTTCCAGGTAAGAATACTGGAGTGGGTTGCCATTTCCTCCTCCAGGGGATCTTCCTGACCCAGGGATCCAACCCACGTCTTTGGAGTCTCCTGCATTGGCAGATGGATTTTTTACCACTAGCTCCACCTGAAAAGCCCCCAAGATCCCGCATGCCCCAACCAAAACCCAGTGAGGTCAAATAAATAATTTTTTAAGGGAGGACTCTTATCTTCCTTCCTATAGAGGCAGGTGTATAAAGAATTTAGGGGTGGGAAATTAAGTTGAACTGAGAGGATATGTATCCTGGCATGGTTTTCTTTCCAAAGGAGAGAGAGAGGAAAAGGCAAGCAGGTTGGAGGGCTAATGAGAAAGGCCCTTGCTACTTGGACTCTGGTCCAGGGACATAGAACTCTGGATTCATCTCTGTTTACAGCTCCTGAGCTGCTGGCTGAAAACTAGGCATAGGACAGCATCTCAGGTTGCGACTCATGGTTTTTCCTGGGAAAGCAATCACTGCAAGCCCTGCTCTGGCTTCTCGGCACTTCTGGCTGCCGGGCACCTCGATGATCGTCCCTCTCTGCACTTGCTCCTCTGTGGAACTCCATTCTCCCAAGCACTGGTCACAGCTTCTCTCCAGAATCAGGACTTTGGTCCTAGCTGTCTTGAGCTCCATGCTGCACTTCAAGAGGTCTTCTAGACAGCCCCACCCCTCTCAGATCCTGCAGACTCTCAACTGTCTCCAAAACAACCACGTTCCCCTCCAAGTCCTCCATTCTTGCTGGGCTCCTGTGTGCATTCATGACATCACTGTGTTCCAGACCCTCAAGTTAATAAATGCAGGTATCTGGGGTTTCTTTCCCTCCATTTCTCTTGCTGAATTGATTTCTAAACCTTGTCATTGTATTTCTGATTTATTTCTGAATTTCCTCATCTTGCATCCATTGATGCTGCCATGTCAGAGGTTATCAGCATCCAGCACAATGCATGCCTTTCCACCTCCCCTAAATAACTGATCTTCCTGTCCCTATTTCATCACCCCCATTCCCCACAAACCTTCTGGCACACTCCACTACCACAAGAGTAACCTACTGAATAGATCCATAAAGCAAATCTTCCCTGGTGGTTCAGTGGGAAGAATCCACCTGCAGTGCAGGAGACACGGGTTTGATCCCTGGGTCGGGAAGATCCCCTGGAGGAGGAAATGGCAACCCACTCTGGTATTCTTGCCTGGAAAATCCCATGGACAGAGGAACCTGGTGGGCTAGAGTCCACGGGGTTGCAAAAGAGTGGGACATGACTGAGCGACTGAACAGCAACAACCAACAACAAAGCAGATCATCTGTGTAACAGGCTCCACTGTAACTCCCTATTCTGCCTGATATTCCAATAATCTGGTCTCACTTACCTATCCAGTCTCACATCCCGTTGTACACCCAGGCATGTGCATGCGTGCACACACACACACACACGCATGCAAGCACACACCTGATTCCTCAGCTAGTCTCTTTGAATGTCTCCACTCTGGGTCTGTCTCTTAACTCCCAGTTCCTTCCTGAAACCCAATATCTCCAAGCTAAAACTTTGCCTTTCCAAAGCTTTTCCAGAGCTCCCTCAGTCGAGAGGAATCCCCCCATCCTGACATCGCGCTGTGCTGTGATTCTCTGACAGCCCGCATCACAGCCTGTAGTTTATCCTTGTGATTTATGTTTTCGGATCCTCCCAAATGACTGTGTGCGCCACAAAGACAGACTCTCTGACTCGTTCCCCCTGCTATCAATTTTCATTGCCTGGTATGGAGCAGGTGTTTAATAAATGTCAGCTGCATTTGATTTTCAGTTCATGAGAAAATGTGAAAAATCACCGAGGATTCCTTATGGCAGAAACACACCAGACTTCTGCAGTCTCCAGGTCAAGATGGAAGTCAGACCAACCTTAATGACACCCAGGGGCAGCCGTCCAGGTACCTACGGCATCTGCAAACTATTGTTCCCAACTGCCTGGTCGGGGCAGAGTGGAATTAATCAAGAGCTAAAGGACACCTGGCGTTGTCACACAGGCCACAGAAATGTAATTACATTGAAGATAAAGGGAATTAAAGACTGCAATATAATATTTTTAAAAGCCACGATAGTGGAAGCAGAGGTTTATTGCCAAATGCCCCCTGTGTGCTGATTTCATCAACATACCACCTAGGATAGGACCACATTAAAAGCTTTTAATAAAACAGTCATTTGGATATTAGATTTGAATTCTGGTCAGCATGCTAAAGCTCTTCCACAAATCTTTTAAAAGCAATTTCCAGTTTGTAGCTTCCTAGTAACAGTAGAAACATGAATCAACATATGCCACATTGATTTGGGGTTTCCATGGAGACTGGAAGGACACAGGGAAGGGAAGGACAGAAAGAGGCCAGTTGGCCCAAAATTCTGCTAGAAAAAAAAAAATGCATCTCGATTCCATTCCTCTAAGCATTAGCAGCCTCATTTCCTTCCTGTTCATCAGTTCGAGCTTCCTGATATTTAATTTGTAATAAGCCTACTCGACTTTGCACAAGGAACATCAGAGGGGGCATGGAAAAAAAGTCAGCAGCTAAAGGTGTGGGCCCAGGAGGTTTGCAAAGAGGACCTGAGAAACATGGGCTCTGGAATCAGAAGAAAGAGCCTCTGATCCTCACTCTGCTGCAAACTGGCTCCGTGACACTCACTGCCCTCACTAGCTGCATGATTACCAACTAACATAACCAAGAGCTTTGAATTTCAATTTCCTCATCTGTAAAACACAAATTAACACACCTGCCCTATTTTTCAAGGTGGTTATAAGAAAGAAATGAGACAGTCTGTGGGAAGGAAAATGCTTTGCAAATTCCAGCACACTGTACCCTGTTATTATATTTGGTGATGCTCTGTGCTACTCTCTAAATGGAATTTTGCCAGTGAGCAAGTCTATGCAGAACAAGATTGATGACTTAGTAGAGAGTAGACTGACCTGGAAAAAAAGAACAGTGGGTTTGACAGCCCTGAATTTCCATCTCTGCTCCTTGATTTCCCCAGATCTGTAACTGCGGGCAAGTTATTCTCCCTCTCTGAGTGTTATTTTCAGCATGTCATCAGTTTGCTATAAAGATTATAACGATCATTATACCAATGTCATCAGCTTGTTAAAAGGATCCAATTAGATAACATCATCAAGTTCAGCATAATGTTTGATGAACGGCAAGTGACTGTAAGCCACCATTATTAGCTGTATCAATTGTTTCATCATCTGTAAAATGGGAATTAGAATTCCTACCCTTCCCCACTTTACATAGGGGATGACTTCAACGATACCCACTCAGCTATATGATAAGCTGTCTGGGAAAACACGCTAAATAGATAGGATGTTATTGTTTAAAGATTCATGTTTGCCACTTGCTAAGCCAGGTAACAGCAAAAAAAAAAAAGTATGAAACACATTTGTAAGGATTTTCAAGTTTCTTGGTGGATGGGCGTTACTCAAGTCCCGGCTACAAAAGCCCTTTTCTTTTGTCCCCCTTGAGCCTTCGTGTGTCTCCTTATGACTCCCTACAGCCTTTCCTTCTTTCTACCCTCTTTTCTTTATTCATTATTTTTATACTTCTCCTTCTAAGCTTGTCTAGAAGGAATTTTAAAATGAATCTTCGGAGGCTTTGTTGTCTAAACTGCAGTGGTTCCCTAGAGCTCCTAAAATTAAATGGCAGACCTACACTGGGAGAAATGACATGAAATCAGGAGTTATTGTGGAATTACAGGACTCTCAGACAGTGGCCATCAGTGTTAAAAAACAAAACAAAAACTTAAGAAGCACATCAACCAAATACAGTGTGTGAAATTTAACTTGAACCCCGATTTGAATTTAAAGACATAAAAAAATATTATGAGACAATTGGGGGAAGTGGGAGCACTGATTAGATATTATTGTTAATGTGATATCAATACTGAGGGTTTTTTTTTTCCTTAAGCAATCTTACTCTTTAGAAATACACCTGGAAATATTTAACATTGAAATGATACGTTATCTGGAAATTGCTTAAAAATCACCCAGGGTGGTGAGTGCAAGGGGATCAAAGCTAAGTTGTCCTGTCTTCTTGACTTGTGTATTTTTGATAGTATGCCTAATTTTTTTTTTTTTTTAGTGTGACAAGATATGCTTTAGTAAAAAGAGCATATGTGTAAACTGTTAGTGCAAGGAAATCAAAATATGAAAGATGCAATTTGAATAGAAATTGATTTCCTGTTTATTTTCCATTGTAAGCTTTCTTCCCCATGGATAAATCAACTTAAAAAACAAAAACGAAAAACTATTTGACTCCTAGGGAGCAGGTGCTAAAATTCATAGAGGTTTAGAGTGGGTATGACTCTCAGATATCACCTACAGAACCTAAACTTTAAAGACTTTGCCCAAAGTCACATTTCTTAGAGCCATAGTCAGGACTCAGCACAGAGCTATTAGAACACCATCCAGCTACTTACTTCCTTTCCTCCCACTTCTGAGCTGCCCAAACATCCAGAATCCAGGGCCACAAGTCACCCTTGGATGAGGATGCAAAGGATGACCTGTTCGCTTACATCCCCAACCCTTCCCTGCCCCTATTGTGACCTGAGCCTTACACAGTGAACTCACTTTTTACAAATTAGCTTCCCAGTGGCCAGTTGGCTTCTGCGAAGGCAGTCAAAGGGCAGGAAGCCAGAGAGTAAGGAAGAGTGCGCGTGTTCATTCTCCATCGCTCAGTCATGTCCGACTCTTTGTAGCCCCATGGCCTGTAACCCTCCAGGCTCCTCTGTCCATGGAATTTTTCAGGCAAAAATACTGGAGTGAGTTGCCATTTCCTCATCCAGCAGATCTTCCTGACCCAGGATTCGAACCCACATCTCCTACATTGCAGGCAGATTCTTTACCACTGAGCCACCTGGGAAGTCCATAGAGAAGAGAGGGCTTCTGTAATATGATCCTTCACATGTCCACAGCCTCATCTCCTGGTTCATCATGATCATTAAGCCCTCAGGTACGAAATAATCTCAACCTCTTCTCCTGTCTCCTCATCTGCAAGTCTATGCACATCCACCCCTCGCAGGTGTGTCTATCAGGGCAAATTCTTCCTAGAGGTCCTGCTTCCCCACTTAACCCTCCCTGCTTGATCAACTCTCTATCTTTATTCTTTCTCTCCCCCATTACACTTATAAATAAAAGTACTCTTTCATTTTAAAAAATCCCCCTTGGGTATTCCTCACTTTGTCAGCAAAGCTGTCTGACAGCATCTCCTGTTTCCCCACTTCCTATCCCATCCTCAGCCCTTCACAATTGGCTTCCATCCCCACCACTGCCCTGAAACAGGGACCCCCCCCATCCTGTGACATCCAATGACACCTGTCTTTAAGGACCTCTTCACTGCATCCACCACGGTGACCTGTCACTTCTAGCATTCCTACTCCCTTAGCCTCCTCGACCTGACACTCTCCTAACTGCCCTTCCCCTTGGTCTTCTTTGCTAGCTCCTCCTCTTCTCAAAGCATAAATATTGATATTCTCCTGCTTTCTAACCTTGGCTTCCTGTTCTCCTCTCCTTAAATGCTTCTTGGGCAATCTTATCCTTGTCCGCACTCCTAACTACACAGATATACTGACCATTTCCAAATACTTTCCTCTAATTCTGGCCCTTTTCCCAATTGTAAACATTCTTATAGCCCATGGTTGCTGAATATACCTCTCAGATATTCCCCGGGCACAACATATGCAGCTCTATCTAAAAATTGAGCACATCATTCCGCTTCCTCTCCTGACCCATTTCCCCCCACCCTTCCCCCATATACCTACAAATCTTGGCTTTCTCTGCCATCTTTGGTTTCAGCTTCTGGCACCAACATCCACTGAGTAACTCGAGCCAAAAATAGGGAAGCAATTAGAGATGACACCTTTTCTTTCATCTCCTATAGTCAAGCAGTTACCAAACCATACTGATTAAATCTCCTTCAGTTTTTACACCTGCCTCCTCTCCTTACTACCATTGCTCTGGTTCACCTCCTGGCTCATAGTTCCTGGTTCTTGTTCTCGGGCTCTGTGATCCAGCCTATCTCCTTAAATTCAACTCCAGTCTGCAGCCATAATCACCTATGTAAAACATGATTATGGTCCCTTCACCTCACAACCTGTAAGCCCAAGCCTCGGGATAAAGTTCAAGCTTAAATATTCTGACACATAAAGTCCTCAGGAGCTAGGTCCCACCTACCTGAGAGTTGCCCACCACCCCAGTGGCTGATGCTTCATGCTCTAGTAACTCCAAAGTGCTCACAGTCTTGAGCACACATCATGGTTCCAAGTCTCTAGGCCTTGTTTCTGCAATTTGTTCTGCCTCCTCACCCTTCTGGCTGCACTCAGGACCACTTCCTCCAAGCAGGCTCCCCCGCACAGCCAGGTTTTGCAAGTGTCCTACTCTGTGCTCCTGGACATACTTCTCTACCTCAGCACCCGGCATGATTAAGTGCCTACAACTCTCAGCTCCTACCCAGTCTCTTAAATTCACCAAGGACAGGAAACTGTATCCATTCTTTCATTCATTTATTCAACTAACCCTTAGGTATCTCCTATGCGCCAAGCAATGAAACCAGGTGGTATAGGTCCATTTCATGACCTATACAGACGACACAGGTAAAAGATTTTTCCTCTCTACATCTCCAACACCTAGCCCAGTGCCTGGCACCAAGAAGATGCTCAATAAATGTTTGCTGAACTTAACTGAACCAGAAAACAGGTGAGTGAGTGAGGCTCTTTGGAGCAAGGATGATGACTGGAAGAGGCCGCAAGGAATTACAGAAATGGTATGAGCTATCAGGTCCAGTAAAAAGGGTTCAAACTCCAACTTATCCTATTCGTGGCTGAGTTATCTTGGCTTAAGACCTTGCTGTCTCCTCTGTGAAATCAGAATACTAAAGCAATGCCAACTTCCTGAGCTACTGTAAGAATTCAATAATATTAAAGCAAATATGGATTGTAAATTCTTCAGCCTTATCAAAACATGAAGTCACACTGAGAGCATCAGAGTCATAGAAGACAGAGGTCCGACACCACACAGGGGTAGAGGGGAGGGTACAGAGGATGGGGCAGCAGGGCAGGAGATGGAGAAGCAGCGGGACCTAGTTTTCAAGGCCCTGGGGCTGAGATGTGAGTGCACGAGGCCCTGCCACAATAGGAGTGTGGCTCTCCTCCTATGTCGCAGTGCCAGGGTGCTGGTTATCAGTCTCTTCCCCTTCATAGACAGTAACAAAAGCTTTACCATTTGCCATCAGGGTCTACAGCTGTGGGCAGAAAGCAGCTTCAGCACTCTCCCCCTCCTCTGAATATAAAATCAGCTGTTTCTAATCCTTCATTTTTAATCACTTCAGCCAATGGCTTTTATGTCCTCCCTGCCAGGTCCAGTCCAGCCAGCTAGCCAGATTTATGCAAAAAAGAAGCTCCACAGCCATCAGACCCGGGCATGGTGGCTGGCCACACCAACAGTGGCAGGAAATGGTGGTGTGGAGATTGGGGGCAGCTCTCCTGCTGGGATCTATTCCTACCTTCGCAGACCCCCCTGGAAAATGAAATGCTTTGCTTTCAGGCCTGTGCCGGGCACACATGAATGTCTGCACTGGGGGCGGGAGGAGGGACGGGCTGTGTGGGTGCGCTCTGATGCACAAAGACGCTGAGCAAATTCTGACACTTTTCCTTGAGAGACAAGGCCCTGGAAGGAATCTACCTTAAGCCATTCAGCTTTTCTGAGACCCTCTTCTTTTTAGGACCTTTTATTGAAGGATTCAAAAGCTTTTTGGAAATTCCAAACAGAGAGTCCTGATAAAGGTTCTGATGAGAATGTTGATGCTTCTTGAACAGTGAAAAGTATTCTAATTTTCAAGACAGAGGAAAAGCAAGGAGCATTTCTAGTGGCTCTAGAGCTGTAAGTATTTGGACAGAAATGAAATGAGCAAACACATGGGATAGGGGAGCCTGGGAAAGGATTAGCAGGATAAATATCCTAAGCCATGAAGTCGTGATACACAACAAAACCTGTATTTGTATGGCACCACCAAAACCTAAAAATTGCTTTCACTTCTTTAGCTGATCAAGTTTCTTAAGCTCCTGGAGACTTAAGTTTTAGGGAAGTTGGAAGGATTAAACAGCATCATGTGAGGAAAATACCTAGTAAAGTTGCCCAGCGCATCTTGACAACTGGCAGCTATCATCATTTTTTAGTTGATCCTCATAAAAACTTTTGGAGGTAAGTTGGGCCCTTGTTATTGTACCCATTTTACAGATGATAAAAGCAAAGCTGTACAGGATCCCTGAGTGAAGGGCACAGGGTAATTCAATTAATGACCCTAGGGAGACTTGAACCCAGGACCACCAGGGCTTTTTCCACTCTATACAACATGGCATCACATTCAGTACTGCTGCTGCTGACCCATCCCTGAGACCCACATTTGGAGGATTTTTTAAATGGTAATAAGATGGATTTTGTGCAGCCAACCATCTACCTCTTACTCAATCCCTTGGGAGTCCCTGGCATTTGTGAAATGACTCTTGTGGTTGAAGCTCACTGACCCATAGGAGAAAGACCTTGGCTTCAAGTGAAAGTCTGATTCACCTGGACAAAGAATATGAGAAAGTTTTAAGATTCCTTTGTGCATAAAGCTCTGTGTGAAAAAAAATTTTAATGCCAAAATAACAGGGTCTCCAGGAGCAGCTTACCTTGGCCAGGCCACGGTGGACTAGGGGCCACCCAACACTCTCCAATCCCCATTCACCCCTCTCCCATCGATCTTCTACTAGGACACCTATTCTAAGGACTGAGCAAAGAGCAAATGGTTAATAAAAACAGTTTGCCAGACTGATTGAGTGCTCACAGGGATACCATTCCCGAACTAAAAGTAAAAGCCATCATCAGCATAATAACACATTGCCAGTTAGAGCTTTGAACTTTCCCCCAAGCACTTAGATGCTCTCGCGATAACCGTTATCTCACTCCCCCACTTTCCAGCACCTCCTGCATCTTCCCCAAAAAACCTGGAATTTTCCAAAACTGTAGGAACAAATAATCCAAAAATAACCCAAGTTGCAGGAAGGGGTAGGCTTTCCTTCCTATTTCATTAGTTTGAAAGCATCCCAAGATAAACACCTATGAGGACCTTCAGCCAGGTTTTAAGTATGGAGTGAAACAATAGACTGAGATGGAATGACTCTAGCACAGAGAAAAGCCTCGATCCTCCACGCCCCCCCTAGACAGCTCTGAGAAGCTGATGCCAAGGACGCATCCCCTCCTATAGATGTTTACTGTGTCCTCAACTCACTGCTTAGAAATTGGTGACCTGCCCTCTCCTACAAAAAACAATTGCAGCTACATGTGGTGATAGAAGTTAACTGGACTTATTGCGGTGATCTTTTCATAATACATACATATATCAAATCATTACGCTGTAACCTGAAACCAAAATGATGTTATATGTCACTTGTATCAGTTTAAAAAAAAAACACACCATCCCAGCAAGTCTCATTTTAAGACGATGTCTAAGAAAACAATCCAGAATGTGAACAAAACTTGATATTCTTCCAACATTATATGCAATAATAAAAATGTGGGAAAATATTTGAAACTAGAAGTTGGTGACCTGCCAGTGGATGTGTTAATTAACTCGACAGTAGGAGTCCTTTCAGAATGCATACATGTATCAAATCATCCCATTGGGCACTTTAAACACATTACAATGTTATCTGTCACTACATCTCAATAAAGCTGAAAAAAAAAACAAAAAAAATCAGTGACCTCCGATGTATTTGATCTCCCTTGAACCCACTGTGATCGTGAGTTCTCCTGCATCGGAATGTGTCACCTGCATCAGTCACCCGCAGCACAGGGGACCTGCACGCTGTCTGGAAACAGAACAGATGCTGTGGGCAGCCAGACTGCTGTGCCGGCGATCCGCTGAACACAACAGCAAAGAAGACATGAATGAAACGAACAGAAAGTGTCACGGTCTAGGCAGCAATCAACCATAATCACAGAGCCCCCGAAGGGATCTGCAGGGAGATACTGCGTCCCCTTGGACAAGAAAGGAGGTTTCAAGGGAGGAGAAAGAACAAAAACAGGATATT
This sequence comes from Bubalus kerabau, assembly GCF_029407905.1. Classification (NCBI taxonomy): domain Eukaryota; kingdom Metazoa; phylum Chordata; class Mammalia; order Artiodactyla; family Bovidae; genus Bubalus; species Bubalus kerabau. The sequence continues at coordinate 118,702,708 of NC_073628.1, forward strand.
GGCAGCTTAGCACCCACTGTCCGGGAAGAATGGGCATGTCCCTGCACCCTTGCTCCTGGCAAGAGTGACTGACTTAACCCAGCCTGTCTAAGCAGCTCTGTTAGAGAATGGGAGGGTAGGGTTATGACAGGCAGACAGCGCCTTTTCTGCCCTGGGGTGTCCTGCACTTCCCAGCAAGACTCAAGGCTCAGGATGGCCGGCTGGGAGGGCCAGTTCGGGGACCCTCTCGCCGGGCTGGAAGAGCAGCTCTCTCTTACCTGTCTGGTGGAGGGCAGTGCAGCTGGGCAGGTTTGGCTGGTGCTGGTCCCAGCTGGGCATGGCTCGGTGAAGCCCTGAGTGACCGAGTCAGCCACTTCCTGGTACATGGGAGAGGGCTGCTGAGGGGCGGCTCACCTCACCTCGGGGGGTGGGGTGGGGGTGCCCCTAGCAGGGCGGCTGTAACATGCAGCTCCCGCTGGCTCCTCACCCGCCTGCCGGGCTTTGCATCTCATGAACCGGGAAGGCAGCGAGCTCCCGGGGAAGGGGGTGGGGAAGCGGAGGGAGGGGAGGGGGCACTCTGACAGATGATGCGCACTGCCATGCAGAGTCGGGGGAGGACCGCAGACTCGAGCAGGATGGCACTGCCTATAAGGCTCTCCCGCTGACAGCGAGCTCACTGGCAGCTGCCTCCAAGGGGCCAGTGCGCTGCAGAAGGCAGGGAGAAGCAGAGCCCACAGGGGTCTGAGGTTGGAAGTGGGGGCAGAGGAGGTCCCCCAGGGTTGCACAGCGGGGAAGCAGGTGAAACAGGGTAACTGGCCTCAGGAGAGAGAGGAGAACCTGCCTCGGCTCAAAAACAGACCGGGATGGACGCAAAAGACAAAGGCTAAGCCTCAAAGAGGTCTCTCCTGCCATAGCCAACAAGCAAGGATGCTCTGGCTTTAGGAATTTGAAATGGCTGGCAAAGTAGAGGAAGCCCAGTTCTAACTTTCTCAATGAGGATTTAAAAACCAGCCAGGGAAGAGTGTAATGCATGAAACGTTTCATGTTATTTGCCACTCCACACCACAGGCCAGCCTGGGTGCCCCTCGGTTGGGTGCCCAACCTGTGATGGGGATGTGGTGGCAAGAACAAGGAGCAAGAGAGAGGGCTGGGAGGGGACAGAGAGAACATGTCATGTGATGCTTCTGTCTGTAAAGTTCCATTTGGATGATCAGGAGAAAAACCTTTTGGACAGCTTGGGCCAGTGCCTGGAGCAGCTTCTGAGCATCAGGGATAAAGAACCGTTGGCATCGGATTCTAGAGTCTACGAGACCTGCCACCCCAACGTGGGCAGCAGGTTCACCACACAGGCCCTGGAGCTGGCAGTCATCGGCTCTATTTACAAGCACAGCCAGAGAAAGAGGCTGACAGGGAAACAAATAAACAAACAGCAAAGCCAGAAAAGACCAGAGGAAGTGCAGCTGGGGAGACTCCACGAGCACAGCTAATGAAGGAAAAGAGATCTCAGATGAGGACCTTCTCCGGAGGGCGGGGAGTGGGATATAGGGGCCAAGAACTGCGACGGGTTTCCAGGGACCCGTCCTCCCGCTACAAGCCAGTTCCTTTCCTTCAGGCCGGCCTCTACACGCCCTGACCAGCGCCGCCCCAGATGACCCCCAGGGGACAGCTGCTCTTGTTAGGACAGCGCCACTGTGATCGGTCATGATCACCAACCGGTTCACTGCAGCATCAGACATTGCCCCAATTCACAAAACCAGGTCAATTCAGCCAACAATCCTTGGCGCCGACTGTGCGTCGTGGGGGTTGCAAACATGACTGAGGCATCCTTGTCATGTCTCAGGTGATCCAGAAGAAAGAGAGCTTTAAGTAAGTGATGCTAACTCATAGATAAGGGGGCTAAGGACTTCAAAGGGTGACACAGAAACGCTGGAGGAGGGAGAGACCAAGTCCACCAGGTCCTCTCCCAGGAAGCCTCATCTGACCTGCATGTTGAAGGTGACCAGTGGATTTTGACCCGTGGAGTTTAGTGAGAGGAGAATTCAAGGCTGAGGAACAGCCTGGGCAAAGGCAAAGAGTCTAGAGGTGCCCTCAGGGGGTTGGGGAACAGTGAGCACTCTTTCAAGGGAGGCTGGAGTAGAAAGTAGAGTGTGATAGGAGGCCGCAGAGGAGGATGTAAATTAATGGGTACATTGCAAACAGATAGTAAAAAAAAAAAAAAAAAGAAAGAAAAAAGTTTAAACAAAGCAATGTTGGTCAAATCATTTGCATTATCAGATCTAGGTTTGAGGAGATGCTGAGTAGAGAAGGACTGGAGGAAAAAAGAATCTGCTGCCAACGCAGGAGATGCAGTTTCCATCCCTTGGTCAGAAGGATCCCCTGGAGAAGGAAATGGCAACTGACTGAACTATTTCTGCCTGGAGAGTCTCATGGACAGAGGGGCCTGGCGGGCTACAGTCCACGGGGTGGCAAAGAGTTGAACATGACTGAGCGACTTAAAAACAACATCAACTAGGTGAAAGAGGATGGAGAAATCAGAGGTCAGCATCAGTGCAACAACAGGCATTAGGCTAAGTGAAACAAGTCAGATGGAGAAGAGTAAATACCATGTAATCTTATATGGAAGCTGAAAAAAAGAAAAACGCATAGACACAGAGAAATAGATTGGTGAACAGATGGGGGGTTGAGTGAAATGGGTGAAGGGAGTCAAAATGTACAAACTTCTAGATATAATATAAACAAGTCAGGGGATATAATGTTTACCATACACCATGGTGACAGTAGATTCATATTTTTAAAAATTTCATTGCAATATAATTGACATGTAACACTAGTTTCAAGCGTACAACATACTGATTCGATGTTTGTTTGTATATCGAATGCACCGAGTCCACCGACTCGATGGACATGAGGTTGAGTAAGCTCTGGGAGCCAGTGATGGACAGTGAAGCCTGTCTTCTGCATGCAGTCCATGGGGTCACATAGAGTCAGACACGACTGAGCAACTGAACTGAGCTGACTGATGCTGACAATAGTTAATGGTACTGTGTTGGATATTTGAAACTTGCTAAGAGAATAAGCCTTAAAAATTCTACTCACAAGAAAAAAAATTTTATGACTATGTGTGGTGACAGATTTTAACTAGACTTACTGTGCTAATCCGGAGAAGGCAATGGCACCCCACTCCAGTACTCTTGCCTGGAAAATCCCATGGACGGAGGAGCCTGGTAGGCTGCGGTCCATGCTAAGGGTCGGACACGACTGAGCGACTTCACTTTCACTTTTCACTTTCATGCCTTGGAGGAGGAAATGGCAACCCACTCCAGTGTTCTTGCCTGGAGAATCCCAGGGACAGAGGAGACTGGTGGGCTGCCATCTATTGGGTCACACAGAGTTGGGCACGACTGCAGTGACTTAGCAGCGGCAGCAGCAACTGTGCTCATCAACTCACAATTCATACAAATATCAAATCAATATGCTGTGCATCTGAAACTAGTGTTACATGTCAATTATATTGCAATGAAATTTTTAAAAATATGGATCTATTTAGCAAAAAGATCGATAAAAGAGTTCATAACCTTCTCAAGATTTTTTTCCTTCTGAATCTCAGATTTTGCATGATTGAATAGCAATTTATGAGAACAATGAATCACATTTGCATTCAAAATATAACCCTTTTCTCTTGGGTGTCCTTTCTGCAAAGTTCCAATAGCATCTCCAACCTGCGAGAGATTTCTTTTTTGGTTGTATTACACTGATTAATTTCTCTAGGTTCTTTGATATAAATATATTTACTTTGGTTGTAAAAAATAAATTTATATGGAACACTGGAGAAAGTGGGGTCCACGGCCCTGCCACGTTGCCCAAACGCTGAGGGAAGAAATGTTTGGGCACATTGAAGTATACACGAGGCAAACGAGTTGGGAAGATTTTGCTTAGAGGATGGAACAAATGGGATGCAATAGAGGTTTCAAACGTACTTGCAAACTGGGGCTTGCTCTTTCTTGCTACTTTGGATTCCTATGGTCTTCGTGTGAAGAGCTTATTGGACGAATAGAAACATGTGACCCAGTCACTACTACTGGTCCAGTCAACAGCCAGTCAACTATCAGTCAGGTGAGGTCATAGTAGATAGTAGATAATCCATAGTAGATAATCCAGCCATCATCCAACCCACAGCTGACTTGATACATGAACAAGCCCAACCAAGGTTGACTAAACTGCACAAACCTGCAGGATTGCCCAGCTGACCCATGTAATTATGACCCAATAAAAGATTTTTGTTTTAAGCTATTTTGCTTTAGTTTTAGGATATTACGTTACACAGCAAAAGCTCACTCATACATCATGGAGTAGCCCAGATTTCAAACCCATTCTGGGTATTTCCAGCTCCTTTCCTCGCACATCAGCCAATTTTAATGTATCTACTACCCCAACTTCATTTCTAATATTAATGAATAAAATTGACATTGGCCACTAATGAAACCCAGGTTTTATGACAAAGGTGATTTGTGTTGGTCTCTTCTGAAACCTTCATCAACCATTTTTTTACCTCAGATCAGTTAATTTTTTTCTTGAATATAATAAGTATGTTAATTTACTCACCTATCATGACATAGTCCATTTCCTGAGCATAGCTTTGGAAGTTAACTTCTTGCCAGCTATTCAATATTTTGTCCAAATGTCTAATTGTCTCACAGGGATTGCTTGCTCTTAGAGAGCAAGGAGGGGCTTCCCACGTGGCCCTAGTGGTAAAGAACCCACCTGCCAATGCAGGAGACATAAAGAGTGGTGGGTTCAATCCCTGAGTCGGGAAGATCCCCTGGAGGAGGGCATGGCAACCTACTCCAATATGCTTGCATAGAGAATCCTTTAAAGGAACCTGGTGGGGTACAGTCCATAGGGTTACAACGAGTCAGACATGACTGAAGTGACTTAGCACACTCGCACAGAGAGCAAGGAGTCATCCTTCTGTATCTTTTACACTTCCTAGTGTAGCCTTTAAGTGATTTCCAGACCGGTAAATCATGGTCCTGGTAAATTTATAAAATTCCCAGGCAGCAACCATAGGATCATCAGTCTTTATTTTTCCAAAGAAGAACATTAAAAGTGGTTATCTGCTATTACCATTATTTTAAAAAATAATCTTACTGCCAAAAAAGTATGAAGGACATCATCTTAGAATGAAGGATTCTTCCCATGAAAGCCCAATTGGAAACTTTTAATCCATTTTTAGGTACTTAGAAACTGATATAAAGAAATATATACACACATACACATGTATACACACAAGTACGCATGCATGCATACACACACTGGATTATTAGTTTTTTCTCTCATTTTTTGTGATGAGTGATAACTGTACCTTTGACTGGATACAGTCAAAGATGGATTGGGCTTTCCAAGTGGTAAAGAATCTGCCTGCCAATGCAGGAGATGCATGAGACACATGTTCAATCCCTGGGTTGGGAAGATCCCCTGGATGAGGAAATGGCAAACTGTTCTAGTATTCTTGCCTGAAAAATTCCATGGACAGAGGAGCCTGGCAGGCTACAGTCCATGAGGTCACAAGAGTTGGACACAACTGAGCAACTGAACACACATGCATGCATAAATGGGTTGTATTTGAAACCTACAGATGGGCTGCATCATTGCAACGTGAAACAAAGAGTAGAATAACAAAAGACCATAATCAGAGAAGGTGTTTGACAAGAACACCTAGGAGCTACCTCAGCATTCATTGTTGTTGTTGTTGTTGTTGTTCAGTCACTCAGTCGTGTCTGACTCTTTGAGACCCCATGGACTGCAGCACACCAGGCTTCCCTGTTCTTCGCCATCTCCCAGAGTTTGCTCAAACTCATGTCCATTGAGTTGGTGATGCCATCCAACCGTCTCATCCTCTGTCATCTCCTTCTCTTCCTGCCTTCAATCTTTCAATCTTTTCCAGCATCAGGGTCTTTTCCAAAGAGTTGGCTCTTCGAACCAGGTGGCCGAAGTATTGGAGCTTCAGTGTCAGCATCAGTCCCTCTAATGAATATTCAAGGACTGATTTCCTTTAGGATTGACTTGATCTCCTTGCTGTCCAAGGGACTCTCAAGAGTCTTCTCCAACACCACAGTTCAAAAGCATCAAGTCTTAAGCATCCATTACCTTTGCTAAAGGGATTAGTCCTTTTCCATATTGACTCTGGAAACCAGCCCAGGAGCAGGTCCCAACCCCTCCCATCACTACAGTAGATCCCAGTGAGATACATTTGCAACATCACAAAAATAAACATGCAATAACTAGCCACAATTCACATTTTACAGAGCACTTTGAAGGCAAACAAACTTTCCTACATTTCAGTTTACTCAGCACTGTGCAGCTCTTGGAGCTCAGGAATCCTATCTGAATTTTGAGCAACTGCAAAACTACCTATGATCATTCTTGAACAACCATTTAAGAAAGCATTTGTTACATCCCAGACTAATATCTGACATGAGTATCCTGGGACCCAGATATGGTCCATAGGCTTTGCAGAAGTCAAAGAAAGAATAAGAGAGTTCTAGCCTGAACAGAGGGGCTTCCCCTGTAGCTCGGTGGTAAGGAATCCATCTGCCAGTACAGGAGATGCAGGTTTGATTCCTGGGTTGGGAAGATCCCCTGGAGAAGAAAATGGCAACCCACTCCAGTATTCTTGCCTGGGAAATCCCATGGGCAAAGGAGCCTAGAGGGCTCCTCCCATGTAATTATTATTACAAACGATTAGACATGACTGAGCAACAAAACAACAGCTTGAATAGAAGAGACATTTCAGTCCACACCCAGCCCTTTTGGAGGTAAATATCAGAACCCATTACAGGTTGATGTACATAAGCACATGCTTAAGATGAATGCTTAGTAAATTGTTTACATACATAATGTGGTAGATATAGAATTTCAAAACTTATATAGGATTGTGCCCATATGTCTGCCCACTTATGAGCATGTACACCCATTCAGTTCAGTTCAGTTCAGTCGCTCAGTCATGTCCGACTCTTCGAGACCCCATGAATCGCAGCACGCCAGGCCTCCCTGTCCATCACCAGCTCCCGGAGTTCACTCAGACTCACATCCATCGAGTCAGTGATGCCATCCAGCCATCTCATCCTCTGTCATCCCCTTCTCCTCTTGCCCCCAATCCCTCCCAGCATCAGAGTCTTTTCCAATGAGTCAACTCTTCTCATGAGGTGGCCATATATGGTGCTTAATATAAAATCCATCGAAAGGATGAAAGAAAGAACAAGTGAAATTTCTACTAGAAAGAGAATTTACTTATTAATTTAATCAATTTTTATTTATTTAGCACTTGCTAGGGTCAGGCATTATGCTAAGGATACCAATGTTAGGCATACTTCTATAAACAAAGCAATCTTGGTTGCTTGTCTTGGGTTTCATTCTCCCTACCCTGCCTCTGTCCCTGTATCAAAACTTATCTAATTTAAGCATCTACCTGCTGTTTATGAAGTTAAGTCATATATATTGCAAGGCCGTTCTCAACAATGACCCTCTAAGCCCATCTTTTGTTTTTGATCAGCTGTTGCTCCAAACCTAGTCTCTGTTACTCTAAGTACCCTTAGGTCTGATGCCCTAATTTCAATCCTGTATTTGGTCTTTGTCGTCAGTTAGTTACTGCTGTGTAACAAGCCACTCAATATCTTAGCAACTTAAAATAATCACCATTGGTTATTGATTACGGATCTCTGAGTCATCTGGCTGGTTCTGATGATTTGGGCCAGACTTGGCTGATCTTGGTTAGGCTGGCCCATGAATCCAAAGTCAACTGGTGGGTCAGCAGGGCCTGGTTGGTCTAGGATGGTCTCACCAGCATGCCTGGTACTTGAAGGTCTATTGGCTATGATGAAGGATACATGTTGCTCATCAACCATGTGGCTACCCAAGCTTTTCTTGGCAGAGGTAAGGTCCCAAGGAAAAGACCAGAAGTGCAAAGACCTCCTGAAGCCCAGGCTTGGCACTGGTACAACCTTACTCTGCCATACTTTATTTGCCAAACCAAGTGTCATAAGGCCAGAAGAGATTCAAGACTATAAACAGACACCACACTTGATGAGAAGGGCTACAAAGTCACATCATAAAGGCAAGAGTATAGGGAAAGGCTAAGGAATGGGGCTGTTTTTATGACGAATCTACCACATTCTTGGTATTTGAATTTATTTCTGGAATTTGAATCTTTGCTTTCCCTGATCTCAAACCTGGCTCACCTCTCTGAGGTTTTCAACTCTTTTGCCTCAGATAAGACTCTCCACTTAACTTCTAGCTCATTAGGAAGGCAACCCTTGAAGCCAGCCCCTTCTTAACAAGAGAGAAACTCAAACCCCTTCCATGAGTCAGTTCTCTTATTCTTAAGTAATCCTCCTCTTGTCATGAAAAAAAAAAAAAGAAAAAACCCTTAAGCTATTGCTAAAAATAGATATCTGAACCAGGCTGAACTCCAGCTGAAAACTGTAATCAAAATTCTGATACCCAGAGAGGGCAGACCACGTAAGAAGAACCTTTACAAAATGCTACCTTAACAAGGTTTATTTCTTGTTGAACAATAAAAATAAAATACTCTATCTTCTCAATTCTGAAACCCATTCTTGCTCACATTTTAACATGTCTGTAGCTAAGATGTCTTACAATCAGCAAGTATGTCTAATGTGCTAAGACTGGTAACCCCCCACTCCCACCAACGCCCCTCAAAAAATAGATATATTGAAACATGATTCCTTTTTCAATTGATGGATGGAGCCTTGTAACTGACAAAGTGTTGCTGTGGGTCACCACCTTGTTTATGAAAATGATCCAAATGAAATCAGAGAAAAGTAAGGCCTGAGAACTGGTAGGGTTTCCAAAAAGTTCAGCGTGCTATTGTCTCTAATTAAGGGAATTAGAGGTACTACTGAAAAGGATGACACAAATTAACCAATTGTTTTTCTCACTTGACATTTGCTAGAATGACTAATGATCACTGAAAGTGATGGATTTGAGTTCCCTGTCTCTCCTTTGCCCTGCCACCCTCTGGAACAGGGGCTGCTGGACAACAGAGAGGAGAAAAATATAAAATCAAGGAAAAGAAGCCAAACCCATGAAAACCTACAAATGGGTGGATAGCCTTTGAATAAGGAGCTGCATCATCTGCTCGTTACTTGGTTTGTTTCTTTGTTTTTTGTTTGTTTAACTGTGTTCGTTATAGGAGTTAAGAGGGCAGACTCTGGAGCCAGGCTGCTTTGGTTTGCATCCCAGCTCCACCAATTAAAAGCTGTGTGAGTTTAGGCAGGTGACTTTACCCTGCTGTGCCTAAGTTGTTTTTGTTTTTAAATATTTATTTCGCTGTGCTGGGTCTTGCGGCATGCAGCATTGTTGCAGCATGAGAACACTTAGTCGCGGCATGCAGGATCTAGTTCCCTGACCGGGAATCGAACCTGGGCCCCCTGTATTGAGAGAACAGAGTCCTAGCCACTGGACAGCCAGAGAAGTCCCTGTGCCTCAGTTTTTAATATCCATAAAACAGCTCTCACAAGTGGTTACACTTGCAGTAATGCCTGCCAGACATAAATGCTCAATAAAGTTATTATTATTATTACAATCTCCTTGAATTTTCCTGGAAGAGCAAATGATCCCTTTTCTCTGGAAAGCCAAAAAATATTTCCATAAAGTCCGAGAAGAAACCTAAGTCCTTCCCTGATGTGTAATTATTTTCCCCCTAAAATTAAAGCCATATATACCTTTCCCCAAGATATCTCCTTTTTGTATATGTAAAAAATCAGCAGTATTATTTAGGTGAGGGTGAACCTGCTAACTGAGCAGACTCTTTTTCCAGTGTTCAAAGTTGCACCGGTTCTGAAAAAGAAAAGGACAGAGTCGTCCCAGCATTTGCCATAGGGAAAGCGAAAAACCTTTTACAAAACAAGGCTAGATCCCTGCCATGCGGCTGTGTCCACAGAAACTCCCATACAGATCCCTGTGGGAGGCCCTTCTCCCTGCACTGCCACTTCCCAAAGCCAGATTCCTCACTGCGAGGACCCTGAGAATTGGAAGGGGATTCACAGAACCTGGGGATGGGGACGCGAGGAAAGTCCCCGGAGTGGCCTGCAGACTTGGGGCCTTCCTGGCAGCACAGATATCTCTATTCCGAGAGCCAAGAGGTCTGGAATCTAGAGAAATGAATCCCTTGAGGAATATAATGAATGCCGTGCTCCAGCAGAGCCGGCTCGGTTCAGCAGCTTGATTAATGACACGTGAGAGGACTCGAGGCAAATGTAATGGGAGAGCAAACCTTTGCAGGGTGCCTGCCCTGGATAAGATCCGGCGCCTCACACCCACCGAGGAAACCGCAGAGGGGCTTAGGAGAAACTCCTCCTGGAGCTGTGGGCCAAGGGCAAGGATCTGCCCTGGTCTGAGCTTCTGAGCCCTGAGTGCCTGCATGCCCTGAGAGCCAGCCAAGGGGAGGAAGGCCTCCATCTGCTCCTACCCAAGTCTCCGCTCCAGCGAGGGGGTCTCTCAGCTGCCAGGCTGGTCCTGCCCGCCTATTGGCTGACACATTTTTCAAAGCTGTTCTCAAAGGCTTTGATGAACCGGCTGTTGCTGGGCAGCAGCTGAAGTCATTTGCCCTGGAAAATGGAAGGAAGCAGGTGTAACCGCTCACCCCAACCCGACCCTCAAAAACACCCTTCCCACACACACTCTACAAATCATTGCGTCACTTTGTCCCTGTGTATTTTAATAAGCACACTAATCTCTGACCCCTTAGCATTTCTGCCCTAAAATGTAACCAAGAGTATCACTCTTTTCGGCTTCCCCTTTGAGAGAAAGAGGTGCCAGTCCCGGGCAATATTCTAGCCAAGACCTGAGGTCCCTCTTCAGGTGAACTCTGCCTACAGAGGATGCACGATGCCTCTCTCACCCTCTAAGTTCCATGTGTGTATGTACGTTTGGTCACTCAGTCATGCCCAACTCCTTGGAACCACATGAACTGTAGCCCACCAGGCTCCTCTGTCCATGAGATTCTCCAAGCAAGCATACTGGAGTGGGCAGCCATTCCTTTTTCCAGGGGATCTTCCCGACCCAAGGATCAAACGCATGTCTTTTTCATTGGAGGCAGATTCTTTACCATCTGAGCCACCAGCCTCCATAAAACAGCAGCATTCCTGGATCCAGAGGTGTCTCAGGAAGACTGAATACTTTTTATTCGATTTCTCATTTTATCAAGTATGAAAAAAACTGAAATAGCACTTCACCTAAAAATTAATGAAATCTCTAATTTTTGTTAACTGATGTAATTTTGTGTTTGAAAGTACTTTGAATTGAAATTTTATCACTTGAAAGGACTCTTTTCCACTCATCTTCTTTGATCACCACAACAATCCAGTAAGTTAAGCAAATAACTTTGAGGAAATTGAGACATCAAAAGAAAACGAAATTATCTAAGAATTTATCGTGAGTAATACAGCAGAGCTGGGATTCATATTCAAGTTTTCCCAGTCCCAGTCAAATATTCTTTCCAATCCTCCCCATTCTAATAAACCAATTAATAAATATTGTGAATGTCAAAAATTTGTCATGTACATGTACTCAATTTTCCTGAAAATCTACTAAATGTATCCCACATGACTTTCAGGCCTCTTCTTCCCCCTATCTGTTGCTCTAACCCAAATAAGATGACAAATAAGTTTGACATTAGAGGCATAGAGTAGAAGAGTGGGAGTTCGAGCTGAATGACAAAAACAAACATTGGGTGTCTTTGAGCAGAATTATGTTGTCTTTGAGCTGTTATGTTATAATATTATAACAGCTGCATTTAGAAAACACCCAGGTGTCAGAAGAAAAGGCAGATTTGAGTTATCACTTCTCTCGGGCCATCTTCCAATCTTCCCTTGCAACAACTGCAACTTTTTGCCCCTCTGGGTGTACCATAAAAGAGGTTCCTGCAACGCTTACATCAGAGGGAGTGACTGCTCCTCAGAGGAGCTAGGATTACAGGGTTGACCTCAAGAATACTCTTAGAAGCATTCCTCCTGTCTAGCAGCCTGGAAAATTGAATGTTACTTACAAAGGATCTTGACTTCCAGCTGAGGAGGGGGCAAAGTCTGGGTAAAATCAGAAAGCAGGACCCTCTATCTAAAGAGGCAGAGGTTTCCCCTTCAGAGTCCAGTCAACCTTTGAGCTGAAACCCTTGAGCTGTCCCTGTCCTTACATTCTTCCTGATCACTGCTGGTTTCTCTGCTTTTATAGCTTTTGCCTTATATTTCATGTACTTGTTAGCAAAGGGATCAACCAGCTAACCTGGGAGAGAGTTAAAAGTCCAATCCTAAGTAAAATATTTACATTATCTGTGTCTTCCTAAATAAATAAATGTTACAGTTTTCCAGTGACTTCCTAAAGAAATTCAACTCTTCAGCTTTGTTGCCTAACCCCGTTGATAATCATGATAGGAATTTCAGACCAGGTCAAAGGAATGGATCAGTGGGAGATGACCACATACTTTGAAGGAGATTGAAAACTTTTGTCCCTTGATTTACACCAAATAGACAGCCAGCTAACATGAGAGCACAGTCCACTAAGCGCAAGTCCATGGCCAGTAAGTTACCTGTGCTAAATGGGAGTGCACTGGGTCATCGGAATATGCAGGTCCATGAAAAAGGGCAGGAGCACTTGTTTCCAGCAAGTTCATTCATGCATTCTCCTGTTCATTCATTCATTGTCAGTACCTGTCAAGTGCCATGCCCTCTGCAAGGCTGGACAAGATAGAGGGGTTCTGAATGGTCCAGACTGAGTATCCAATTCCCAGTCAGAGCCCTGACCTTGCCCTCCAGGCTTCAACCTCTGTAGAGCATCCTCGGAAGGGGGAGGGGCACTTTGTCCTACAACCCAAATTTCTGTGAGAGATGCTTGGGTGGTAGCAAAGGCAAAAACCAGAACTGCTCCCTGGAGGCTGGCGAAGTTTTATCGTCCCCAGAGGAAATGACACTAGTCTAGATAACAAACTGCTCTTGTCTCACAAACCCTACCTGCCCACTCCCCACGCCCCAACCCTGAGCGAACCCGATAAGACAGAAAACAGAATTAGGGCTTGTGGAGGGGAAGACAAAACGTAAATTGGCATAGACTTCAGCTAAGAAAAATGCTATCCCTTTCGTTTTTGTGTCTTTGACTCCACACAACTCCAGGGTTTTTCTAACTTTATTTTCTCCTGATCCATGCTCACAGCATCCTCCCACCTTCCCCCTCTGTCCTGAAGTGGAAATACAGAACCAATATCAGCTCTAACCTGATTATCTGTAAAAATTGGGCCAGCGCAGGGTCAGGGATAATAAACGCAGGCAATTTGGAAAAACCATTTAAATTTGCCTTTGGCCTACATTTGTTTGTGTGTGTGTGCTTTGCAGTAGATTTACCTTCCTAATTACGTTTTGTTTGCATTTCCTCAGCACACATTGACTGGGAAGTCAGGGCGGGGTTCAGAGAGTGGGCCGAGTGTTGAGAAAAGCAGGCTTGAGATTAAAATTTGTAGGAGTTAAGCCACAAATTGCATCATTCATTTAACAAATATTTATTGAGCGGCAACAAATGGTGGCACACAGCTCTTGGTTTTGCAGGAGTTAGAAAGTAAGTATGAGAAACATGGTCTGCCTTAAAGAAGCTTGCCATCTTCTCAGGAAGGGTATATTCACATTTGGTGTTCATACAATTGAGATTTCACTGCAGCTTTAAATATGAGCCTAAATAGCACTGATTTTAACCCAAATTATCAGCAGACCCTAAATGGCTTTTGATCTAATGAGACTCAGATAAATAGGGATTCCTCCAGGAACTATATTATGATTTTCTTTGTTTCTCTGATTGCATAAAACACACATTTTTCAGCCTGTAGAAGACAGCAGAGGAATCACTTCCCAGGGTACACGGGCGTTCACAATAATGGGTTGGAGACGTTTCCCCTTGAGACGGTGTGTCTGAATTTACTGATGAGTTAATCACTGAGGAAGCAAACATTCGATGTGTCACATGTCCTCAGTTCAGGCGCTTCCTGGCAGGCCCATCACAGTCACAGCCTTGCTTTTGGCTTACATTTCTAGGCCTGAAATCTGCGACACTGTCCCTCAAAGGACAGGCATGCGTGCTCAGTCACTAAGTCATGTCTGAGTCTTAGCGACCCTATGGACTGTAGCCCAACAGGCCCCTCTGTCTAGGGGAATTTCCAGGCAAAAATACTGGAATGAGTTGCCATTTCCTTCTCCAGGGCATCTTCCTGACCCAGGGATCAAACCTGCATCTCCCGCATTGGCCGGCAGGTTCTTTACCGCTGAGACACCTGAGGAACCTTTAGGGGGCAGGAGCCTTCCCCAACTCAATCATCCAGGGAAGAAAAGTGCGCCGACATGGGGAAAGCAGTGAGGGGCAGGAGCCATGGTGGACCCACACGCAAAGTGGGACAAAACTGTGACTCCATAACACTAGCCTTCCACCCAGATTCTCCTAGGAAAACAGATTCCTTTCTACCCGCTTGCTGCTGTTTCCATGATGGCCAGAGGAACTGGTGAAGTGGATTGTGTGTGCGTGTCACTTGCTGGGTGGGAATCCCAGATCCATCCTCGCTGCCCCCACTCCTGGGAAAGCACCCTGGCTGTCCGTGGTCTGTTGTGGGAGAGACGGCAGCCCCTGTTAGGGATGAGCGAGGGACTCTCAGAAGGCACCTCTTCCCAGGCTTACCCAGACATGATCAGCAGCAAGGTCCGAGGCACCCAGCACAGAGGCTCACTTGTACACGTGCCAGCCAGGTGCCTCCTCACTGCAGGTGACCTAGGACACCACTGAGCTCGGTTCAGAGGTCAAACAACATCTTTTACACATAGTGGAAGTAAGGGTTGTTATGTGAAATGACATATATATTAGGTATATTCGTACTTTGTATCACAATTAAAAAAAAAAGTCTACTTTAGGACATTCTGCATTCATGTGGATGGACTTGAAGCCAAAGCCTTAGAAATTATCCCCTAGTATTCATGGAATAAATACTAAGGTAAGAGTCAATGTTTGCATCGTAAACAAGCAAGTGACAATATAAATAAAAGGACCAGAGATGTAGAGAGTGAAGTCCCTTCTAAAAAAGGCCGTATCTAGGAGGACTGGCAAACCCTTCTAGTTCCTGCATGAGTTTCCCAGAAATGCCTCTTGTAAAGCATCACTTAGCAAGGGAAAAGCAGACACCTGCTTTATAGCTTCTCCTATAACTGAAGAGTTTTGGGAGCGAGGGAGGGAGAGAGGACAGGAGATTTAGTGCCCCAGGGTCCCTGAGAAACTTTTCAAAAGTACATCTTATAAAGACTCTGATTCCTCTTTATAACTGGTACTAACCAATGCCACCTGCTAAGCTGAGCAGGTGGAGATTTGAACACCAAGATCGAGCAGGTAATTAACCACCTAGGTAGGAAGACCTGATATCCCCAGAAATGCCTTCTCTACTCTTAAAATTAATGTGGGAGTATTTTATTTCCAAAGCCAAATTCCCCTGAAGAGGTAACACTTTAGACTGTCTGTCATTTACATCTCAGTGAGAATTTGTTTCAGATCCCGTTCTAAAACTAAGTATTGGTAAGAACAAGAAAAGAACATGACAACCCCACATGGCTTGGAGCATGGATCCCCAGTCTTTCTGGCATGAGGGATGGGTTTCATGGAAGACAATTTTTCCATGAACCAGGGTGAGGGGTAGGGGGTGATTGGGGGTTGATTCAAGCACATTGCATTTAGTGTGCACTTTATTTCAGTTGTTCGTGTGTCTTCACTCCAGCCTCTTCCCTAAACAATGCAACGTGACTACAGAGTTTCTGCCCACAGCACCTCCCAGGAGGTGGTGGAAAGGAAACCCTGGCCTGGGCCCCACAGTGTCCTTCAAGGAGAGGCACGCAGGAGAGACTGACAGGTCAGCTGTTAGCCCTGAGCCAGAGAGCTGCCGTCTCCACGGAGGCGTGCCTGGGCTCCCCCACCCTGGGATGAAATCAGGGTTCAGACAAGGGCCTTGAAGCCATCCATGGACTGACAGCATAATACCCATGACTTGCACAGTATGTGTCTTTCAGCTGCAGAAATAAGGGCAGGGTAATTTTAGCTCCGCGTGTGTTAGCACAACTCCATCTCTCCTAACACCAGACTGGCTCCAGAGACCCATTGTGTCCTTCTGCATCAGGGCACTCAGACGCTGAAGAATCACAGACTGGGGACTTCCCTGGTGGTCCAGTGGCTCAAACTCCATGTTCCCAGTGCTGGGGGCCCAGGTTCGATCCCTGGTCAGGGAATTAGACCCCACCTGCCACATCAAAGATCAAAGATTCCACGTGCTGTAACTAAGACCTGGCATGGCCAAATAAATATTAAAAAGAAAAGAACCACAGACTGCAAACTCCGGGGAGTCAACTGGGGCTCAGGCGGAGAACAAGGCTCAAGGCTACCAGCGGTTCTCCGCCCACAGCCCAGAGCTTCGTGTCCTGAAGTGCCGACCTCTGAACATCCAAGGGGACACGGTGCTCCCAGCATCCGCTGGCTGACGCACAGCTCCCCTAAAAGCAGCTCTGTGCAAACAGAGCACAGTGGAAAGAGGACTCCCCTGTGCGGAACACTCGGCCGGCCAGCATCCTGTGACCCAGAAAGGAAGAGTGACCTAACCGCCCTCCTTCTCCTCCTTTTTCTTTCTTTGGTTTGAGAGGCTCCTCTTTTCCCTGATTTTCTTCCTACTTCTGCAGATGTGCTTTTATGTATAAGTTGGGTGTTTTTTTTTATTCCTTATAGGATATTGTCTACTCTCACTTTCTAATTTTATGGGTCTTATATTTTAGTGGAAAAACCTAGGATCTCATCATTTCCACTCGAACCAATTTTGCCCTCCTCAGCTGTTCTCTCTTTGCTTACCAAAGACCAGGCTCGAGTGCTTAGTGAAGGAAAAGATTAAGAATCTGAACTATGAATATGTACAAGTGCACGTGCACATCTGCACACACACAGACACACACACACACACACACACACACACATATGCACACCCTTGCCACTGGGGTCAGAATGTACACCTGGCTCAAACCCATCTGAGCCAGTTGAAGACAAAGACCTTTCCTCTCTCTAATTACAGTCTCCACATCTAGGTGGCACCTCACATCTGATCGCCTTTAGGATCCAAGGACTGCATTTCCTTCGCTCCTGGTGAACAGCAAGTTACTCCAAAGGGCCAAAGACTGTATGACATACCATGGGATGACCAGGCTTTGGCCCTGGATAACACTCACTGGCCTTCCCCTGTCTACTTGGGACAAGCTACCTACTCCCTGACTTTAAGAAAAAGATACTGAGTTGCAAACTATTGTCAAGTTAATTCTTATTTTTTCAAATCTCACCCCTGCCCCTTAATTGCTCTGTAAGCTCAAGCAACTTCGACATTTCTTTGCCTCGGTTTTCTCCTCTTTAAAATAGAGATAACAAAAATTATGTGTCCCTTAGCAGTCATGGTGTCCAATCAGCATGAAACACCTACAGCAACAGACCCCAACTCTGGACAGCTTATCCAACAAGATAGCACACAGGGTGAAGGGAAAAAACTAGATGCTGAGGTCCTAGAAAAGGCTGGGAAACACCAAGACTCCAGGTTACAGTAATGAACACTGTCCTTAGGGCAGCCCTGTTGGGATTAATCAGCTCCATTCTCTGTTCCCACCTTGTTTCACTCAACTCAGGTTTTGTATTTGCAAGAGAAAGAGCCTGATAGGTCCAGGACAGATCACACACCTGTCTTTGTTAATGGTGGAGGACACAGAAATTACATGTGTGGTATAGGCAATGTCACCCGACTCCAGTGTTCTTGCCTGGAGAATCCCAGGGATGGGGGAGCCTGGTGGGCTACTGTCTATGGGGTCACACAGAGTCGGACACGACTGAAGCGACTTAGCAGCAGCAGCATAAAGCCTAAAATTAAGACCCAGGGATTTCCCCTGGCAATCCAGTGGTTAAGACTCCATTCTTCTAATACAGGGGTCACAGATTTGATCCCTGGTCAGGGAACTAAGATCCCACATGCCATGCAGTTCAGCCCCCCAAAAAAAGAATTTAAAATTAAGACCCAGTATTATATGTGCCTTGACATCTGGGGAAAGTTGGAGGGCTTTGACTGATCTAACCACAATTCTCCTCCCTTTCTGCTCCTGCAAATAGGGCCCCCTAGCCAAATGATTTTTCATGCAAAGATAGGCACAATAAAGGACAGAAATGGTATGGACCTAACAGAAGCAGAAGATATTAAGAATAGGTGGCAAGAATACACAGAAGAACTATACAAAAAAGATCTTCATGACTCAGATAACCACGATGGTGTGATCACTCACCTAGAGCCCAGACATCCTGGAATGTGAAGTCAAGTGGGCCTTAGGAAGCATCATATGAACAAAGCTAGTGGAGGCGATGGAATTCCAGTTGAGCTATTTCAAATCCTAAAAGACGATGCTGTAAAAGTGCTGCAATCAACATGCCAGAAAATTTGGAAAAAGCAGTAGTGGCCACAGGACTGGAAAAGGTCAGTTTTCATTCCAATCCCAAAGAAGGGTAATGCCAAAGAACATACAAACTACTGTACAATTGCACTCATCTCACACGCTAGCAAAGTAATGCTCAAAATTCTCCAAGAGAGGCTTCAATAGTATGTGAACCATGAAATTCCAGATGTTCAAGCTGGTTTTAGAAAAGGCAGAGGAATCAGAGATCAAATTGCCAACATCTGTTGGATCATCAAGAAAGTGAGAGAGTTCCAAAAAAAGAAAACATTTACTTCTGTTTTACTGACTATGCCAACGCCTTTGACTGTGTGGATCACAACAAACTGTGGAGAATTCTTCAAGAGATGGGAATACCAGACCACCTGACCTGCCTCCTGAGAAATCTATATGCAGGTCAGGAAGCAACAGTTAGAACTGGACATGGAAAACAGACTGATTCCAAATCAGGAAAGGAGTACATCAAGGCTGTATATTGTCACCCTCTTATTTAACTTATATGCAGAGTACATCATATAAAATGCCAGGCTGAATGAAGCACAAGCTGGGATCAAGATTGCTGGGAGAAATATCAATAACCTCAGATATACAGATGACACCACCCTTGTGGCAGAAAGTGAAGAGGAACTAAAGAGCCTCTTGATGAAAGTGAAAGAGGAAAGTGAAAAAGCTGGCTTAAAACTCAACATTCAGAAAACTAAGATCATGGCATCTGGTCCCATCAGTCCATGGCAAATAGATGGAGAAACAATGGAAACAGTGACAGACTTTATTTTCTTGGACTCCAAAATCACTGCAGATGGTGACTGCAGCCATGAAATTAAAAGATGCTTGCTCCTTGGAAGGAAAGCTATGACCAACCTAGACAAGCATATTAAAAAGCAGAGACATTACTTTGCCAACAAAGGTCTGTCTAGTCAAAGCTATGGTTTTTCCAATAATCATGTATGGATGTGAGAGTTGGACTATAAAGAAAGCTGAGCACTGAAGAATTGATGCTTTTGAACTGTGGTGTTGGGGAAGACTCTTGAGAGTCCCTTGGACTGCAAGGGGATCCAACCAGTCCATCCTAAAGGAAATCAGTCCCGAATATTCATTGGAAGGACTGACCCTGAAGCTGAAGCTCCAATACTTTGGCCACCTGATACAAAGAACTGACTCATTGGAAAAGACCCTGATGCTGGGAAAGATTGAAGGCAGGAGGAGAAGAAGATGACTGAGTATGAGATGGTTGGATGGCATCACTGACTCGATGGACAGGAGTTTGAGCAAGCTCCGGGAGTTGGTGATGGACAGGGAAGCCTGGTGTGCTACAGTCCACGGGGTCACAAAGAGTCGGACACAACTGAGCGACTGAACTGAACTGAACTGATCCAAATGACTGACCCTCCTTATCAAACAAACCAAGTGCAATTCCTGCCTATCCCTGAGTTGCTGATTTCAGTTCTCTGCCAGCTCATGGAATTATTCAAACAACCCGATCACGTCCTCACATGGGAATCAGCAGGTACCTCATCCTCTTGACACTATAAAATGTGCCTCCCACAGCCCCTGCTGGATCAGTCTTTTCCTGTGTGCAGCCCCTGTGTGAGTTTGTGTGGCCTGTGCTGTCTTCCTCCCCCAGCCTGTGAGTCCACGTCACTAATAAACTTCTATCAGTCTCTCCTGTCTGGTGTCAGGCATCCTGTGTCCGGCCACCCCCATAACCCTGTGGAGGGAATCCCTGCTTCACCAATGGAGTGAAGAGGAGCCCCCTTGAGTACCTGTTCCAGGAGCTGGGTAGGTCCCAAGAGGAAAATCAAGAGCTGTAAGCAGAGACCAGGAGGAATGCAGGTCCAGCAAGAACAACAACTGGCCAGTATATCATGAAAAGTGCTTAACACAGGGCTCGAAAACCAGAAAATGGTTCCAAAAATGTAGGCAGCGGTAACATTATTCCCACATTGTCCCGGAAATCCACAAAGTCTCTGAAAATAAACCTCCCATTGTAGCGTTTTCCACATTTATAGAATACTCTCTGCCTCTCCTCTCCAGACCCATCACTTCATGTCGGTATAGAGCATCAGGCATCAAAAAGCCAAAGGCAGGACTTCCCTTGCAGTCCAGGGGCTAAGACTCTGAGATCCCAGCGCAGAGGGCCTGGGTTTGATCCCTGGTCAGGGAACTAGATCCAGCATGCCGCAACTAAGACCCAGAGAAGCCAAAATAAATAAACATTAAAAAAAAAAAAAAGCCAGAGGCATCATTAGAACAACCACAGCTGTGGGTCCCAAAGCAGGAAGTATAAAGAAGACACTGGCAGCCACCCCCGTGTATGGGATTCCTGAGTTGAGCAGACAGATGAGGCAGTAGAGCATCACACAAGCACCTTGCTCTGCAAGTAACATCACTGCATCAGACTGGAAGGGAACAGGTGATGAACCAATGCCCCCCTGCACAGAGCCACGCCCCTGATTATTTACCTCCTCCAGGTAAGAGGAACACAATTAAAAACACTACATTTGGTGAGCACTGGCCTTCACGGAGAAGGTAATGGCAACCCATTCCAGTACTCTTGCCTGGAAAATCCCATGGACGGAGGAGCCTGGTAGGCTGCAGTCCATGGGGTCGCGAAGAGTCGGACACGACTGAGCGACTTCACTTTCACTTTTCACTTTCATGCATTGGAGAAGAAAATGGCAAGCCACTCCAGTGTTCTTGCCTGAAGAATCCCAGGGACGGGGGAGCCTGGTGGGCTGCAGTCTATGGGGTCGCATAAAGTCGGACACGACTGAAGCGACTTAGCAGCAGCAGCAGCAGGCCTTCTGAGCAGAATGTGTAGCTAGTGCCTGTTGGTTTATCCCAATCACAAACGCCACAGAGCCCCCGACCCAAACATCAACCTGTTGCCTATCGTTCTGCCACCAAAATGTCATTCTTCCAGTTTCTGAGAGTCTTTTTCAGAATAACACAGGTCCCACCTTTTTAGCAAATACCTTACATATGCAGTCGTTTGCTCTCCTTACGCTGAGAAACGAAATAGGACACAGGCTGAGTACCTGACTGGAAGCAGAACACCCGACTAGGACAAGACCCAGGAGGGAGGAAAGGAGGGCTGAGCAGTGGCCGGGGACACACACTAGTGAAAACATCAAGACAGCTACTCAGGGACCAGGGTCAGCCAGCACTGACCCCACCTCGAGCTCTGGGACCATCCAGCTAAGTGATGCTGCAGCCTGGCTTCACCCTAATCTCTGTGCCAAGCACTTGGCTTCTGCCTCAACAGTCAGGGGTATGCTAGCCCCGTCAGTCAGTCAGTTCAGTTCAGTCGCTCGGTTGTGTCCGACTCTTTGCGACCCCATGAATCGCAGCACGCCAGGCTTCCCTGTCCATCACCAACTCCCGGAGTTCACTCAGACTCACATCCATTGAGTATGTTGGCTAAATTCCCAAAATCCCCAGATGCTGCCAGGACCTGGGATTTCAGCTCTCTGAGCATCAGAATCCTAAGTGGGCTTTTCACCATGCCAATCCCTATTCTTCTCCTTTGCTTCCCCCCATCCCAGAGATTTTCAACCGTGTTAGGTTTAGAAATCAAAATTCTTGAGTAGCTGCAAGCACAGCTCTCTGCTGTTTAAGAGCAGTAAGGATAATAATTAAATGCTTATTAAATGCCAGGCACTTTATAAATATTATATTCTTATCTCCTATAATAATCCTCAAGGTGGGCTTTGTACTAAACACCAAACAGACGAGTCTGGCATGTTAAGGGACTTGTCCAAGGTCACACAAATAGTCGATGACAGAGCTGGAACTCAAATCTAATTGCAAAGCCTCAAATACACTCATTGCCTCTTGAAAATGTTTTTCAAGGACATCATCATGTCATAATCATGATGGGAAAGTTAACCATACACCCATGAAGAGTCCATGAAAACATGACAAATTTTTCTGAAATTTTTACTCAGGCGTTCAGGATGTAAACCGCTTGGACAGCAATTTCTGGCCACAGTTGATCACATTACTCAGGTCTCAGAGAGCCAGACCCTGTCCTAGAAGCTAGATAAATAAATGTACCTTGTTGCATCTGAATTCTACTGTAAAATCCTGCTATCTTTTTGTCTGTTTCTAGAATCCTTATTGATACATCTTTTCAATGTGTTCACGTATCACCCGCAGCTAGAACATAAAAATGTCCCTGGCTTGGAGCACCATATGAACAGCATTTATACCTTTTAAAAATGTGGGCATCCTTTAAAATATTCACATTTTACAAGAAACAATACCATTTAGGATGTTCCAACAGAAAAGCATTCTTTTCCTTCTGTTCTTCTATTGTAGTCATGGAGACTTCAAATTTGGTTGAAACGAACAGATAAAATTAAAACCTGCACAAAAAGCTGATATCAGAGCAAATAACAATGACAGTTGATATTTCAGGGGGTTTTGTGTCTGAGGAAATCAATCATTCTACAGACGTTACCTCTTGCTGATCTCTCACTAAGGTAGGGAAAAGACAGGTATTCCTGCCCCAGTGAGATCCACATGGGAACCCCGGTGAAGACCGTGGTAAAGGGAGACCGGGTCTGTGCCTCAGGGAAACACACGGCTGAAACAGACGCTTGCTCCCACCCAGTTATTTGGCATCAGACTGGTCAAATTCATCATCTGAAGTTCATGTTTTCATCAGTCAATTCAGCCACATTGATCTGTATGGACAAGAATTGTCAGATTTATCAACAAACCATGGAGATATACATACACCTGTTCTCCCCCAAACCCCTCTCCCAGCCAGGCTGGCACATAACATTGAGCAGAGTTCCATGTGCTGTACAATAGGTTTTTGTACAGTTGAGTCCCTTCACTGTTCACCTGAAACTATCACATTGTTAATCGACTGTACCCCAATATAAAATGGTTTTGGTGTGAAAAAAATAAATAAATAAATAACATTAAAATAAAAAAAAAACAAACCATGGAGAAGAGCTAAGAATAAACCTCAGGTCGTTCCATTGAATGTGGGGCTTTAAAACACCTCCCCGCCCTGCCAGACATTGCTCACCTTGATGGCTGCCGGTGTCCTAGGGGAGGGAGGGGGTCACTAAAACACAGATCTGATCACCTTACTCCCCCCAGAGACTAGGGATGGACTTGAAACGCTCCCTGATGACACAGTCCTTCCTGATCTGACCTCTTGCCTAGTGTTCTGTGCCGTATCACTTCCCACCCCCACTGCCATGTCATAGTTGTGAGACGCTGTTGGCGACTAGCACTCATTTAAATATTCCAGACTGTTGCCTGGCCATACGACTTCTCACGACCAGATACATATGCCCCAATCTCCACCCACCATCGCCTGTATGAAAACAATCATTTATCCCTCTTTTCTTACCTTTTTAAAACATTTTTATTGTGGTATAGTTGCTTCACAGTGTTGTCCTTACTTTTTTAAAGTAATGTCTTATTGTTTTAGAAAAAAAAGCACATGGAAAATATAGTTAATAAAGAAAACTAGAACAAGAAAACTAAAAGTATATATAATCCCATCGTGCACAGACAACATCTTGTTAGTATTTTGGGTATATTCCTTACAATCTTCTTTATATGAACAAGTAGAGACATTTTCTACCACACCAATTTGAACTTCTGAGACTCAGCTTTAGTGCCACTTCCTGTAAGATGATTTTTCTAACCTTTTCTCCCCCTCATCTTCCCAAACTTAATCATGCTCTCTCCCACTCACCCTTCAGGTCTCAGTTTAAATGTCATATCCTCAGACAGTCCTTTCCTGACCCTCCCCCAAGTATATAACTTACATCACCCCATTTACTCTCTCTCTCTGATAACGCAGTCTTTCTCTTTTATCACTTTATCTGAATTTATAATTGTGTATTTACTTGTGTGTTTATACAGTCACGTCTTTCCCATTAGACCGATAACTTCATGAACGTTGGGGACATATCTTGTCATGCTTATCACTGCACCGCAAAACTGAAACGGCATCTAGTGTCATCAAACACGCAGTGGATATGTTTAATAAACGGATGAATGGCAGTTCCCTTCTCCATACCCCCACGAACGTCTTACCAATCTCTGCCATGTCACTGCTTACGTACTTTATGATACCAGTTGCTCACCACTTAACTGAATGTTCCTGGAATAAAAAGACTGTGTTTAAGTCCCCGACTTCATTCTTAACACATGACCTCACTACATCTCTATCACACAATGCTCTGCCTGTGTCATATGTTCAGTTCTTTTGAATGATTTTAAATGAATGAATGAACTGCTGTATGGGCAGGACAGCTTGCCAGGGTTGCTCTTGGGTGGTCCCACTTCTTGTGTAAATTCTTTATTTCTGGTTTTGCTTAGTAACAGTTTCCACATAATACCAAAATATTGCTGAAAAGTGAAAACATTGCTTCTTGCTCCAGATGTTTCATTTTCAGAAGCCAAACATCCTGATCATTTCACACATATGAGAAATTGAGTGTTTTTTCATCCAGGTGTTTGGCATCTTCTTGGACCATTCAGAAGCAAGGGGGAAAAAAAACAGCATATGCTTTGCCGCTCCACCACCAACAAAACTAAACAAATATAAATAGGTTTAGAGACAACTAAAATAATAATTTCTGTGATTAAAGCTCACATTTTCAGCGCACCATAATCTTTCTACATTTAAAGAGCACTGGTTTACATAAGAGACAACCGTTATGTGGGAATATCAGTGAGTTTTCTTTCAGCTATAAATGAAAAAACCCAACTGAAAATGACTTAAATATCAATAATTTTAGTACAGCACATAAAAGGACGTCTGGAGGTTGGCTAATGCAGCACTTGAGGAGCACCTACAAAGATCCCAGTGCTTTCTATCCTTCTGCTCCGCCTCTCTTAGAAAACATCTTCCCCACAGTCTCAAAGTGGCAGGAGTAGGACCAGGTGTCTCACACACGACCAGCAGCTTCCTTCAAAGAAGGCCATTATTGTGACTTCCCCGAAAGTCCAGTGGTTAAGACTCTGCTTCTACTGCAGAGGGTATGGGTTTGATCCCTGGTCAGGGGCTTCTCAGGTGGCGATAGCGGTAAAGAACCTGCCTGCCAATGCAGGTAGACGCTAAGAGATGCAGGTTCGATCCCTGGGTCGGAAAGATCCCCTGGAGAAGGGCATGACAACCCACTCCAGTATTCTTGCCTGGAGAATCCCATGGACAGAGGAGCCTGGCAGGCTGTAGTCCATAGGGTCGCACAGAGTCGGACACGACTGAAGCGACTGAACACGCACGCACAGGGAATTAAAATGCTACAGGGAACAGTCAAAAAAATAAAATAAAAAGGAAGACAGTTAATCCCATGCACCTTTTTACACTGGTAAAGCAAACTTTAGTACTCTTCCCCTCCCCATCTCATTTCTAGCCCTAGAGATCAAGATTGAGTCAAATGTCCATGCTCAACCTAGTGATTGGAAAGAGGAGTAAGATTAACACAATTGCTTTAGATCAATGGTTTTCAAGCTTTAGCCCAGATGGGAGTCATTCAGAGGATTTGTTAAAACAGACTGCTGGGCTCTACCCTAAGCTTTTGATTCAATACATCTGTGGTGGGGCCTGAAATTCTGCATTTATAGTAAGTTCCCAAATGATGCTGATGCTGCTCAGCCTGGGACCACATTTGAAAGCCTGTGGCAGAGAACAGACATGAACTATCTTCCAGGGATGGGGAGAGGGACAACTTGCCAAGTCCCTTGGTTGACTGAGAGCCATACAGATTCATGATTTTCTTTGCATGGAAGACAGGAGTGGCTATGGGCTGGCAATATTAGGGTCTACCACAGTGAAATAGAATAATAATAGTCAGAATGTATTCATTGTTGAGTCCTGCCCCCAAAGCCACAGGCGCGAGGCCTTGCACCAAGACTGCAGAAGCGGAGCCCAGAACCAAGGTCACCTCCGAAGCTGACTGAGCCCCTTTCTTTTTTGTTATTTTTTTAGTTTTTTTAAAATTTAATTTTATTTAACTTTACAATATTGTATTGGTTTTGCCATATATCAAAATGAATCTGCCACAGGTATACATGTGTTCCCCATCCTGAACCCTCCTCCCTCCTCCCTCCCCATTCCATCCCTCTGGGTCGTCCCAGTGCACCAGCCCCGAGAATCCAGTATCGTGCATCGAACTTGGACTGGCGACTCGTTTCATATATGATATTATACATATTTCAATGCCATTCTCCCAAATCATCCCACCCTCTCCCTCTCCCACAGAGTCCAAAAGACTGTTCCATACATCAGTGCCTCTTTTGCTGTCTCATATACAGGGTTATTGTTACCATCTTTCTAAATTCCATATATATGCGTTAGTATACTGTATTTGGTGTTTTTCTTTCTGGCTCACTTCACTCTGTATAATAGGCTCCAGTTTCATCCACCTCATTAGAACTGATTCAAATGTATTCTTTTTAATGGCTGAGTAATACTCCATTGTGTATATGTACCACAGCTTTCTTATACATTCATCTGCTGATGGACATCTAGGTTGCTTCCATGTCCTGGCTATTATAAACAGTGCTGCAATGAACATTGGGGTACATGTGTCTCTTTCAATTCTGGTTTCCTCAGTGTTTATGCCCAGCAGTGGGATTGCTGGATCATAAGGCAGTTCTATTTCCAGTGTTTTAAGGAATCTCCACACTGTTCTCCATAGTGGCTGTACTAGTTTGCGTTCCCACCAACAGTGCAAGAGGGTTCCCTTTTCTCCACACCCTCTCCAGCATTTATTGTTTGTAGACTTTTGGATCGCAGCCATTCTGACTGGTGTGAAATGGTACCTCATAGTGGTTTTGATTTGCATTTCTCTGATAATGAGTGATGTTGAGCATCTTTTCATGTGTTTGTTAGCCATCTGTATGTCTTCTTTGGAGAAATGTCTATTTAGTTCTTTGGCCCATTTTTTGATTGGGTCATTTATTTTTCTGGAATTGAGCTGTAGGAGTTGCTTGTTATTTTTAAGATTAGTTGTTTGTCAGTTGCTTCATTTGCTATTATTTTCTCCCATTCTGAAGACTGTCTTTTCACCTTGCTTATAGTTTCTTTTGTTGTGCAGAAGCTTTTAAGTTTAATTAGGTCCCATTTGTTTATTTTTGCTTTTATTTCCAATATTCTGGGAGGTGGGTCATAGAGGATCCTGCTGTGATGTATGTCAGAGAGTGTTTTGCCTATGTTCTCCTCTAGGAGTTTTATAGTTTCTGGTCTTATGTTTAGATCTTTAATCCATTTTGAGTTTATTTTTGTGTATGGTGTTAGAAAGTGCTCTAGTTTCATTCTTTTACAAGTGGTTGACCAGTTTTCCCAGCACCACTTGTTAAAGAGATTGTCTTTAATCCATTGTATATTCTTGCCTCCTTTGTCAAAGATAAGGTGTCCATATGTGCATGGATCTATCTCTGGGCTTTCTATTTTGTTCCATTGATCTATATTTCTGTCTTTGTGCCAGTACCATACTGTCTTGATGACTGTGGCTTTGTAGTAGAGCCTGAAGTCAGGCAGGTTGATTCCTCCAGTTCCATTCTTCTTTCTCAAGATAGCTTTGGCTATTCAAGGTTTTTTGTATTTCCATACAAATTGTGAAATTATTTGTTCTAGCTCTGTGAAGAATACCGTTGGTAGCTTGATAGGGATTGCATTGAATCCATAGATTGCTTTGGGTAGTATACTCATTTTCACTATATTGATTCTTCCAATCCGTGAACATGGTATATTTCTCTATCTATTAGTGTCCTCTTTGATTTCTTTAACCAGTGTTTTATAGTTTTCTATATATAGGTCTTTAGTTTCTTTAGGTAGATATATTCCTAAGTATTTTATTCTTTTCATTGCAATGGTGAATGGAATTGTTTCCTTAATTTCTCTTTCTATTTTCTCATTATTAGTGTATAGGAATGCAAGGGATTTCTGTGTGTTGATTTTATATCCTGCACCTTTATAACCGTTGCCAAAAGCCCCTGGATTAACAAGCTTCCTGACTCCTGATTAAGCAAAGATGCCCACTCAGTAAACACCCTAGAGCACCTCGACCAATCCCCTAACGCCAATCTTCCAGCAGGAATTTTCTTTGTCTTGAGGCTATAAAAATTGGCTATTAACTCACAAAAATGCTCAACTCTCAGGAGTTGTCCGCCCACTGGGCTCGCAGGGCCCACTTTATCTCTGCTGTTTGTTCTTGATAAACTCCCTCCTTTCTGAAATGCCCTGTGACTGGAAATTCTCCTGCAACCCGTGCTTGGACTGCCTCAACGTTCATTATTGTTGTTATTCAGTCACTCTGGGTAGCTCACTTTACGATAACTAGCTTTCTGGCCAGGACACTCATCTGCACAGAATTAGGGAGATGATACAAGCACCGAGAAAAGGCCCAGTGCATTTTTTTTATTTGAAGAAATATATTTAGTTGTGTCTACATAGTTAGATGAAGGCCACATGATGTTCTGTTATAAGAAAGTGAAAACTGTGCTCAAATTCAGCCTCAACTGAAGGAGAAAGTTGAGGCTGTTTGGGGAGAGAATAGGTGGATGTAGAAGAGGCTACTGGAAACATCAATAACTTCCCTATGGAAAAGAATTGGGCTCATCTTTCCTCCTAGAACCAACCAACAGGCATCTCCTTCCTTTTATCTGCCAATGACTTGAACTGAAATTGGTGAAATAAAATGATGACTCTGACCTCAACACACAGACAAAATCAGCTCTCCAGCTCATTTCACTGACAATACCCCAGATTAAGGGTGTTTAGCCATTAAAAGGACTAAAAGTCTCATGTTTCAGCAGCTCTGAGAGAGAGATCTGCCCTGATGGACCACCCAAACTCAAACAGTGCCCCCCAACCCACTGTTACTCTTTTTCTGATTTTATTTAGTTATTTATTTGGCTGTGTTAGTTCTTAGTTTCAACACATGTGCTCCATCCAGGAGCACTCAAGGCTCAGCAGTTCTCACACAGTGACATGTGGTATCTTAGTTCCCGGATCAGGGATCAAACCCACATCCCCTGCATTGCAAGGCAGATTCTCAACCACTGGGCCACCAGGGAAGTCCCTCCCACTGTTACTCTTGAGTTCCTCTTCTGTTGTATTTTCCTCTGAGAACTTACCAGGATCTCAAATTACATTGCTGCTTGACTTCTTTATTGTCTGCTTCCCGCATGAGAAAGAAAGTTCCAGGAAGGGAGAAATGTTGTCTGTCTTGATCGCTGGTAGGTCCTCAATTCCTAGATGTATAGTAATTGCTAATTAAATATATGTTGAATGAACAAATAAATAAATACAGAAGTGGAAATTTAAATAACAGAGACAAACCATCTCTGTCTCAAAACTGGAAATCTTATCAGTGATGAGACAGAAACCTATTATCCTAACAGTATATTCATTAACATTTCATCAAATGAGAGAAGAGAAACTGTGAAAACTGTCATCCATGAAGCTGGGATGAGGGACTAAACTGCATACTGAGATTTAGACAAGTCTAAGCATGACCAGAGCTGTGACAAGCTTCACATGAGGGGCTAAAGCACCGCGGGGGACAGAATATGTCCTAAGCTTAGGCAGAGTTGACCCCAGGACAGAGCAGTGTTGAAGGAGCATTTTTGAGGCTGGCCAGGGTTCTGTTTCTCAGGGTTCTCAGGTTCTCCTACAATCATGATCTCATATCTGAGTTCTAGAGAGCGGGGACTAGGGTAAAAACCTAAACGGAACAGAACAGATTCAACAGCTGGTGCAGTGGACAACCAGCAACTGCATCTGGAATGGGAAAGGCTGGAGATACCAAGGACAGGCAGCACCATGGTCCCTTCAGAGACATCACAGACATCTTCATAAGGGAATAGGGGCAAAGCCTTCACTTAATATTAGCAACATTTTCCAAGTCAGCCACACCTTGGTTGGATATCAGCAACAGAGCCTTGAGCAGACATCCTTGGCATGATGGTGGCCATAATACCTCAGTGGCTGGAGACATCACCTAAACTGCTCAGAAAGGAGAAAATCAGTGGAGACAGCTGAGAGGATGAGCTCATGAGTACATGTTCAATAACACAGAATCCAGAACCCCAGAACAATAGGAGAGGAACTAAAGAATAAAAACATGGTTCGATACCTAATATCACAACTCTCTTTTACAGAAAGTCTTTCTACAGTTTTAATTGCCATAGTATGTGTACTTATCAAAATAAAGTGACCCAAATAAAACTAGGCCATCTTAAGGAACTCTCCGCTCACCTGAATCCAGGTGAGAAATGAGACCAATCCATTGACAAATTAGAAAGACACAGGCACATTCACAAATCTGACTGTAAGAGCATCAGATGAAAACAAGAGGTTGTTATGGGAAAATGCAAGAGATTCAGAGGTAGGTTTGACAGCTCTTATCCCAAATCAAAACTGTCTTAAAATTACTTTTAAAAATCATTCTTTCCCACTCCAACTGCCTCCAGCAGTGACTACAATGTCCCCACATGGGCCTCCAACCCAGGTCTCCCGTGTCTCAGCAGCTCCTCATTTCCCACCAGTCCCAGTGTCTCATTATTATTCCCAGCCCTTTGTTCTCTCTGTCTGCTTCCTTTCCTGCCCTCTCCACCCAAGGACAGGAGCTGAACAGCACTGAGCAGCCTTCCTCCTGCAAAGAGAGTATTAGCACTTATGGTCATTTTTCCTCTATCACAGAAATCAAAACCAGAGAAACTTTCCTCTGACAAAAGAATTAAAAATTAGATCCTTTCTAATAATTTATTTATTAAAAGGAAATGTACTTTTATAAGTGATACCAAAAAGAAGAAAATTGAGGTGGATGTAGGAGAAATAGGATACCTTGAAGCCAGAAATATAAAGCTTCTGGATATTCTCAAATCCAAAGGAAAAGGCTCCTTTGCATTTATACAGATTGGGGAAAGAGGAAAAAATGTAAAGCAGGAAATCAATATTAATGCAATATGTTTCTATAATTTACAGCTACTGCTGTTAATAGCAAAGGATATAAAATATGCTACATGCTCTAACTGGATTGCTCACAAAATTGTCTTTTTCCTCTAATCTCCCTGTCTAATTTGACCATACCCACCCCCCCATTCTTTCCAATCTAATTTATTCCACTTACCCTAGGCTCCAATCAGAGTAGGCATAATTGGTCTTAGTTTCTGTGCTATTCATACAATTTCTGCTTCCTCAGATGTTTCTCTTTTAAATCATCTGATAGTTTTACAATTGTTATAAAAATTTTATCTTTAATACTTTATTCAGCATTTTAAATTTTTTCCAAAAGATAAAGGAGATTTGAAGAGGAAAAAAGTCTTTTTTCACTTTCTTTTTCTTTCCTTTTTCTCCCTTTGAGCCTTTATAATTTCTATTTCAGCATCCCAAAAGTTGCAAATGGGTTTTTGAAAAGTGACTGAATTTAACCTCAGATTATTATAGGAAAATGACTAGTCATAAGAAAGCAGTGGACCTACATAGTGTAATTTGAGACTGTTGAAAGCTCTTTCACAAATATCTTCACTAACCTGCTCTATGACCTTAAATTCCTATTATGTAAGAGTATAAATCTTTTTAAAGCATTAGGTTTTCTCTTAAAATGAAACTATCCATGGAAAGGATAATGTCTCATTTCTCTGCTCAAAAATCATCCACTGATATCCCACTAGCTACTAAATAAATTCAAAGTTCTTCAACTGGTCATTCGGGGCTCTCAGAGGTACACTGCCGCTGTTAAGTCGCTTCAGTCGTGTCTGACTCTGTGCGACCCCATAGACGGCAGCCCACCAGGCTCCCCCGTCCCTGGGATTCTCCAGGCAAGAACACTGGAGTGGGTTGCCATTTCCTTCTCCAATGCAAGAAAGTGAAAAGTGAAAGTGAAGTCGCTCAGTCGTGTCCAACTCTTAGCGACCCCATGGACTGCAGCCCACCAGGCTCCTCCATCCATGGGATTTTCCAGGCAAGAGTACTGGAGTGGGGTGCCATTGCCTTCTCCATATATATAGCATGCTAAGTCACGGCAGTCGTGTCCGATTCTGTGCGACCCCATAGACGGCAGCCCACTAGGCTCCTCTGTCCCTGGGATTCTCCAGGCAAGAATACTGGAGTGGGTTGCCATTTCCTTCTCCAATGCATGAAAGTGAAAAGTGAAAGTGAAGCCACTCAGTCATGTCTGACTCTTCGTGACCCCATGGACTGCAGCCCACCAGGCTCCTCCGTCCATGGGATTTTCCAGGCAAGAGTACTGGAGTGGGGTGCCATTGCCTTCTCTGCAGAGGTGCACTAACCCTGACTTTTCAGCATCATTCTCACTACCCTGCCAACCCCGCTCAGAAACTCAGTATCCAACAGAATGACTACACTGCCTCCATCATCACACAGCCTTCTTGCTTGCATCTCTGTATGTCCTCTCCTCTGCTTATAAAGACACCAGTCACTGGCTTAATGACTCATCCTACTGTGGTATGACCTCATCTTAACTAATAACATTTGCAAAGGGTCTATTTTCAAATAAGGTCACATTCTGAGGTTCTGAGTGGGCATGATTTCGGGCGAACAATTTAACCAATTACATGCTCCAAAACTTAATCAATATGTATGATTTCACATCATGGTTTCATGAGGTTCAGGAATCCAGGAGTGCGGATGGTTCTGACTTAGGTTCCTACAAATTCACAGTCCAGTTGTTGGTCCTCAGGCCTCAGTTTCTCACTGCATGGGCTTGGTTCCATTGGCTGCCTGAGTTTCTTCCTGACAAGGAAGCTGACTTCCCCCAAAGTAGTGATTCAAGAGAGACTGAGAGCAAGAGGGACAGAGACAGAAAGAGAGAATATGAGCAAAGGAGTAAGAGTGCCCAAGGCAGAAACTGTGAGCTTTTATTACCAATGTCAAAAGTGACATACCACTACTATGCTGGATTCTTCTGGTCCCCCAGACTGTCCCTCATCATGAGAGGAGATGACACAAAGTCTCCTGGAAACC
Source organism: Bubalus kerabau (assembly GCF_029407905.1). Classification (NCBI taxonomy): domain Eukaryota; kingdom Metazoa; phylum Chordata; class Mammalia; order Artiodactyla; family Bovidae; genus Bubalus; species Bubalus kerabau. Next base: position 118,736,206 of record NC_073628.1, read on the forward strand.
ATGAGGCTGGGATCCTTGGGGGCCATGTTGGAGGCTGCCAGCCACAATAGTAATGCAACCCAATATATCATGAGAGCAATTTTAAAATGTATGTAAATTATTCCTTTATATAATGCAATTTCAGATTAATTTTGCATTGTATATTCAGAACTACTGACAATTCTAAATTTTTAAAGTATTATAGAGGACTTCCTCCGTGGCCCAGTGGTGAGGCTTCACCCTTCAGTGCAGGGGGCGCAGGTTCAATCCCTGGTAAAGATGCTAAGATCCCATATGCCTTGCAGCCCAAAACCCAAAACAAAATAGAAGCAATAGTATAACAAATTCAATAAAGACTTTTGAAATGGTCCACCTCAAAAAAAAAATCTTAAAAAATAATAAAAGTATTATAGAAATATGTCTCGAAGTTAATGACTAAAACAGACCCAAAACATAACAGATGCTCACTACACTCCCCTACAGGGCTGTTGCTAACTTCTCTGGACTCAGACTAGATGTGTCTTAACACTTCTTTGTACACTTCTTAGACCAAGAAGAACATCTAAATCTTCCCACATCTTCAAACCTAGCAAAATAAGCTAGTCATCCGGCAGAGTCCCGAGAAAGAACACACAAGAGGGGACATGGTGATATGAATGCAGATGAATGCTAGGTCTGGGATCCAAGAGCCCCTCAAATGAGGAGCAGTAAAAAGGGCCAGGGTAGCTGTGGGACCCACTGAACCCTAGGAGTCAGGAGAAGGACAAAAAAATGAACTTGCTGATACACAGCACCATGTTGTAGGGTTGAGCTTGTATGGCTGGCATTCTTGGGATTCTAGAAGTAGTGTATTTTCAACTAGTCTGTCTGTCTAGAACTCTGGTAGCCTCGGCTACACAGTGATGCCCAAGGTTGAGATCATGTGACTCAATCAGCCAGGCTTTCCTTAGGCCCAGCCAAAAGAAAGACACATTAACTGAGCTTGAAAAATAAACAACGCACAACCCCACTAAACTAATAGAACGTTAATGTTAACAATTCATGAATAACTAAGATTTGCACACCTTTTAAAGGTTGCACAACAGAGAAACTAGTTAATAAATTGTGAACACTTAGGCACAAGTAAGGAGAAGGAAATGGCAACCCAATCCAGTATTCTTGCCTAAAGAATCCTGTGGACAGAGGAGCCTGGTGGGATGCTGTCCCTAGGATCACACAGAGTCGGACACAACTGAAGTGACTTAGCAGCAGCAGCAGGCACAAGTAAAATAGCTGTCTCTGCTTCCACAACTGCTATTAGCACTGCTTGACTTTTCTCTGAATCTTTAACATCTGGGCCTGGTACTCCTACTCAGTGGCTTCTCTGTAGCTTGCAGTTTGTACTTCTTTGTTAATTGCAGTAAGCTGGCACGGATTGCCCTTAGGAAAGAATTTCATTTGTGCCTGTACATTCAATGCCAATCCTAGAAAAACCCTTAGGTTTCTAAACCTTTGTTTTAAAGAAAATAGCTTTGTATTTTAAAGCTTTCTCTGCAGAATGCTTACCAGTATTCACCAGAAGTAACCCTATCTTCACCTAGGGGTAGAGCAAAGTCTATGACAACCCCCAAGGCCAATGCTAAGGTGCTCCTCCATTGAAATTTCCATTCAGCTGCAATCCTTCCCAGCAAAGCCAGAAAGTAATGCACTCAATGTTAAAGAAACTCTTGCAGCCATCTGCATGGTCATCCTTACAAAGTGAGAAGAAATCTGGGGAAGGAGCCCAGCCACAACAGCCTGTGCATTGCAGCAGGTCCTTGAACTCCAGGGGCCCTACAGCCAGGCCTGAGTCTTCTAATACAGGAGTTCATTATCTTGGACCCTCCTGGCTGAAGCTGGCTTCTTGGATCCCTGGGACCAGGTACCTTCTTCTAGAGGTTGAGACAGTAAAAGATGAATATCCCATTGGCTCTTCCCTCTCTCTTGCTCCAGTATTTCCCATCCCAGCCCAGCAACTGATGGTAAGAGTTAACTTTTATGGGATGATTACTATGTGCCAGAAACCCCATCTAAGCAATTTCCAGGTATCTCTCATTTAAGAAATGACACTTTGGTTAAGAGGATGAATTCAAGTCAAAGTGCCTGAGTTCTGCTTTACCACTTCCTAGCTGTGTGACCCTGGATAAATGAGTTAATCTCTCAGAGCTTTAGTTTCTTCATCTGTAGAATGGGCTAATAATACCCATACTTCACAGGATCAGTGAGAGAATTATGTGAGTTAATATAGAGAGAGTATGTAGAACAGTAGATTATAAGTATTGGATTGAAGATCGTTTATGATGAATTCTGTTTTTTATGATTTGAAGTTTTTCTCTTTCTGACATTTCAAGGCAATAAAATTGACATTCTGCTTTTTATTCATCCTCATAAAATGTGAGCAATTTCCAAATAGAACCTTTACTTGAGAAACTCATGACCTAAATGGAATTAAACAACTAAAAACTCAATGCTAAACAGTGGAGGCCAGAACAGCATTGTAAAGCAATTATCCTCCAATAAAAATATATATTAAAAAGCTAAATACAGGCTATTTTGTTGAATAGTACTAATCTTAGAATACCAAATAATCCTATAAAAATGGGAATTCTGACATATATTCTATATTTCTCCACTTTGTATTTTAATTTATTTAATTTTATAAAAAAAAATTTTATAAGTACTTGTAGCTTCTGAAGGCATATAGTTTTCTCTAAAGGAATTCAGCTAATATATCCCATTATTATAACACTGACATTCTTTCACTATTTGAAATTCCTTAGGAGTGTTTTTATATATAAAATTATAGTTCTCACAGTCATGTTAGTTTTTCCAGAATTTTACTCTTGCAAAAATATATGCTTACACTTAGTTTGACTGAGAGATTTAAGTGAGTAAAATGCATAAAAACATTTTTTACTCCAAGTTACATCTAAACTAAAAATTACCTTTATTTGAATGTTTTAATATCTCGGTATTTCAACATTAATAAGAAATCTGAATAATATGATGTGTTCATTTTACAGATTCTGTTATGCTGATATTTTATGATGGTAAATAAGTGATTGCACAATCACTACTCACACTCAAGCTCACAGACATCAGAAATGATACTGATACAGACATACACATATCAGGGCTTCGGAGAATAAACCTGAACCAAAGGTGAATAGCATGTTTGGCTAAACACCAAAGTCAAGGCTTCAGTGCGTTTCTAATATATTAGAATAGTCTTCAGTCATGAAGGATGATAATTTATAATATAAAGATATGGGGAAATGCTCTGGATAACTCCAAAGTACATAAGACAATATATTTAATTATATACATAATATTAATACGATCCAAAGCATTTCCATCTGAACTCTTTAGATCCTGAAGAATAGAGACTCACCCTAGCAAGCACAGGTAAAAGAAGTTTCATGTAAGGGTTAACACTGGTCAATACAAAGAGTATCAGTGAAATCCAAACACTGAAACTTAACAAAGCTAAAGAAGAGGAAGAAAAAGCAGAAGGGTAGATGTGCCAAAATCCTCATCTAATATGGCAGGGTATCAGGAAATAGTGTCTAAAGTTGTCTGAACCAGGAAAGATGTAAGGATTATCTTTCTGAAGATTCAACAAAGCAAACCAACAAAAGAACTAACAATAATTGCATTAAAATTAGAAGAGGAAGAGAACAGTATAATATTCCTTCTTAATAGGGGGTACTCAATAGATGTATCCTAAAATAACCAATCACAAATTAGCAGGGCCAGTATATTATGTAGAAACAGAAAGGTAACTATTAAAAACACTAAAAACAGAGTCACTGAAAGATGGTTGTCTCTGGCAAGTGGGAATGGAATGAGACAAGCCACTGTGGCCTCTTTTACAAGGCTTGCTGCATGATTTTTTCAGGTCAAGGTTCAGGTATTACCAGGATAAAAAATTTCACATGGAATGGCTAATTGTATGGGAGACTTTCTTTCCCTTGGGCGTTTATGTCTGCACAGATGATAAAGATGTTGGCTTGTCATAACTTCATCTCTCTTCACCCCAGAATACCTTGAGAGGAAGGAAAGTGGTCTGGGTGGGTGAGGTCCTGACAGATTTCTTCCACATCAGAAGGCAGCTCTGCTTCCACCTCTGTCCGGTCTCTCCCTTTCACTCGTTATGTTAATTCTGATTACCGGCAAAAGTGGGAAGCTTCCATTTTTATTTAAAAATCACATTGTGTCTCCAAAGACAGTACAGCGAAATTGTTTCTCATTTACATTTCGTTAACTCCCTCAGTCACATAATAATTCATTATTCTGTGAAAATGTGCATTAGTCTATAATATGAATGGCTTCAAAAAGCAGCATTCTTAAGAAATATAATGTCCTTCCTTACCACAGAAGTCAAACTCTGATAAAATAACATTAACATACTGATAAGCAAATTTTGCACATCAAAAATTTTATATAGATTTAACACTATTTTCAGCTTTTGTTTAATGAATATTAATTTGGAAAGCTATGAAATAATAGGTAATTATAGCTTTACAAGAACACATATTGACATGGAGTTTAAAAGACGGTGAAAGGTGCCTTGTGCTTGCAGTGAGTTTATAATTTAAACACAAAGAAAAATTTTAAGGCTGCCAATCAAATATTCATCAGAAGAAAGAATTTACGGAGTATCTCACTTCCTCAGGGCACGTAGGCAAAGGAGACCCTAAAAATAACATAGGGCAGGTATGGCAGACCGCGTTTAGGCAAAATCCAAACACACCCAAAAAGGGCTGAAGGAGAAAAAAGTTTCCTGAGCTTGAAAGCAAAGCCAACAGGATATAAGGGTCAGGTTTGGAAAAGACAGGGAGGACCGTCTGCAAAGGCCTTAGAAGTAGGGAAAAAATGGGCAAGCCCAAGAGATTGAAATAGTTCCCCACCCTTTCTTTTAGCGTCTTTTTCTTAACGTGAGCAGTCCTCCACTATCTTCAACCCTGACTCATGATAGAACCCACGTCACTCTTGCTGTCCATAAGAAAATCAATCAGGCTAATGGGTAGAGCGTTAACGGGTTATCCTTCTTAAGCAGGGTTTTAACATGCTTTAAAACTTTCTGGAATGCTACAACTAACCAGTCCCATTCCGTGAAATTCTGAGACTTTGATTCAGTCCCAGAAAACTGTATTTTTAACCAGCACTATAAGCAAGTCTGATGTGACCCATCCCCTGACCCACATTTGAAAATTACTGCATTGCACTGAAAGACAGAGGGGTTAGAGAAACCTTCACTTCTCTCTGCTGCAGGAAAATCCACCAGGGCAGGTCTTCTGCAGAATCTCTGTCCCGCATTCTCTCTTCCCGTCCTCACCCATGACTTGCTTTGAAAAATTCTCAAGGATCTTTAATTGTCCGTTCATTTCCAATCACAGGCACTAATCCTTTGGCAAGCTGGCAGTTCCTTCACACCCACTCAGAGATATTTGTAGCCTCTGGAGATCTTAGACAGGTGCTAACCCAGTAATCCTTCATCTAAGAGATTTGACTTCATGCTAGTATTTTTAATTTCTCCAATTTGTTGCTTGTGGTTGACTGACTGGCAGTTGGATTCCATCCTGATTTCTTGTTGACCTGATACCATAAAGTCATTTCCTTCTGCTTATTCCCCAAGCCTTGTGTCACGCATCTGGGCCCATCCCACCCCAAAGAGAGAGGGTAAACCTATCAGTGGAACAGCTGATCCATGACCTTAGAGCTAGAAAAGATGGGAAAGTCTTTGTACAGATCGAGATTCTTGAAATTACTGCTGAAAAAAATCCTCAATCTGCCCTTTTTTCCCCAAAATCCATCCCAATTAAAGTTTACTACTTGTTCTCAGCAAGTAGTAAATGAGTAAAGTTCTCAATGAGCACAAACACAGGTAGTGAAACTGCATGCCAGTCCTCAGCGGTGAGATGGTCACTCAGGTGGTCTAGCATATGCTCATGGTTAACAGATTGTGGCTTAAATGCAAACACAAATTTACTGAAAGCTACTTGAGAATGTCTTTAGACTTCTAGGGTTCTACAGATCAGTTTGAAAACACCAGTATAATAGACTTCTTATCTCTGCCACTTGGTGCCTATGGGACCGTGTTATTGGTACCTAATCTCTCTGAGCCTCACTTTCAACTCAAGCAGATTGCTCAATAATAGGCTGCAGTACAGAGGATGCCCGATGGCTCAGTGGATAAAGAATCTGCCTGCAATGCGGGGCATGCAGTTTGATCCCTGGGTTGGGAAGATCCCGTGGAGGAGGGAAATGGCAACGCACTGCAATATTCTTGCCTGGAGAAGCCCAGGGACAGAGGAGCTGGCAGACTACAGTCCAAACGGTCGTAAAGAGCTGGACATGATTGAACTACTAAGCACGAAAAGCAGAGGATGAATTGCGTAAGGGAGACGGTGAATCGGAAAGACGAGTTGGAAAAGGGATGAGACTAGATCACTAGCAGTGGGGATGAACAAGGCTGAGAGCAGAAAAGGGATGAGACTAGATCGCTAGCAGTGGGGATGAACAAGGCTGAGAGCAGAGAAGGGATGAGACTAGATCACTAGCAGTGGGGATGAACAAGGATAACTCCAGAAGACTAATAAAGAAAGAACTGACATCTGTGACTGACCTGCATGTTTTCCTCAACTATACTCCCAGGATATTAACAGGGGTGTGTGAAAAGTGTGATTCCATCTTTGAAGAAACCTGGGGGATGGGGATTTCATAGGGGTTAGATAGTTTCATAGGGGTTAGTTAGAGCTAGCAAGTAAGATTTATGGAATAAGATTTATCCTAGGATTTATCCTAGGATTTCCTAGGTTATCTTATAGCCCAATTTCTTCAAAGTTGAAGAAATTATGCTACAGTGTGATTGACAAATATGGATGTGCTGTAACAGAAAAAAAGAAAAGCTGCTTGAGTAGACATCCCTGACAAACAAAAGAGCCTTTGACGATAAAAGTGGGATGGCAGCTATAGCAAAAAGAACCACAGTTTCCTCACCCTGGCAACTCCAAAGATGATTTCCTGTAGCACATACCTCAGGTGGAGTCCTGGCTAGACAGCCAGTTGTTACTGTGGCTTCCCAGAAATTACCAAGTGAAGCCATCAACGGCCTAATATAACCAAGTTGAAAGGTCAAACTAGGAACTTAAAATACCCAATATATGGAACACATAGGAAACCCAAACTCAGAAGCAAGTGCATCTCGTGGTTCTAATAGTCTGCTCTGAAAAAGGATTTAAACATCAAAGGTGTGAGTGAGGTAAATGGATTTAACAACAGAATATGATCAGATATACAAATGCTGTGGTTATAGGCAGTGACTCCTCACAGTGTCTGATAACAGGTGTTTTATAGTGTTTTCTGTTAATTAAATCTCAACACAATTTTGTGGCAAGATTATTTGTCTTGTGTTTCAGACAGTCCCAAGTGCATTGGGTAAGAAATTATATACCATGCTCAATATTCCAGGAAATGAATTACCTGGGGGGATTCAGTGAAGATTGCAGAATTATGCTGCTGCCTTTTAATATCCATCTGCTATTTTTTTCATTGGTTTTGCTGACTGTTTAAACTTGCTAGCTGACACAGGACGTCAGGTATGAAACGTGTAAGGAATTTTGGTGGGATAAGACAGATACAACTAGCACATAGGGGTTAGGCTACGACTGGGATTTGGGTCCAGGTGCAAGCCTGGGCCAGGACAAGACTGGGACAATGCACTGGAGCGAGTCTTACCCATTTCTCTAAGCTGAGGCCACACTGAAGCACCAGGAAGCTGGAGACAGCTTGAAGACTAAGGAAGCAAAGCAGATATTGCTAAGGATGATGTCAAGGGTCAGCCACGGGTCAAGGTAAGGAGGAAAGTAATGAAGACAGAGCAACACTGTCCAATAACATTAGGAGTATATGTAGTCACAACACTGACAGACTAACAGAGATGCATGAAACCAATAGTATTCTATTTAATGGCATGGCTAGAACAAAAGACAGCCTGAATACCAAATTATTTATTTTGGCTTCAGATTTGGGTAAACAATAAACAGATCAGTCACAATATAATTGGGCTTCCCAGGTGGCTCAGTGGTAAAGAATCCACCTACCAATGCAGGGGATGTGGGTTCAATCCCTGAATCAGAAAAATTCCCTGGAGAAGGAAATAGCAACCCACTCCAGTATTCTTGCCTGGGAAATCCCATGGACAGAGGAGCCTGGTGGATTTCAGTACATGGGGTCACAAGAATCAAATATGACTGATCGACTAAATAATAACACCACCACCACATATATAAACTGATTCTCTACATTCATAGATAGGTATTGATTTGACAGGAAGCTGAAGAATTCAATCCTAATAGTTATGGTTATTGTTTTTAATGCCTGGTTTATGATACATGCAGCAGAAAAAGCTTTATGATGTCCAGACATCACACCTGAGAGGAAGGTGTTATTGCCAGTTAAAAAGATCAGAATTTGCTCATCTATAAGCCACAGAGAAAATAATTGAAGGAATCTTGGTCTTGTCACAAACATGTTTTCAATAACTTGGTATTCCTACATCCTTCTCTGACTTTGTAGTTGATCCAAATAATTTCTCGAGCATTTTAATGTTGTCTCATTATAAGGTGTGGTTTTGTAAGAATTAGGCTTGACCAAGATGATCTCTCGGTAATAGAATCTACTAATATTAACTAAGGAGATGAGGGAATTGACCTAAATACCCAAGTTAGGAAACAAATACTTAACTTTGTATTGTCAGCACTCAGAGGATGTTGTGAGGCTCAGAGCCTATGATCACTCAGTGTCAAGTCAATAAAAGATCGGGGCTTACTGCAAGTTGAACTTAGTATTTTCTAAGGCAATGCTGTTCATGGAAATATGTGAATCACTAATAGGGATTTCCCTGGTGGCTCAGATGGTAAAGCATCTGCCTACAATGTGGGAGACCCAGGTTCGATCCCTGGGTTGGGAAGATCCTCTGGGGAAGGAAATGGCAACCCACTCCAGTACTCTTGCCTGGAAAATCCCATGGACAGAGAAGTGTGGCTACAGTCCATGGGGTTGCAAAGTCAGACACCATGGAGCGACTTCACTCACTTCACTAACATGCTAATATGAGCCACATACACAATTTTAAATTTTCTAGTGGCCACATTGGGCTTCCCTGATAGCTCAGTTGGTAAAGAATCCACCTGCAATGCAGGAGACCTGGGTTTGATCCCTAGGCTGGGAAGATCCCCTGGAGAAGGGAAAAGCTATCCACTCCAGTATTCTGGCCTGGAGAATTCCATGGACTGTATAGTCCACGGGGTCTCAAAGAGTAGGACATGACTGAGCAACTTTCATTTTTTTTTCCACTTTCAGTGGCCACATTAAAAAAGGTAAAAAGAAAGAGGTGAAATTAATTTGCATGATACATTTTAATATAGCCAAAATGTTATAATTTTAACACATACTCAATATTTTAAAATTATTAATTGTACATTTTACATTCTCTTTTGTTACACCAAGTTGTTGAAATTCAGTATGTATTTTACGCTGAAAACATGTCTTAGTTCAGACTAGCCCTTAACTATTGAGTTAAGGACTCAATAGCCCCATGTGATTAGTGGCTACCATAAGGCCAACAGAGTCCTAAGATCTCAAATGGGTAGTGAAGTTCAAATAGATAGGGAAAAAACACTTAATGAATATATTGTACAACAAATTAAGCTTTCAAAAACATCAAACTGTTTTAACATATATCATATGACACAGATATTATAAGTATCTATGTCAATAGACATATTATAATTATCTGTAAGTAAAGTCTCTGCTTTATTGTTTAAAAAGAAAGGGTTTTTTGTTTGTTTCCAAATTAAGAAAAGGTATCCATTAGTTAATTTTTGTGGTAGAATGCTTCAATCCAACGGGATTTGAAGACCGATGCTTTGGAATAACATGGGTCACACACAGCTCCAAAAACAATGAAACGAGCACAAATTTGATGGGGACAGGGAGGGAGAGAAGGAAGGAGAAAGGAAAGAAAGGAGGAGAGGCGGGTTCTTTGACAATGACAAAGGACCTGGGGGAGGGGCTTCATCTCCACTGCATTTTGCCAAGAGCCAGTCCTGATATTAAAGACGTTTATGGCTCTATACAGCTTTATTGCACTAGTTTGCAATTATTTATCGCTCTGCTCTTTTTATTCACAAGAGACACATCTGAAAGTGTGTCTCAGCTATTTATTCTGATCACCTTGATGACTGATACAGATCACCATGGTCTGCCCCACACAAAAGTATGGGCAGTGACCTACAAATGTCCTTTCTGCCCCCAAATGCCTCCTCCAATTCCCACAGTGATGCCTGAAATCCACAGAGAGGCTTCCTGTGGGTAGAGAGGATTTCCCAGATTTCAGGCATTTGATTGATTATGTTGGTCATTATTTCTGCCAAATCTGTGTGTGCTGTGCTGTGTTTAGTCGCTCAGATCAGATCAGATCAGATCAGTCGCTCAGTCATGTCCGACTCTTTGCGATCCCATGAACTGCAGCACGCCAGGCCTCCCTGTCCATCACCAACTCCCGGAGTTCACTGAGACTCACGCCCATCGAGTCAGTGATGCCATCCAGCCATCTCATCCTCTGTCGTCCCCTTCTCCTCTTGCCCCCAATCCCTCCCAGCATCAGAGTCTTTTCCAGTGAGTCAACTCTTCACATGAGGTGGCCGAAGTACTGGAGTTTCAGCTTTAGCATCAGTCCCTCCAGTGAACACCCAGGACTGATCTCCTTTAGAATGAACTGGTTGGATCTCCTTGCAGTCCAAGGGACTCTCAAGAGTCTTCTCCAACACCACGGTTCAAAAGCATTAATTCTTTCGTGCTCAGCTTTCTTCACAGTCCAACTCTCACATCCATACATGACCACTGGAAAAACCATAGCCTTGACTAGATGAACCTTTGTTGGCAAAGTAATGTCTCTGCTTTTGAATATGCTATCTAGGTTGGTCATAACTTTCCTTCCAAGGAGTAAGCATCTTTTAATTTCATGGCTGTAATCATCATCTATATCATTACCAAAAAGTAAAACCTACACAATTTGCCATAAAAAAAAACATTCTAAAGATACAAACACCACCATTACACTCTACAGTGTTACATACATAACACTCCAAATGATCACGCCTAGCACCAGTGGTAAAAGACCACTTACTAGGAAATAAACGGGTTAAGAATTTCCAAATACTTTAAAAGGTGACTGAAAAAAAATATGAATATCGTAGAGCAGAGGTAGCATTCATAAATAGCTAGGAAAGCCGCTTGAGGAGGGAATCTGGTTTATGTTAGCATTCTCATCTTTACTGTGCCTAAGAATCACCTGGGAAGCTTATTTAAAATATAGGTTTCTAGGTCCCACAGCAGATTTCATAGATTTAGCAGAACTGGGTTGGGTGTGGATATATGCATTTTAATCAAATTCCTCAGGTGGTTTGGATGTAGTCGGTCTGCAAAGCACCCAAGAAATCCTGGGATGCTGTACTGCAACCCAGTAAGAGATGTGAAGCTAAGTCACAGACAACAGTGCCCTGGGGCAGCAGTGGGACCTAATACAGAGCCGATGCACAGGGGCTGGGCTTGGGGAGGGAGAGATCTGAAGGCAGCGCCATCAGTTCCGCTGTTCTGTAGAATGTCCCTTTCCAGATGACCAGAGCTTAATGCAACCATCTATTCAGTTCAGTATAAACCCAGCAACAACATCACTTCAATAGTTATAAATAAATCATATACATCAGCCCTGGATGGAATCTCTCTGCGGGTGTCTCCTGTTTTCCCTCTCTCAGAGAAGATAAAGGTCATGTGCTTATTTAGGGTATTAGGAATTTATATAAAGCTTCCACTTGATCATGACAATCTACATGAAAGATGCGAAATTTCAGGTTGACATAAAAAGGATGGGAAGAGAGTATGTGCTTGAACTTTTCCAGCAAAGTGAATGAATCAGAATGGATCCTATAGGAAAAAAAGTCATTCCCAACAAAAGCCCTCCAGGGCCAGAGATAGAAAAACCTCAGCAGGGGCCTGTCTGCAATTCGAGATACTTTCTGGTTTCCCCTTATCTCACATCAAATATTATGGTTGCTGTGTGGGACGCTTCTAAGATGGTGCCCAGTGAGGCCTGCCCCCTGGTATCCATGCCCTTGTGTAATCCCCTCCCCTGCAGTGGGGTCAGAATCCAGTGACTTCCTTCTAATTTATAAAATAGGGCAAAAGTGATGGGATGTGCCTCTGAGATGATGATAATGGCGCCTGTGTGCTCAGTCCTGTCTGCCTCTTGCATCCCCATGGACTGTAGCCCATCAGGTTTCCAGACAAGAACAGTTGAACTGGTTGTCATTTGCTTCTCTAGGGAGGCTTCACAACCCAGGAATTGAACCTATGTCTCCTGCATTGGCAAGCATGTTCTTTACCAACGGAGCCACCAGGGGAGCCACCTCTGAAATGAGGTTCCACAAAAGTGATTTCCATCTTGCTCATGCTCTCTCTCTGGCTCTTCCTGCTTGCTCATTCTGATGAAACAAACTACCATTTTGTGAGATGCCCTGCAGAGAGGTCCATGTGGCAAGAGACTGAGGGGTTATATCAGTTCCTATGGCTGCTGTAACAGATGAGCACAAACTTGGTGGCTTAAAACAACAGAAATGTATTCGCTCCATTCTGGAGATTGGAAGACTGAAACGAGTTTCACTGACTGTAATCAAGGTGTCAGCAAAGCTGTGGCTTCCTCTGGAGGCTCTAGGGGAGAATCCTTTCCTTGGCACTTCCAGCCCTGGTGGCTGCCAGCATCCTTGACTTGTGGCTGCATCACTCCTATCAACAGCTCTATGGTCACATTGCCCCCTCCTTTCCTGTGTCGAGTCACCCTGTGCCTCTCTTTCGTAAGGATACTGCTGATGGCTTTAAGGAACCACCTAGAGAGCCCAGGAAAATCTCCTCATCTCAAAAATCTTAATCTAGGATTTCTCTGGTGGTACAGAGGTAAAGAATCCACCTGCCAATGCAAGGGACGTGGGTTTGGTCCCTGGGCTGAGAAGATCCCACATGCCACAGGGCAGATAAGCCCATGTGCCACAACTACTGAGCCCTTGCACCTAGAGCCTGAGCTCTGCAATAATGACAGACCCACACACCGCAACAGAGAGTAGCCCCCATGTGCCACAATTAGAGAAAGTCCTCACTCAGCTACCAAGACCCAGGGCAGTCAAAAATAAATAAATAATTTTTCAAAGCCTTAATCTCATTCACAAAAACTTATCATATGGTAAATTTTATATTATGTACTTTACTACAATTTTTTTTTAAATTTTAAGGTCAAAGTCAAAGTGTTAGGTGCTCAGTTGTGTCCGACTCTTGGCACCCCATGGACTGTGGCCTGCTAGGCTCCTCTGTCCATAGGATTCTTCAGGGAAGAATACTGCAGTGGGTTGCCATTCCCTTCTCCAGGGGATCTTCCCGACCCAGGGATCGAACCCAGGTCTCTCACATTGCTGACGGATTCTTTACCACCTCAGCCACCAGGGAAGCCCAATTTTTTTTTTTTTAATTTTAAGATAACATACACATATTTCAGAGACTAAGACCTGATGTCTTTGGGAGCCACGATTCCACCCACTACAGGTGATTCCTAGCCCACAACTAGAGAAGCACTGAAGCCAGTTCAACAGTCAGTGAGGAACTCAGTCCTGCCAAATGACCACTTGAGTGAGCTCAGAAGCAGATCCTTCCCCAGTCCAGCCTGGAGATGACTACAGTCCAGATGAAGCCCTGAAGACAGTCTGCAGAGACTCAAGCCAGAGAACCCAACTAAACTGTGCCCAGATTCCTGAGTCACAGAAGCTATGAGATAATACAGGCTCCTGTAACCAAGTTTGGGGGTGCTGCTACACAGCACCAGGTAACTGACAGTTGCTTTGTCCAGGCTTGTAGGACGTCAATTCATTACACTGTATTCACATCTATCACATGAGAACGGAACCAAAACTGTTTTGCTGATGGAGGCCACCTAAGCCCACAGGCTGCAGTGAGGAAAAGCCCACTTTCTGCAGGACCTTAAACAAGGTCTCTGCGACTTTGTTTCCACTTGTGTTAGATGGAGTTAATGATACTCTCCCAATAGTATTGTTGATAATACTTCATGACATATGTAAAGCAACCTCTTCAGGATCTGGCATATAGTAAGTGCTCAATAAATAGTAGTCTATGTACTATTTTTACATGCCTTAAGAAAACATATGTGGTCTTCCCAGGTGGCTCAGTGGTAACGAATCTGCCTACCAATACAGGAGACACAGGTTCAATCCTTGGGTTGGGAAGATCCCCTGGAAGAGGAAATGACAACCAACTCCTGGGAAATCTCATCGACAGCGAAGCCTGGTGGGCTACAGTCCATGGGGTTGCAAAGAGTTGGACACGACTGAGTGACTAAGCATGCATGCATGCAATAAACCATGTATTTTAAAACAAAATAGAATTAAGTATATTTTAGCATTGCAGATGTTTTAAATGAAAATATTTTTTCTCCAAGGCCAATGACTTGGTGGTCCGTTAAAAAAAAAAAAAAATCTAATATCTCCTATAATGGATTCTCTCATCTCCATAAGCCATACCAGCTGTACTCTGGGCACCCTTTTGACAGTTGATCCTGTTTGAAACATTAAAAACAGTTAATATAAAATATGGACTCAGGAAAGGAAGGAATCGATAAAGAAATCAAGACCAAATTGTTTCAGCTGGAGTCAGTGAACCATTTCTTGACAGAGAGAGATGATGCAATCACTTACCAGGAGAAAACTAACAAAGGACCTTGAAACCAAGTATGAGTCTGGGAAACTGCTCAGCGATGGATGGCAGGTCGATTCAGGTGGCAGGAACAGAATGAAGAGGTGGTAACATCCCTTGGAGGGCGGGGGAGATCATTTCAGAAGCAGTCTGTGGGGAAAAAGGCTGAAGGTTAATGATAGGGGACTCTGAAAGATGTGGAAGCCAGAGAGTTATGGTGACATTCTCTCTCTTTTGCAAAAGGTTTGATCTAGAGTCTCATCCCTGAACTTGATCAGCACTTAACCTCTGCTCTCTCCTCATCCCCGAAATAAGGAATCATCTGGATCATCTCCCGGGTCTCTTTTAGCTGACATTCACAGCCACTGCCCATGTGAAAATGGATTATTCCCTCACACATATGCTCAGCTTACCGATGAACGGTGAAATTCGCTGGGGACAGTCAGCTACTACTCAGCTTCACTTTCTGCTCTTTTTCTAGTGTAAGTTATTATTCATTTAGGAGGAGAATCAGCACTTAATATGTGAGAGAAAAAGCACCCGAGAGATGGCTTTCCAAGGGCCTCTGCACAGCCTGGGAAAACAATTTATCTTCCTCCTAATGCTGACAATAAGAGTCACTGGGGCTTCCCTTGCAGGCTCAGGTGGTAAAGACTCTGCCTGCAAGGCAGGAGACCCAGGTTCAATCCCTGGGCTGGGAAGAGCCCCTGGAGAAGGGAATGGCTACCCACTGCAGTATTCTTGCCTGGAGAATCCCCACAGACAGAGGAGCCTGGCGGGCTACAGTCCATGAAGTAGCAAAGAGTCAGAGATGACTGAGCAACTAACATTTTCACTTTTCACTTTCAACGCTGACAGTAAGAACCACTGCGGCAGCTGACCTTGAGTACTGAGAAGGAAGACTGAGGTGGTTTGGATGGAGGTGGTTACGGCACCAACAGTCATGTCCATACACACACGTTTTCTGGAGTTCAGGGGCATTTGTTTTCTTTTTAAAGGAGAAAGAAAAAAGTAAGTCATATTGTTTATTGCTTTTCCAAAATATTTTATATTTACTAGCTTTTTATTTGTGTCAGAGATTAATATGCATGGGAAAAGGAGGTGCTGAGAGTGTTTCCTTGTTATCTCCATGTTTCCAGGCCTCCCCTTCTTCCATAAGCATAGAGGCTGTCTCAGCAGCCCTGGTTTATATATACAGACACTGACGCTTCCATTCCTGTCAACCTTGACCTCTGCCTCCTTGCACCTACCTCCCAGTCACCCAGCCAGCGGGCAGCCAAGCACAGGCCGCCCCCCAGAAGGCTTTGCAGTTACCTGGCAACAGTGACAATCTGCGAACAGGAAACAAAACAGCAGCAGACACCAGAAAGAGCAGCTTCATCCAGAATCTAAAAGAGGGAACAAGAAGGGAGGCAAATGGCTCTTTTTATCAATGGTTTTTTATCCCCGCCTGTGCTGTTCTCCTGAATCCCCAACTCCCAATTTCTATCATCACCTGGTAAAAATAGCCTCCAATTGGAGAGTTTCATAAGAGCCATAGAGACTCACATGGAAGAGTGTACTTGGGTAGACTCAGTAATCACTCCCTCCCTTAACCCCAGTGTGGAATGCTCAGGAGTTAATCAACCTAGTTTCCATCTGGGCACCTGCTGTGTTTCAATCCAAGGATGTATTTTGACCATCTAATTATCTTTCCAAGATAACATCCGAAATTCTGTGTACTGAGAAGCACTGACAAGCAATTATCTCACATCTTGCCTCCTTAACCGTAATTCTACAGTGAGTAGTCTTTGGTGGGGGTGGGGGTTGGGGGGTGGATAAGCATAGTAGCTAACAATAGCTAACATTTACTGAAAGCTTACTCTGTTCCAGCCACCGCTCTGAACACTTTAAACTTTCGAAACAGTCCAATGAGATCAATATTATCATTATCTCCATTTTACTGATGGAAAAACTAGGGGTCAGAATGACTAACTGTCAAACGTCATACATCCATTAAGAGCAAGGCCAGGATTTAAATTTGCTTCAGTGTTTGAACTCATGTTCTGAATCACCTCGTTAGGTAAATGAAAGCTGGAGACTGTAGGATTTGCTAAGAGGGAGCTTGCCTGAATGGTAAGACAGAGGTGAAAAGCAGAAACTGTAAGAGTCAGTGGATAAAAATTAATTATGCTACAGTCATCTAATAGAATATGATAATCAAAACTTACTCCTCCATTAAAGTGGGATTGTGTAATTATAGGAGAGGCTGATCAACCCTCTCAGCAGAGTTCTGGGAACTACGTAAACTCCCACAAGTCGCAGAGCATATAAATGTCAACCTACAGGGAATGACCCCTGAGGACTCTGTCATCCTCATCTTCTGCGATTTGATGGGCAAAGCAACATGGGCCATGTGAGTCAGCACAAACAGAACGGGGTGTGGAATGAGATGACCAAGTCGCGGGTTGCTTGTCCACACGCTTTGTGATCTCAAAGAAGTCCATTCCATAAACATTCACAGGGCTTACATGTTGCACAGCAAGTGCTGATGTAAGGACTGAGGAAGTAGGAAATCCCAGCCACGCATCATGTGCTGAAGTGGGGTCACAGGCTCAAGGAGCAGGGAGAATTGTGAACAGTTTCCAACATTTTCCATCTCTCTAGACTGAGATGACTAATTGCAACTTCTCCTGTTGTTGTGAGCATCCAACTAGATAATGGCTGCAAGAAGGACTTACGGACTGCAAGAAAGGCATGCAAAGTTAGTACTGATTATCAATGTGAAGATTGAGCTCTTAAAATAATTCACAGATATTATTATCATGGCTATTACCCTGCATGACTTGACCCCTGCCATCCTCTCCAACTTTATTTCTTACATGCTCCCAGTTTCTCTTCTTCTTTGCACAGGCCAGAACTATCCTTGCCTTAGGGTCTGCACTGTCTGAGATGTCCTTACTCCAGTCATCTGGATGGCTCATTCTGGAAGGACCTACAGAGGTCCTTCCTACTCATCCTATCTAAAACATAGAGAACATGTGGGACATCCCTAGCGACCCAGTGGTTAAGACTCTGTGCTTTCAATGCAAGGGGCATGGGTTCAATCCCTGGTCAGGGAACTAGGATCACATATGTCTCACAGCATGGCCAAAAAGTAACAATTAAAAAAGTAATCATAATAAAGGGCTTCCCTGGTGGCTCATTGGTAAAGAATCCACCTGCCAATGCAGAAGACACGTGTTCAATCCCTGGTCCAGGAAGATCCCACATGCCACAGAGCAACTAAGCCCATGAGCCACAACTACTAAATATGTGCTCCAGAGCCTGTGAGCCACAACTACGGAGCCCGCCACAACTAGAGTGCGTACTCGGCTCACCACAACTAGAGAAAAGCCTGCACATCAGAGAAGACCCAGCACAGCCAAAAAGAAATAAATAAAAATAAAATTATAAAAAAAAGAGATGGGTAAACTGGAGTCTGTCCCTGGAAAGTCCCACAGGATCCTGCTTGGTTTCACTACCATGATCATTTTAAAAAATTAAATAAAATAGAGGTGTGTGCACACACACACATACACACACACATATACAATGCACACATATACACATGCATACACATATGCACACAATCACACATGCACACAGATGTGGGCACACACATTCACTTTTGCGTGCACACACATAACTCTGCTTCCACATCCTTTATTTTTCTTCTGCATACTATCTTGTCCTAAAATTGTGTTTTTACATGTTTGCCCACACACCTGTTACCTGACTCTCCCACTGGAACGTAAGGTCTATGAGGACAGGGACTTAGTCTCCTTAATATTCTATTTCTAGTGCCCAGAGCAGTGTCTGACTCATAACACAGTTCCATACTTATTGAGATAGAACTCACATACCACACAATTTACTTCTGGTGCTCCACGGTTTCTAGTATACTCACAAAGTTGTGTAACCATCACCACAACAGGTTTGAGAACATTTTCATCCCCTCAAAAAGAAACCCCATACCCATCAGCAGTTGCTCTCTGTTCCCCCCCAAAGTTCCCACCCCACTAATCTCCCCCACCCTACTAATCTACTTTATTTCTGTGAATTTGCCTATTCTGGACATTTCATGTAAATAGAATCGTACTATACATGATCTTTTGAACATTAAAGTTTAATGAATGAATGGGAAAAAATGTTGAATCCAATTTTTGCCACTCCTTCTAGATATCTGTAGCTCCCCAGATAGTTTCCTTCCCTGAGTTTTGAGCAATCTATTATTCAACCTAAGAAATCAAGAATCCTTCTGGCAAAAATATAGGAAAAAATCTCATTTATTCATAGTGCACTTTTGTTTGTTTTTTAATTGTGACATTTTGACAGGCGTTGAACAGAAGCCTCCCTTAGCACGATCAACAGAAAAAAAGGAAAGGCTGACAGCAAGTAAATACTTGAAAGTCTGAGGGGCCTCTTTATTTACTTAAGAGACCAACTGTTTTCATACACTCTGAATTACAAATGATTTAATTCTAATCTAAGCAGAGGCCAGCGAATCTGGTACTCTGATATGTTGATTACAAATCATTCCCTATTCATTAAAGCAGGACCTTGATCAAGCAACTTCAGCACACATAATTCCCCACAACCATGGACTTGAAAGTCATAAAATGGCCTTTTATTATTTACAAGCATTTCATAATCAACTTCACCAACCAAACTGGCTTTCCCATTCAATTATTTTAAATTAGTGAGGTTTTAGTGCATAAATACTCTTTTCCAACATACACTGTCAAATGATTTCTCATATTTGATTCCAGTAAGAGTAACTGATGTTAGTATCTCAAACTATGAACCGGGCTTCCCAGGTAGCTTGGTGGTAAAGAATCTGCCTGCCAATGCAAGAGACACAGGAGTCGTGTGTTCGATCCCTGGGTCGGCAAGATCCCCTGGAATAGGAAATAGCAACCCACTCCAGTATTCTTCTGGAGAAGGAAATAGCAATCCACTCCAGTATTCGTACCTGGAGAATTTTATGGTGATTGGGTATAACTTCTCACCCAGTGCTGGAATCCAAACCATAGCTTCCCTGGCTTGACTGCATCCCAGTGACAGGGGGCATACCTCTACTGCAGGTATCTCCCTCCAGCATTCCAAACAACATTAATGCCCTAGAGTTGTTCCTTAGAATAAACTCTCCACATATCCTAACTTAAAGATTTAGTGCAAGTTCTTGGAGTCCAAGAAGAGGGGAAGCTTACTTCTTCCTGGCCAGAGCAAGTGAGTCCCCTGAATATCTGAAAACAGATTGCCTCCTTCAGAATTCTTCCCTCAGCTTAAATAAAAAGAAAGAAAGAAAACCCAGGCCATCTCACAACTTGGTTTCTCTCTGCTGCCACCTCCCACCACCACCACCACCTTTCTGATTACCCACCACTGAAGCAGTTCATTTCTGTCCCTCACTGGGCATGCTCAGTCCCTCAGTCATGTCTGACTCTTTGCGGCCCCGTGGAATGTACCCTGCCAGGCTCCTCTGTCCCTGAAATTTTCCAGGCAAGAAAACGGGAATGGGCTGCCATTCCCTTCTCCGGGGCATCTTCCCAACCCAGGGATCAAACTTGTGTCTCTTAGGTCTCCTGTTACCACCAGCGCCACCTGGGAAGCCCATCCCTCACTGCAAATATGCAATATAGGCACTTCACTGTGAACCTTTCCAGTTAAAAGGGGGTCACATGTGCCTCATATTAATTGCTAAAATACCCTCTTAAATGTAAACACAATCTATATGAATTGCCGAGATCATACAGCTAAAACGATCCATATTGAGGGATGTCTATGGGCTTTTCATATTCATGTGTGGGTCAAGGGCTGCTTTGAGATAAAATGAGCAGATCCCATTGAAACAAAGAACAATATCCACTCAGGAGCTCTGACCTGCAAGTCCTATCTTTAGACACATGTAATTTCAGCCGAAGTTATCATGAATCAAACCAGGAAAGCCAGAGCTATTTCAGCAGCTGTGAAAACAAAAGCCATGATATCAAGCTACTTGTATCCATTTAATTTGGAGCTTTCCTGTGGAGGAAAAAGTAAATTTCAACACGCTTCCCATTTAAGGATGCCACACAGAGAATGTTTTGTGTCTTCACAAGTCCTTCCAGAGGGTAATCGGTGCCAAAATATAAAGGGAAGAAGTGACAGCCTATTTTTGTCAGGGCTGCTTAGACATTACCGGAATGAGAATACTGCAGTTCAAGGTCTGATCTGTTTCCATCCTCTCCATTCAAACCCAATAACAAGTTCACCCAGAAATAACCAGGTCGAGGGACTTGAATCCCACCAACTGTAGCCATTTCCAGCCAGGGAAACAACTCTGGTGCAAGATTAGAACCAACCAGAAGCATCAAGCAGTTTCTTTCCAAGAGGCAGCAGCATACAGAAAAGAAAGAAGGCATTGAAAGTTAGTCCAAGCAGCATTAAATCACAGCTCTACCGTTTCTGATGAGTAACTGAGGAAATGACCTAACCACCCTTAGTCTTTAGTTTTTCCATTCTTAGTTTTTCCACTAGTCATGTATAGATATGAGAGTTGAACCACAAAGAAAGCTGAGCACCAAAGAATTGATGCTTTTGAACTGTGGTGTTGGAGAAGACTCTTGAGAGTCCCTTGGACTGCAAGGAGATCGAACCAGACAATCCTAAAGGAAATCAACCCTGAATATTCATTGGAAGGACTGATGCTGAAGCTGAAGCTCCAATACTTTGGCCACCTGATGCAAAGAACTGACTCATTGGAAAAGAGCCTGATGCTGGGAAAGATTGAAGGCAGGAGGAGAAGGGGATGAGAGAGGATGAGATAGATGGTTGGATGGCATCACCAACTCAACGGACATGAGTTTGAACAGGCTCCAGGAATTGGTGATGAACAGGGAAGCCTGGTGTGCTGCAGTCCACAGGCTCGCAAAGAGTCAGATTGAGCAACTGAACTGAACTGAACCATACTGAATCCTTAGTCTGTTTCTTCCTCTAAAAATAGGGTTCTCGATACTTACCTCAAAAGGTTGCTGTAAGTAGCCATGTATGAAAGTGCACAGGAAGTGTGCCGTGAAGTGTGTCTATGAAGACGAGGCCAGGCACACAGTGTTGTTTAGTCACACAGTCGTGTCCAACTCTTTGTGGCACCAGGGACTGCAGTACACCAGGCCTCCCTGTCCCTCACCATCTCCTGAAGCTTGCCCAAGTTCATGTCCATTGCATCAGTGATGCCGTCCAGCCAGCTCATCCTCTGACGCCCTCTTCTCCTTCTGCCCTCAATCTTTCCCAGCATCAGGGGCTTTTCCAATGAGTTGGCTGTATGCAGTATACAGTAGGTTCTCATTAATAGCGACTAACAAACAAATTACAGATCAGAAAGTTGTTTGAAGACAGAATTACAACAGAGTACATGGAGTATGTTTAAGGGCTCTTTTTCTTGGGCTATGAGAACTTAATGAATTGCCCCCTTTCCACTCTGTCTAAAGAACTGGGACCAGTCAACTAGAATGGCCTGCCCTCTCTCCTAGACAACAATGAAGACATAGTAACACTTTCCAAATTTTCTATTTTCAAGCTCTGTGCAAACCAACACCCTTCTCTGGCACTTGTCATGATAACCCTACCCTCTTGACATCAACAATAGTTTCAGATCCCTGACTTTACAGAGGATATTTCTTTCTTTATAATCAATGGGAAGATGCTTAGGTCCATGGTAAACCATTCTTTATATACTAGGCTGAATTCCTTCTGTAGGTTTTCTAGATAAAATTTTTAATTCAGTCACTGGAATTAATTTTTAATTAATTTTTCCTTGGAGTATCCTGTTCTTTGCTTTTTCTTTTATTGGAGTATTCTGTTCTTTCACCAAACTCATCTGTTTGGGAATTCCTCAGTGGACTGATGGTCCCCTGAAATCCACCATCAGTAGATAAATATAGGCTCTCAGTTTTATCAGTCAACACAAAGGCCTTGGGTGCCTTTATGCTAATAAAATAGGCCACATATTCCAGGCTTTTCAGTAAGTTTATCCTCTCTAATCCCTCCCCAGCAGTTCTAGGTCATTATTCCCGTAGATAAGAAAACTAAGACCCAGAGAGTCCCAACCCACCTAATGTCACAGGTCAAGCTAATATCCAGTTGATATAGAGACTAGAGTTCCAAACAGCACTCCCTCCGCTCCATCCCACCTCCTGGCAGAGTTTGGGCTGAGCCACCTGAGGACATTCTTGAGGGATTACCTTGTCTCCTTGGTGACCAGAGGAGTCAGCACATCAGTAAGATGTGCTCAGAGATGGCCAATGATTCAAGGCCCTGACTTGGAATGTCCGCAGGTGGTTCCTCTCAGAAACTGTCTTTCCTGGCAAGGGTAGCCTGTTATCTCAGGGGACGCTTGGTCAGACGGGACAGTGGCAGCTTTGTCACCTTCATGAGAATTTCCTCCTATTGTGCACCTACAGGAGGGAACTATGCAGCAGAGTGACTAAAGAAAGATGCTAAAGTTGGAACTGGGGACAATCCAAGTTGGCAGCCGCTGAATCATGAGGAGATTCTATGCTGCCACTTGTTCCTCCACCAAGCAAAGTGACTCAGTTGTTTAAATCTTGCTGCAAGACACCTGGAAGCTGTTTGTCTTTTTCCAAAGAACTCATTCACGGGGTAAAAATGTAATGATGTTCATTTACCATCATTCTATTACCCTGAAGACCAGATTGCTGCTAATTCAATGCGGTGCTGATTCAGTCGTCATATCACTGAGACAACATTCTTTTGCAATAGATATTTGTGTCCCAGCACCATTTGAAACACCCTTCTGATCTTTTTTTTTTTTTTTAATGTTTGTGTCCCAGAGAGGCAGCCTGATCTGAAGAGAATCGCATTGGTTGTGGGTCTGAGGAGAGTGTGTCTGAAGGTCAGCCCACCACCCTGGGGTCACACCATCCAGCTTGAGTGATACCTGTCTTTCATCTTCAGACTTGTTTCATGACAAACGCAGTTCACCTGGGCTCTGGAACAGTGCCTGCTCACTACTGGCAGGAAGAAGGTGGAAAGATGGGTTGGTAGCTGAACATCTGATAATGCTTGCTCCAGAACGGCCAATGGCCTGGCATAAGAACGCAGTCATTCTGCGGGGCCTCTCTGTGCGCCAGCTTCCCTAACCAAGAACAAGGATAATTACCACAATGAAAGGAGGAAAATAAATGATGGAATAAAGATAATTAATTACACAGTAGTGGGTAATTGGACACCCACCCAGCATGAAACCAGGGAAAGGCTAATTCTGTGAATATATTTATACACTGAGAGAGTCCTTGGGTTTGCTTCCCCCATGCTCTGCTTCAGAGGGCCTGCGGTCTTAGCGAAGAGTGACCATGGAAAGAAAAACAAGCCAAATGCTGTCCTCTCTTCCTTCATCCTTCCCAGGTACCCCAGGTGAGAGCAGCTGATAAAATGCTTATGGAGGGCTTCAAGCTCCTGGGGGATCAATGCTATATGAATAGAAAGTTTTATTATCATGCAAAACACTGGAGAACGGCTTCCCCGGAAATCATCACACTCCAGGCAGAGAATAGATGAAATAATTTCATTTCCTTTCTTCTGATCTCTGGCTAAAAGCTTCTCAGTCATTTAAGGAGGATTTAATCCACTAGTGGACTGTCCCCATTTGAGGACTGCAGGGCTAAAGTTAGTACTGACCTGAACACGACAACCACAAGGGGAAATAGACCATGGTCTGTCTCTACTGCTGCAAACTAGTCGCCTGCCAGTTTGCACACTTTTTCCTTCCCCAAGGTTTGGGGGAGAGTCTTCCACCAGGATTTCTCCTCTGAAATGCCTTCAAGCCAGAGCAAGCTTAGCAAACACTTCTCTCTGGACTTGGACTTTCTCTCCTCCCTTCATTCTCACCCTTTTTCTTCAAAGGACTTACTCCTACTCATTGGCACAAAGCTTGGCTCTCGACAAGTTGAATTGTAGCCCCTTTAAAGACCCTCTTGTAAACAGAACCAATTTTAAGACTCCAGGGAAGAGTCTTGCCAGGGGCTATGGAAGACCTTTTGAGGCTAGCTGACTTACTCTTTTCCCTTCAAATTTCTCCATAAAAGGAGCTTCCAACTCCAGTCTTCATATTAGTCCATTTTTGAAGGCCTCAACTGTATGGTCCAGAGAGGAAGGACCAAGAGAGGCAGTGGACATCAGGCATAAAGATTAACTGATTGACTGGTCTTTTTCTTAGAGAGGGATCTCTTAGGAGATGCATGGGTATTTTCAGATATGTGAATACATATCATTCACGTAGCCTGTTTTTTATGATAATGTTGTTGCTGTTGCTGTTGTTTAGTCACTAAGTTGTGTTTGACTCTTTGCAACCTCATGGACTGTAGCATGCCAGGCTCCTCTGTCCATGGGATTTCCCAGCAAGAATACTGGAGTGGGTTGCCATTTCCTTCTCCAGGGGATCTTCTTGACTCAGGGATCAAACCCATGTCTCCTGCATTTCAGGTGGATTCTTTACCACTGAATCACCAGAGAAACCCTTTTATGATAATGAACAACAGTAACTCATTCAAACTAGTTTAGGTAAAAAGAGATTAGTACAGACCTAAGAAGCCTCCTGGGAATTCCAGAAATGACGCCATAACAGGCTTGGGCCTCCTAGACAAATGGTGGGAGAGTAGATTTGAACTTCAAGTGATCCAGACACTACAGGAGCAGAAGCTCAAGTGCCTTTTTATAGAAAAGTCACTTTTCACATGACTCATCTGGCCCCCATCTGCTTCTTCCTCTAACAACTAACAAATTCTTTCCAAGTGGCTTCATTTAAATACCACTGAGTGAGAATCTCAGTGGTCTGACTTAAAAAAAAAAAAAGACTATTTTTTAGAGCAGTTTTAAGTTCACAGCAAAATTGAAAGGGAAGTACAGAGACTCCCCATATGCCCCCTGCCCCTACACAGGCATAACCTCTTTCATCATCAATATTCCTCACCAGAGCTGTACATTTGTTACAATCGATGAGCCTACATTGACACATCATAATCACCCAAAGTCTGTAGTTTCCATCAGAGTTCACTCTTGGTTTCATGCACTCTATGGGTTCTGAAAAATGCCATAATTACACGGATCCATCATTATAGCATCACACAGAGTATTTTCCCTGCCCTAAAAATCCTCTGTGTTCTGCCTATTCATCTCTCCCCTCCAACCTCCAACCCTTGACAACCACTGATCTTTTCACTGTATTCTTAGTTTTGCCTTTTCCAAAATGTCATAGAGCTGGAATCATACTATATAATTCCAAGCATGTAACTCTTTCAGTTGACTTTTTTTTTTACTAAATAATATGCTTTTAACTTTCCTCTGTGTCTTCGTGGCCTGATTGTGGTCGTTTAGTCATCAAGTCATGTCCAACTCTTTTGCAACCCCATGGATTGTATCCCACCTGGTTACTTTGTCCATGGGATTTTCCAGGCAAGAATACTGGAGTGGGTTGCCATTTCCTTTTCCAGGGAATCTTCCTGATCCAGGGACTGAACCCTCATCTCCTGTACTGCAGGCAGATTCTTTATGGCTTAGCTACTGGGGAAGCCTCATGGCCTGATAGCTCACTTCTTTTTAGCACTGAGTAATAATACTCCATTGTCTGGAAGTACCATAGTTATTTATTCATTCATTTACTGAAGGACATCTCAGTTGCTTCCAAGGTTTGGCAATTATGAATAAAGTTCCTATAAACATCCAAGTACATACTGTTGTATGAACATAAGTTTTTCAACTCCTTTGGATTACACCAAGGTGCAAGATTTCTGAATCATATGGTAAGAGTACACTTCCTTTTGTAAGAAACCATAGGTTATTTCCCAAAGTGGCTGAAAAATTCGTCATTGCTGTTGTTCTTCTTCAGTCGCTAAGTCATGTCCAGCTCTCGCGACTCCATGGACTGCGTTCCCACCAGCAATGAATTAGAGTTCCAGTTGCACCACATTTTCACCAGCATTTGGTGGTGTTAGTTTTCCCGATTTTGGCAATTCTAACAGGTGTATTTAATTTATGTTTCTCTGATGATATATGCTGTAAGCATATTTTTGTATGCTTGCCATTTGTGTAGCTTCTTTGATGAGGTATCTGCTAATGTATTTGGCCTATTTTTTAATTGAGTTGTTTGTTCTCTTATCCTTGAGTTTTTAAGTTCTGTGTATTTTGGAAAACAATCCTTTACCAACAGGAAGAAATGTAATGAAAAATGCTGCCTTTTTCCTTTTAAACACATGAGCTTACCTACTTGGTTCAAAAGAAGAATATTTCTGAGAAAATTGACACTATTTTTTAATCACCTAAGTGTAAACATATGGGGTTTTAAGTTTTAATAAATCCATTACATTAAAAAAAAAAAAAAAGCCAACCCTTTACCAGATGTGTCTTTTGCAAGTATTTCCTCCAGTCTGTGGCTTGTTTTCTCATTCTTGTGACACTGTCTTCACACAGCAGATGTTTTTAATTTTAACAAAGCCCAGCTCGTCAATTACTGGTTTTTAGCAGACCACCCAAATAATAAATTATAGTCTAGCTATAGATTGGCTGGCAATGAATCAGGGATTGTTCTCTCCTCCAATTAGCTGTAGCAAGAAGGTGGGGTTAAGTGGTATAAACACATTGCTCCTGCCCGGGCAATCTGGGCATGAGATAGGAAGCAACAAATTCTTGAAAGAAGCACAGAAGGATGGGCAAACTAACACGGAGATAAAGAGCATATAAGAGGTACAAACTAATTAGGTATAAAATAAGCTACAAGGATATATTGTACAACATAGGGAATGTAGCCAATATTTTATAATAACTATAAGTTAAGTATAATTAAAATTTCACATCACTATATTGCACACCTGTAACATATAATATTACTGTACACCAACTATATTTCAATTTGGGGGAAAAAAGCATGGAGGTGCCATTTGAATTTCTGCATACCACTTCCTCATGGATAAACCTAGAGCAAGTCACTCTCATCTCTGTGTCTCAATCTTCTCACATGTAAAATGGGAAAAATAAATAAGGTTATTGAAAGGATTGATTAAGCAATCCACATAAAGCACTTAAAACAGTGTCCAGCATAGAGCAGCACTCAATAAATGCATGTTATTATTTTTCTTGCCAGTATAGCATTTCTCCAACTTTAATGTGAATATCTGAGGGGCTTTTAAAGTGCAGATTCTGATTCAGTTATACAGGGTGAAACCTGAGATTCTGCATGTCTAATCAGCCTCCAAGTGATGTCAGTGCTCCTGGTTTATGGTTCACACTTCAAATAGCCAGGCTCTGGTACCTAGGACAAGAGGAAGAAAGAATAGACTATTTCTAGGGAAAAGAACTAGAATAAAAGTCTTTAAAGGAAAAAAAAAAAAGCAAACTTCTAGTTCAAAATAAGAAAGAACTTTCTATCAAGTTAAACTGTCCTTAAATGGAATATATAGGCTGCTCCATAAGATAAAAAGTCTCCTCTTCAGAAGCATGGCTGACTTCTTTAAAGTACAGGAAGCAAGTGCCTAAAGCCTATGACTCTTTTGGGAACCTGAAAAATGTTTTCATTTTGATTTCTTTTAAAATCACAAGAAAAATGTAGGTAATAATAATAAATATATGATAATGAATCCAGCCTGGTCTATAGTCGGCTTTATTTCAGGGGAGTCACAAAATGCAATTTTAAATATTTTTTATGAAGCAAAAGGCCAACAAAAGCAAATATACCTGGGACTCATGAAAATGATAACATGCCCCCGACTGGCTGTTTTCACAAGGATTCAAGCTCGAAAGCACAAGATAAAGAATGGAGATGGAGGATCAAAAGGTTCCTTCCAACTCTGAGAGTCAGTATGTCTTTAAAATTCTATGACCTTGCACTAGGTCTGCTAGTCACAAACCTCACACCTGCAAAAGTTCACTTCCTGCCTGTCCCACATTCTCACACATAGACTAGCCTTGTTTATTATTATTAATACAATAATGATATTTATGATTGTGATTATTTACCACTGTCAATGAATTGGCTTGGAAAGACAAGCCACCCCTGGAATTTATCATCTGTCTCTGTCTTCTCCCAGTCTGCTTCCAAAATAAAGTATGATTTTTATTTTTACAGAATACATTTGATTTCAGAAAGATTTTGCAGACATTGCCTCATTTATCCATAACTCACTTTGTGGAAGGAGCTGGAGTTTTGTTTTCACTTTGAAGGAGGGAAATGAAGCCGAGAAACAATTGAGACCTGTGCTTTGAGACTCAGTGGGAGAAAGAAAAATGCCTGGCTAAAATGATAGCTGTGTTTATGATGATTATTGACATGACTGTGGGTGTGAAACATACATTAAGCACTCCTCAATCACTTGGAAGTGATTCTCAACCATTGGTACAAAACGATGGAATTATTTGTGTAGTCTGGACCCTCCCACATCCTTCTCAGAATATCCAGAGAACAGAGCCCCAGACTGATGTTTTGAAGAGTCTCCCTAAGGGACTCCCCTGGTGGTCCAGTGGTTAAGAACTCATGTTCCCATGCAGGGGATGCGGATTCGATCCCTGGTCAGGAAACTAAGATTCCACGTGCCAGGGGCAACTAAGCCAGGCGTGTGGCAACTACAGAAGCCCACGCACCACAACAAAGAGCTCAAGGGCTGTAACAAAGACCCAGTGCAGCCAAAATAATAATAGTAATGGTACAATTTTATAAAAAAGGAAAGCTCCCTGTGTGAGGGTAAACCACTGTGTTACAGCCCTAGAGAAGCATACTGCAGAAGCCCAGGAAGGAGAAAGTTCCAAGGAGAAAATGGCTTGGTTCCCTGGGGGTGCACAGAGAAGGCGTGATAATGCAGATGGAAAAATGTCCTTTGAATTTGAGGGGAGATTTGTGACTTTGGTGAGAATAAGGACTCTGGGCCAAGGGAGTCAAAGCCAGATTACAAAACATTGCTTGCCCTGTACACAGTCAGCACTTAACAGATATCTGAGGAATCATAAACTTGAGAGATGAACAGAAGATGAGGAAGTGGGCAGGGAGAAGAGACCTTAAACCAGGGCTTTTAATCTGAGGTCCACAGACCAGCAAGGGATCCATGCATAGAATTCAGGAAATCTATGAACTTGGAATGGAAAAGAATGATATCTAGATTTTCACTCACCTTTAGGTGAAATTTAGCTTTTCCTTTGATTATGATGGTAGGTATCACACTTTCATAGTAGTAGTAGCTGCTACTTTGTCACCTGTGACAAAGCTAGTTTTTAAAAATTTTTAGGCTGTGCCAGTTCTTAGTTGTGGCGCATGTGGCATGCAAACTCTTAGTTCCAGCATGTGGGATCTCGTTCCCCGACCAGGGATCACATGTGGGCCGCTTGCTCTGGGTGCCCGGTGTCTTAGCCACTGCACCAGCAGGGAAACCCGACAAAGCTATTTTAATGTCACATCACAGTTGATACAATGTTATAAAATGTTGTTTACAGTTACTTTGACATACAAGAGCTATTAAATCCATTTCAAGATTTGATTATTTAATATATTAATAAAAGACACATAATAAAATGAAAACTAAAATACGAAACAAAAGCGCTTTGTGCCAGGACAAGCTTAACTGACGGAAGCCTCCTTCAAGACCGTCTGTCCTGACCCCTCAGACACGAGACAGGCGACACGCTGTGCCTACACCACCCAAATGGTGATGCTGTCTTCAGTCACCTTATTCCTTGAAAGTGAGGGATAAGGAGCAGAGGAGCAAGAGAAAATAACTGGGAAGAGGTGTTTTTTTTTAAAAAAAAAAAAAAAAAAAAAGGTGGGGCAGGGAGGAGGACTTCCCTGGCAGGCCAGTGGTTAAGAATCCACCTGCCAGTGCAGGGGACACGGGTTCAAACCCTGGTCAGGGAACTGAGATCCCACATGCCGTGGGGGCAACTAAGCCCATGTGCCACAGCTACTGAGTCGGCGTGCTCTAGAGCTTATACCCTACAATGAGAATCCAGGGGTCAGGGGTGGGGACAAGAGAAGTAAATACAGCAGGGAGTAGTGAGCAAGGAACTATGGAGGAAGGAGGAAGGCAACCCGGAAATCTCGAGAGCTGACAACGTCCACGCTCCCGAACGCCGCGTCTCCGCCCCGCTTCAGCTTACTCCAGCTCACTGCGCACTGTTCCCGCCCCTGCCCAAGGAGAGAGAATAAAGCCACTGGACGAAACAGCAAGAAGACAGCATCGCACAATGCTCCCCAGAGGCCAAACCCACGTGGGGTCTGTTCTGGGCGGAGCTTTCACAAGGTCCCAGTGAACTGGGGAAATTAATGACAAGGTACTGAGTATGTTACAAAACGAATATATCCCGTTTCAAAGAATGTTCTTTGTTCTGAAATTATGGCTTTTCTATGTTTTTATATTAAAATGTCCTTTTTGTCAAACAGTACTGATATTAGATAACATTTGGTTTTATATTTTAATATTCTTACTTGGAAGAATAAAGTATTATAAGCCCTGTGTCTGTTCCCCAATTTTTAAAACCATTTTCATTGCTCTTGAAAGCCACAAGGCTGGAAAGCACTATCTTATGCATTCTGTTTAACTCACTCTTCTTCTTTTAGAGATGAATTTTCAACAAGCAATGTGGCTTCTGCTCCAGCATGTGGGTTTAGCAGCATATGATTTAGGGTCAGTTTACTTTGGGTTTGACCTCTGCCTCTGCCCGTCTCTACCTGTCTGAGCTTGGGCAAGGAACTTGATCTTCCCAAGCCTCAGTTTCCTCATCCATAATTCTGAATCATTTTTACCTCATGAGATTGTTGAAGGATTAATGAGACAATGAATGTAAAGGTACTTTGTGTATTGCCAAGTAAAGTTATTATCACCATCATCATTTTTATTATTGTAATTCAATATTACCTGATTAATAGCAGAACTTGATTTCACACTGGATTTTGGCTTCCACACTGGGTTTTAGATTCCACACCGGACTGACCCTTGCCCAGTATTCTTCAAACTGTCCCGTGATTGACAGTTCACACTTAGAGAATCTATATCAAATTGAGTCTTCTATTTAGCTCGTGACGCATTAACCATTTATTTAATATTCCTGCCAAAATTGTGTAATCTGACTCTAGTCATGAGGGAACATCAGACAAAACCCAATTTGAAAGACCTCTAAAAAATAACTGGCCTAAATTCTTCAAAAATGTCAATGTCATGAAAATAAAAGGGCGAGAAAACTATTCCAGCTTTATAACTCTGTATTGAATTCTGGACCAAAAAAAGAAAAAAAAAAGCATCACTATGAAAAAAAAAATGAAAGCAACTTGCAAAACATGAGATGTGTAATTAGATAACAGTATTCATTGTCAAATATCCTGGGGTGAATATTCGTCTTAGAAAATATATGCTGGAGTATTTAAGGACAAAGGGGCATGGTGGCCAAAACCTGCTGTCAAGAGGTTTGGAAAAAATATATATAATGTGCATGCTAAGTCATTTCAGTCGTGTCTGACTCTTTGCGACCCTATAGATTGCCTGTCCATGGGATTCTCCAGGCAATAATACTGGAGGGGGTGGACATGCCCTCCTCCAGGGGATCTTCCCGACCCAGGGATCAAACCCAGGTCTCCTGTGGCTCCTGCATTGCAGGCAGATTCTTAACTGCTGAGCCACCAGGGAAGCCCAATATAAAAATATATGATATATAAATAATATGTATAAGAAATATATATACAGAGAAAGATATACAGATATAAAGATATACAGAGAAAGATACATAGAAAGAATATATATACATACATAGAAAGATACATAGAAAGAACAAATTTGGCAAGGTATTACAAGTAGCTGTTACATGTAAGGCACTACGTAGGGCAATAACAGGGCTGTTCAGGTGGCTCATGGTAAGGAATCCACCTGAGAATGCAGGAGACATCAGAGACAAAAGTTGGAAATCTACGTCGGGAAGATGCCCTGGAGGACGGCATGGCAACCCACTCCAGTATTCTTGCCTTGAGAATCCCATGGACAGAGGAGCCTGATGGACTACATACCGTCCATAGGGTCACAAAAAGTCAGACATGACTGAAGCAACTTGGCACTTAGCACGTAGCAGTTAATATAATGAAACCGTGTCTGCACAAACTATGTGAGGGTGACCAGCCTCAATAAATAGTAAGTTCTCAAATTATTATCCCACAACTTCTCTTCAGGAAATTAAAGCAAACTTTCCTTCATTATCAGTTCATTTTTCACTTCCTAAGGCAAGAAAGAGAGGGGAGGGCTCCAGGCAGAAATGAATAGGGGTGGCATTAATGCTCCAGATTCATTCATAATGCATAGGGATTCAAAAAACATGCTGCAGGAAATTTAACCAGGAGCAGGGGCTCAAAACCCAAGTCCCCGTAAACAAATGCCGCCTCTATCTTACTTCTGAAAAGATGAAAGGAGAAGAGATATGTAGATAACAGAGTTAACATTTACCCAACATATCAGCCTCTTGCTCAAATTTCAGAACACATTTAAGAGGTGAGTAATATTATCACCATCTCCTGGTGAAGGGACCTCAGGCTCAGGAGAAACGAAGGGACCACTCAAGATCACTCAGCTATTAAATATCTTAACCAGCTGGAGGAAACAAGTATCCCAGCCCAGGCTTCTTCAAGGTCAAAGTCTATTTCTTTTACTATTTGCAACATAATGCAGCTCTCCTTAAGGTGAGTGATTGCCAATATTTTTTCCATTCCCCAAAATAGTGTTTTCTAAGCTGAAATAGACACCCATTGATTAAACCCAGCAGCCCTCATTATTAATCAGTTTCTCGAGTGAAAAATAAAACAGCAGGTTCCAGCATTTTTATTCTTAGCTCCCTTACTAGGAGAAAGGAGAGATGGAAGGGGAAAGGAAGGAAGCTGGCATCCAAACGCAAGGTGGCTGACTCAAACCCAACTTTGGCTGCCCCTGGATTCCCAAGTGCACAGCCCTTGACCAATTCCACGGCAGCAAAACTTCTGCAACTCACTTTTGAATCCTGGAGCCATTTACTCCTCCACAGTGACAGGGCCTTGGCATTTTGTGTCCCTATTATTAACAATGCATTTTTCCTCAATGGCAACTGGTTAAGGTTCACAGGTTAGAATAACAATGATCTGCCATGTGAGCCCTCTGACCGCCTCACCCGCCCATCAAGTGTCCAGGTGTTCCCACTGCTGGTTTTGACACTCCTCCCCACTGCCTGGTGATTCACTCATAACTGACACTCAAGCCTTCACTCCTCACTGTTGGAAAAAGAATTTCGAATCTCTGGGAGTTCTAACCTTTCCCCATTTTTCTTCTGTGCTGATAAATTCTGGAGAGCAGTAGGGATAACACTAAGACATCCATCATGTTGCAGGATTTAGAAGCTGCTGGTGTGACATTCTCAGCCAGTATATCCGCACGCTAACTTTAACAATGATCTGTGGCTCTCAGCTTCCAGGAATATTGCCTGGATGCATCATTCTATTCCTCCTCAATGCCAAATGCTCTAAGGAAGGCGTTCTGAGTCTCACCCTCTAAAACCCAGGGAGGAGGCAAGCTACAACTAAATCCCAGTGACAACAGTATATTATTCTGTGGGGATGCAGAGAACTCTTCTTTCATTTGCGAAGGTAAGTGGAAAACACTCGGGGCTTAAAAGTCCACAGGCCTTGAAAGAAGACAATTTCAGCTAAAATCTGAGGACATGAAAGTGTTTGCAAAGGTTAGCAAAATCCATGCCAAACAAGTGTCCCATCTTGCTGAATTTCACTGGTTTCTTCCTATAATGTTCATTATTTCCACATTTTCTATTTTTTTAAATTTTTGGTTGCACTGGGTTTTTGTTGCTGCGCTCAGGCTTTCTCCGCTTGAGTCAAAGTGGCGGGGTGGAGGGGCTACTGTTTGTTGTGGTGTATGGGCTTCTCACTGCAGTGGCTTCTCTTGTGAAGCACAGGCTCTAGGCACGTGGGCTTCAGTAGTTGTAGCTCCCAGACTCTAGGGCAGGGGCTCAGTAGTTGTGGATGTGGGCTTAGCTGCTCCGGGGCATGTGGAATCTCCCCAGACCAGGGATCAAACCCATGTCCCCTACCTTGGCAGGCAGATTCTAATCCACTGCACCACCAGGGAAGTCCCACATTTTCTAACACCATCCTTGGATCACCAATAAGGCCAGTCACTTTTTGTCATTAATGTCAATCTGAGTTTGAGTCTTCCTAAAAATTTCAGTTCTTCAACAACTACTTTCAGTTCCTCAAAAATAAAACTCAGCTGACTTAACCATCATTCCATGATAATTAGAACTTCTGATTATGTGAGGGGATGGCTTAGAAATGGTGAGCTGCTATCTCCTGCATCTGACAGTATGAAACAACCCTGACTATTTCATTAGCATTTAACTAGTCCTAAAACCGGAGAAGGCAATGGCAACCCATTCCAGTACTCTTGCCTGGAAAATCCCATGGACAGAGGAGCCTGGTGGGCTGCAGTCCATGGGGTCGTGAAGAGTCAGACACAACCTTGTGACTTCCCTTTCCCTTTTCACTTTCATGCATTGGAGAAGGAAATGGCAACCCACTCCAGCGTTCTTGCCTGGAGAATCCCAGGGACAAGGGAGCCTGTCCTTCATTTCCATTATAATTATGGAATGTGGGCTGCTGTCTATGGGGTCGCGCAGAGTTGGACATGACTGAAGCAACTTAGCAGCAGCAGCAGCAGTCCTTAAACCAGTGGCCTCCAAATAGTTTGCATATGCGTTCCCTGCTCAAAAAAATGTTAAGCATACTTCTTGTATGCTTATAATAACAAAGAGACCCAAATTATGTAAGAGGGCTCAAATACACTGAAGTTTCTTTCTTGGTTGTATAATAATAGCCTGAGCTGGACGTTCCTTGTAAGTGAGTGCCTACCCTCCCAGCACTGTATCACAGATGCAGGTTCCTTTCATCCTGGGCCTCCAACATCCCCAGGACCTGGCCATTTTCTGCATCTAAGCCAGCAGTGGGGAAAGAGTACAAAGGAGACATGTCAGAAGCCTTGGCCCATAACTGATACATATCCCTTCCACTTACCTCCCACTGGGGAGAACTGAGATCCATCACTTACAAGGGGTCTGGGAAAGTTGCCTCTGGCTGGGTAGCAGCTTCCCAGCTACTGTATTTTCTGGAAAGAAGGACAGATTTTGGTGAACAGCTAGTTGTTTGCCATAACTCTCAATTTATTCTTTCCTTTATTCAGTCACTCTTTTTTATTTATAAATGGTATGCTTTGATGCTCAGTCACTCAGTCATGTCTGACTCTTTGTGACCCTGTGGATTGTAGCCCACCAGGATCCTCTGTCCATGGAATTCTCCAGGCAAGAATACTCAAGTGGGTTGCCATTTCCTTCTCAGAGGATCTTCTTGACCAAGGGATCGAACCCACATCTCTTGCGTTTCCTACATTGGCAGGTGGATTCTTTATCACTGAGCCACCTGGGAAGCCCATAAATGGTGTACATATGTGCAAATATATGTAAAGCATTGTACTAATGTGTATACTGTAAAACATACACAGAAATGTACATTAAAAAGATAAGAAAAGTTTAAATAGAAGTTTTGAATGTTCTTCCTGCAGACCATTGAGTTATGAAGATTCACCCCTAGATTTATTACTCAAGACTCTAGTCAGTCCTAGAAGTTAGAAAGTGCTCTTCTAGGGGAGAGATTGAGGAAATGAAGGACATCACCCTCCCCTAGTCTTTCTCATCTCTGTAGATAGCACCACCCACAAAAAAACTGCTCAAGTCCCAAAGGAAGAAACCATCGTCAATATTTCCCCACCCTTTCCCTCCATATCCAGTCCCCAGCTGCTCCTGCCCACTGACCCTCCCAATCAGACCCAGAATCCCACTCATCTTTCCACCTCCAAGACTCCAAACCTCCCCCAGGCATTATCATCTATCTGGACTCTATAGTAGTCTCATGTCCCAAAAAAACAGCCTCTATAGGACAGGCAGTGTGATCTTTAAAGCTTAATAAAGATTAGGTGACTGCCCTTCAAACTCTCCAATGGGCTGATATTTCATATAAAATCTAACCTCCTTATCCAAGCTCACAAGTAAGAACTCAGTAAATATCTCTTGAATATTGTTAAACGTATGCATGGTAAAAAAAAAAAAAAAAAAAAAATAAAGGTTGAAAAACATTTGCCAAAATGTTTTTGGCAAACAAAATGTACTCATCTTCACTCTTCATTTGCTCAATGGCATCTTTCCTAATTGAAAACAAACTTATTCACATTCTGTAAAGAAGAAAGAGGAAAGGGAGAGAAGGAGGATAAGGAAAAGAAATTAAGGGTATCTGTTTCCAGGTAAATTCCACCCCAAGGACCAATAATTCTTTGAATTACTGTTTTCCCTTTCTAATTCAAGCCGATCCTCACTTACTTGCCTTGCAAGAGATTAGTAGCAAGAAAGAAATGGAAAAGATAGTTTATTTTCCAGCTTTCCTTTTTTTCCTCCCAAAGAGCAAAACCCATTGAGGAGAACAGAATTTAATGAAACAAAAAGCCTCAGAGGGAAACTCTGGAGAGGATTTCCTTCCAAGAAAAAAGAAAAAGCTCTGGGTTGAGGGAAGACAGACAGATCTAAGACCTTGGAGAAAAATGCCACGTGTGGCTGGAAGAAGCTGAGAGGCTGTGTCACTCGAAGCTCCAGATTCCTCATGAGTGTCAGGGCCCCAAGAGCCAAAGGGATCCTGTAAGCTGAAGACAGCAGTAGTCTCAGTGGAACCAGTATAAAGACTTGTCCAGTGCAATATGTTGGCACTGCATAAAACCTGAGAATCTTGGCACAGCTCATGGGAAGTGAGAGAGGTTAGACCAGAATGACAGAGGTTAAATTTCCTGTCAATCCAAGAAGCTAGGTGTCCAGAGTCAAAATTAGGTCAATTTACAGAAACAAAAGAAATGTCATTTCTCTTGAATAGCTTTATTTGTGTCCTGAGATTTATACCCACTATATCCTTGTACAAAAACGTTCAAGGATTTATCACCTTCATAATGAGTTCTGATTCAATGTCATAATTGTAATAATGTCACTCTTACTCATATGCGTTCTGATATGCTTTCCTGGAGCAAATGTGTGGAGTAAAAGAGTGGCGGTGGGGGGTGGGGGGAATTACGAGGAATGCTGATGCTGCCCCAAAGGATGCATCTCATGTGTGCATCTTAGCTGGCATGCATTTCAGTGGGCAAAAGGCTGAGAACTGGTGCTTGGCCCCTGTCTCATTCTGACTTGATTACAGTTTCTTGTTTGCATCCCTAACCAGGCTTATTACATAACTTGGGACAGGAGGAGGTGACATGGCTTGGAAGGTTGTGGATCAAGACTTTCTGGGATGGAAATCAAGGTCTGCCAGCTCAGGAAACTATGTATGTGGAGCAAGTTTCCTAATCCCTCTGTTTTATCTTCCGGATAATAACATTCTTACATTATTGAGTTCATTTCAGTCGCTCAGTCGTGTCCGACTCTTTGCCACACCATGAATCGCAGCACGCCAGGCCTCCCTGTCCATCACCAACTCCCGGAGTTCACTCAAACTCACGTCCATCGAGTCAGTGATGCCATCCAGCCATCTCATCCTCTGTTGTCCCCTTCTCCTCCTGCCCCCAATCCCTCCCAGCATCAGAGTCTTTTCCAATGAGCCAACTCTTCACATGAGGTGGCCAAAGTACTGGAGTTCCAGCTTCAGCACCAGTCCTTCCAATGAACACCCAAGCACTGATCTCCTTTAGGATGGACTGGTTGGATCTCCTTGCAGTCTAAGGGACTCTCAAGAGTCTTCTCCAACACCACAGTTCAAAAGCATCAATTCTTTGGCGCTCAGCCTTCTTCACAGTACAACTCTCACATCCATACATGACCACAGGAAAAACCATAGCCTTGACTAGACAGACCTTTGTTGGCAAAGTAATGTCTCTGCTTTTGAATATGCTATCTAGGCTGGCCATAACTTTCCTTCCAAGGAGTAAGCGTCTTTTAATTTCATGGCTGCAGTCACCATCTGCAGTGATTTTGGAGTCCAAAAAAATAAAGTCTGACACTGTTTCCACTGTTTCTCCATCTATTTCCCATGAAGCGATAGAACTGGATACCATGATCTTCATTTTCTGAATGTTGAGCTTTAAGCCAACTTTTTCACTCTCCACTTTCACTTTCATCAAGAGGCTTTTTAGTTCCTCTTCACTTTCTGCCATAAGGGTGGTGTCATCTGCATATCTGAGGTTATTGATATTTCTCCCGGCAATCTTGAGTCTAGCTTGTGCCTCTTCCAGTCCAGCGTTTCTCATGATGTATTCTGCACAGAAGTTAAATAAGCAGGGTGACAATATACAGCCTTGACGTACTCCCTTTCCTATTTGGAACCAGTCTGTTGTCCCATGTCCAGTTCTAACTGTTGCTTCCTGACCTGCATACAGATTTCTCAAGAGGCAGATCAGGTGGTCTGGTATTCCCATCTCTTTCAGAATTTTCCACAGTTTCTT
Source organism: Bubalus kerabau (assembly GCF_029407905.1). Lineage (NCBI taxonomy): Eukaryota > Metazoa > Chordata > Mammalia > Artiodactyla > Bovidae > Bubalus > Bubalus kerabau. Next base: position 118,775,556 of record NC_073628.1, read on the forward strand.
GTGATCCACACAGTCAAAGGCTTTGGCATAGTCAATAAAGCAGAAATGGATGTTTTTCTGGAACTCTCTTGCTTTTTTGATGATCCAGCGGATGTGGGCAATTTGATCTCTGGTTCCTCTGCCTTTTCTAAAACCAGCTTGAACATCAGGAAGTTCACGGTTCACGTATTGCTGAAGCCTGGCTTGGAGAATTCTGAGCATTACTTTACTGGCATGTGAGATGAGTGCTGTGGGTTAAATGTGATCGTTTTAAGGTGCTTGTCAAGCACCTTAAACAAGCACAGTGCTTGTCGCATGATAAGTTCTATTACACATACATGTAAACTGAGGGGCACACAGATCACTTTGCTGTCCACCTGAAACTATTAGAACATTGTTCATCAGCTACGTTTGTTGTTGTTGTTGAGTTGCTAAGTTGTGTCTGATTCTTTGCAACTCCATGGACTATAGCCCGTCAGGATCCTCTGTTCATGGGATTTCCCAGGCAAGAATACTGGAGTGGGCTGCCATTTTCTTTTTCAAAGGATCTTCCCAGCCCAGGGATCAAACTCATGTCTCCTGCATTGGCAGGCGGATTCTTAACCGCTGAGCCAGCAACTGTAGAGTAAAGAGTTATTAAAAATGATCATCATTATTACTAGCTTTTACTATACTGGCACTTGGAAAAGGCTGAGTGAATGAATGAATGAATGACCTACCCTTCAGTGTATTAAGAATAGAAAATTACCAAGAAATACAGAATACTGCTGTCCCAGGCCAAATACTGTGACATTTAGTGCTGCTGCTAAAGCACACACATTCGGTGCTTGTCATTTATCCTGAGGTGGCCTTGAGATAACGCATGGGACACATGGTCTCACTGATGATCACCAGCCAACGCTGGCAAGAACTTCAGCCTTGATCAGTGATGTACTTTGTCGTTATACCCAATAATTTCCACCTGGAAATGCTATGTTCAGTGGAAATCAATCTTGCAATTTTAGCCCCAAGTAGCAGTAGAATAAATCAATTTCAAGAATAATGGGAAATCAAGAAATGTGTATCCTTCTATGGGAGATATATTTAAGACAACCTTCAGCCAACAACTCAGCAGGGTGAATAGTTGGACAGCAGGCATTTGAAAAACATTCAGATTTTAAGAAATGGTGTTGACAAATTCCTTTTCCCTCTTGGGGGGAAAAAACCTCTGCATTGAAAGAAAAATGATGCATGTATGATCAATGGTCCTGTGTTGCTTTCCCATAGAAACACAAAACAAAAGCCTTTGGGCTATCTCTGGGCCTTTACCTATGCTGTTCCCTGAGCCCAGAATGTCCTCCACGCATCTCCTGTCCTCACTCGGTCCCATAATCCCAGCAAATCAGGGTTAACAGCATGGGCTCAAATCCCAGCTCCACGTTTCCCTGGATAGGTGACACTGAACAGGTTACTTCTCTATTACTCAGTTTCCTATGGGGATGAGAACTGTACCAACCTTGTAGGGCTTTTGGAAAATTAAATAGGTTACTATATGTAAAATACTTAGACCACGACGGTTCCTGGAACAGAGGAAGCACTACATAGTCTTCTTGTTCACATCCTAGCTTCAGCTCTGACCTCTTGTGAAGGTTCTTTCATTCTCCTGGGCAGAATGAACACCTCCTCCTCCAGGCTCACACACATCTCTGCTGTAGTATGTATCACCTTCAATCACAACCACCAGTGTGTATGTCTGCCCTGCCACTCTGCAAAAATATGAATAGGAACACCATCATTAGACCCCGGGACTCTTTAGGCCTTTTACCAGAGCCATGAGCATGATAGATGCACAATAAATATTTGGTTACTATAGGAGGACATTAGTTAAACGCTCCTTAAGCTTTTCAAGCTTCCTATGCAATCTTTTTCCTTCCTTTCATGAAACTGTTGAAGAATTGTTGTTGTTCGGTCTGCTTGGAAAGTCAATAATGTAAGGTCCTGAGCTTGTACGACTATCACTGATTTCATAAAAATTCTTTCTCGGCACCACTAATAATGGTGGATTATTGTTGTTACTGAGAAGGCAGAATGACTTGACCTAGCACATGTTAACTCTAGAGATGACCTTTAACATGTTCTCAGGAAGCCTCAATTTCCTCTGCGTTGCTGGGACATGAGACCAATCACAGTCCTGTGCAGAGATGTGGGAGTGGCTACTCACAGCCAATCAGCAAGCGGGATAGGACCTTAGCCGGAAAGTGATGCAAGGAGACTCTGAAAATAGCAAGTCCACGGAAGGCCAGGGGAATTTCACCCTGTCAAAGTGAGAAGGGGATGATGAAATAAGAAGCTTCCCGGCCATTGAGTAGAAAATATCCTGACTGAGTTGGAAGGCAATGAGGAACCAGGGAAGGTTCTGCCCACCTTGGAAAGGCAGTGGAGCAGTCAGGAGAGCACCAGATAGGGGATCCCAAGAATCGAATCTCTCCTTCTGCACAGCACAGGGAACTCTGCTCAGTGTTACGTGGCAGCTCGGCTGGGAGAGGAGTTGGGGGTAGAATGGATACATGTATATGTATGGCTGAGTCACTTTGCTGCCCGCCTGAAACTATCACAACATTGTTAATTGGCTATATAAAATTAAAAGTTTTTAAAAAAAGAATCAAATCTCAGTTCTTCCATTGGCTGAGTTAACTTTCTCCTCTTCAAAACAGAGAATTAAGTGAAGAAAACTGCAAAGTGCTAGATAAATGTAAAAGAAATGAGGACTTCCCTGGTGGTCCAGTTGCTAAGACTCCACGCTGTCAATGCTGGGGGTCCTGGGTTCGGTCCCCAGCCAGGAAACTAGATCCCACATACTGCAACTAAGATCCAGTGCAGCCAAACAAATAAAAGTAAACATTTTTTTAAAATACAAGAAATGATTCAATATGTTTGAAAAAAGGCCTCTTCACTCAAGAACTCATGGAAAGAGCTCCCACCCTGAACAGAAACCTCTCCATCTTCTTCACTCTACGGTGCTTTTCCACCTCCATATATATAGCCTTCCTCCTTTTTGTAGGTCTCTTCCAACCTTAAATGAAGAGAGACCTTCATTTAAGCCTTCATTTAACTTAAGTTAGCAACTTTTTAAGAAGTTTCGAGAGACAAGAGGTTTAAAGGTTTTATCTTGGGATAAAACATTATTAGGAATCTCCTCTTTTGGCTACTACACCTTTAAAACATATTCAACTATACAGTATGATTTATGGCCTATGTAATCTTTAACCTTAAGAGCAAACATTTAAGATGCAAACTTGCAGTGGTGTGTATTGGGAGCTGGTGCCTCGAGGTAGCAAGATTATTTTGCATATCTCTTCCCAGTTTTGTGTTTTGTGATATCATGTTGGTAACTTTAAGTTAGCCATAGTGCATGTATTTAACCCTGGCAGTTGACAAAGGCTATAAATCAGTTGTTGGGCTTTTTTTTTTTCCTCTCTCTAAAATTTGGCTGACCAGCACACCACTGACTGAGCCCCAAAGGACTCAAAATTCCCCCGGCCATCACTGTCCATCCAAACACTACAAAAAGGAAACTGCAATCACGTACACAAATACTAGACAGGGATACAACACTGTGTGGATAGAACAGCAAAAACAAAATGAAAACCCCTGGTGTATTAACTGTACATTCTTATCACATGAGATTCTGACAAAGAGATGTCTTGAGTTTTCTTCTTTTTTGACTGAGAGTAACTGTAATATGCCAGAGAATTTTGAATCAGCCTTATCTGGAGCTTCAACTGAATCTACTCAAAAGACATACAACAGCTGGAATTCAAACATCTCCATTGCACGTTGGAGGTAATAGAATGATAGAATAACTGGCTTGTCAAAATAGGTGACCTCTCATTTTTCCCAGTGAGCTAATGTAGTGTTGCATTTATAACCTTTCAATCCATGATGGTCAACTGAACACATAGTCTTTGCTTTCTCTTACTTCTATTATCTACTCTTTTAAAGTTTAAATGGATTGTTCCTTTTCTTCTGCAACTCCAAACATTATGCTATGTTCCCAAGACTGACAGGGAAAGAGGAAAATGCCTGCATGTATAGACCACTGATGCTTCTCAGGGGTCCTTCTCACAGGCAATTCTCACTTAATTCTTACACACGCCCTCTAAAGTAAGGTGCATCCATTTTCAGATGAGGAAAAAGATGTTCCTCATGATAAGAGCTGTGGACTCCGCACCCTATTGTCATTATTGTTACTAGCCATTGGACGCTGACTATCATAACCATCAACACTCTGCCACTAGGACGACTATAGTAGGGGAACAAAAATTGCCACCGCAAATTGTGCCTCTTTGGCATGAAAATTAATCTAGGCTGGTTATTTTTCAGGCCTAAAAGATTCAGGAAGAACCACTGAATTTTCCCTAACAGACTAAAAGAGTGTAAATAGAAGACCAATTCCAGGAAGGCATTATCATCATTATTGATACCTGTAGTATGAACTAGGGAGGAAACTGGGAAATTCCTGCTCGTAAAAATCCCTCCCTGTATCCCACTGTCTCTGTATGCCCTGCAAACATTTATTTATCAAGTGTTTGCTTTTCCACCTCCATATATATAGCCTTCCTCCTTTTTGTAGGTCCAAACCATTACCCCCAACATCCTCTTTTATCTTTGGCTAAAAATGGAATTTATGATGAGGGCTTTGGCCATTTTGGCAAGTTACTGAGTTTTCCTGGGTTTGTCCAATGTATACATGTTACAGGACTTTCTCCTATTAATCTCTCTCCTGTCTACATAGTTTTTTTAGATCAGCCAAAAGAACCTAGAAGGGTAGAGGAAAATTTCTTCCTTCCTGACATTACCAAACTGCCCCTGCTTCTTAGGGTCATAAAGCATAGGACAAGAACTTAAGTCTCATGTTCAAATACTGTCTCATGTCAACATTTCAAGCAAACCAGTATCTGGTGTTTTTTTTTTTTTTTTCGCTTTTGCCATAGGAAGATTCTCCACCTAGAAAGACTTACAAAAAGGTAAATTTCCCAAACATAGGAGGGAGTTCAAATTCAGGACAGTAAATATTAAGAAGATGATCATGGGCATCTATCCTATTCATAGCAGTCTATTAGCTTTTGAGTCTCCTTCTTTATTTGGTGAAATAACCAAATTCTGATCATCACCATTCCAACATAAGAAAGAATACAAATTCCCAGCCTTCCTGGCAGGTAGGATTCAGGCACGTGCTTTAGTTAAAACCGATCAGGGATGCCATGATAAGACTTTGATTCAGAAGTAAGCCACGAGGAAAGATGCTCTGGCTTTCTGTAGTGGCAGCAGCAGCTGTGGCTGTTTCCCAGGGATTGCAATGGTGTATTTCTGATGTAGAAGCAGCGGTTGTGCAGCAGCAGCAATTTTCTATTAGATCTATGTCCTGGTTTGTGGTAGTGTTCCTCCAGGCTTATCCTCAAGTCCAGTTTTCCAGTTCACTCAACAGTCCTGTGATCCACCCTGTATTTTTTAAATAAAATGCTTTTCCACTTATTCAGCAGGAGTCAGCTTCTACTGTTTAGAGAACTCTGCGTAAGAACAACTATTTTTCTATTTCTCAGATGTGGAAACGGAAGCTTTAAGAGGTTAAATTCCTCAAGATCACAAAGTTAAACAATGACAGAGCAAAGATTTGAAGCAGGACCGTCATAATCCAAAACTCACATTATAAACCAGGAAAGTTACACCACAAGGATGTAAAACTGATGAATCAGAGTTGAGTGGCTGTTGTTTTTTGAAGTTAGAATAAATTATAGAAATACCTAGTCCTGGCAATGGCACCCCACTCCAGTACTCTTGCTTGGAAAATCCCATGGACAGAGGGGCCTGGTAGGCTGCAGTCCATGGGGTCACTAAGAGTCAGACACGACTGAGCGACTTCACTTTCACTTTTCACTTTCATGCATTGGAGAAGGAAATGGCAACCCACTCCAGTGTTCTTGCCTGGAGAATCCCAAGGACGGGGGAGCCTGGTGGGCTGCCGTCTATGGGGTCGCACAGAGTCGGACACAACTGAAGTGACTTAGCAGCAGCAGCAACCTGAAGTTCTGAGATATAAAGTGAAAAAGCAGAGGCCACAACCCAGATCTTCTGATCTGACGTGCTTTCTATGGTACCTCTCATCCACATAATCCTATCACGTTGTTTCTTTATACATTTTGAGATTTTTAAAAATTATTTATTTATTGGTTGCACTGGGTCTTTGTTGCTGTGTATGGGCTCTCTCTAGTTGCAGCAAGCAGGGGTTGCTCTTCACTGCAGTGCGCAGGCCTCTCTTGTTGCGGAGCACAGGCTCTAGGCACACGGGCTTCAGTAGCTGCAGCTCACGTGGGTCCAGTAGTTGCAGCTCTCAGGCTCTAGTTGACCGTGGCATGTGGGATCTTCCCGGACCGCAGATTGAACCTGTGTCCCCTGCATTGGAAGGTGGATTCTTATTCACTGTACCACCAGGAAAGTCTCTTGAGATGCAATTTTAAGTGCAGTTGAATTCAAGACTTATACAGGGAGGCTTTCCATTGTTTCTTGCATCTCACATTTCCCTTCTATACCCAAAGCCTATCTTACCAAAGAATATACTTTGGTAGTTTTGTCCACAAGTCTATTTTTTAAATTATTTATCATTAAATACTTTTATTTCCCTCTCATGCTTGATGATAATTCTGTTGAATATGGATTTCTGGGCTTCCATGGTGGATCAGATGGTAAAGAATCTGCCTGCAATGCAGCTGACCTGGGTTTGGTGCATGGTTGGGAAGATCCCCTGTAGGAGAGAATGGCTACCCAGTGCAGTATTCTTGCCTGGAGAATTCCATGAACAGGGGAGCCTGGTGGGCTTCAGTCCATGGGGTCGCAAAGAACCAGACACGACTGGGGGACTAAGCACACATAGATTTCTAGGTTGAACATTATTTTTCATCAAAAAAAGGATGGAGAACCTCTCCCTCCTCCCTAATGGCTTTCTGATATGAGAAGGGATGGTTGTATCTTCTGCATGTGCTTTTAGGGAAATGGGCATCCATGCCTCTTTTCCCTGCAATCTCCCCACCACCACCCCTGCCTAGGATGCAGACCAGAAGGCCAGAGCTAAAGAAGCCATGGGGGATCCTGAAATAGAAGCCACAAATTGAAAATAACAGAGCCACTCTAGCAGCCTTTGACCTCTTACATGGGAGAGAAGTAGCTTTCTATCCATGTTTTAGGGTATCTTTTTAAAAACCTTTTTATGTCATATTGGAATACAGTTGAGTAACAATGTTGTGTTAGTTTCAGGTGTACAACAAAGTAAAAAGTGATTATTTTATATATATACATATGTGTGTGTGTGTGAGAGTGTGTATACACATATACATGTATCTGTTCTTTTTAAAATTATTTTTCCATCTAGTTTGTTGCATAACATTGAGCAGGGTTCCCTGTGCTATACAGTAGGTCCTTGCTAGTTATCCATTTTAAATATAGCAATGTGTACGTCAATTCCAAACTCCCTAACTGTCCCTAGCCCCCAACCCCTCCCCTCTGGTAACCAAAAGTTCATTCTCTGTGAGTGTGTTTCTGTTTTGAAAATAAGTTCATTTGTACCATTCTTTTTAGATTCCGCATATAAGTGATATCATATGATAGTTGATGTTCTTTGTCAGACTTACTTCACGCAAGTGGTATGACAATTTCTTGGCAGGACACTCTGTTAAATCTGAATTTCAGATAAACATTTTTACTTTAAGTATGCACAATTCAACTCTTAGGACATACTTATACCAAAAAATATGTATATGTATGTATGTATATATATTCACTGTTTATGCGGAACTCAACTGTAACTGAGTATTCCATATTTTAGTTTGAGAAACCTGACAAGCTTAGTCACCCTGCCTAAAACTGGCCTGAGGCCACATATCCAGTCTCTACATGAGCCTCAGCACCCCAGCCCCCAGATTCTAGGACACACATGCAGGTCCAGGAATATTAGCTACAGTTAACACATTGACTCTAAGTTCCTTTTTCATAACGAGAACTAAACTGTTTCACTTACTTTTTCAATACTGGTTATACATATTTTTAATTGCTGACATGTTTTATCCAGACCTCTACATACATATAGGGGGAGAGGAGACTTGTCCATGTCAGCTGTTGGCCATTGTCAGAAATGCTTTAATTACTTGTCATATGCCTCTCGGCCTCCAGCAGAGCAATGTGCGATGCCATCCAATTGAAAGCCTGGAGCACAGAGGGTTGATTGACCCGAATTAACAGGAAGACAAGGGAATGTGCAGGAACAAGCCCTCACTTGTACTCCAGGGATGCTGCCCATCTCAGCAAACGGAATTATTCCTACAGGATGCACTCTTCAAAAGGGGGGCAAACATGCCCCCATTTTAGCTAAGGTTTGACTTTCCCCAAACCTGGGTATCCAAAGATTTCTTCTATATTTGGGAAACACAGAAAAGGAAGCAAAATTTTGACTTTGCTGGGTTTTATTTTCACTGGGCCAACTGAAGATGAGACACTAGATGGTGAGGTAAAAATAGAAAATTATTAACTAAACGGGGTTCAAACAAGTATATTTTAAGACCTTAAATTAGTCAAAACCTAAAAAATGTAAGACACCGAGTCATAGGGTGAGAAAATAAAGTACTTTTGTCTTGAAATGTTTCAGAGAAAGGCCCCTTTCAAAACAGTTCTAAATCAAGTTCTCGGAATTGAAAAAGAGTATTTTGTTTTGACTTTAGACATGGAAAATCCTGTGCACCAAAAATTCCAAAATCCTTTCCAGAATACTCCAGTATTCTGGCCTTTTTTCCAGCAATTCCACATCCTCCATGTGGTTTCAAGGCAGGGCCTAATTTGTCTTCAGCCTCATATTCACCAAAATTCTCAAATTCAGGTCTTTGACCTATCTCCAAATAAAATTTTACTTTCTGTTCTTGTACTCTGTGTTCAGGGTATTCATTTGTTCAAGATAAACATTTAAAATACAACACAACTTCTCAAATTCTGTTTTGGTATGTTTTGTTTTGTTCTTTTTTTTTTCCCTCAGTATTTCAGACACCTTAAAAATTGATTCATGTCCTAGGCTTTCTGCCCCCTTTAAGGTTTTGCTGTTAAAAATTCATGTTGTATGGGCCTTAAAAAATGTGCATACCTCCAAAACATCTCCTACTTGATATGAGTTCAAGAAATAAGGTACATATTCTGCTAAATAGAAATTATTTATAATTCAAAGGAAAATGGAATAGTGCTTTTGATGTGTGTCTCTAAGCCCAGAACTCCTCTGTTGCGTGAGTTCTTCAGTTCCAACAACCTCCACCTCCACCTCCAGCCCCTAGGTCTGTAGAATTCCTGTAGGACTGGTCTGCTGCTGCTGTTAAGTCACTTCAGTCGTGTCCCAACTCTGTACGACCCCATAGATGGCAGCCCACCAGGTTCTGCCGTCCCTGGGATTCTCCAGGCAAGAACACTGGAGTGGGTTGCCATTTCCTTCTCCAGTGCATTAAAGTGAAAAGTAAAAGTGAAGTCGCTCAGTCGTGTCTGACTCTTCGCGACCCCATGGACTGAAGCCTACCAGGCTCCTCTGTCCATGGGATTTTCCAGGCAAGGGTACTGGAGTGGGTTGCCAGGACTGGTCTACCCCATGCTAAAAAAACTCACAGGGTAACAGTGCAAAGTATGACTACTCAAACTCTCAAACTAGATCAAATCAGAAAACCATCGGCTTTTAATACATATTTTACTTCAGAGCAAACCATGTAGCTTGGGCAACATTTGGAAATTACACAAAAGCATAAAGAAGTGGAAAATCCATATATCTCCACCACGCTGATAAATTTTTCTACACAAAACATTTTTAACAAAAATGAAATCCTGCTCTAGAAGATGTAGAATTTGCTTGTTTCCACTTAGCTACATATTGTGAATATTTCCCACCATATTACATATTTTTCTATAGCATTTTAGTAATTACACATGACATTTTCTAAATGTGTGCTATTTCATTAGTCCTTTATTTGAGGACATTTAGGTTGTCCCCAATTTCTCTCAACTCTGTAATACTTAATCTTATAGAAAAGTTATCCTTGCAGTCAGTCATGATTATTTCCTTAGAATAAATTCCCAGAAGTGAAATTGATAAGCTGACGACTAAGCGCATTTTCAAGATTTGAGGGACACGTTGCCAAATTACCTTGCAATACGTTTGTCAGCCCCATCAGCATTCAAGAGCATCTATTTGCTTGCTTTAAGGAATCTTGTATAACTGGGAAGATTATCTATTATGCAAAAGTACTCTTTATTAATGAAAAGGACTGAATCTCCTAGTACATGTAAAACATTATTCAATTTAAAATAAGACTTTAGGAACCCCCTTGGTGGTCTGGGGCTTCCCTGGTGCTCAGACGGTAAAGAAGCTGCCTGCAGTGCAGGAGACCTGGGTTCGATCCCTGGGTGGGGAAGATCCCCTGGAGAAGGGAATGGCTACCCACTGCAGTATTCTGGCCTGGAGAAACCCACGGACAGAGAAACCTGGCAGGCTACAGTCCACGGGGTTGCAAAGAGTAGGACACGACTGAGGGAGTTTCACTTGATGGTCCAGCTATTAAGAATTCCTGCTTCCAATGCAGGGGGCACAGGTTCGCTCTCTGGTCAGGGAACTAATTTCTCACATGCTATGCAGTGGAGCTAAAAAATAAATAAAAGTAATTTAAAAACAAACAAACAAACAAACCTATCAAGGACCATTAAAAAATAAAATATGGGGACTTCCTTGGTGGTGCAGTGCTTAAGACTCCATGCTTCCAATGCAGGGGGCGTAGGTTCGATCCCTGGTCAGGGAACTAAGATCCCACCTGCCTCGGGGTGCAGTCAAAAAACATAGAACAAAAATATGATTTTATGTTTCTGAGGAAATTTTCTGTAGCACAATTAATAAAGAAAAGAAGGCATTTCTCTAGTTGAATATTTTTTAATGGAGGATGCCACCTGTCAAAGAACCCCTTCTCTTTCTGTCTTCATGCAGCCCAAGGGGAGGTGCCAGGGTACCGCAGTTGCTCGGCTCTAATCCATCTCCTATTTCACATTCAGTTTCCCATCATGCACTGGGGGAGCACGGCAGCCTGACATGATGAGAAGCCTCCCTGAAGACTGCAGCCCACACTCATCCATCCCTTCATGAACTCTATTATACTTATTGTCTGTACCACACAATTAGCACTTTATTATATACTGTCTTGTTCTCTAATTGCCTCCACCACACAATTTAGCACTCTATTACATTCTGTCAGATTCTGTAATTCTGTCATGTATTTCTGTCTTGTCTTTCCACATAGATTACGAGTGCCAGAGTGGCAGGGACCCTGTCTGGTCTTGCTTAGGAGTTTCCCACAGACCCGAACACTGTTCCAGGAACAACAAAGTGGGCCTTTGACAAGTGCCATCTGCTTTTCTGGTTGGTGGGGGGTTTGGGAGACTGGTTGATTTTCTGATGGGCTTATTCAAGTCAGCATCTGAGCCATCTAGAACCTGGAGGAGAAAACAGAGAAGGTGCTGGGTTACAGAACACGGCACCTTGGTCGTTCCAGCCACCATCCTTCAGTTCAAACTGCCTCATCACCGACCAAGTCATTTCGTTTCTCTCTACCTAGGTTTCCCTTGTATGTAGAATAGAGAAACCAAAACATGTCACCAGATAATGCCATTTTTTAGATCACATGATGTTTTTCATCCAAAGATTTTACATGATAACACCCTCCCATGGGACAGGCATCACTGTGTAGAAGAGAGGTCATGCTTTGAAATTAGAGAGACTTCTTACCAGCTATGGGATCGTTAACCAATAGTTAAATAAACCTCTTTCTCTGAAACTAAACTCTCATCTCTGAAGTTACTTCAGTGACTGTAATTATTTGTAATATTACTACTGTCCATAAGCTTGTTGGAATATTCTTATTTTTTTCAATTTCTGCAAGTGCCATGCCTCACAGGAAGTGTTAAGAATTATTATTATCATAATAAGTATAACAAACATCTCTGTCTCATACACTAGTTAAAGAGCGTCTGCTTCAGCAGTGATTCATGGATTTTCTTCTTAGAGAACAAAGTCAGGGAGTTACACAATTTATCTTTCTTGGTTGAGGAACTGTTTATGCTTAACGGTCTATCACATGACTTCAGACTTATTCAACTAAATAATAAGTGAAGAAACACCCGATACGGGGCACTAACAAATCCATTCTTCAGCCTGTCACTTTCACCTCTGCTATAAACATGTAGGTGAATGGAGCACAGAGTTAACTTATTTCTCTGAACTAGGGATGATACAAATAAAATATTCTGTCCCTGTGTGTCACTTGCTTTTCCCCCTTTTGATCAACTTGTTTTGCCATACTGTATCCATTTCTGTTTTTGTCTTTGTTTTCTGGATCGGCAGGTACACAATACAATGCAACTAGTCACATAATTGTGACATGTTATTTTCTTAGAACAAGAGCAGTTTAAGCCTCCCCCAAAGTGCTGCTCTAACCCTGGATCTTCTTCACCTGAGGACCCCAGGAGACTAAAGAGCTTTGAATGGCTGCTTTGTAGGATAGATGACCCCTCTTTTTAAAATTATTTTTAATTGGAGGATGATTACTTTACAAAGTTGTGTTGGTTTCTGCCATACAACCATGTGAATCAGCCATAAGTATACATATGTCCCCTCCCTCTTGAACCTCCCTTCCATCCCTCATCCCATCCCACCCTCTAGGTTGTCACAGAGCACTGGGCTGAGCTCCCTGTGTTATAGAGCAGCTTCCCAGCAGCTCTCTCTTTCACACTAGGTAATGTATATGTTTCAACGCTACTCTCAGTTCGGCCCCGCTGGGTCCACAAGCCTGTTCTCCACGTCTGTATAGAGGACACCCTTTAAGAAGAGTTTTCTTCCCTCTTCGTGGGTTGCCTGAATATCCTTTGGGAGAGATGAACTGTTTCCTTTTGCATGCCTGTGCTAAACAACTATTCGATTATTCTCTCGAAAGTATTCACCAAGGTCTGCCATGTAACGGGCAGGGCCTGGGTGCTGGAGAGACAAAGGTGACTACCACTCTCCCATCCAGAGCTGGGGGACTCCCACTGTAGGAACCCACAGTGGGAACCCCCCTTTGATGGGGTAAGCAGAAAGCCTGAAAGATAACTACCACTCAGGGAGATAAGCGTGAATCAAAAGTGTGTGGCCAGGCTGTCAGCCTGAGGCCAGCGTTGGCCACCACTAGAAGTCAACTTTGTCTGATAAATCTAAGGGAGCGGTTGGCCTGGTTAGGAGCTGATTAGACTGAAGGGAAGGGATGGCTTGAAGGTGCTTGTGACAAAGAAATGATAGGAAGGAACAGTCCTGGGGTGCAGAATGGGGCATGGGAAAGAGAAAAACGTCTTCTCTCTGACTTCGGCTCCCTGCCTAAGCTCTATAGACTCATTTCTGAGCCTGTGGACGGACAGCCTGCAGGCAGAGAGGGTAGGGCTAGAGCCGCTGGATACAAGTCATGTCATTTTGAGACAAGGGTGAGAAACTGTGGCCAAGAAGGGGCTTTTCTCTGTGTCTTAAGGCGCTGAGAGAGCAGCTCTGGCTGAGAGCTGCTGTGAAGTGGCTGAGGGGAGACACTGCCCCCCAGTGGCCTCATGGCAGGGGACACCAACTAGGAGCTGGAAGACTAACAGGAAAAGCCGGGAGGGAACACCAGCGGTACCACATGCCTCCCAGGAACACGGGGGGAGACGTGGAGGGAGGGCTGCGCACTCCACAGGTGGGTGGACGCACAGCCAATGCAGTGGGAGCTCTCACCACTAAGACATAACCGTTACCAGCAGCGCTGACGCATAGGTAAAACTTCAGGAAACAGAGGTTCGGTTCCGTTCAGTCGCTCAGTCGTGTCCGACTCTTTGCGACCCCATGGGCTGCAGCGCGCCAGGCTTCCCTGTCCATCACCAACTCTGGGAGCCTACTCAAGCTCATGTCCATCGCGTCGGTGATGCCATCCAACCGTCTCATCCTCTGTCGTTCCCTTCTACATGCACAAAAGTTATGTGAACACCAAAAAAAGCCCTTATTTTCTGGCCACAAGATTAAGCAGAGTGGTACGTACACTAGTTAGTAATGGGTCTGATAGGTAGAGCTATAGGAAGTCCAAGGTAAGTAACAAGAGGAGATTCAGACACAACTTTGGGGGTGGGGGTGGAGACTGGGTGGCGGTGAGCGGGAGTTCAGGCAGACAAGGAGAGGGCTGCTGCAAAGCTCTGGGTGGAGGAGCTTCCAGGAAGATGCAGCCGAAGAAGATGGCCCCGAGGCTGTGCACAGACTGGACGTCAGACGACCAGAAAGGAATGCTCAGAACCAAATTTAAAACAGGACTTCTCTCCTAAACTAAACAAAATGAAATTCTATCCACAAGTACGTGGTTCAATGGAGAAAAGAAGCAAAAACTTCAAACAGCCCTAAAAGGCATGTTGAAAAATAAGTCCCTCCCTTCCTCAATCCCTGTTGCCAGGAGAAATGACTGATAGTTACCGGCATGCTGCTGCTGCTACTAAGTCACTTCAGTCCTGTCTGACTCTGTGTGACCCCATAGACGGCAGCCCACCAGGCTCCCCCATCCCTGGGATTCTCCAGGCAAGAACACTGGAGTGGGTTGCCACTTCCTTCTCCAAAGCATGAAAGTGAAAAGTGAAAGTGAAGTCGTTCAGTTATGTCTGACTCTTAGCGACCCCATGGACTGCAGCCTACCAGGCTGCTCCGTCCATGGGATTTGCCAGGCCAGAGTACTGGAGTGGAGTGCCATCGCCTTCTCGCTAGTATAAAACAACTAGTGAGTTGTTAAAATTCTTAAATATTTCCTTTCAGGTTGATAAGTAGCTACTGCTTCAAGCCCATAAAGTGCTGCCTGCCCAGAATTTCAATCCATCATTAATGGGTTAAAGCTTAGATTCGAGGGGGTCTCCAGCATCCTTCCAGCTTGAAGGCCAGCAGCCATCCTGTTTGTCAATGCCGAGCCAGATAAATATTCCGAAGATCACTGTTATCCTTCCAGATAACCTATTCGCGTATATAGGCATATCCCTACACACATCTTTACTTCTTTTAATACAGATGGAAGAATTGAACACTGTTCTGTGTTTTGCATTTTTTTTACCTGCTTGGCCCACTTTTACAAATGTAAACTGTATGTATTTCTTTCAGAGCTAACATAATCTAGTTATAACTAAGCTAAACTGGCCTGAGAAATGGGGCACAGGAATAAAGAGTGAGATTCTGGAATAACTTATGGGAGCTTTCCAGTAGACCCAGAAGAACTTGGCCAATGGATTCAGTGGAAATACCACTGAAAGCTGGAATCCAAGAGTGCTGGCCTAGGACAATGATGCCCTGACGGCTTGGGTAGAGAGAATGAGGAGGAACAGGGCCAGCAAAACCTCCCTGAGTCTCCCTCCAGAGACCATCCTGGGCTCCTACCCCTGCTACCAGCTGGCAGAGGGGACCTAAGCTTTCCAGACTTTGAACTCAGTTCAGTTCAGTTCAGTCGCTCAGTCGTGTCCGACTTTTTGCGACCCCATGAATCGCAGCACACCAGGCCTCCCTATCTATCACCAACTCCCAGAGTTCACCCAGACTCATGTCCATTGAGTCAGTGATGCCAGCCAGCCATCTCATCCTCTGTCGTCCCCTTCTCCTCCTGCCCCCAATCCCTCACAGCATCAGAGTCTTTTCCAATGAGTCAACTCTTCCCATGAGGTGGCCAAAGTACTGGAGTTTCAGCTTTAGCATCATTCCTTCCAAAGAAATCCCAGGGCTGATCTCCTTCAGAATGGACTGGTTGGATCTCCTTGCAGTCCAAGGGACTCTCAAGAGTCTTCTCCAACACCACAGTTCAAAAGCATCGATTCTTCGGTGCTCAGCCTTCTTCACAGTCCAACTCTCACATCCATACATGACCACAGGAAAAACCACAGCCTTGACTAGACGAACCTTTGTTGGCAAAGTAATGTCTCTGCCTTTTAATATGCTATCTAGGTTGGTCATAACTTTCCTTCCAAGGAGTAAGCGTCTTTTAATTTCATGGCTGCAGTCACCATCTGCAGTGAGAGGTTGAACTATTGGCACCTAAATTCAGGCCTTACCCAGAATCAAACCAGTCTTGGGTAAAAATATATTAAATTTCAAATTTCCCTTACCTCAATGAATTTCCTTTCTTTCAAAAGGGGCACATAATAAATTTTCCTCATAAAAGAGTCAAAATATATTTCTCCTAACTGCTCCATCTTCATCTCAAATGTGAAAAAAAGCATAGGCTTTTTTATTCATGAGGGAGAAAATCCTTACAAACTAAATTTGAACCACATTTTTCAGTATCCTCTACATATCAGAAAGTCAAGACCACTGAATATACATCTTCTTATAGTCATTTTTATCATTAAAGCACAAAAGACTACAATTTGCGGGGGGAGAGGGGGACATAATTTTTCATGTCTAGCTTTTGTGTTTCTATACATCCTTTTTTTAATATTAAGAGGCAAGGATTAAAGAAGATTTAAAATTAAAGATGTCATCTGCATATATTAATGGGAAAGGAGGATGAGGAAGTGGGAGAAGGAAAGGATTGGCTAATATTTTATTGTTTACTGATATTCCCAGAAACTTTCAGTCCAGAAAGGGTTCAGCAAAAGAGAAAGTAATTTCCGCTGATAGACTGCCACCTAGTGGTGAGTTTTTACTTTACTCATCGTATTGGGTTGGCCAAAAAGTTCTTTCGAGTTTTAATCTCGAAAGAACTTTTTGGCCAACACAATACAAGCAGTTACTGAGTTTTGGGGATGTTTTGGGAGACACGCTTATTTCTCTTTGAGATCCCTGGGGAATGCTACAGACTATTGTCACAAGGAGAATGGACTCACTTGTTTGCTTCCCAAAGACCTAATGATCAGGTGGCACAGTGATAAAGAATCCGCTTGTCAAGGCAAGAGACATAAGACACAGAAGAGATGCAAAAGCAGTGCTAAGGGGAAAGTTCATAGCAATACAGGCATACCTCAAGAAACAAGAAAAAAGTCAAATAAATAACCTAACTCTACACCTAAAGCAACTAGAAAAGGAAGAAATGAAGAACCCCAGGGTTAGTAGAAGTAAAGAAATCTTAAAAATTAGGGCAGAAATAAATACAAAAGAAACAAAGGAGACCATAGCAAAAATCAACAAAGCCAAAAGCTGATTCCTTGAAAGGATTAATAAAATTGATAAACCATTAGCCAGACTCATCAAGAAACAAAAGGAGAAAAATCAAATCAATAAAATTAGAAATGAAAATGGAGAGATCACAACAGACAACACAGAAATACACAGGATCATAAGAGACTACTATCAACAATTATATGCCAATAAAATGGACAATGTGGAAGAAATGGACAAATTCTTAGAAAAGTACAACTTTCCAAAACTGAACCAGGAAGAAATAGAAAATCTTAACAGACCCATCACAAGCACAGAAATTGAAACTGTAATCAGAAATCTTCCAGCAAACAAAAGCCCAGGTCCAGACGGCTTCACAGCTGAATTCTACCAAAAATTTAGAGAAGAGCAACACCTATCCTACTCAAACTCTTCCAGAAAATTGCAGAGGAAGGTAAACTTCCAAACTCATTCTATGAGGCCACCAACACCCTAATACCAAAACCTGACAAAGATCCCACAAAAAAAGAAAACTACAGGCCAATATCACTGATGAACATAGATGCAAAAATCCTTAACAAAATTCTAGCAATCAGAATCCAACAACACATTAAAAAGATCATACACCATGACCAAGTGGGCTTTATCCCAGGGATGCAAGGATTCTTCAATATCCACAAATCAATCAATGTAATACACCACATTAATAAATTGAAAAATAAAAGCCATATGATTATCTCAATAGATGCAGAGAAAGCCTTTGACAAAATTCAACATCCATTTATGATAAAAACTCTCCAGAAAGCAGGAATAGAAGGAACACACCTCAACATAATAAAAGCTATATATGACAAACCCACAGCAAACATTATCCTCAATGGTGAAAAATTGAAAGCATCTCCCCTAAAGTCAGGAACAAGACAAGGGTGCCCATTCTCACCACTACTATTCAACATAGTTTTGGAAGTTTTGGCCATAGCAATCAGAGCAGAAAAAGAAATAAAAGGAATCCAAATTGGAAAAGAAGAAGTAAAACTCTCATTGTTTGCAGATGACATGATCCTCTACAAAGAAAACCCTAAAGACTCCACCAGAAAATTACTAGAGCTAATCGATGAATATAGTAAAGTTGCAGGATATAAAATCAACACACAGAAATCCCTTGCATTCCTATACACTAATAATGAGAAAATAGAGAAATTAAGGAAACAATCCCATTCACCATTGCAACGAAAAGAATAAAATACTTAGGAATATATCTACCTAAAGAAACTAAAGACCTATATATAGAAAACTATAAAACACTGGTGAAAGAAATCAAAGAGGACACTAATAGATGGAGAAATATACCACGTTCATGGATCGGAAGAATCAATATAGTGGAAATGAGTATACTACCCAAAGCAATCTATAGATTCAATGCAATCCCTATCAAGCTACCAACGGTATTTTTCACAGAGCTGGAACAAATAATTTCACAATTTGTATGGAAATACAAAAAAACCTTGAATAACCAAAGCAATCTTGAGAAAGAAGAATGGAACTGGAGGAATCAACCTGCCTGACTTCAGGCTCTACTACAAAGCCACAGTCATCAAGACAGTATGGTACTGGCACAAAGACAGAAATATAGATCAATGGAACAAAATAGAAAGCCCAGAGATAAACCCACACACCTATGGACACCTTATCTTTGACAAAGGAGGCAAGAATATACAATGGATTAAAGACAATCTCTTTAACAAGTGGTGCTGGGAAAACTGGTCAACCACTTGTAAAAGAATGAAACTGGAACACTTTCTAACACCATACACAAAAATAAACTCAAAATGGATTAAAGATCTAAACATAAGACCAGAAACTATAAAACTCCTAAAGGAGAACATAGGCAAAACACTCTCTGACATAAATCACAGCAGGATCCTCTATGACCCACCTCCCAGAATATTGGAAATAAAAGCAAAAATAAACAAATGGGATCTAATTAAAATTAAAAGCTTCTGCACAACAAAAGAAACTATAAGCAAGGTGAAAAGACAGCCTTCAGAATGGGAGAAGATAATAGCAAATGAAACAATGGACAAACAACAAATCTCAAAAATATACAAGCAACTCCTGCAGCTCAATTCCAGAAAAATAAATGACCCAATCAAAAAATGGGCCAAAGAACTAAATAGACATTTCTCCAAAGAAGACATACAGATGGCTAACAAACACATGAAAAGATGCTCAACATCACTCATTATCAGAGAAATGCAAATCAAAACCACTATGAGGTACCATTTCACGCCAGTCAGAATGGCTGCTATCCAAAAGTCTACAAGCAATAAATGCTGGAGAGGGTGTGGAGAAAAGGGAACCCTCTTACACTGTTGGTGGGAATGCAAACTAGTACAGCCACTATGGAGAACAGTGTGGAGATTCCTTAAAAAACTGGAAATAGAACTGCCATACGACCCAGCAATCCCACTGCTGGGCATACACACCGAGGAAACCAGAATTGAAAGAGACACGTGTACCCCAATGTTCATCTCAGCACTGTTTATAATAGCCAGGACATGGAAGCAACCTAGATGTCCATCAGCAGATGAATGGATAAGAAAGCTGTGGTACATATACACAATGGAGTATCACTCAGCCATTAAAAAGAATACATTTGAATCAGTTCTAATGAGGTGGTTGAAACTGGAGCCGATTATACAGAGTGAAGTAAGCCAGAAAGAAAAACACCAATACAGTATACTAACGCATATATATGGAATTTAGAAAGATGGTAACGATAACCCTGTATGCGAGACAGCAAAAGAGACACAGATGTATAGAACAGTCTTTTGGACTCTGTCGGGGGGTGGGGGGGAATGATTTGGGAGAATGGCATCGAAACATGTATAATATCATATAAGAAATGAATCGCCACTCCAGGTTTGATGCAGGATACAGGATGCTTGGGACTGGTGCACTGGGATGACCCAGAGGGATGGTATGGGGAGGGAGGTGGGAGGGGGGTTCAGGATTGGGAACACGTGTACACTCATGACGGATTCATGTTGATGTATGGCAAAACCAATACAATATTGTAAAGTAATTAACCTCTAATTAAAATAAATAAATTAAAACAACAACAGCAAGAGACAGAAGAGACACATAAGATCCCAGGGTTGGATCCCTGGGTCAGAAAGATTCGCTGGAGTAGGAATTAGCAGCCTGCTCCAGTATGCTTGCCTGGAGAATCCATGGACAGAGAAGCCTGGCGGGCTACAGTGCATGAGGTCCCAAAGAATTGGACATGACTGAGCACAGACAAATGCAATCATCAGGTAGACAGCAGCAATGCAGGCTGAATGTCTGGCCTTTGTAATTATTTGAAGATTATCAAAGAAGCCCAGCCAAGCAAAATTAATATTATTACATTTCTGTTTTCAACCTATGGCATGCTCATAAGTCACCCTTGCAAGCTGTCAAACAAGGCCCAAATTTTCAAAGGGTTTTCCTCTGATTAGGTGGTGACAAAACATGTGTGCAACCCACTGGTACTTCAGTCTAAAGACAAAACAGAGAATGTCCAAGTCAGCAACAAGGCAGTGTTCCCTGGGTTTAATCCACACCAGGAATAATCCCCTCCCTGCTCTCAGAGGGGCACTACTGTTTTTGTCTGGCTCCTGTGCCCATTGGGCTCCCTAGTTTCACATCTTCTGTGCTGACACCATCCTTCTTAACCACAAAGAGGGTTAAATATTTAATATTAAATATTAAAACCTTAAATATTAGCCAACAAAATTCAATGAAATATCAAAAGGATCATACACTATGATCAAGTGGGAGTCATTCCAGGGACACAAGATGGTTCAACATTCACAAATCAATGTGACACACTACATTAATAAAATGAAGGATGGACTTCCCTGGTGGTCCAGTGGTTAAGAATCTGCCTGCCAATGCAAGGGATGTGGGTTCAATCCCCATTCTGGGAGGATTCCACAAGCTAGGGAGCAACTTAGCCCATATGCCACAACTACCAAGGCCCATGCACCCTAGAGCACACGTTCCAAAACAAGAAGAGCCACTGCATTGAGATGCCTGAGCACCGCAGCTAGAGAGCAGCCTCCACTCGCTGCAACTAGAGAAAGCCCCCACGCAGCAACGAAGACCCAACACAAGCAAAAATAAATTAACTAATAAAAATAAATAAAATGAAGGATAAAAACCATATGACCATCTCAATCGATGAAGAACAAGCATTTGACAAGATGCCAAATGAACTCAGAGACTAAATCACCAAACACCACCAAAACGAACTCCAGCTTTTCAACCAGGCCCTCTGACATACCTGAATGGCCGGAACGTCCAAGAGAATTCTCATAACTGTAAGCCGGTTATACGTTCTTTCCCCTGAATGGAAACAACTCCGGCTCACTTAAGGACACATCTGTTTCTGGTCCACAAAGGATGGCAACACTTTAAGATCCAACTTACCCTCTTTCCTTCATGGATGTGCCCCAGGGTAGCACGTTCAGACAGCATGTTAGCTGCCCGAAATCCACTTCTTCTTTTCTAATAAGGCAACTGTGATAGTTTGATCTATAGTAAGAAATATATATTTGGTCTTCATTCAGTTCCTGGTATGGAGGGCCTAACACCCTTGGAATTTCCTAAGTGATAAGAGCAAATCACTGCAGATGGTGACTCAGCCATGAAATTAAAAGACACCTGCTCCTTGGAAGAAAAGCTATGACCAACCTAGACAGCATATTAAAAAGCAGAGACATTACTTTGCCAACAAAGGTCCATCTAGTCAAGGCCATGGTTTTCCAGTTGTCATGAATGGATATGAGAGTTCGACTATAAAGAGAGCTGAGGGCCAAAGAATTGATGCTTTTGAACTGTGGTGTTAGAGAAGCCTCTTGAGAGTCTCTTGGACTTCAACCAGTCAATCCTAAAGGAAACCAGTCCAAAATATTCATTGGAAGGACTGATGCTGAAGCTGAAACTCCAATACTTCGGCCACCTGATGTGAAGAACTGACTCATTGAAAAAGACCCTGATGCTGGGAAAGATTGAAGGCAGGGGGAGAAGGGGACGCCAGAGGATGAGATGGTTGGATGGCATCACCGACTCGATAGACATGAGTCTAAGCAAGCTCCGGGAGTTGGTGATAAACAGGGAAGCCTGGGGTGCTGCAATCCTTGGGGTTACAAAGAGTCAGACATGACTGAGCAACTGAACTGAACTGAACTGAACTGGCCTCTGCTCACCAGTGCTGAATAGAAATGAGAAGACAGAGTCTGAAGGGGTAGAAAAGAATAGCTTTATTACTTTGCCAGGCAAAGGAGGACACAGTGGGATCCTGCCTTGCAAAACTGTGTGCCCCTACCCAGGAGGATCTGACTTGGAGTCTTGTAACACCTAAGGGTGAGGTCTCTGACAAGCTGAGGTGTGTGCAGGGCCTCAGGTGATGGGTCTCACAAACTTCTCATTAATCTTGCCTCAGGTGATTCCTTGGCTGCTTCTCCCTTGATTAGCAACTGTTTATATCTGCCCTTTGGAACTCAAGGAAGGTCATGGAGGCTGGAGTCTTGTGCTACGTGCTTATTCACTCAGTTGTGTCTGACTCTTTTCGACCCCATGGACTGCAGCCCGCCAGGCTCCTCTGTCCATGGGATTCTCCAGGCAAGAATACTGGAGTGGGTTTCTATGCTCTCCTCCAGGGGACTCTTCCTAACCCAGGGATCGAAACCAGGTCTCCCACAATGCAGGCAGATTCTTTACCATCTGAGCCACCAGGGAAGCCCAATTTCTTTTGAGAAATGGGGGATAAAAAAGAGGCCTCCATGCCCCAGGCCCCCACAGGGCCCCACTCCGTTTTACTTGGAGAGTGGTCAGCGTGGTGAGGGCATGAAAAAATCTTACCCTTTTTCCATGCCTTGCCGTAAACATCTCTTCCATCTGGCTGTGCCTGAATTGTATGTTTCTCTGAGTTCTGTGAGCTATTCTAGCAAATTAATCAAACACCTCCTGGCACAAATATGTTGAAATTGGCACTAGCATCTTTAAACAACCTCACAAGAAAAAAAGGGCAATCTTTGGGGGAAATCACCTTTTACTCACAGTCGGCAGTTCAGGAGCTTGTAATATGACTCCACATCCTCCTCCAAAGATGGAGCCTGTGGCCATTCTGATCAATTACAGTGCTCCAGAGTCTTGAGCTCTTTTCTCTGAATCACCAAGTTTCAACCTGAGTTACAGTGAACAATATACGATGCAGAACCCCAATATATTTTTTAAAAACAAAGAAGGGTTGAAGGGAGTCAGTGCCTCCAAGCCCCACCCTTCTGGCCTCCAGGTGGACAGACACTGCTCTCTGCACTGCATGAAAAACAAAGAAATGGGCCCCGGTGCCTGCTTGGAGCACCTCACAGTGGTGCTGCGGGGCAGAAAATAAAAGCATAAAAAGTTAATGAAGGTGATTAAATAACACTGGATGACAGGAGACAAAATGTCACAGAGTCCTTGCCACTCATCAGAAAAGTATCAGGGTGGGGAGTGATAGTTAGGGAGTTTGGGATGGACATGTACACACTGCCATATTTAAAATGGATAACCAACAAGGACCTACTGTACAATACAGAGAACTCTGCCCAATGTCCTGTGGCAGCCTGGATGGGAGGGACATTTAGGGGAGAATGGATACATGCATATGTATGGCTGAGTCCCTTTGCTGCTCACCTGAAACTATCACATTGTTAATTGTCTATATCCCAATACAAAATAAAAAAGCTTTTAAAAAAGAAAAGTGTCAGAGGACTTGAAGCCCATAGTGGGGTTTTTTTTGCCTTTCCCTTCTTCTAAGGCCTACTCAAGTGTCTAAGACTGAACCTAGGTGTCACCTTCCCCTAGGGAGGCCTCCCTGAGACTCTCTTGCCTCATCATACACACACTAAAATACACACACATACTCAACCAATCCACATGGAGTCTCCCCTCAGTGCTTCTTAATATCTTTACACAGGTCTATCTATCTATCTATCTATATATATAAATAAATGCCTTTCCCACAATTCATAGTTGAGGCTGTGAGTTTCTTCAGAGCAGTTAGTGGATATTGGGATATGCACACCTCTCCCTCATTCTAATGAGACTCTTCCCACCCAACCCTCTTTCTTTCCTTCTCCTTCCAGAAGTATCAGAGCTCCCTGACAACCTAAAGGCTCTTCCTGCCTTCCCTTGCTACCTCCCTCTGAAAATCTCCTGCACATCAAATTCCATGTTAGCATCTGCTTCTTAGCAAACCCTAACACATTATAATAAGGAATTGCCAGGTGGCCCTAGTGGTAAAGAACCCACCTGACAATGCAGGAGATGTGGGTTTGATCCCTGGGTTGAGAAGATCCCCTGGAGGAGAGCATGGCAACCCACTCCAGTATTCTTGCCTGGGGAATCCCATGAACAGAGAAGTCTGGCAGGCTGCAGTCTATAGGGTCACACAGAGTCAGACATGACTGGAGTGACTTAGCACATAAGTGACTTAGCATACATGCACCAAACTTATATAAACATTTATATATTTATATAAATAAACATATGGTAAGTCACCCCAGTCGTGTCCGACTCTCTGTGACCCTATGGATTGTAGCCCTCCAGGCTCTTTTGTCCATGGGATTCCCCAGGCAATAATACTGGAGTGAGTTGCCATTTCCTTCTCCAATAAATAAACATAGTTATTTATAAAATATTTATATCAAATAGATTCAGAATATTGGGTTATTGGCTGGCAATAATAATCCTACTGATTTACATCTTTTGGGTACTTAATTTTTCATCTATTAAGGTGTGACTTTGAGGGCTTCTTGGTGGCTCAGTGGTGAAGAATCTGCCTGCCAAGGCAGGAGACATGGATTCGATCCCTGCACTGGGAAGATCCCACATGCTGAGGAACAACTAAGCCCGAGAGCCACAACTACTGAGCCTGTGCTCTAGAGCCTAGGAGCCACAACTACTGAAGCCCGTACACCTAAAGCCTATGCTCTGCAGCAAGAGAAGCCACCGCAATGAGTAGCCCACGCACCACTAGAGTTGTGCTACTAGAGAAAAGCCCAAGCAGCAACCAAGACCCAGCACAGCCAAAAATGAAAAGAAATACAATTTAAAAAAATTTCTTTAAGTGTGACCTTGAAAAAAAATACTAACAT
Organism: Bubalus kerabau; assembly: GCF_029407905.1. Taxonomy (NCBI): domain Eukaryota; kingdom Metazoa; phylum Chordata; class Mammalia; order Artiodactyla; family Bovidae; genus Bubalus; species Bubalus kerabau. Next base: position 118,800,924 of record NC_073628.1, read on the forward strand.
TGTCCCATTAGGATATAATATTCTTTTTAACATAATGAAACAAACAGATGTAACTAGGACTCTTCCCTCCTTCCTTTTTCGCAGGATAACACAGAGTAGCAATTAATAGTATCAGCTCCCAGATGACTTGAGATCAAATCACAACTCAACTGCTCACTGGTTCTATAGCCTTTGGCAAATCACTTAAGCTTTTTAAACTCCTGTTTCTGATCTATAAAATGGGAGAATGCGTCCTCATCTGTAAAGTATGACTTTAAAAAAAAATGGTACCCACCATATAGGATTGTTTTATGAATTCATTAATAAGAAGAGGTGGCAAGAATACACAGAAGAACTATACAAAAAAGATCTTCACGACCCAGATAATCATGAAGGTGTGATCACTCACACTCACCTAGATCCAGACATCCTGGAATGTGAAGTCAAGTGGGCCTTAGGAAGCATCACTACGAACAAAGCTAGTGGAGGTGATGAAATTCCAGTTGAGCTATTCCAAATCCGGAAAGATGATGCTGTGAAAGTGCTGCACTCAATATGTCAGCAAATTTGAAAAACTCAGCAGTGGCCACAAGACTGGAAAAGGTCAGTTTTCATTCCAATCCCCAAGAAAGGCAATGCCAAAGAATGCTCAAACTATCACACAATTGCACTCATCTCACATGCTAGTAAAGTAATGCTCAAAATTCTCCAAGCCAAGCTTCAGCAATATGTGAACCGTGAACTTCCAGATGTTCAAGCTGGCTTTAGAAAAGACAGAGGAACCAGAGATCAAATTGCCAACATCCACTGGATCATGGAAAAAGCAAGAGAGTTCCAGAAAAACATCTATTTCTGCTTTATTGACTATGCCAAAGCCTTTGACTCTGTGGATCACAATAAACTATGGAAAATTCTGAAAGAGATGGGAATACCAGACCACCTCACCTGCCTCTTGAGAAACCTGTATGCAGGTCAGGAAGCAACAGTTAGAACTGGACATGGAACAACAGACTGTTTCCAAATAGGAAAAGGAGTTCGTCAAGGCTGTATATTGTCACCCTGCTTATTTAACTTCTCTGTAGAGTAAGTACATCATGAGAAACACTGGGCTGGAGGAAGCACAAACTAGAATCAAGATTGCTGGGAGAAATATCAATAACCTCAGATATGCAGATGACACCACCCTTATGGCAGAAAGTGAAGAAGAACTGAAGAGTCTCTTGATGAAAGTGAAAGATGAGAGTGAGAAATTTGGCTTAAAGCTCAACATTCAGAAAACGAAGATCATGGCATCCTGTCCCATCACTTCATGGCAAATAGATGGGGAAACAGTGGCTGACTTTATTTTTCTGGGCTCCAAAATCACTGCAGATGGTGATTGCAGCTATGAAATTAAAAGACGCTTCCTCCTTGGAAGGAAAGTTATGACCAACCTAGACAGCATATTCAAAAGCAGAGACATTCCTTTGCCAACAAAGGTCCATCTAGTCAAGGCTATGGTTTTTCCAATGGTCATGTATGGATGTGAGAGTTGGACTATAAGAAAGCTGAGGGCCAAAGAATTGATGCTTTTGAACTGTGGTGTTGGAGAAGACCCTTGAGAATCCCTTGGACTGCAAGGAGATCCAACCAGTCCATCCTAAAGGAGATCAGTCCTGGGTGTGCATTGGAGGGACTGATGTTGAAATTGAAACTCCAGTACTTTGGCCACCTCATATGAAGAGCCGACTCATTTGAAAAGCCCTGATGCTGGGAAAGATTGAGGGCAGGAGGAGAAGGGGACAACAGAAGATGAGATGGTTGGATGGCATCACCAACACAATGGACATGGGTTTGGGTGGACTCTGGGAGTTGGTGATGGACAGGGAGGCCTGGCGTGCTGCGGTTCATGGGGTCTCAAAGAGTTGGACACGACTGAGTGACTGAACTGAATGGAATGAATTAATTTCTGGTGCAACGTGCAATGAAAGACCTATCCTAATGGATTTAAAAGCACTTTGCAAACTAGAAAGCACTTCAGGAAATTCATTTTTTCTAAATGAAATAAGCACTGCCCATTGCCTTTTATGGAAAACTGAGGTTAATTTACATCAGCAAGAGAAAGCTCAGGGAGTTGCTTATGGTTGTGTTTCTGATTTATTAACACAGCACTTGGTATTAGAAAATAAACTCTTGACATTTCTACAAGTGGAGATATTTTGGTTAAAAATACTTTTTCCTTTCAAAATTCTTTCAATTGTTCTCCAGAATAAGCCAGAAAAGCTGTTGCATTAGTAACAAATCCGCTTTTAATATCCGTTCATCTCTTTTTAAAAACTGGAATATAGTGATTCACAACGTTGCGTTAGTTTCAGTGAATCAGTTATACCTGTACATATATCTTTTTTTTTTTTTAAGATTCCTTTCCCATTTAGGTAATTACAGAGTACTGAATAGAGTTCCCTGTGTTATACAGTAGGTCCATATTAGTTATTTATTTTATATATAGTAGTGTGTATGTGTATGTGTCAATCCCAATCTCCCATTTTACCACTCCCCCCTTTCCCTCCTGGTAACCGGCAAGTTTGTGTTCTATACCTGATTCTATCTCTGTTTCACAAATTAGTTCATTTTACCATTTCTTTAGATTCCACTTACACGCAACATCATATGATATTTGTTTTTCTGACTCACTTCACTCAGTATGATAACAATCTCTAGGTGTATCTCTTTCTAACAGGAGAACCTGCTGGGTTGGGGCAGCAGCTGAAGCTGCAAGATCAGGGAATCCCCAAGGGGCAGGCAGTGTTCTCGGCACGCTTCTAGAACAGCAGCCCGAATTTCCAAATCCGTTGTTGCAGGTTCTCGGGCAGAAGGCAGGTTAACACAGAAAGGAGCCCAGAAGCGGAAGGACCGGCCCAGCAGGAGAAAAAGATAGGTGTGGCTGCACCTGAGGGGAGGTGCCGGCCGGACGGGATGAGCGCGCGCTCGGAGAACCCAGGGGCAAGTTCCGATGCTCACAACTGCTGGGGAGCCGGAGCTGCGCCCCTGTGCGCAGCCAGACCCCGGCGCTGGCGGGGACACCCCGGGAAGAGGGAACTCCACCTGTGCGCCCGGCCTTGGGCTGCGGGCGGCGCGGGCGGAACTGCAGCTCCCGGGCCGGGCGGGGCGGGCACGTGGTGCGCGGCTGCCGAGATAAAGAACGCGCTTGGGAGCCGGAGCGCAGCGGCACAGGCGGCCTCGCGGCGGCTGGGTGAGCGCGCCCGGGCGGCGTGGACGGACGCACCGACTGACGGACGCATAGAGACCGACAAACGGGGAATGAGCGCAGAGGGGCGCCGGGGAGTGGACTCGGGGGTGGGTGAGACCGTGACGGCCGGACGCAAAGGTTAGGGCCGGGGAGCTGGGAAATGGAGCCTGGGGGAGTGTGAACGCGACACCCTCTCGGCCCGGGGAGAGTGTCCGGACGGACTGGAAGAGGGAACCGCTCCGCTAGGTTCTGTCCAGACCGCAGAGCCGGGCCTCAAGGATCCTTTTTTTAAAAATAATCAGTCAGCCACTGGGGAGAAGAGAGTTTAGGGATTAAGTGTGATACAGTCCCTTCATTTGATGGGAAGCTGTATTTCTGCATTTTTGTGTGTTTAGTTTCTCTATTTCTGTTTTTATCTTTCCAAGTGTTTCTGTCTTTGGAGTGATTCTCCACGCCTAGAACTGCATCTTCCTCTTCCTCCCCCAGCGATTTTTTTTAACTTTGTTCTTTTAAGAGAGCTTGACTTAGGCAGCTTGAATTCTTTGCATTAAGGATTCTTGTCTGTGGATAGACGTGTTAAGATTTCGAGAATAATAAGTGTTTAAGTAATGATATTCTTAATATTCCTATTTACAAAACATGGATCATTCTCAGTTACCATGGTTGTGATTTTTTTTTTTTTTTTAACTCCATCTCATCCTGAAGCAGTTTCACAGTTTACAAATCCAGCAAACTTTACTCATTTATTTTCCCTTGTGACTCAGCTGGTAAAGAATCCTCCTGCAATGCAGGAGACCTGGGTTCGATGGCTGGGTTGGGAAGGTCCCCTGGAGTAGGGACCCACTCCAGTATTTCTGGCCTGGAGAATTCCATGGACTGTATGGTCCATGGGATCGCAAAGAGTCAGACACGACTGAGCAACTTTCACTTCACTTCACTTCCTGAAGCATTTTCACAGTTTCCAAAGCCAGCAAATTGCTGGTTTATTTAGTGTATTGCTCCGCACAAAGATAGATTTTTGAACCGTTCTTGCCCCCTGATGGCTTACACTGGAAAAGAAGAGCCAGAACTACCTATCTCTGATGTAGTTTTTAATGAAAAGCAAATGTTTGAGGGAATCCTAAAGAGTAAGAAATTATTTTCATTTAGGGGATCAGAGAGTGTCCTCTCATATTTAAGGTGAGTTCCAAAAGTTGGTTATACTGAAGGGGCTGAAATGGGAGATACTGCCATTCTGGGTGGGAGAACAGGCGGGCCAGGATGAGGTAGGTTGCCGCAGAGCACCAGGGACCAGTTGGACTGGTGCACTTTGGGTGTGGAGAGATCTCTACAGACAATAGACCAGGAAATTGGGTATTTGTCCCGCGGAAGCCGGGAAGATGTTAATTAGTATTTTCTGAGCAGGGCAAAATCAAGATCAGAAATGTCTGAGCTACTAGGTTGGTCTGGTAGCCTGCCTGTGTTGAAGAAGAGAGTTGGGGTTAGGACAGTGATTCCCAACTCTTATCCCAAGCCCCATATGTTTTAACGAAGCAAGCTGTATTTAAGTGCACTTAATTTGAGACATAGATAGATAAGTCTTTCTATCTTGCCAGTCCAGGCTTTTGACCATCCTAAGAATATCCTTGTAACTGCCCTAAATATGAAATAAATGCAGCTAAAAGCACAAGAGTATGGAAATCTAGAGTGTACAGCCTCTAGGAGACTTGATATGGAACCCAGCTCTCTGAACTTTTATCTCTTGAACCTTCTTGAGCCCCTTTAGTATGGAGTTGTGCCCATTGGTCTAGATAAGAGGTAATTAACGATGTGTAAGTTATGAGAGGGACAGTAAGCGGAGCGGGAAGGGTTGCAGGGAAAGACGATAACAGATGGAAAGGAAATGACTTAGTCCCTGAATAGAAAAGAGTAGCCAGTGTTTGGGAGGTGGTACCAATGGAGCTGAGATGACAGGAAACGGTGCTGATAAAGGAATGAGGCCCATTGTCTCCTATAGTCAGCAGGCAAGACTTCACGGAGGGGGCTGAACCTGTACTTACTATGTGCCTGGCAGCCTGGCACTGTTAATCACTTTACAAGAATCAATTCGTGTAATTCTCTCAGCACCCCTATAAAAAGTGATTACTGTTATCCGCGCTTACAGAAGGGGAACCTGAAGCACAGAGAGGTTAAATAGTTGTCCTGAGGTCACCCAGCTGGTAAGTGGTAGAGCCAGGATGTGGATGCAGGAAGTCTGACTCCAGACCTAGAGCTCTAACCCCACTACTGTAAGGAGCAAACGAAGACGTTGTTTAGATGATCAGATGGCAGGTTTGCTTTGGGCTCTCCTGAGTTGAGATGCGTGCAGGAGGAGGATGCGTGCAGTTGACGGTGTGCAGTGGACACAGCGTCAGCCTCATTTGGTGCTCAGACCTTCCTTTGGGGTAGACAGGGTCCTGTGTTCTTGGCCTTGCATTTTCCCCATGGGCCAGGTGATTACATTTCTCTTTCAAAACTTCCAACAGGATTTAGTGTCATCTTCAAACTAGGAGAAGTCAGAGAAATCCTAGTATCCTTTGTATCTGGTAAGGTCCCCCTTTATTGCCCTTCAGTACAGAGCAAAACTACTGGAAGGCTTTGGGCTTAATTTCAGGAGCAGAGCTCACCAGGGAGGTATCTGTCTGTGAGGGGAGGCATCATCATTGGCCAGCCACAAAAACAATACGTTTTGCCACCTGTACCCTTTCATGTTTTTGTCCTTGTTCTGGCCTGTTTCTAGCTTCAAGAGCTCACTTGAGCCAGAATCTTGGGGGATACAGAAAAAGTAGAAGAAGTGATCTCTATACTCTGGAAGTTTATGCTATCTGGGGAGATGAGATTAACAGTTATAAAAAACGAACACAATAGGATAGTCCATAATATTACCTTATGTGGGTCAAATTTAAGCATAGTGAGCATTGGTGGTTTTTTGTTTTCTTTTTTTTGGTGCTCTAGGTCTTTGTTGCTGTGCGTGGACTTTCTCTAGTTGTGGTGAGCAAGGGGAAGCTACTCTTCCTTGCAGGTATGCAATCTTCTCATTGCAGTGGCTTCTCTTGTTGCAAAGCAAAGGCTCTAGTTGTAGCTTTTGGGCTCTAGAGCACAGGCTCAGTGGATGTACACAGGCTTAGTTGTTTTGCAGCACGTGGAATCTTCGTGGACCAGGGATCGAACCTATGTCCCCTGTGTTGGCAGGTGGATTCTTACCCGTTGCACCACCAGGGAGTCTGGCATTGGGTTTTTAAAAGTGGCCTCAGAACTATAATATACTCTCTCTTGTTAATTATAGACATCACTAACTTTTCACCAAGCCAAACATCTTTCGTAAAATTGCCACCAAATACTGTCTGATTATGTTTTATTTTCTTCTTCAATTGTTAGACTTTGCATGTGTGGCTTCAAATTTTCATGTCCTCCAGCTCAAAAATTAATAGTGCTTCTATAACTAGTTAAATGGCAGAGGTGGGAGATGAAGCAGGTAGCCTCCTGTGGAATCTAGGCTTTTAACCAGGATGCTTCATGCCTCTCATTGCCTGTTTTGGGCAACTTCTTAGCTTTTTTATGCTGGTTATGAGCAGGTACATTCTCTGCCAGGTGGTGAGGGATCCTTTTACCCCAAATGAGTGTTTGCTAGGTTCATTGTCTCAGCAGAGATCTTTGTGGGAGTCATCATCCAGCTACAATCTGGATACCTCATTCAATCACTCACATAGAAAGAAGAAAGTGAAGTCACTCAGTTGTGTCTGATTCTTTGCGACCCCATGGACTGTAGCCTACCAGGCTCCTCCATCCATGGGATTTTCCAGGCAAGAATACTGGAGTGGGTTGCCACTGCCTTCTCCAGGGGATCTTCCTGACCCAGGGATTGAACCTGGGTCTCCTGCACTGCAGGCAGACTCTTTACCATCTGAACCACCAGGGAAGCCCAATCACTCACATATCCATCACTTTTTAATTGAACACAAGGTGTCCAACAGAACACTCAGTTCAGGGAAGGCAAAGACAAATGAAATCTATTTCCTGTGCTGGGGGAGCTTGGTCTGGTGGGGAAGAGGTGAATGTAGTATTTGTGATGTGATTTCCTAAAGCCAGGGAAACAGGGAAAAACTGATTAAAACTAGAATATGAAAGGATAGTTAGGTAAATCTAAAGATAATTATGTAGCTCACACTGAAGCCTTTTAAGGCTTAAATACTGGTCTAAGGGGAGATTCTTGTTCAACCATATGAAGTTAGGAAAAGACATAAGACTGTCTGTCCCTTTTCTTCTGACCATATTTCAACTTGAGTAATGTCTTTGACTTTGCTGAATTTGGTTCATATTCTTCCTTCTGCTGTTTTTCATCCCTGCTCTCTGAGGTTTCAAACTGCCTTGGTCATCTGTATAGATAAGCCAGGAGTCCTTTCCAACGGTATTGTCCTAGAACATTACTCTCTTGTCTCCCTGTCTCCTGTCTGTAAAATATAGTTTCCTCCTTTAGAGTGTAAAGCTCTCACATTTTACATTCCTCTTGTTTGCTCTGTGTTTGTACACTTGTAAGCATTTTTCACAGTTCTAAACTGTGTAGGAATGGACTTTGCCCCAGAGTTTTATCATTAATTGACATTTCTTGAAGACAGGAAGGACATTATATGTTTTCCAGACATTTAAGCAACTCGATGGCCTCCCCAAAGAAGAAGCTCCAAGGTCTTGTTGCTGCGACCATCACGCCGATGACTGAGCATGGGTAACTATGGTTTGGGACTAAAGGGATCTCCCTCCACCATAATGATCAAAAGGTCTCCATAGTAGCGGTGGCTTGCACTCTGCAGCTTCCACCCCTACAGCGTCTCTGACCCCAGGTCAGAGAAGAGGTCTCTGTATCACAGGCAGTGCAGAGGGAGATGAGATAATATATGGCAGCTCACCTTCCTCCTGGTGTCTGTAGCCCCACAAAGCAAAATTCTGCTTGGATTTCATCAGAGCCCTGCCCATCCCAAATAAGACCAGTGGAGTTGGATGAGGAAAATCTCATTTTAGCAGGATTTGATATCAAGCTCTGGCCTCTAGAAGCTGGGTCTAGACTGTTCATGGACATGATGAAATGTCCTACCCTGAAGAAAGCGGGGAAGGTTTCCCCCCTTAATGCATGTTTTACAGACTCATTTCAATATTGGTTAAATGATGGGGAGCTTGCAAAAGGGAGGTAATAACAGATGATTGCTGAGAAACTGTTACCCAAGCAAGCATTTTCCAGATGAATAGTATGGTGGTACAAGCAGAGTGGTCATGTGCCCCGGGCATCCATGAGCAATATATAAATCCTCCCTGAACATTACCATTAACACAATGGGGAATTGTCTACCTTCTGGATCTGTTTTTGACATGTTAGAAGAAAAGCTTCTCCTTTCTTCCTCTATTTACTTGCAACTATACCTACATTATGGAGTTATGAGTATTAAAATGAGATAATCCATGTAATAGTGTTTAGCGTAGGGTCAGCATGTGCTTAGGTTAATTAGTTTGAATTGCTATTGTGGCATAAGGGATAAATGAAAGATGACGTATTCTATAAGCCTTTAAATAAGACATGTTTTTGGTCTTCTGTTACTGAATTTTTACAAACCTTAACCCTATCCCTTTAAAGTGGATGACATTTCTTATGACTTTTACTGTTCTTAATTCAGAGTTGGCTGTATCACAGTTTTCCTTTAGGTCACTGGAGTTCAAACATTTTAACTTCTAAGATTCTCAAAAAATCACATCTTTACTAGGTCTAAGTAAAATTCTTGCTGAGATGGCATGGTTTTAATAGCACTTTTTTTTTTTCCTGTTGCCTCTCCATTTCCACAAGCGCTAAGAAAGACTGAAGTCAGCTCTTTCTCAATGTGTCAGCTACTTGTTGGGCAGATAAAACAGCAGTCATGTGATTGCATGAGCAGACAGGACTTAACTTCCTGTTATGGAGTAAGATCCTGTTTGCAAGCTCAGAACACTGTATCTGGTTGGTGCTACTTTAACCTTTTTAATCAGATCCCTCTTAGCCTAGAAGTGGCTTGCTTCAAAGTCCTGCTTGTTCATCTGGAACCCTCTGAGTATCTGTGTTTTTGCTCTATCCTGCTGTTTTCCTGGGACACCAGGACCCACACATATTAGAGATAACTAAAATGACTCTGCTTTTCTGGATCCTTCTGTTTCCCAAATACTTCTAGCCCTGTTGCCTCCATTCACTATTTCCTCTTTTTTCATGAATTATTTTCTCTTCTATGACCCTCACTTTCCTGAAGTGTGAAATAAAAATGTGTTTTTATAAGGGCCTTGTAAGAATTTAAATTAAATCAAAATGTGTGTAAGTACATGGTACATAGTAGGCATGAAAGTTTTGTCAGTTCCCTTTTCTCTCCATCTTTCTGCTCCATCTAAACATTCCTATAGCTATGAAGCAGGTTTGGAGCACCACCAAGAGCAGGTAGATATTAACCTACTTGCCCACAAGAGAATCTGTTTTTCTGACATATTTTCTAAGAGACAGGACAGAAAGAAGAGCTACACAGAATCTAACACCTAGAAATTCTGCCCGGTGACCTACCAAGATAGGAGTTTTCCTAACCTGGCTCTTAGAGTAAACCATGTCCTCCATAATTCAGAATGGCTGAAGATTCTTTTTTCTTCATAATTCTAGTGATTCAACTCTGGACATAAGTTGATGTCCCAAAGTGAGGAAATTGGCAGGAAAAAAACATGGTTAAATAGATTTTAGTTAGAATATCTGGGTTCCTAACCCCCAGCTCTGACACCACTAGCTATCTGATGCAGGGGAGCTCTATTCACCTTGTAAAAGTTCTCTCGTATTTTGTAAGGAGACAGAATTCAACCACATAATCTCTAAGGCCATTCAAATGCTGAGAGTCCACAGTTCTCTGGTGTTAGGTTATTAGAGATAGTGTGGTGATCTCCATTAGGAATTTCTGAGTACCTGCAACTGCAGGGCATCCTCCACACTGTAGTCTAAAGAGTTTCCTCATAAATATAATCATTTGATGGACATGAACTTGGGCAAATTCCAGGAGATGGTGAGGGACAGGGAGGCCTGGTGTGCCGCAGTCCATGAGGTCACAGAGTTGGACACGACTTGGCGAGTGAACAACAAAAACAAATTAGATTTACTGTCTAAGAATCTTTCTGAATTCCGTTTTGTCTAAGCCTTGCTGCTTGCATGGTCCATGGACCATTAGCTCCAACATCACATAGGAACTTGCTAGAAATGCAGTATCTCAGGTGCTACCTCATACCACTGAACTAGAACCTGTATTTTAGCGGTGTCCCCCAGTGATTCTTTAGCACACTGAAGTCTGGCATGAACTGGTCTGAAGGTGGAAGCCCAGAACCTGGGATGACATAGGAAGTCCTTTACAGTCTACCTTTCCTCCTACATTTCTTTTCCCCAAAACACCTCATCCCCTTTCTTCTCTGTGCCTTTACACATTTTGTATCCTCTGCCTTTTTCTACCACCATCCTCTCCTTTCCCTGCTCCATTTGAACTTGTCTATTCATCCATTAAAACCATCCCCTGGTTATTCTTCCCCAGTTTCCCTAAAAAGAGTTATAGAGTCCTTCCTCTGTGGTCTTATAGCACCCTGTGCCTACCCTTTCATATTATATCACAATTATTTGTTTATGATAATTATTATAATAGCTGTTTGTTACATGTGTGTTTCTACCAACAGATTTTTTTTTTTCTTCAATCTGGCTGTGCCAGGTCTTAATTGAAGCATGTGGGATCTAGTTCCCTGACCAGGGATCGAACCTGGATTCCCTTCATTTGGAGCCTGGAGTCTTAGCCACTGGACTAACCAGGGAAGTCACCCAACAGGCTTTGAGCTGCCTACCCTTATATATAGATATTTATTGGGTACCAGACACTGCATAGGGACTGAGCATATATCTTATTTATCTTTGAATCTTCAGCATTTCACACAGCATATGGTAAATTTAGTTAGCTGTAATTTCATGAGGAGAGAAAGCTGACATTGATTGGCTGAACACTATGTGTTAGCCTTCATGTGGGGCATTTTAACGGACATATTCCACTTAAATCTTCCTAGCAACTCAGAGCTGTTATGTCTATTTGTGCAGTTGATGAAACTGAGATCCTACAGATTAATGCCTAATTGGAAAGGAAGGTCAATCTCTACCCAGCCCAATTCGTGTCTTTTTCTACATTAGAGTGAAGGACTTTTGTTTTCCTTAGTTGTTTCAAGAAGTCACTTTTTCCACTGGGCACGTTCACAGTCATTAGAACAGAGAGTCCATTTCAGATTGGCCAAAATGTCTGGAAAAAAGTTGTGTTTTCTCCCTCGAAGGCCCTGGACTTCCTCATGAGAATTTTTACAACACGCTGTAGTAACAACAAACCTGTTACCCAGCCAGTCAAAGGGCCCGGCCCGCTGGAGATGGATTTGTGTAGACTGTTGTCTTTGTAACTGTTGCGGGAGACTGAGTGACCCAGATTTCCAGAATAGGACACTTTCCACCTCTGGCAGGGTGGGGTCGTTATAGCCCCTGCATGCTCCTCTCCCAAAGGAGTTTTTAGGTAACCGAGTAGTTATTTTGCCAAAAAGGATGAGTAGCTTCCATCTGATTTTGAAAGCTGAAGTATACACGGAATAGTGTTAGAGTGAAAGTGTTAGTCACTCTGTCATGTTTGACTCTTCGCGACCCCATGGACTGTAGCCCACCAGGCTCCTGTGTTCATGGGATTCTCCAGGCAAGAATACTGGAGTGGGTTGCCATTCCCTTCTCCAAGGGATCTTCTGGACCCAAGGATCGAACCTGGGTATCCTGCATTGAAGGCAGATCTTTACCATCTGAGCCACCAGGGAAGCCCAGGAAAACATTAGATTAAACCAAAAGAAAGCATATTAAAGTGAGTACAGTACCTACCAGGCCTCAGTCACCTGGAACTCTAGAGGTTCCTCCTTGGTGAAAAGGCCAAGCCTGCTCTCGGTGTGTGAGTATGTGGCCAGGGTGGAACTGGGGAGATGTTGAGACTTCAGTGAAAGTCTGCAGGAGCCACTATGTCTGAATCCGTGACGCCAGCATAAACTATTGTCCAGAGACTTTATTTCCGGTTTCCAGTCCGTGATTGGAAAGTCCCTGGGACCTGCCAGAGGTGTCTCCTGGTTGCTTGCATGAGTAGGTGGACATCATCGGTCAAAACCAGAGCCACACAGACAAAGCCCCTGCTGATGGTTCCTGCATCTCAGGGCTTGTTCCAGGTGGGGAAGAGCCAACGGAAGCAGCAAGGGGCGAGTGTGTTGTAAAGGTGTGGTTCCGAGTGGTCACAAATGTCTGAAGCAGAGAGACTTCGAGAAGTTGAGCAGGTCAAGCTGACCTAAACGAGGGTCCTGAGATGAATTGTTTAGGCAGCCCACTCCCCCATCTTAGAGTCTTGCTCAGTGGGACTGAGAGGCCAGGATTTGACATTTGAGCAAGTGGGCAGGGAGGGGCAGTGTTAACGATGCTGGGACATGAGGCATTATGGAAAGCTCCTGCTCCCCTTGTGGGCCTTTCAACTACACTAAAGCGGGCCTTTGCCCATGTGGCACCTTGGACTGGTTGCCTCTTGCATATTGTGGGCAGCGGTTGCCTAGGCATTCTTTGTTTTCATCTCTGTTGTTCTGTTTCCTTTGACAAATACCCTTTGATGTCTATGTTTTCTATATGCCTCAGATATTTTGGTTTCTTTTTGTTTTTTTTAAGGAATAATAAGACGAAAAGAATGTTAATAAGGTTAAAATTAAATTAGTATTCTCTGGCCCCACTGACAAAAATGCAAAAGTGCTAGCCAACTCATATCAATACTTAGTTTTCTTGTCAACCATGCATTCTGCAACATTTAACACACCCTTGCCCCACTGTTTTCCTTTGTTTTCATTCTCCATCCTCGCCACCTATATTTTGATTGAGAACAGGCCACTTTATCTGATCTGTCAGTTTCTAGATTTTCAAACTCATTATGATTTTAAGGAAAAGAGCCTTATTGCCTGAAGTATCAGATCTTTACAAGGTCAGTACTTTTCAAACTGAAAAGCGCATCCAGATCATCTGCAGATCTTGTTACAGTGCAGATTCTGACCAGGAGAACTGTGTGTGGCCTGGGACTCATCATTTCCAGCCAATATCCCCAGATACTGATACCGCTGTCCTGCAAATGACACTTTGAAAGACAAACTGATGGCAAAGTTCCTTTCCAACTGTTACTCCCCTTCAGTTTAACACATATAAATGGCTTTACACCTTCCTCTGTTGTCTTAAATATTAAGTGCGAAAATTCTTCAATTACTAAGATTGGATTTTCTTACTTCCTAAGAAATGATTGCTTCTGGCCACACGGAAAATGTTAAGTTCTCATTTAACCACACCCCAGCCCATCACTCTTCCCCAAAAGGGCCAAAGATAATTAAGTAATTATTTTTTAAATATTACTTGTGACGAAGTTTAAATGTAAAACCTTTGTGGATAGCTAATAAGGTTTTGCTCACATAATTGAGGCACGTGTGGCTGAGTAGAGAAGAAAAAAACCCAGGCATAATTCAGAGCAGGGTAAGAATTTCAGTGTGGTTGGGTGGATTTGAATAACGATTAACGAGACAGAGCAGTGGCTCAGCTGTTAAGAATCTGCCTGCCAATGCAGGAGATGCAGTTTGGATCCTTGCATCAGGAAAACCCCCTGGAGGAGGAAATGGCAACCCACTCCAGTATTCTTGCCTGGGAAATTCCATGAACAGAGGAGCCTGACGGGATACAGTCCATGGGGTCGCAAAAAGAGTCGGGCTCCACTTAGCAACTAAACAATAACATGGATTGAATAATCTAGAAAAGAATAAATGCACATTCTTTTCCGATTTTTTTGTGTTTTTCAGAGAAATCAACTTTTCAGTCATTGGTCGGTATGTGGACTATCTTGTAGAAGAACAGGGAGTGAAGAATGTCTTTGGTAAGTCATCTTTAGGGATTTCTCTACATATCTTGAGCTCAGTCCTTGGAAAGCAGATTACTAGCCTGGAGGTCACAGTGTTATTGTGTTATAGGTTATGGTTGAGCCTGGCTAAGCAGTGTAAGATTTGTGAATTTTTAGGTTCATCAATTTTAGGCCTAAAAGATGATCAGGAGATTATCTAATTTGGTAGTGTGCTTGAAATCGGCCAGGAACTGGGACCCTTTACCAGAGCATTTGCACCTAGAGCAACAGACTATAAAGAGACTGCTGCTGCTGCTGCTAAGTCGCTTCAGTCGTGTCCGACTCTGTGCAACCCCATGGACTGCAGCCTACCAGGCTTCTCCGTCCATGGGATTCTCCAGGCAAGAACACTGGAGTGGGTTGCCATTTCCTTCTCCAATGCATGAAAGTGGAACGTGAAAGTGAAGTCGCTCAGTCGTATCCGACTCTTAGCGACCCCATGGACTGCAGCCTACCAGGCTCCCCCATCCATGGGATTTTCCAGGCAAGAGTACTGGAGTGGGGTGCCATTGCCTTCTCCCATAAAGAGACTATAAGGGACTAAAAATCGCTATGCACATGTGCAACGGGGGCAAATGATGAGCAATAAGATACAAAAAGGCCACGAGCCAGCGGCCACTTTTGAGGTGCTGGGAGCAAAAGCAGGGTGTTGTACACGATCCCCGCACATAGCACACCGAGGGAGTGGGCAGACCACCTATGCCTCCTGCCCAACCCACGGACCCGCCCTCTTGTGACCCCCTTTAAGGACCGGCTTGCCACTCTGAGGAGCGAGCAAGGGTGCCTGTTTCTGCTTCTCCCTCCCTCCGGCTGCATCAAGAGCGGCCATAAAGCCTTGCCTGAAATTCTCATCTGGCCTCTTACCAATTTCCATTGATTAAAGAGTCCAAGGACCCAGGTCTATAGACAGAGGTCGTTTTAGATCTGCAGTCCCCACCATTGTCTTCATCAGTAAACGCCACTTAGGACCACTGGGACATCCCAGTACTGGGTGGTATTGGTTTTCCTGCCATTCATTAAACCCAAATAGAGAACTTGCCTGGTGTGTTCGGAGACTTGCCTGAAACCTGAGCAGTCATCTCTGTCTCCATTTAAAATACTTACTCTCTATTCCTGAAAACAAGGACAGATTTGTAATTACAAGTCATGCCTAACCTTCCTGGTCCTTTTGATAAGATGAAGATGAACAAAAGACTGGGTCTGAAGTGAAGAATGGAAACATGGCATCACACCACCGGCTCCAGACTCTCCTCGGTGTGTCTCCGTGTCCCTTCCTCTTGAGCAGGGGTTTCTGCCCCTGCGCTGCCAGCGTTGGTGCCGGAGGAATGACAGGTATCAGCTGGTCCCCTGACCGACTCTCTGTTTGGAACAGTGAACGGCACGACGGGAGAAGGCCTGTCCCTGAGCATCTCGGAGCGCTGCCGGGTCGCGGAGGAGTGGGTGACAAAGGGGAGGAACAAGTGAGTGGTTCCATCGAGATAAACACCCTTATCTGCCAGGGCGGCAGAGACCACAGCTCTATCTCAGATGACAGAGCATTCCTGCCTTCTGGCCACAAGTCTGGCCCAAAGTCAGCTTGTGGAGAGAGGAGCGCCCTTCATTTCCATGTGGAAGGGCAGCAAGACACTCCCGGCTCTCAGAGATCCCATCGGGTAACCAGAAACTGCCTCTGGTCTGTTCACCAGGCCAGTCCCTTGCTGGGGGTGGGTTCCCTGTCCTTGGATGAGGGGCCGAGGGCCCTGGTGGTTGGCTGCTGGCCCTTCTGCTGAGCTGCTCAGCATCCTTCCCGTCTCAGGGTGGGTCCTGCTGCTTCCATCACATCTTGTCTCTGCAACATGACTCTGCGTGCTGTCTGTGGTGCTTCCTCTCATAGTCTTAGGGAGCTTTCTGTGTCCTCTAAACTTCAATGCAATGATGGATTTTTGTCATAACACTCAGTCGTGCCCAGTGAAACCAATAGAACTGCATCGATTCAATAGGCGCAATGAACCAAGTTTGATTCGTTGTCTGTTACTTTGTGTGTTATGCGCTGTGCTGGCACTGGGGGTATAAAACAGGCTCTCTGCCCTCAGGTTGCTTACCATCCAGTGGAGATGTCAGACCATGAGAACTAACACTGATCCTTCTGATAAATAGTGTAAAGAGGGATCAGAGGAGGGAGTGATTGATGATGCCTTAGATTGGAGGTAAGTCTCCAATCCTTAAATGGCTTTAGAGCACCTTGCATGTGCGCTAAGTCGCTTCGGTTGTGTCCGACTCTGCAACTCTATGGACCATGGCCCGCCAGGCTCCTCTGTCCGTGGGATTCTCCAGGCAAGAATACTGAAGTGGGTTGCTGTGCCCTCCTCCAGGGGATATTCCTGACCCAGGGGTCAAACCCAAGTCTCTTATATCTCCTGGATTGGCAGGCGGGTTCTTTAACACTAGCGCCACCTGAGAAGCCCTTGGAGCACTTTGGGCACTCTGAAATTGTACGCCAAATTTGAATGTCCACATAGGCATTTTCTGTCAGTTTTCAGCTAATTTTCAGTCCGATCCTGGGCCCCAAACAATTAAAGACCGTGGGTGGAGTGAGAAAACAGGAAGGCTAAGGGTAAACATTAAGAAAAGCACCAGAGGGAATTCCCTAGTGTTCCAGCAGTTCAGGAAGCTGTGCTTCTATTGCCAGGGGTGCAGCTTCGATCCCTGGTCAGGGAACTAAGATCCCATGTGCCTCCCAGCATGGTCAGAAAAGCAAGGCACCAGAAATGGGGGGATAGTCAAGTGGGCCCAGACAGAAAACACTCAGAAGGGTTGGAGGGAGATTAGGAGAGAGTCCTGTCACTGCAGGAAGCAAGGTCTTGTAGAGCGTCCAGAGAACATGGGAATTAAGAGCAGGGCTTGAAGGCCAGACTGCCTGAGTCGGCTGCTGGCTCTGCCTCTCGGTAGGTCTGTGAGCTCAGGCTGGTCTTAAATGCCCTGTGCTCTATCAGCCTGGAATGTTAATAGTACCCATCCTATAAGGTGGTGGTAAGGGTCCAAGAAGTGCCTGACACAGTGCTAAGGATTATATAAGAATTCACTGTAATTATTTGTCGTGGGTGCTGTGTCCATTATAACATTTGTTATAATAACTGTTAGATGCTGTGAGAGTCGGCAGAATGGAGGATTGAGAAGGCAGGAAATAACCAGTGACCTCAGAGAGAGCAGAGCCCATCCGGTTATTGTCACAGAAGCAGCTGCAGAGGGGGTAGAATGCAGCAGACACCTGGAAGGGGGACCAGTAAGGGTAGTTTATTCTCACACTCAGAAAAACCTTTGCAGGTGGGGACTTCCCTGGTGGTCCAGTGGCTAAGACTCTGAACTCCCAATGCAGGGGCCCAGGTTCCATCCCCAGTCTGGAAACTAGATTGCACAGACTGCGACTAAGACCCAGCACAGAGAAATAAATTTTAAAAATACTTATTTTTAAAAATGTGCTGGGATGAAGGGAAGAAGAAAGGGTATAATGGATTAGAGAGGAGGAACCAAGAATAAAAAAAGGGTAGTTTATTTCTCTCAGAGTAGGAAAGTCTTAAACATATTTCCATGCTGAAAGGACAGTGCCATTGGAGAAGAGATAGAGTGGAGAACCGACACCTTTGATGGAAGATCTCGGCAGGGCTTGAAATAAAACCAAATGTAGGTAGAGTAGCTCTAGGAGACAGGTAAGAAGCTGGGAGGAACACACAAAAGGGGACACAGCTAAGCACAGAGGTGAGGAGGAGGGAAAGGGAGTCTGTGCAGACTGCCTTTATCTTTGGTGCCTTGGAAGTGAGGACCAAGGACACCTGCCAAGAAAAAGGGGTTGTGGGGTAGAATTTAGAGCTTGAGGTGAAAAGTCAAGACTTGGAGCAGCCTCTGCAGGGACTTAGAAAACGAAGTAAGTCATGGCGGCTAGAACACTTTGGGGAGTCTTTTCCTCCTGAATTGAGAAACTGCAAGTTTGTACTAAAGCCACAGAGTCAGCAGCCTGGTGGAGAGAAGGAAATGCATGATTGTTTTACCCTAAGCCAGGAGATGGGGTAGTAAAAGGTTTAAGGGAGTCATGCGGTAAAGCTGCTGGTGAGGGTAAAAAGCCAGCCACCTTTTCTCCTTTCAGAAATCTTCTGTTATCCTTTACAAATGCAGACCTGATCACAGGACTTCCCAGTGAGATCCCGTTTTACCTAAGACAGCACAAGTCAAGGATGACGGGAGGGCTCAGTGCTCAGGCCTCAATGGGAATGACATGTCTCCATCCCGTGAGAGTGGCACGTGTGTCATTCAGAGTCCCTGAAAGACTCACCAGCGTGACTGAATTACAGCTGAGTCTTACTGATCCTACCCACAGAGGACCAGTCTAAGTGTAGCTTCTTCCCCAGGGACCCTGTGGCACACATCCAAAGATGAACACTTGGGTCTCAGAGAAAACCTTTTTCATGGCCAAATCCTGAGGACTTTCAAGATAGGAAAAAACTTTTCACAGCGAGTTCGTTTCTTATAGGACTGATTCCTGGATGTTTGCCTTAAGGAACCTCTTTATTTTTATCTCCAACCCAAAATATCTCAGTTTTACACCTATCTGCATGTATACCGTCACCATCAAATGCAGAATCTCTAACAAGGCATAGTCAAAACAAGTCCTCAAGTGTTGATTAATCTGTTACTACTTTCAAAATTCTATTGCTTCAGTTCAGTTCAGTTGCTCAGTCGTGTCTGACTCTTTGTGGCCCCATGGACTGCAGCACGCCAGGCCTCCCTGTCCATCACCAACTTCCGTAGTTTACTTAAACTCATGTCCATTGAGTCAGTGATGCTATCCAACCATCTCATCTTCTGTCGTCCCCTTCTCCTCCCGCCTTGAATCTTTCCCAGCATCAGGGTCTTTTCAAATGAGTCAGCTCTTCACATCAGGTGGCCGAAGTATTGGAGTTTTAGCTTCAACATCAGTCTATTGCTTGGTTGGATCTTCAGTTGTATTCCCTGGACTTTTTAAAAAATCCCTGATCAGGTTAATTTTAAGTAGACCACAGTAGAATTCACTAGTCTTAGGAGTGAGATTAGCCAGATATTAGCTAACTGGTAAACCAGCACAAACCAGAATAGCACAGCCCTTTGTAAACTTCAAGTGATGCAACAGAGTTTTCTCTTTTGCAGGTTGGATCAGATAGTAATTCATGTGGGAGCCTTGAGCTTGAAGGAGTCACAAGAACTGGTATGTATGTGGGTCCATCTGGGAGAGACCAGTTGAGGGACCTCCATCTTTATGCTGGAGTTAAAGTCAGTATCACTTTTGCTAAATATTGGATGCTATGCTGGTGCATGTAAGGTCTAGGACCTCAGGGAAGCCAACACGGAGCTATGAAGAGAGCAGCGCAGGTGATAACTGCTGTAGGAGAGCGTCAAATAGGAGACAGAGGCACCTGTTCTATTGGGCAAAGTAAGCATGGGTATGGAGCTATCTGGCTTGCAGGTAAGGAACTTAACTTGAGCCAACCTCAGTTTTCTCTGGGAAGTAAAAGGCAAGACCATCTGCTGGGCCTAAAGGAGATGGAGTGAGTGTTCAGACATGAGAAGTGGTAAAAACTGAGAATGCATGCCTGGAGAATGGAAGAGAAAGTTTAGACAGAAGAAGCTTGCCCCCACCTGTGTTTATAGCAGCACTGTTCATGAGGTCGAAGCAACCTAGATGCCCATGGATGGATGAATGGATAAAGAAAAGGTGGTATATAGTATATACATACAATGGAATATTACTCAATATTGAAGCAAATCCATCTTGTCACATGCTGCAGTATGGGTGAACCTCCTTGAGGACATTGTGCTAAGTGAAGTACCCAGTCACTAAAGGACAAATACTATATTATTCCTCTTACGTTATGAGGTACCCAAAGTAGTCAAATCCACGTAAACAGAAATTAGAATGGTGGTTACTGGGGACTAGTGGGAGGGGGAAAGAAGAGTCATTTAATGGGAATAGAGTTTGTTGTCTGAGAAAAAGCAGCAGGCTATAAAACAAAGAAATACATTTATTTGAGATCTTGTTTTAAATAGAAGTATAGTTGATTTACAGTGTTGTGGTAGTTTCTGGTATACAGCAAAGTGATGCAGTTTTATATATACACACATACAGAGGTACACACACACGCACATACACACACATCTAGATGAAGCAGTTATTACCTTCAGAATTCTATCGTTTGGTTGAACCTTAAATTTTATTCCCTGGGCATTTACTTAAATCCCTGATTGGATTAATTTCAAATAGACCTTGGTAGAACTTAGTAGTCTTGAGATTGAGGTTCCTTAGGTATTAGCTGACTGTCAAACTACAGCCATGCAGCCTGTCTGCATCACTATAAACGTCGAGTGATGCAGCTGTGTTTTCTCTTTTGCAAATTGGATCAGATGTGTATATAAATATAAAGAATATCTATTCAGATTCTTTTTCAGTATAGATTATTACAAGATACTGATTGTTACAAGTCCCCTGTGCCACACAGTAGTCCTTGTTGTTTATCTATTTTGTGGGAAGTAGTATGTATCTGTTAGCCCAGCATGGATGGACCTAGAGAATATCATACTAAGTGAAGTACTTCAAATTTATATGTGGAATCTAAAAAAAATGATACCCAAATGAACTTATTTACAAAACAGGAACAAACTCACAGACAATAGAAAACAAATTCATGGTTATTTGGGGTCTTAGAATTACAAATCAGGGAGCACAGATTCCAGCAGCCACCAGAACAGTGCCCCTCTGGGAACCAAAAGGCAGGAGTTTTTAAAGGAAAACAGAGAAGTACACTTAGTTTCCATAAGTTATTTGCCAAGAGCTCTGATTGGGAGGTCTATATCTTCTTTTTTTTGGTTACAATTTATTGACTGGTCAAGTGTGTCTCAGATATGCAGATGATACCACTCTAAGGGCAGAAAGCAAAGAGAAACTAAAGAGCCTCTTGATGAAGGTAAAAGAAGAGAGTGAAAAAGCTGACTTAAAACTCAATATTCAAAAAACTAGGATCATGGCATCCAGTCCCACCACTTCATGGCAAATAAATGGGGAAAAATAGAAACAGTGATAGACTGTATTTTCTTGGGCTCTAAAATCACTGCAGACAGTGACGTGCAACCAGGAAATTAAAAGATGCTTGCTCCTTGGAAGAAAAGCTATTACACACCTAGACAGCATACTAAAAAGCAGAGACATCACTTTGCAGACAAAGGTCCGTCTAGTCAAAGCTGTGGTTTTTCCAGTAGTCATGTATGGATGTGAGAGTTGGACCATAAAGAAGGCTGAGTGCTGAAGAATTGATGCTTTCGAACTGTGGTGCTGGAGAAGACTCTTGAGAGTCCCTTGGACTGCAAGGAGATCAAACCAGTCAATCCTAAAGGAAATCAACCCTGAATGTTCATTGGAAGGACTGTTACTAAAGCTGAAGCTCCAACTCTTTAGCCACCCGATGCAAAAAGCCAATTCATTGGAAAAGACCCTGATGCTGGGGAAAATTGAAGACAGGAGGAGAAAGGGGTGACAGAGGATGAGATGGTTGAATGCCATCATCGACTCGAATGGAGATAAGTCTGAGCAAACTCCGGGAGATAGTGAAGGACAGGGAAGCCTGCTGTGCTGCAGTCCATGAGGTCATAAATAGTTGGACACGACTGAGCGACTAAACAAGTGTATCTTACTTATTATCAGTAAAGGCACATTTCTGCACATTATCCCAAGATGCCTTTCTCAACAGATAGCTGCTGCTGCTGCTTTTTTTTGTTATTGTCAGCAGGGTCAGCACAGTTCACAGTTTAACAGGATGGAGCCCTAAAGTACAAAATAAAGTTCCTATTGACAACTCCTTCCACAAGTTTCAGATTTGCAGGATGAATAAGTTCTATAGATCTGTTTCTCAACAATGTGAATATATTTAGCAGAACTGAACTGTACACTTAAAAATAGTTAAGATTTTTTTTTAAACCTCACTGTGCAGCTTGTATAATCTTAGTTCCCCGACCAGAGATTGAATGCAGGCCATAGCAATGAAATCCTGGAATCCTAACCATCAGGCCACCAGTAAATTCCCAGTGTTGCGTTTTTCTAAGTCACAATTTTGAAAAATAAATTTAAAGTAATTAAATTTTTTGAAAAGCATTGCCCTAGTGGTGCTAAAAACCAACTAAAGTTGTACATCTTCAGTTTGTCCCATCACCACTCAACACAGCTGTGGAAATTTTCTTCTAGGTGCACTCTTCAATTAGAACATAGGAACAAGAATGCAGAGAGTTACATTGCTCTGGGTTTAGAGGTGAGCAGGTTAGGTGGAGTAAACCTGTGGCGAGGGAGGAAGGAGTTAAAAGTTGCTAGCAGAAAAGTAAATGGTGTGATTTTGAAGCCTTTGTGAATGGGGTAAGTAAAGAAAGCCCAGAGATACCGTAGACTGGACTGCTGTCAGTTAACTGTGGACTGAAAAACATGTGCAGCCTAAAAGGCAAGAATTATATTTTAATCAGCGTCCTTAACTGAGGACTCGGGCCTGGGGTACAGCCACTCAGCTAGCTCTGAGGGACTGTTCCAAAGAGGCAAGAGAAGAACCTGCATGTGTAGGAGTTTCTGGCTGAAAAAAACAAAAATAAACCATGTAGTTGAACATCAAAAGATTATGCTACTGCTAAGTCGCTTCGGTTGTGTCTGACTCTGTGTGACCCCACAGACGGCAGCCCATCAGGCTTCCCCGTCCCTGGGATTCTCCAGGCAAAAACACTGGAGTGGGTTGCCATTTCCTTCTCCAATGCGTGAAAGTGAAGTCGTTCAGTCGTGTCCGACTCTAGCGACCCCATGGACTGCAGCCTACCAGGCTCCTCCGTCCATGGGATTTTCTAGGCAAAAGTACTGGAGTCGGGTGCCATTGCCTTCTCCCAAAAGACTATAGCTTATCACAAAAATACATTTCAAGTTAATTATTTTAGTGCTTTTCTTTGTATGGGAAAGTGCATGTAGGCTTATTGAAACCGTTCCTTTGATATGCATGTTTTTCTCCATCCTGAGTTCTCCTCAGGGCACACTGACCTGGTGGCTGCAGCAGCTGATGGCAGTTTGGCCGAAACACTGTTTACTGAAATGGCAGAGACATTCTTTGTCCACGTAACTTTGATGCTTTAATTCCAGGGAGCACAATGACCCGATCTAACTCCAGCCTCTTCTTGTGGGTTTTGTTTGATCGAGAAGAAAATGGCAACCCACTCCAGTGTTCTTGCCTGGAGAATCCCAGGGATGGGGGAGCCTGGTGGGCTGCCGTCCATGGGGTTGCACAGAGTCGGACATGACTGAAGCAACTTAGCAGCAGCAGCAGCAGCATGAATTCAAAATCGCTTCAGTTGTGTCTGACTCTTTGCGACTCTGTGGACTGTAGCCTGCCAGACTCCCCTGTCCATGGGATTCTCCAGGCAAAAATACTTGAGTGGGTTGCCAGGCCCTCCTTCAGGGGATCTTCCTGGCCCAGGGATCCAACCCATGTCTCCTGCATCTCCTGCATTGACAGGTGGATTCTTTACCACCAGCACCACCTGGGAAGCCCTTGTTTGATTCTATTTCCTGTTATTTGAATGAATTAATTAAGTTTTATTTGTCTATTTATTTATTTTGGCTCTGATGTGGTATTTGGGATCTTGAACCCGTGCCCCCTGCAGTGGAAGCCCAGAGTCTTAACCATTGGACTGTTGGAGAAATGCCAATTAATTGAATTTAGAAATGGGATGCATACTGTATACTTGCAAAACTGCAATTCAACACTCTTAGGCAACCCACAAGTGAAGGCATTACTAAATGATTGCTTAGTAAGCCTAGAATCTGAACTTGAAAACTTAATGTATTCTTTTTGATTTGTTGTTCCTACAGTCCGTCTTTCAATTAAGGTAGTGTATTGGAGGAAATCTTTTTTCTCCCCCTTCTCCTTTCAATTGCCGTTTTCTCTGATGGAAGAGGTGTTAGTTGCTTAGTCATGTCTGACTCTTTGAGACCCCATGGACTGTAGCCCACCAGGCTCCTCTGTCCATGAGATTCTCCAGGCAAGAATACTGGAGTGAGTGGCCATTCTCTTTTCCAGGGGATCTTCCCAACCCAGGGACTGAACCTGGGTCTCGTAAATTTTAAAATATTGTCATATCATGACATGAGAGCCAATGTTGTTCATTGGACTCAATACTAGAATAATATAAAAATAATCTTAGCATAAAGATTAATCCCCTGCCGTGGGATAATCTTGCCAAAGAGACAGTAATATTGGCATCTGCTTAGACATAAGTCTCCATTGGATGATGCCTGAATGGGCCCTGCCATCAACTATCTATGAAGTGGTTTTTGTCCTTCCTTTCAGCTAAGGTTACCCTACTACTCTTGTCCTAAACAATGTACTGAATGATTCAAATATATCTCATTTCAATCCTTTATTAATAAAATTCTGTCCAATGTCCTTGACTGGTCTTTAGACTGTATTCCAGTCTCTTTTTGACTCTTCTGCTTTATTTCCGCAGAAAGTTAATCACATCTATTAGATACAGATATCCATAGTTAATGTGATGCCCCTTTTAGGTAATGGGGCGTGTTTCACACATCTACTGGGTACTTGCTATGTGTTCAGCACCATGACTGATCTGAACACAAGAGTCAATAAGATCTGACATCCTACCCTCAGGGAATTAACTCTAGTTGGAGACCAGTAACCATATGCAACTATCTTACAATGTGGTAGGCTTAGGTACTCTACTTGAAATACATACAAAAAAAGTTATGAGGGCTCAGTGGGAAGAACTGTTCATTTTTGATGAGATAATGTGAGAAAACATCAGAAGAGTAGCACTCTATCTTCTGTGATGTGTATTATCTTTCTACTCAAACTTTCTCAACTGCCTTGCTGAAACCATTGTGGCGTTTCAGGACGGCATGAAGGGTACTCCAAAGAACTCCAGTCCTTTATGTCTCAGTGCAGAAAGATTTCCTCAAGAGGCAAAATGATAGCTAAGAAGTGATTTATTCGAATAGGATGCTTGTGAGGCTTACACAAGAGAGTGGGCAAGAGATTACCAGGCTATAGTTTTATAATCAGAAGAGAAGTGGGGAGGGGTAGAAGACCTTCTTTGTCTTTCTTGAATAGACATCATGCTTCTAACATCAGTTCCTCCTTCAGGTTGGGCAGGGGAGTTTTCTTATCCCTTCATGGTCAAGCTAGGTACACAAATTATTGTTTTTCATGGGTGCAAAGAGTGTGTCCTAACAACTGAGCTCTCTGGGCACAGCATAGGTCTTATGATTGTTGTTATTCAGTCGCTCAGTTGTGTCCAGCTCTTTCCTACTGTTGCAATTGTTTTATTGTTTGGGTCATGTCTCATGCTTCTGCTGCAAAGCAAGCATGCTTGGTTTTGTGGACAAGCAAACCTGCTTTCTGGAGTAATCATTAACTTACAGAGGTCTCCCATTTTTTGTCTACTTATAATCCACTAGTGGCATTAACTATTTAATCACCTGCTTTGTCCCTTTTACTCTATCCCTAACATTTCCAATCTGTAATATAAATTTTGAAATGTGACTATTGTATCTTTGGAGAGGAAAGTCGGTATTATCCAACGGGCTGAACACTGGAAGAGCAATGACATTTGCAAGTTTCTCTATCATGAACAGTTATAGTTTATCAAAACAAACTGCTCATGTCTCCATAGCAAGTTTTTTTTTGTAGTGACAAAGCCTCGGAAGGTTCAAGTTAAATAACACAGCTCACCTCCTTCAAAGGTCTCTACTTTGCAACCTGGGATTTTCCTGGTAATGACATTATTAAATATGGCTAATTTCCCGCTCTAGTGGTACATCAGCTGGCAAATTTGAAAAGTCTGTTGTTAATCTCTAGTATCTAAGTTAGAGGTGAATATAATAAATCTCTTAGGATAGTTGTGATACTGTGATTTATAACAAGAAATAGATTGAATTGGACGAAAAAGCGTTTGTTTTTTCCATAAGATCTTATATATTTGGGTTTTGTCCCATTTCTGGCACAGAGCCCCTAAAACCCTTGGAATTCCCAGAGATAAGAACAATAAAAATGTCTCTTGTTATGTTAATGAGGTGATTTTTGGAAAGCACTTAAGGTTGGGAGCTGGTTGCCAAGAACACCAAGCAAGTGAATTAAGGGGTTGGAATTTTCATTCTCAGCTCTCTCCCTGCAGGGAGGGAAAGGGGCTGGAATTTGAACCAGTCACCAATGGCCAATGATATAACCAATAATGCGTATGTAGTAAAACCTCATTAAACACACCAAAGGATGGATTTCTAGTTTGGTGAACATGTAGAGATTTGGGGAGGATGTGGGAGACGTGCACTGGAAGACGATGTGGAAGTTTTGTGCCCTATGCAACTCTTTGATCTGGCTGTTCCTGAGTCATATCCTACTTTATATATATATATATAAAGTAGACAGTGGTCTCCTCAGTCAGTCATTTCTCTGAGTTCTATAAGCCACCTTAGCAAATTATTTGATCCTTAGACGGGGTCATTGACACCTCCAATCTACAGCCTGTAAGCACAGGATAACATGGCATTTGACGTGAGGGTGGTATTCTTGCCTGGAGAATCCCCGTGGACAGAGGTGGCTGGCGGGCTACAGTTCATGGGATCACAAAGGGTTGGTCCTGAATGAGCAACTAAGCACAGGAGGCTGGTCTTATGGGACTGAGCCCTTAACTCGTGGAAGCTGACTCCATCTCCAGATAGACAGTGTCAGAGTTGACTTGAATTGTAGGAAACCCAGCTGGTGTTTGAGAATTGCTTGTTGGTGTGGAGAAACCCCCACACTCACCCACACTGGAACTGTGACCAGTGGTCTTTCTTCTTTTAAAGGCCCAACATGCAGCAGAAATAGGAGCTGACGGCATCGCTGTCATCGCACCTTTCTTTCTCAAGCCATGGAACAAAGGTAGGTAGATAGGTCTAAACACACAATGCCACACATGTTCCATTTCTTTATGCCGTCGTTCCAAATGCTTGTATTTAACTCATGGAAGTAGAGTCCTATGAACTGCCGTGAAGAGTCTCACAGTATGAGACCGCCGTGGCATAGTAGTTCGGAATTTTCAGACTTCATGCATCCACAGGAGAAAAGACTCCATTAAAGGACTTTGGCTCTTTTGCCAAGTAATCTGATTAGGTCATTCACCAAGCCCGGGGTCAACCTACAGGTGCCTGTGTTTGGGTCAGGTGTCCACTTCTTGTCCAATCAGTTGTGTAGAGTCAGAGTTACATGGCAAAGCGTGAGACCATTTTTCTCCAAAAAAAAAAAAGAGGAATATAAGTGATGGGCATTTTGAGACTACATATACTATTCAAGTGAGTAAGTGATGAACTGGAAAAAAGATTTCACAGAAATACCCATTGCTTTCAAAATACCAAGTTCTTGTTTTCTCTATGGAAACTATTTGTGGTTTCCAAGTATACCGAGTCCTTTTAATTCTTTTGATTAGCAAAAATACAATACAAATTTAAAAGGATTAAAAACACAAGATGTTATTTGCATGCAGTTAAATAAATATTTATTGGTGGAGAGAAAATAGTTGTTAATATAGATAAATAATTTAAATACAATTCAGAAATTTAGAATGAATATTTTTAAAGTTTTTTTAACATGGTTTTTAATTTTTCTTGCATAAATACTTTACATAAAAGACAAAAATAATGCATAATTTTGTCAGAAATATTTATCATAGATAGAAAACTTTTATCACAGCATTCAGATGAAGTACGTTGGATTCCTTCTCCCACTTTTCAGTGGCATCCAAGTGTAAGCAGTCTTGCTAGATTTGTTTATCGTAAATACCTATATAAACAGTGAAGTGCTACCTCTATAGCAGTGCAGTTGCTGTTGAAGCTCAAATTGGATGATGTAGGAAACCCCAGTTCTTCAGTAAACCAAACTGAACTCTGTTCTGAAAAATATAAATTTCTCTCCAAAGGGGAAAAGTACCAAACTCTGGTTGAAATATGCCAGTACTTTCATGTCTTCCCATTTTGAGCAAATGTTGTTTTATCTTTTTGTTGTAGGATTTTCTCAATTACAACTCTATTCTGATCTTAATGCAAAGTTTTTACTATTCACTGACCACACTTACCCTGCTGGGTAAGAGGAAGAGGATCCTGTTTGATGGGCTCCTGGTTTTTGTAAGAGTATTTCATGACTTCTCTTAGTACGTGGGGAAATTTGCACCAGTTTTTTGTTAGTATTTTAGTATAGTAGGAAGGTGAACTTCTTATTTTGGCCCTTCTGGAGAGAGGGAAATAAAACTTTGCATGAAGTGAATTGCAGTAGCAATCTCAGAGATAGTAAGCGTGGTCAAGAATTTTCAGCTTCCGAAATAGATGGTTGCATGTCACTCGATGGCTCATTTTTCACTGGGGAAAGGCAGTGTTTTACACCTGTTCTCACCATGACTTTTCCTGCTGTTCTTTCAGATGTCCTAATTAATTTCCTAAAAGAGGTGGCTGCTGCTGCCCCTGCATTGCCATTTTACTACTATCACATCCCTGCCTTGACCGGGGTAAAGAGTAAGTACCTCTTCTTTGCACGTTTCTTTCCCTTTACCCATCACATTGTACCCTGTTTCACTAAGAAACTCCCACACTCCATCCCATCCCACCCCACCCCGTGTCACAAAAGCATAAGACTGTTGACTAAGATAGTTCCAACTGCTCCAAAATAAGTCACTCATCAAAACTAAGTCAGCCTGGGACTGCCCTGGTGGTCCAGTGGTTGAGAATCTGCCTTCTAAAGCAGGGGACGGGGGTTCGGTCCCTTTTAGGGAATTAAGATCCAACATGCCACTAGGCAACTAAGCCCATGCACCGCAACTAGAGTCTGGGGGCCGCAATACCTAGCACAGCTGGGGGAGAGAAAAAAAATGTCCATCCTTATCAGTCATTGGCACTACCTTAAATGGAATATTTTAAGTATGAAAGACACGTTGACCCCTAGGCACTTCTAGCAGACGCCTTGTGTCTGTGTCACACACCCCTCCTTCTTATATGGGAAGATACAGCCTGCAAACCCCACTAGGACAGTCGGCTTTGTACCCTGCCTCATACTTGGTGCCTGGCACACAGGAAGGTACTCTGATCTCTTCTCACTTTTCTTCTAGCTTTTCTGTCATCATTATTGTACTTCTCCAGCGTGAAGATTGTTACAGTTAGATGAAATTTCTTAGGAGGCTATTTTTAAAATCCTGCTCCTTTTAACTTCCTTAAAAGAAAACACTGAAGTTACGCTTTATAAATATCCATCTATTGTTCAAGGAACAGAAGATGTAGATCTGTAATTTGACAAGTACAGACGAACGAGGAGGCAAGGGCAAGTGATTATGTTCAGTCTGCAGCCAGTTGCAGCTGAGAGCAGCTCCTGGCAGCTCCGTGCAGATGTATGGGGCTAGATGGGGTGTCCTCTGATACTTCCCGGGGGTGTGCAGGTGAACAAGACGTTTATTGCTTTGAACAGTTCGTGCTGAGGAACTGTTGGATGGGATTCAGGATAAGATCCCCAGCTTCCAAGGGCTGAAATTCAGTGACACGGATCTCTTAGACTTCGGGCAGTGTGTGGATCAAAATCGCCAGCAACAGTTTGCTTTCCTTTTTGGGGTGGATGAGGTAAGTCACCTCCTGGCATGTCCCAGCTGGTTAGTTTCCCTCCCAAACAATTGATGTAGCTGCTTATACAGTAGCAACTCTTCTTCTTTTTCATCATAGTAATTATGTTCTTTGTTTCTGTTTGTTTTTTTTTTAATTTTTATTTGCTATTTATACCTCAATAAAACTGAAAAAAGTCTATCATAGCCTCATGATGAGGTTTTTGCCATAATCTGTCAGAAGCAAGTTATTGGTCCCACCCACTCTCAAGGAAAGGGACATATTTAGGGGGTAACAGTAACAAACGGAGATCATGTAGGCCATCTTAGAATTCTGTCCATTATAATGAAATAACTCAATAGGTTACTGAACAGTATTTGTATTATTGGCTAACAGCAATTTGGATGTCACTCTCTAGCATGGGGAACTGGGGTAATGGGCAAAAAACTGCTTTATATGACTATTCCTTGCAAACACTGCACACATTTATTGATAAAAGTTATAAGAATATACAGTTAAAAAAAAAACTGTCATTAAGCAGAAGTTGAATGTAATTATGTAGAGTATGTTCAATGATGTTTATATTTAAAAAGTATATATTTTTATCTGTCAAAACATAATGGAAGAAAATCTTTGTTTCTGATCAGCAACTGTTAAGTGCTCTGGTGATGGGAGCAACTGGAGCGGTGGGCAGGTAAGCAGGACTCGTTTTCCCCAGTGATTATAACTGTAAAATCCGCCCCCAGGGCCATTTGTCACCTGAGTAGTTGTATTTCTTCATGTAAACCTTTTCTAAGAGAAGTTGCCCTTCTTTGCCACATTCTCAGTGAAAATGAATTAAGTAGGGCTTAGCACTTTGGTGGGCTTCCCTGGTAGCTCAGATGGTAAAGAAGCTCTAACTCTACCAACATTATCTTAGACTAATCACTGGATTCTTAGAGTAACCAGCAAGGCAGGAGGTTCTTGAAATTCAGAACAAGAATGTTTTCCCAGTTTCTCATACAGTAACTCAGATCAAAGAAGTTTTATCTTGTTGTACTGGGAACAGCAAGTTCTTAACTCCTCCTCCTCTAATGCAGGAGACCTGGGTTTGATTCCTGGGTTGGGAAGATCCCCTGGAGAAGGGAATGGCAACCCACTCCAGTATTCTTGCCTGGAGAATTCCTTGGAAAGAGGAACCTGGCGGGCTACAGTCCATGGGGTCATAAAGAGGCGGACATGACTTAAGGACTAATTTTCACTTAACACTGTTAGTGACTCAGTCGTTGTTTTACGAAGCAGCTGTTGCAGTTAGAGGTGAGGCACACAAGCTGAAAGCGTGCATAGAACTTGTCAGAAATTACTTGGTTACAAATAATAGAAAACTATTCAAACTAGCTAGTGTGAAAGAAGGTAAGTTATTGTAAAATACTGGGAAATTTCATACACCCCAAGGGGAGGGAGTGCAGTGAGGTCTCAGAGAAGATGAGAACCCAAAACTGCAAAGCTCTCAACTGCAGACTGTTCTCCATCTGTGGTCTTTGGACATGTCTCTATCTCCCTTCTCTCCAGACGGGCTTCAGCATGTGTGTGGCCAGTCATGGTGCCTGACTGGGGCGTCTCAGGCTGTCACTAGATAGTACTGCCAAGTCAGATGTCCACCTAAAGCCCAGTCAGTTGCAACTGGGAGGGCAGAATCATGTGGCCCGATGTCTACTCAGCAAAAGGCCCTGGGACATTCGATTGAGCATGTCCACTGCACACGTTAACCTAATTCATTAGAAATGTGCCTGCAAGCAGGTTGAACTATTTATATTAACTGAAAGTGTATTTTTACCCCTGTGGGAAAAGTACAGGGGAAGCAAAGTGATAACTCATAGCATATCTTGGTAAGCATGGCTTTGATGAAGAGTAGTTGAGTTGGATAATCTTAATGGCTCATTCATCGAGCCAGGATGCCTGAAACAATCATTGTCACACAGGCCATTTCTATTGAAGAAACCTGAATGCCTGGATCTGCTGACTATGGAAGTTCTTTTTAGACTTTTTTTTTCCCTAACCTTCATACTAGGCGTTTTTATTCTGTCAACATAATCTGAAGGCAAAGTACATTTGGTTACACTTCATTTCTTCTTAATCATGATCAACATTCCAAGACCCCTGAGACATTCATGTAACATATTGTAAACTCTGGTGTTTCACATCTGCAAGTAACTTACCTCAGCAATTATATTTTATTCTTCCCTATTTTATTACTGGGAGAAAATATGAACTTCACATTCTTGGAATCCCTTGTATGGACTCCAGGGACTACATGTTTGAAGTACCAACAATATGCTGTTCCCAGTACAAAAAGATAAAACCCTTCTCTGATCCTGAGTTACTGTATGAGAAACTGGGAAAACATCCTTGTTCTGAATTTCAAGAAACGCCTGCCTTGCTGGTTTCTCTAAGAATCTAGTGGTTAGTCTAAGATACTATTGGTAGAGTTAGAGTTTCTTTTTTAAGATGGCAAGAACATCTTATCAGATCAAATAACTCTCATCTCTGTTTTTGTTGAAGTGTGATAGAAGGCGGTACAAAGGGATGGAAAACCTTCTTGACAACTCTGTAGCCTTTCTTTGAGGCATAGCATCTTCAAGGCGAAATGGAGACCACATCTCCCTCACAGGGTTTTGGGAGGATCAGACATGGTTTATGTCAGGCAGTGAAATATAATAGTCAATGAGAGGTCTCTCATATTATTATTATAATCAGTATTCATATTATTATTAGAAACTAGTCTCTAGGTAGCATGTAACCTGACAAAGAACTGAGGTAATCTGCTAGGATTTTCCCCTTTTACTGTGGTGCTCCATTCACCCTGTTCCTCAGCTTAAGGTTTCTAGATGTACCTTAGACATTGCATTTTATCCACAGTTCTTATCTAGCATTGCACCTCTGTGTGTGCCCTAGGTCAGGTGTTGCCCTCAGTCACTCTTTGCCAAATATACCTCTGTCTTTCACTTTTTTCCAACTCTGCCCTTTTTGTATTTTTCCTCCC
This sequence comes from Bubalus kerabau, assembly GCF_029407905.1. NCBI lineage: Eukaryota > Metazoa > Chordata > Mammalia > Artiodactyla > Bovidae > Bubalus > Bubalus kerabau. The sequence goes on from NC_073628.1 coordinate 118,833,821, forward strand.
TTTTCTTCATTCCCTTTAGTGTTCTCTGCCTCCTCTGCACTGCTTAGTATTGCTGGAAAATTCAGAACTAAAGACACTTGATGCTTTAATAGATTAGGGCCCAAAAATAGGCTTCTGGAAGGCTTGGTATATTTTTCCCTTTTAAGCTTCAGAGGGGTTTGCAGAGCTGGGTCTTCCCGCTGAGTTACTGACCTTACAGTATGTGCTGTTTTCTCTTTCTAGTACCTATAACTACCTGGGAAAAAAGACAAAGCAGATGTTGGAGGCTTTTGAACGAAAGGACTTCTCTTCGGCTCTGAACCATCAGGTTAGCTTTCTTTTTCCCTCCTTAGAAATCACGGCCTTTTTTCTTTCCCACTTGAGAATTCTTATTCTCTCTCATCAGCATTCCTACCATGCCTGCCCTCTTTAAAATTGCCCAGCTGCTGCTTTCTGTATTTCCTGTCTTTTTTTTTTTGTTTAAAACCAAATCTGCCCCATTGTCCACACTCCCTACATGTCTAATCAGGACAGGCCCCATACGGGAATGACTCCTTTCTGTTCCTCCTAGAAATGATCTTATTTTTAATCTACATTCAAAGTGTTTTTATGACTGTGAAATAATAGTGATGGGTTTCTGGGTAAGTGACCACATGCCATCCCCTTGAGAACTTCACACTTGAGTCACCAGAGTATATAAAGAAGCTATGAAGCTGGTGACCCAAAAACAGGAGACTTTATCCAAAATCAGAGCAGGTCAATCTCCTTTGCCCTGGAAATGTTGCTGAGAACTTTATCCACCAGGCAGGAAACAAGAGCTGAGTAGGTGATGCAAAAGGAAGACACCAACTTTGAAACAGGAAGAGAAAAGCATCAGGAACTGGTGTGTCTCAGGGAATACCCCTGGGGGAAATGGTGGCTGCTGTTAATGTAACAGGGAGGATAGCCTCGCTGTCTAGAGAAGGAAGAAACTACCAAAGGCTAGAACCAGTCACAGGAGCTGGTAGTGTGTATACTTTAGGTAAACAGAATAAGTTGGAAAGAAAGAGTCAGCACAACAGAGTAACTTCTGGAGGCCCTAAGAGGTCTAGGAACTTTCAGGATCATAAAAGTGACCAAGAGAAGTAGCAAAAAACAAAAATGAGTGGGAATGAAAGGCATAAGGAAGATCAGAGCAGGTGGTTGGTTCCAGTAAGCTCAGATAAGGGATCTTTTGAATAGGACAGGCCACCATCCTGTCCTAAGAATGGACTCATTGGAAAAGACCCTGATGCTGGGCAAGATTGAAGGCAAGAGGAGAAGGGAAGGCCAGAAGATGAGATGGTTGGAAGGCATCACCGACTCGATGGACATTAAGTGTGAGCAAGCTCCGAGAGTTAGTGATGGACAGGGAAGCCTGGCGTGCTGCAGTCCATGGGGTTGCAAAGAGTCAGACAGGACTGAGCGACTGAACTGAACTGGCCACCATCAGGGCAAATCAGGAATTACAGAGAAGTCACAAAGCATCCTGAAGGTTAGAGGGGGTGACCTGAGCTCTAACCAAGAAGAGAACAGGGGGAAGCAGTTGCCAAAGAGTGATTAAATACGTCCCTCCTTTGACTTCCCTGGTGGCCCATTCCTTAGGAATCTACCTCGCAACACAGGGGGCATGGGTTAGATCCTTGGTTGGGGAGCTAAGATCCCACATGCCACAGAGCAACTAAACCCTCGTGCTGCAACTGCTGAGCCTATGCCACAGGGAAAGAGCCAAAGATGCAAAGAAGACCCTGCGTGCTGCAACTCAGACCCAACGCAGCCAAATTAATTAGTTAATTAAAAAAAAAACATCCTTAGCCTTTAGCCCTGAATGTTGAGCCAGCCTAAATCTACTTCCTACTTAAAGTTTAAAACAGCTTATTTAATATTCATCTTTGTTCAGCCTCTGACCAGGTGAGGCTGAAAGCGGGAACGCTGTAAGGACTTAGGAGGCTATGTCACCTAGATTAAGCATTGGCAGGATGTTGGTTTTAAACTAAGGCATGAAGTCTGAATTGTGCAGACTCACGCCATCTCTTTTCATTTATAATTTTCTTCTTTCTAAGTTTCCCAGAAAAAAAGTATTTCTGAAAATTTCAACCTGTTCTGAGCTGAATGGTGGGAAAATCATAGAATGATGTAAACCATGAAATGGATGCGAGATGGACCCTTCCATTTAGTGGTTTCTTTTATGGGTTGACTCAGCTTCCATCTCATCCCATTTTTTCTTTTAGTCCTACTCAAATAAATCATCTCATTTAAAACATTATTGGGAAGGAGTTTAGTTCATCACATTCTATTTTTTCTTACAGAAAGCCAGTGTGAGTGGGTCTCATTTACTTATTTGTTAATATACCAAGGGCTGAACTAAATACATGATTTCAGTAAAGCTGGTCTCTGCCCTAAAGGAGTTTGTAGTCAAGTGAAGAAACAAACAAGTAAAAAGTTAGGGCTAAACTTACTCATTCTCATAGATTTAAATGCCATCCATTATATTTACAAAGTGAAATAATGCATATACAAAGCTATTCCTTATAACATTGTTTATAATAGCACAAGATGGAAACAGCTCACATATCCACCCAAAGAGACGGTTAAATACGTTGTTGTTGTTTAGTCACTCTTTTATGACCCCATGGACTTCTCTGTCCATAGGGTTTTCCAGGCAAGAATACTGGAGTAGGTTGCCATTTCCTCCTGCAGGGGATCTTTCCGACCCAGGGATCGAGCCCATGTCTCCTGCATTGGCAAGTGGCTTCTTTACCACTGAGCCACCTGGGAAGCCCAAAAGACAGCTGGGCACAGCCTAAAGGGAAAGGTCCCACCGCTATGTTTGAGTTTTTTAATGGATCTATTTACAGCCCTTTAAAAGTTTTATATGCACAGATGTGAAGAGATCTCTATGATATATTAAGTGTAAGAAAAAAAAAACAACAAAGTAGAGACTTTGGGGGTTTTTTATTTTTTTATATATTTAATTTTATTGAGTAGCCAACATTATTAATGAATGGTTTGATTAAATTATTTCCACTGAGCACCAAGCTAAGACAAGGTTGGATAGTATGATAGTGAATAGGAAATAAAAGCTTAAAAGAGAAGCAAAATAGAGACTTTTGAACGTAATGTGCCATAGTTTGTCAGGAAAAAAAGAACATATGCATATACATTCTTGGTATTCAAATTTTATTCTGCATTGAATTTTTTGTTGCTTGTATACAATTGATTAAGGGCTTCCCAGGTGCCACAGTGGTTAAGAATCCACCTTACAATGCAGGAGATGCAAGAGACACTGGTTCAGTCCCTGGGTGGGGAAGATCCCCTTTAGTAGGAAATGGCAATCCACTTTAGTATTCTTGCCTGGAAGAATTCCCATGGACAGAGGCACCTGCCAACCTACAGTCCATGGAATCACAGAGTCAGACATGACTGAATGACTAAGCATGCACACACACACATACAACTGAGTAAAACAACATAAAAAGCAAATGTTATTGAAAATGCATCTCTATTGAAAATAGTGAGATGGATGGGGATCTCTTCTTTTTAAGAAATGCTTCATGAATTTGTGGATGAATATCCTTTAATGCTAGAATGAGTTATAGTTCGGCATCAATACTATTTCTGGTTTTTGTTTTTATAGAAATAAGTGCTGTGAAAGCATGATCATATATATTAGTAGATACGAATGGAAGAAACCTTAGTATAAGCAGTGTCAGTTCTTTGAGCAGTTTTTGAGTCATATGCCACACATCACAGAATGCTTGATTATTTAATGATTTTCAACTGACAATGTGAATCACAACATTAAAAGCAACGTTGAAAGGAAAAAATTGAAAACCGTATGATCTTTAAGAGGACTTGTTATTCATTAATTAGAGGAATCACTCTGTCAGCTCTCTTTGTGGATCCCAATACCAACATTTGATTTGCTCCTTTGATTCCAAGAGGTGTCCCAAGGCAGTGATATAGGAGGTATGTCTTTATTTTTTCAAAAGTAGGAGAAGGACTGTGAAAGGGAAAATGGAAAAGGACAATCTACACCTCCATTATGTGTGAATCCTCTCTCTGATCAATTTTAGAAATAGCACTTATGGAATTTGAGTATCTAGAAGTTGATTTCCATAAATCAGCCTTGGCCAAGTGTCCCCAAGGTGTCTTGGAAAGTAATCCAGAAGTTAGAACACCCCAATTTGGAAACAACTACACTAGCTGGTAAGCTTACCTAGGTAGCCTAGATGGGTAGAGGTTGCCTTCCCCACCCTAACTCTGTATGGAACAGTTCCTTCCTTGGAGCTTCTTTTCTTCATGGGCTCGATTCATAAAGCTTATATATACAGAAAGATCTTACGTTGTCCGAGATGGATCTCAGCCATCCTCACTTGGCTGTTTTTCTCCATTCGGTCAGACCTACAGAAAAATAAGATGTGTGGACCTTTGGTTTGAGGTTTCTGTAATTTGACCTCCAAATTCTTTAAATTGTTACCACGGTTCAGTAATACTGACTGTAGATTTGTTTGTTTCTTTCCAGTTTTGTATTCAGAGATTTATCAACTTTGTGGTCAAACTAGGTAAGTTTCCCTCTTTGTCTGGTACTCGGGAGGGTTTGGAGGCTTCCCAGGTGGCACAGTGATAAAGAATCCACCTGCCAATGCAGGAAATGCAAGAGACTTGGGTTCGATCCTGGGTTGGGAAGATCCCCTGGAGTAGGTAATGGCAACCCCGCTCCAGTATTCTTGCCTGGAAAAAAATCCCCTGGACAGAGGAGCCTGGCAGGCTACATTCCATGGGGTCGCAAAGAGTTAAACACGACTGAGCAGCTGAACACACAACGCTGGAAGAGTTTCAGAGAAAGTAATGAGGGACTTTCATCACTTTCTCCGAGGGTTCAATAAGAACACCTTTTAATCAGTTGTAAACAAGGTTCTATCCCTAATGCTAACTTTCAGAGCCAATCCTATAAAACGGTGAAGTAAACCCAGTTGGAAGATCTTGACACCCTTCTGCAAACCTCTCTTCTCCATCTTAGCACTTTACTCACCTTCTTACTCTGTGCACACCCCATTTTTTACCCCTTTTCTTCTAAACCATCAGTACTCCCTCCCTTCCCTTGCCTCTGCTCCTTAAAATTCTACTACCACACTATAGCTGATTTCAGCCTAAGTATTTGGAAGCAAGCAGCTTGAATATGTGACTGACTGACAGCTCTCCCAAGAGTATCTGCAATTTAAAAGTTTATTAACACAAGTAAGCTTGAATGGATAGAGGTTTGAATAATATGACAATGTAAAGTTTGAGGGAAATACCCTGAATCTGAGTAGAGAAACCTCTCCACAGTCTCCAAAGTCTTATCCACAACAAATGACAAATGCCACCATTCACTCCACTTCTGCAAGAACTTGGCCCTTCCTGAGAACCTGGGTCAAGTCCAGGAAAAGTTTTAGGTTTTTTTCTTGGCAGACCTCCTTCCTTCCTTTCAGAGCCTTTCTGCCTCTTCCTGGCAAGTCCTCCCAAGCCCTAAGCACCTATTATGTATTCTGTCCTTCGTTCTCATGGGTTTTCAGCCAGCTCTCTTTATCCTTCAAAGACAATGCTTCCCATTTGCTTTTCCACTTCGATGATTTTGGTCATATTTGTGTGCCACCAGTACTAATGGATTGGCCACAAAGTTCGTTCTGGGTTTTCCATAACTAGAAGGAACTTTCTGGCCCACCCAACATTGTTAGCTAGTATTCTTCCCTTGTCCTAAGCAATACTTTTCACAAAATACCAAAATGGGTTGGTATATGTTCCTAAGGTGCATAAAAGTAGATATTGAACTACTACTAGGTTTTCCAGTTTTTAAAGAACTAAACGTTTACCTGTATGTCTAAGATCACTTTGCATACCAGCAGCGATACTGCAAAGAAGGGTTTTTCTTCCAGTTTTATTGAGATAAATTTGACATACAGCATGCATAACTCTGTTTCTGTCTTTGTTTATTTTTTGTATTTAAGATTCCACTAATATAGTGCCTTTTTCTATCTGACTTATTTCAATTTCATTTAGTTCAATACCCTCTAGGTCCATCTGTTATAAGCTGCAAGCTTTCATTCTTTTTTCAGTTTCAGTTTCAGTTCAGTCGCTCAGTCATGTCCGACTCTTTGCGACCCCATGAACCGCAGCATGCCAGGCCTCCCTGTCCGTCACCAACTCCCGGAGTCCACCCAAACCCATGTCCATCGAGTCGGTGATGCCATCCAACAATCTCATCCTCTGTCGTTCCCTTCTCCTCCTGCCCTCAATCTTTCCCAGAATCAGGGTCTTTTCAAATGAGTCAGCACCTCACATCAGGTGGCCAAAGTATTGGAGTTTCAGCTTCAGCATCAGTCCTTCCAATGAATATTCAGGACTGATTTCCTTTAGGATGGACTGGTTGGATATCCTTGCAGTCCAAGGGACTCTCATTCCATTGTATATAAGAGCGACTTAATAAATATGATAGCCTTATCATGAAGGTAGCTCTCCCTCTCCCACCATTCATAATAAGAATAGGAGGGTCACTTTGCATTTAGCAAAGTATATTCTATGTATTTAGCCAAGCTAGTATTTTCCTTCCCAATGCTCAATTGTTACTGACTGTAACTAAGTTAGCTTAGGAAAAGAAAATTACTGCTCATACCTTTAATCTAAGAGCAATAGCCAGTTAAGAAAATAAATATCTTCCTGTGCCATATTCTTGTTTATTTCCTTAGACCTACCTTCAAAATCACTAATATTATCTTCAGCTGTTTTCTACAATTTCATCTCACTGGTTATATATTTTTCATTTCCATTTTATTTCTTTTTGGTTATTTCTTCCAAATGATCCCATTCTTTATATGTCCTTCTCTTACTATGGCTTCTATTCTTAAATATTTTTATCTCTGTGGAATCTCTTTCAGAATTTTGTGTCATCTTTTCTCGGGATGTGAAATTTGTGAGTTGTGTATTTGCTGGTTCTTTGCAGCTTCTTTTTCCTCGTGTGCTTTATAACTTTTAACTCTGAATTCATCTTCAGAGACAATTGTTTCCTGGGGAATTCATTGTCCTCCAGGTTGTGAGGTGTCTTATCAAGTGATTTTATATCTGCCTCTGCAAACACTTCAGTCACTTCAGTTTCATCAGTTCTAACCAAGTCTTTAGGTATATTTTTTAGTATGGTTCCTGTACTAAGCACATAATATAGATCCAGCATTTATATATGGCACAGGCGTGGGATTTCTTTTACTTCCTTTTCCAGCCATGGACTTCCCTGGTGACTCAGATGGTAAAGCATCTGCCTATAGTGCAGGAGACCCAGGTTCAATCCTTGGGTCAGGAAGATCTCCTGGAGAAGGAAATGGCAACCCACTCCAGTATTCTTACCTGGAAAATCCCATGGACGGAGGAGCCTGGTAGGGCTACAGTCCATGTGATCGCAAAGAGTCGGACACGACTGAGCGACTTCACTTTCACTTTCCTTTCCAGCCACAGCCCTGGCAGAAGTCAGGCTCCCTTGCCTCTTAGGAGAGTTTTTCTTTGTTTGTTTAGTTTTGTATTGTTTTTTTCTATTGCTTTTCATAAAAGACTGACTACCAACTTTATACTGGGAGTTTTAATTCCACTTCCTTGCTGTATACAGACTGAAGGCTTTATCTTGCATTGCAACCCTAATCTAAAACACCAGCACTGAGTCATAAACTATTACCTTAATTAGTGCGTTTCTCAGGGACTTCTTAGATATGCTGAAACTAAATTCTGTCTTAGTAATGAAGTCCTCTATCTTTCAATCCACAGCGGTACATCCCTGAATCAGATTATCCTCATGGACCATTGGCTGCAGCATCTCCCTACCACTTTGACCTCTTTATTCCTGATACCTCTTGTCCCTCTTTCTTGCTTTTGAGGTTGACTTTAAGTCTCACTTTGTTTTATTTTATAATTTATCAATTTGTTAAAAAAGCTTCCAGCATTTGCATATGTTCAGAGCAGCCCTAGGGATTTCCTAAGGGGCTTCCCAGGTGGCGCTAGTGGTAAAGAACCTGCCTGCCAGTGGGGGTAGACACTAAGAGACCCAGGTTCAGCCCCTGGGTCAGGAAGATCTCCTGGAGAGGGCATGGCAACCCACCCAGTATTCTTGCCTGGAGAATCAGTCCCATGGACAGAGGAGCCTGGTGGGCTGTAGTCCATAGGGTCCCACAGACATGGACACAACTGAGGCCACTGAGCATGCATGCAGGGACTTCCTGCATCTGCTCAATCTGCCATATTGACAGAAATACCCCATTTTTTAGTTCCATTTTATCCTGTCCTAGGAATCACTGTAAGAATATGATCTCTTCTCTGGAATGTTTGTGGCAAAGTGGAACATCCCAGCCATGTTTCCTGTTTATTTTTCCTAGGTTTTGGAGTGTCGCAGACCAAAGCCATCATGACCCTTGTCTCCGGGATTCCAATGGGCCCACCCCGTCTTCCACTACAGAAAGCCTCCAGGGAGTTTACTGATAATGCAGAAGCTAAACTGAAAAGCCTAGATTTCCTTTCTTGCACTGATTTAAAGGATGGAAATATGGAAGCTTGTAGCTAGTGTCTATCAAATCAGGGTGTGTACATTGAAATACAATGCACCTTGAATACAGCATTTATTTCTCAAAGACTTTTTAGATGAGCTTGAACTCAACCTTCCTAGCAAATGAAATCTTACAGCAGTCAACAAGTATTTAAATACCTACTATGATCTTTTAAAAGTTTTTATTTGTGAAAGGGCAAAAACTTCAAAAGGAGTCATAGCCCTAAATCATTCAATATTTCACAAGATTTTTGTAGAGAAATTTTTGCATATGTGGATGAGATCAAATCAAGAGGAAAACTGTACTTGATTAATTCCATTTGCCTTCAGGAGCTCCCGTTATCTTAATTCCTGGTTCTTAATTCTATTTTAAAGTTTTCTAATTTTAAACTACTACAATATACTTTCATTTTAATAAATATTCATTTGTAATCTAGGATAACTCTGAGTGATTGCATTTAGGCAAATATTCTAACTGTAATGCCAATTACAATACATCTAACAATGTAACTCAACTATGCACAACTATTAACATAGCAGCAAGGTCCGATGCTGTAAAGAGCAATATCGCATAGGAATCTGGAATGTCAGGTCCATGAATCAAGGCAAATTGGAAGTGGTCAAACAAGAGATGGCAAGAGTGAATGTCGACATTCTAGGAATCAGCGAACTGAAATGGACTGGAATGGGTGAATTTAACTCAGATGACCATTATATCTACTACTGCAGGCAGGAATCCCTCAGAAGAAATGGAGTGGCCATCATGGTCAACAAAAGAGTCCGAAATGCAGTACTTGGATGCAATCTCAAAAACAACAGAATGATCTCTGTTCGTTTCCAAGGCAAACCATTCAATATTACAGTAATCCAAGTCTATGCCCCAACCAGTAACGCTGAAGAAGCTGAAGTTGAACGGTTCTATGAAGACCTATAAGACCTTTTAGAACTAACACCCAAAAAAGATGTCCTTTTCATTATAGGGGACTGGAATGCAAAAGTAGGAAGTCAAGAAACACCTGGAGTAACAGGTAAATTTGGCCTTGGAATACGGAATGAAGCAGGGCAAAGACTAATAGAGTTTTGCCAAGAAAATGCACTGGTCATAACAAACACCGTCTTCCAACAACACAAGAGAAGACTATACATGGACATCACCAGATGGTCAACACTGAAATCAGATTGATTATATTCTTTGCAGCCAAAGATGGAGAACCTCTATACAGTCAGCAAAAACAAGACCAGGAGCTGACTGTGGCTCAGACAATGAACTCCTTATTGCCAAATTCAGACTTAAATTGAAGAAAGTAGGGAAAACCACTAGACCATTCAGGTATGACCTAAATCAAATCCCTTATGATTATACAGTGGAAGTGAGAAATAGATTTAAGGGCCTAGATTTGATAGATAGAGTGCCTGATGAACTATGGAATGAGGTTCGTGACATTGTACAGGAAACAGGGATCAAGACCATTCCCATAGAAAAGAAATGAAAAAAGCAAAATGGCTGTCTGGGGAGGCCTTACAAATAGCTGTGAAAAGAAGAGAAGTGAAAAGCAAAGGAGAAAAGGAAAGATATAAACATCTGAATGCAGAGTTCCAAAGAATAGCAAGAAGAGATAAGAAAGCCTTCTTCAGCGATCAATGCAAAGAAATAGAGGAAAACAACGGAATGGGAAAGACTAGGGATCTCTTCAAGAAAATCAGAGATACCAAAGGAACATTTCATGCAAAGATGAGCTCGATAAAGGACAGAAATGGTATGGACCTAACAGAAGCAGAAGATATTAAGAAGAGATGGCAAGAATACACAGAAGAACTGTACAAAAAAGATCTTCACAACCCAGATAATCACGATGGTGTGATCACTGACCTACAGCCAGACATCCTGGAATGTGAAGTCAAGTGGGCCTTAGGAAGCATCACTACGAACAAAGCTAGTGGAGGTGATGGAATTCCAGTTGAGCTATTTCAAATCCTGAAAGATGATGCTGTGAAAGTGCTGCACTCAATATGCCAGCAAATTTGGAAAACTCAGCAGTGGCCACAGGACTGGAAAAGGTCAGTTTTCATTCCAATCCCAAAGAAAGGCAATGCCAAAGAATGCTCAAACTACCACACAATTGCACGCATCTCACACACTAGTAAAGTATGCTGAAAATTCTCCAAGCCAGGCTTCAGCAATATGTGAACCGTGAACTTCCTGATGTTCAAGCTGGTTTTAGAAAAGGCAGAGGAACCAGAGATCAAATTGCCAACATCCACTGGATCATGGAAAAAGCAAGAGAGTTCCAGAAGAACGTCTATTTCTGCTTTATTGACTATGCCAAAGCCTTTGACTGTGTGGATCACAATAAACTGTGGAAAATTCTGAAAGAGGTGGGAATACCAGAACACCTGATCTGCCTCTTGAGAAATTTGTATGCAGGTCAGGAAGCAACAGTTAGAACTGGACATGGAACAACAGACTGGTTCCAAATAGGAAAAGGAGTACGTCAAGGCTGTATATTGTCACCCTGCTTATTTAACTTCTGTGCAGAGTACATCATGAGAAATGCTGGACTGGAAGAAACACAAGCTGAAATCCAGATTGCCGGGAGAAATATCAATAACCTCAGATATGCAGATGACACCACCCTTATGGCAGAAAGTGAAGAGGAACTGAAAAGCCTCTTGATGAAAGTGAAAGTGGAGAGTGAAAAAGTTGGCTTAAAACTCAGCATTCAGAAAACAAAGATCATGGCATCCAGTCCCACCACTTCATGGGAAATAGATGGGGAAACAGTGGAAACAGTGTCAGATTTTATTTTTCTGGGTTCCAAAATCACTGCAGATGGTGACTGCAGCCATGAAATTAAAAGACGCTTACTCCTTGGAAGGAAAGTTATGACCAACCTAGATGGCATATTCAAAAGCAGAGACATTACTTTGCCAACAGAGGTTCGTCTAGTCAAGGCTATGGTTTTTCCTGGGGTCATGTATGGATGTGAGAGTTGGACTGTGAAGAAGGCTGAGTACCGAAGAATTGATGCTTTTGAACTGTGGTGTTGGAGAAGACTTTTGAGAGTCCCTTGAACTGCAAGGAGATCCAACCAGTCCATTCTGAAGGAGATCAGCCCTGGGATTTCTTTGGAAGGAATGATGCTAAAGCTGAAACTCCAGTACTTTGGCCACCTCATGTGAAGAGCTGACTCATTGGAAAAGACTCTGATGCTGGGAGGAATTGGGGGCAGGAGGAGAAGGGGACGACAGAGGATGAGATGGCTGGATGGCATCACTGACTCGATGGACGTGAGTCTGAGTGAACTCCGGGAGTTGGTGATGGACAGGGAGGCCTGGCGTGCTGCGATTCATGGGGTCGCAAAGAGTTGGACACGACTGAGCGACTGATCTGATCTGATCACTTGGCTGCTCGGTCTAACTCAGTATATCTGCTTTCAGATTAATTACAGTGTCACAGTTTTCCCTGAAAACTTTGGGTTAGGTGAAGACTTGCTTAAGTTACTATAACTAAAGGGCTATTTGGGTGGTTTTCACATAACAAAGGGGAGGCCTTCCGCAAAGATGAATTCATGTCTCTACTTGCTGCTGTAGAGAACTTCCTAAAGCTCAGAGTTTCACAGAACCAAAGATCTCTCTGCTCTGGGCACTGCAACTTCCTCCTTTCCTCACTGCGGGGAAAGTGTCCCCCACAGTGCACTGAAGTATTGGCAGTGAAAACCAGAGTCCCTTCTGCAGTGAGCCCAGTGGCTACTTACTTTCATTTTCCAGTTGCATTTTCAAGCAGTCACTTTTCAGTGATAAAAGGTTTAGGGAGGACCCAAAGGTCTCACTTTAACTTTCTCTACGCACCCTCTTTACTTTTTTCTTTCTCTGGAATGTATAACTGGCTGCTCAGCCTCTGTAACAAACCCAGGTGTGTGGTTTCTAGCAACAAAGTCTGTTGATGGTTAATCCTTAATGATTTTAAACTTGATTATCCAATCTAGTAACTACCTAGGGTTTTATTTTGTTTCCTGTCTGATTAGTCTGCAGAGGAGAAGTGTTTGAAATTCATATCAGTTTACACTGTTTTTAATTTTTTTTTAATTAACAAGAAAACTTGTTGAAATGAGAATTTGAAATGAACAATGGACTCAGTTATCTTTGCCAACCCTTTTAAAAATTGGTCCGGTAGGTAACAGTTGTTATATTTATGTCTCGTCACTGCTTTTACCGACTCAATGGACATGAATTTGAGCAAACTCCAGGATATAGTGGAGGACAGAGGAGCCTGGCATGCTGCAGTCCATGGGGTTACAAAGAGTCAGATATGGCTTAGTGACTGAACAACAACACTCCTTTTTTGCCCAGGAATAACACATACTGTTTTCTCATATTTCTGTCTTCTTTAGGAATAAGATACCTGAATTAGAAATCGAACCACAGTTGCTTATGTGAGCTTATATTCTACCTCATTGAAACTTCTCTGTATAGCTGTTAACTTCCTAAAAGAAGACAAGTGAGGTTTTTTGTTAGTGTTTGTTTCTGAGGACGTCATATCCCTATTTAATGATACTAAGGCCAAATTAATTTTTCAGTGAAAATAAATGCTGGATATCTACTAAGCAAAGAGCTCTGTTTTTCTTTTTTTGCTCATCTGAAATTAGCACTTGGAGAGCTTTTAACATGATTAATGAGATCTTGTGAACACAAAGAGAAAGATGATGGTTAAACAAATGACCAAGGCTGAGTTTAAACTTTGTTATGTTGTTGTTGTTTTTAATAATTTTCATTTTATTTCTTATTTTTGGCTGTGCTGGGTCTTTGCTGCTTTGCACATGCTTTCTCTAGTTGCAGTAGGGGCTACTCTTTGTTGTGCTGCATGGGCTTTTCGTTTCAGTGCTATCTCTTGTTGCAGAGCACAGGTTCTAGGCATCCAGGCTCAGTAGTTGTGGAGCACAGGCTTAGTTGCTCCGAGGCCATGCGAAATCTTCCTGGACCAGAGATTGAACCTGTGTCTCCTGCATTGGCAGACAGATTCTTTACCACTGAGCCACCAGGGAACCCCTCAACGTGTGTGTTCTTTATACACCAGAGAGAAACATTGCGTTGCTGCTAAACCACTAACTCAATAGCTGGCAAAATAAAGTTGAAAATGATACAAAACCCAAGCAGTGATATAGAAATTTGCATTTATTATCATCAGAGATCAGATCACAGTTCCACTCTCAGATTTTTTCCTAGGTTGCAAACTTTTGACTGTGCTTCTAACAGTAGCAGATGGGGAATGGAAAATATCTACGACTCTTGAATGACCCATGTATCACTGTTTGGAACAGAGGCAAATACAATAAGAGAATGCCTTTTGCTAAGTGACTTTAGAGGAACAAGCAAGTCAAAGAGACATAGATTTTAAAAGTTACCATCACTGAAAGATTTGAAGTATTTATGGGGCTTCCTTGTATGTGCAGTACATCATGAGAAACACTGGGCTGGATGAAGCACAAGCTGGAATCAAGATTGCCAGGAGTAATATCAATAACCTCAGATATGCAGATGACACCACCCTTATGGCAGAAAGCGAAGAAGAATTAGAGCCTCTTGATGAAAGTGAAAGGGGAGAATGAAAAAGTTGGCTTAAAACTCACCATTCAGAAAACGAAGATCATGGCATCTGGTCCCATCACTTCATGGCAAATAGATGGGGAAACAGTGGAAATAGTGTCAGACTTTATTTTTGGGGGCTCCAAAATCACTGCAGATGGTGACTGCAGCCATGAAATTAAAAGACGCTTACTCCTTGGAAGGAAAGTTATGACCAACCTAGACAGCATACTAAAAAGCAGAGACATTACTTTGCCAACAAAGGTCCATCTAGTCAAGGCTATGGTTTTTCCAGTGGTCATGTATGGATGTGAGAGTTGGACTGTGAAGAAGGCTGAGCACCAAAGAATTGATGCTTTTGAACTGTGGTGTTGGAGAAGACCCTTGAGAGTCCCTTGGACTGCAAGGAGATCCAGCCAGTCCGTCCTAAAAGAAATCAGTCCTGAAAATTCATTGGAAGGACTGATGTTGAAGCTGAAACTCCAATACTTTGGCCACCTGATGCAAAGAACTGATTCATTGGAAAAGACCCTAATGCTGGGAAAGATTGAGGGCAGGAGGAGAAGGGGATGACAGAGGATGAGATGGTTGGATGGCATCACTGACTCAATGGACATGAGTTTGAATAAAGTCTGGCAGTTGGTGATGGACAGGGAGGCCTGGCGTGCTGCTGTCCTTGAGGTCGAAAAGAGTTGGACATGACTGAGCAGCTGAACTGGACTGAACTGAACTGAATGTGTTTGTGGGCTGGGAAGGTATGTGACATGACTTTTTGTTTTAAAAATGTCACTCTTGAAGCGGTGTGATGAGTAGATTAAAAGACAGACTGGGAACAGGGAAACCATTAGGTGGCCTATTGCAATAGGTAACCAGTGGTGGAGACTCAAACTAAGGAAGTGGCAGCAGTGATGGAGGGGAGGCAGTGGAATAAAAGATATTTAGAAAAAAGAATCAACAGAAACTAGATACGGAAGATACAACTGGCACTCTGTATCTGCAGGATATCTCTGTATCCAAGGATTCAATCAAATACAGAAGAAAAATATTGGGAAAAAAAATTCCAGAAGGTTCCAAAAAGCAAAACTTGAATATGCCACATACTGGTAACTACATAACATTTACATTGTATTTACAACTATTTGCATAGCACATACATTGTAGTTATTAGAAATCTAGAGATGATTAAAATATACAGAAGTATATCCTATAGGTTTTATGCAAATACTGTGCCATTTATTTAGAGACTGGTGAGTCTCCATAGATTGGTATCTGGGAGGGTCCTGGGACCAATCCCCTATGGATACTAAGGGACAATTGCACTTGTATTTGTTATTTATTTCATGTAACAAATCACCCATAAATGTAACAGTTTAACATTGGAAACATTAACTCATGTAGTTTCTGAGGGTTAGGAATCTAGAAGCAGCTTAACTGGGTGATTCTGGTACAAAGTCTTTGAAAAAATTGCAGTCAAGCCATTGGCTAGAGCTTTATTCCTCTCAAGGTTGAACTGGAGCCAAAGAACTCACTTCTGGGTTCACTTACATAGCTGGGCAGGCCTCGGTTCCTTGCTGGCTGTTGGCCAGAGACTTCAGTTTCTCATGACACTATGGCAGCTTTCTTACTCCAGAAAGATCTGAGAGAGTGATCTGAAAGATAGAGATGGCACACAAGTGAGCCAAAACTCAAAACAGAAGCCACAGTCTTTTAAAGCAATCTCAGAAGTGGCTTACTATCCCATTCCGTGTGCTTTAGTCAAAAAGACCAGTCCTAGTAACAGTGTAGGATGGGACTACACAGGGTTCATATGCCAGAAGGAAAGGATGGTTGTTGGCCATATGGAAGGCTGCCTACTCCAATGATAAAAGAATCAGGATTGAGACCCGAGACTCAAAAGCCTGGGGAACGTTAAGGAGAGAGGTTCACCAAGCATTTACATATGATCTGAAGTTCAAAAGAAAGTTTGGATAGGAGATTGAAGTTTAGAGGGTATTCACACATAGATGGTAGTGGAAAGCATGTAAGATAGTCCAGGCAGATGAGTGCTGAGAACAGAACCTGGGCATGACTGGCATTTGGTGCGCTTACAGAGGGAGCTTCATAGGAGTCTGAGATGGAGGGATTGGAGACATGGGAGCAGAGCTGTGCTCGGAGGAACTCCAAAAGCCTCAAATGTGAGGGGTGGTGATGTTCAGAGAAGATCTGCTTCAGAAGTTTCTTTCTCAGAGGAGAATGTTAAAGCTCAGAGGGAAATGGGCAGTTGGCAGATGTCACCAGTCCCCAAAGGACCAGGGTCTTTCAGTTACCCCTGGAGTCATCTTGCAAGCGTGGAAAGCCCTGGAACCTCAGAAGTTGAGTACCATGTGAGGTTCCATTCCCAATCACCTTGTCACTGAGCCCCAGGCTCAGGACACAGGCTCTCTAGGGCAGCTCAGAAGTAGTACAACTCACCATCGCCTGCCTAAGCTGCAGGGCAGGAGGCTGGAGCTGAAAGACTAGCATCTAATTCACCCCTGGTTCAAGGGAAGGGAAGGTTAAACACAGGGCAGCTGAAGGATTTGCCCGGACCAAGGCCAGAGGTGAGCTGATAAATGGTTAACAATTGACTGGCAGAAGATTGGGTGGGGGGGGTAGGGGTGGGGTGTAGCATTTGCCTAATTCCATGGTCTAAATATTCTCACCATGGGATGAGGATCAAGATGACAAACTAAGAAGATAACAGAGCTTACTTCCCTCCGCAAATGTTACCGAGTCCAAGTCTGCTTGCTGCACAACAGGCCAATGATCAGGAGACAAGGTGTTGAGGCAAGGCGTAGCGATTTTACTCAGAAAACCAGGCATCCGAGAAGGTGGCGGACTAGAGTCCAAGACATCTTACGGGGTCTGGATGCTAGCTTCTTTTATAGAACAGAGGAGAGAAGGTGAGGAAGTAAAGTGAAAAGGCAGTAAGTCTTGCAAAGTATCTCCTTTGTACAGCCTCCATTAGGGAAAGTGTTAATTCCTTTTTTTTCTGCAGCCATTCACAGGTGGACAGGGTCAGGATGTTTCCCTATGAGCTGAATAAAGACACTTTAACATTCTGGCAGAGGGGCAGGTGTTCCCCGAGGCCACGATGTACGCTTATAACTTCAGGCAGCATCTTCTTAGTGATTATAGAAACAAAAGCAATGGAAAGCAAAGGTTAGAGTAAAAGAAACAGATGGAACAGGGAATCAGATTTTATTCTTCCCTGTTACTCAAATGAGTCAAAAATACATCTCCACGTGGAACAACTGTTATGGAAAACTAACTGAAAACTGGCAGAAAAACTAAACAACTAAGGCTGCAAGAAAGACTCCCATATAATTGGGAAGAAAAGCTTGGAGTGGAGACCTGTGACCTTGGGAGGGGACAAGGGGTAATGGGGAATCACACAGGTGGCCCTGGGGAGTGAGCAGGTGAAGCCACAGACTGGGCACCCCAGTCCCGGGGTCCTGCCCGGAACAGACAAGCCCCTTTGGCTGCTTGGAGGACCACTAGGACAGATAAAGAAGCTGGGGAAGCCTAGATTCCATTCATGAGGAGTGTGCAGGTACTGGTCTGCCATCAGACAGGGTGGAAAGAAATCTGCCCTAGTGGTTGCTTCTTTGCTGCTATCCCTAATCTGAGCTGGCTTCCCTGATGTTTCAGGTGGTAAAGAATCCACCTGCCAATGCAAGAGACCAGGGTTTAATCCATGGGTTGGGAAGATCCCCTGGAGAAAGAAATACAATTCACTCCAGTATTCTTGCCTGGAGAATTCCATGGACAGAGGAACCTGGCAGGCTACAGTTCATGGGGTTGCAAAGAGTCAGACATGACTGAGCAATTAACACTAGTCTGAGCTAAGAGAACACCCCAGCCCCACATACTCCACAGCACAGCTTGGCAATGAACCTAGTGCCCGGGACCTGGGAAAGACTTGATCTAAAAATGCAGAGGCAATCCAGGGGCCTGGGGTGTGGTCTGGGTGGGGCAACAGTAGCCGTTGTTGGCGCTCACTCAAATGGTGCCACTGAAGCCCAACCAGATTTCTGACAGCAGCATGGTCACTTAAAACCACCATGACTCCTGGTCGCGACCTGGTGAATGCTCTGGCCCACTCACTCCATACCACAGCTTTGCATTTATATGGGATGGCTGCAACACGGGATAAGACATGACTCTGGGCTGCTTCTGAGCAGAGCCACAGATGCCTACACAGGCAGCGCCCACAAGCCTTTCTTACTTCACCACTCCCCCGCTTTGAGGCAAAGGCTCCAGTATGGGGAGAAGTAAAGATATACACACTTAGGGGCGGTAAAGAATCCACCTGCAGTGCAGGAGACCCCGGTTCGATTCCTGGGTCGGGAAGATCCGCTGGAGAAGGGCTAGGCTACCCACTCTAGTATTCTTGGGCTTCTCAACTGGTAAAGAATCCGCCTGCAACACGGGAGACTTGGGTTTGATTCCTGGGTTGGGAAGATCCCCTGGAGAAGGGAAAGGCTACCCACTCCAGTATTCTGGCCTGGAGAATTCCATGGACTGTATAGGCCATGGGGTCGCAAAGAGTCAGATGTGACTGAGCGACTTCCACTTCACTTCAATAAAAAACTTCAAAGATATAAACTTAAACGGAGCAAAGCCAGCCAGAGTCCAACCCCCAGGGCTTTGGCTCGAGCAACTCAGGAGAACACTGCCAGTGTGGTGATAGCCACTGTGCAGAGCGAAAGTCCCATCTCACACCCTGCACAGGCTCTAGCTACTTAACACCAACGATGACCCCCTTTATCAAGGTGATGGTGGCAGGCCCACCCTGAGAAAAGATGTGGCTGCTGTCACATCAAATCCAGCGCTCACATCAAAGACACTGGGCACACAGTCTATATAGGGATGGTCCCACAAACAAACACCTATTCAAGACCACAAGATAACTGTTTCACCTAAATTTATAGACACAGAGAAATGTAAGTAAAATGAAAAGACAAGAACTACTCTCAACTGAAAGAACAAGAGACAGTCTCCAAGAAAATGATGAAACAAATATATGTAATCCATCTACCAGACTATATGAGTTCAAAACATTGGTAATAAAAATGCTGTGTTCTTTATCTACAAGAAAACACCTGTAATCCATTTATGCTAGTTGGGTTTCCCTTATCATAAAATGAACAAAACAAAACCAAACCCTGCTGGTTTAAGTACCCTTGTAATGCAAGTTCGTGTGCCTGACAGTGAGGCCAAACAAACTGAAGAGTCGGAGTTTTGCAGCAGAGAAAAGTTTATTGCAAGGTCATTCAAGGAGACAGGAAGCTTATGCCTTAAAAGCCCTGAGCTCTGCAAAGCACTTTTACAAACCAGATGGGAGGGGGCGGTCTGCGATCAGCTTGTCACAATTCTCTGATTGGCTGATGGTGAGGGTGGTGTCACAGGGTTTAAAAAAATTGGTCCTTAGGCTCCAATTGGCTCATGGTCATAATATCTTCCATTTGCTGGAGAGAGGAGGTTTTTACATCTGCAAAGCAACTCAGGAAATGTACATCAAACAGTATTGTCTAGGTACTTCAGAGAGGAGCTTTGGGGGAACATTTTGGGGAAGGCCTGTCCCTGGAAGCTCCCATGGCGTCCTGCTCGGTTACACCCTGAAAGAGACAAAGAAACAAAAGATTAAGGTGTTTTCCTGAATGGTTTTGTTTTTAGTTGAAGACAGCAAACCCATGAGGAAAATAAGATTGAGTAAATGCTGTGTTATTCTAATCATAGGAGAAATACTAAAACAAGGGATTAACCACAGTGAGCTAGAAGAGTTAGGAAAAAAACTTAAGTGAAAGAGGTGAAAAATAAGGATGGTAGGTATGATGGGGTCAGATAATTGATTAGTCTGGGTTCTCTGGAACAATCCCAACTTGAAATATTCTGTACTATTGCCTCTGTGGGAAGCACTAGAGTTCAAAAATTTAAGTGACTAATAAATAGTTAACAATACAAATTATTCCAAAGACTGAAGACAAAAGGATATCCAATTTGAGCTAAAACCACCTTACAGTTTTTAATCTATTCATTTTAGTAAGCATGTGATACGTACCCCAGTTGTAGCAGGGAAAAACCAGTTCTGACTCCACTTTGGAACTATTTGACTTGCTTTTAGTTGCTTTTGTTATTATAATTATACATAATGGCCTGCCTCAGAGAATCCTGCCCCTTTGCCTGTTTAAGTGTCTTTGTTCAAGAACCCTGTCCATCTGTAGATGGCAGGAAGGAAATGAACACATCCCTGTTTGAGGCTTCTCTTTCTAGGAGACAGTTGCAAGATTAATGGCCTTTCTACTTTGTTTCTTCACCTCCCCCAATCTTGAGTCATTTGTCTGCCATCTTCTTGACCAGTCAGCTCGGAACATAAAGTCATATTCCTTGCTTCCGCCCCTCCTCTCCGATTCATTGGCCTGTCCATGTAGCGGGCAGAGTATGCTTGGACTCTGTTAACACAGTGAGTGGCCTGAGCGAGCCAGGCAGAGTTCCTGCCTTCATTGAAATTATTTCTCTTAGGAGACATTCCTGTTAAGAGTATTTGAATGACTGCAACAGTATCTGTTGAACACCTACTGTGTGTCAGGAACACACAATAAGCCCACTTCACACGGTGTCTAGTTTAACTACCCTAACAGGCCTCTGCGGAGAAGGCAATGGCACCCCACTCCAGTACTCTTGCCTGGAAAATCCCATGGATGGAGGAGCCTGGTAGGCTGCAGTCCATGGGGTCGCTAAGAGGCGGACACGACTGAGCGACTTCACTTTCGCTTTTCACTTTCATGCATTGGAGAAGGAAACGGCAACCCACTCCAGTGTTCTTGCCTGGAGAATCCCAGGGACGGGGGAGCCTGGTGGGCTGCCGTCTATGGGGTCGCACAGAGTCGGACACGACTGAAGCGACTTAGCAGCAGCAGCAGCAGCAACAAGCCTGCCTGGTAGTTCACCAGGAAAAGAACTCGCCTAGCAATGCAGGTGACACCGGTTCCATCCCTGGGTCCGGAGAAGGAAATGCAACCCACTCCAGTATTCTGGCCTGGGAAATCCCATGGACAGAGGAGCTTGGCGGGCTACCGTCCAAGGTATCGCAAAGAGTCGGACAAGACTTAGGAACTAAAACAAAACCCCTATAAATTTAGCACCTAACATTTCAGTTCTGTCTTGGAAGGGCACCTCATCTACCACAGGTCCCTATGACAAAAGCTGCAAAACATTTTGATACATTAAAATGCTACCGGGCCCCCCAAGTCCCCCAAACTTTCAAACAGGAAGTGGCTCTGGTACAGAAGAAAGCCAGGCCGGGACCGCGGGCGCCATTGGCGGCCCCATCTCCCAGGCGACCAGAAGCTAACGGCCGCTACGTAGCCGCAGCCCCGCCCTTCCCTCGCGGCGGCGTGGGCCGCTCCCAGCCCCCAGCTCGCTTTATGCGCATGCGCAGAGCGCTGGCCCCGCCCCCTGGCGCCGCGATCGCAGCCATTTCGCAGCCGCTTTCTTGCAAGTTGCGGTTCGCTCTACCGGTGTCCGTCGCTAAAGGCCGGTGCTACGGACGGTCCTAAGAGGGCTGTGCTCTCGGGCACCAGGAAGGCAGACGAGGGTAAGGGGAAAACGGCCTTGTGGTTTTCGTTGGGCCGGCGTGGGCCCCGCGGCTCTGCAGCCGGGCTTTGTTTGCTGGCACGGGCGGTGGCGGCTTGGAGTGGGGGTGGGGAGCCGCCCCGCCGGGTTCCCGGATTTCGGGCTGCGAGCTGTCCGCCGCGCTGTGCTGCCGGTGGGGTCGGGGGAGCCGCATTGTTGCCATGCTTGTTCGCGCAGCCTTTCCCGGCCGGGTCTGCTTAACGGCCAGGCCGCACTTCCTCCTCCGGCCTAGCGCGGCGGCGCGGCTCTCACCGCAGAGGGGAAGGTGGGGGAGGGGTGAGCCCGCCGAGGCGCCGCGCTCGTCTTAGGGCCCTTCGGTCCGTCAAGCCGCACAGAACGGGCTGTTGTCTCGGGGGCGCTGTCCTGCGGCCGCTGTAGACAGAGAGTAAAGGAGTGAGGCAGCGTCCCGGCCCTTCCTTTCCAGGGGTTGTGGTGGGGGTGGGGAGGCAGTCGGAAAACAGGCGTCTGCAGGTTTCCGTAAAGAGATCGCGAGGAATTAGTGTAAAGGGAGAGAGCCACTTGAGATCGGGTGGCGAGGGCAGGCGTCCCGGAGGAGGTAGACCTTTGAACTGTCGGCCGTGGGGCGGAGGATGCGTCAGCGACGGAGGAGGGGGCAGAACCGCAGAGGCCGAAGGGAGTAGTGAGTGTTAACCGGCAGGCAGGCGTTGGAAACTGAAAGAAGGCCATGTGACTGGAGTGTGGTGAGAAATTAAGGGAAGCAGGGATTCGGGGGTAGCTAGAGTGGAGGAAGTGGGAATCGTTGAGGACGTCATTCCCGTACTCCAGGTGTGCAGAGGGGTAGCAGGGAGATGGGACACCTGCCTTGGAGGCAGAAGTGGGCAGTGGATGAGCAGTGGACTACCTGGCTGGAAATTCTGGGCCCCCAGTTAGGAGCTTTGTCTCTTGGGGCAGGTTATTCTTGACTTAGTTTACTCACCTGTAAAAAGGAAATAATAATAATGCTTTTTTGCACAGCGTTGTAAAGGTTAAGTAAAATAGTTCACGTAGGTGCTCCTTTAAGGATACCGACGGGCACATAACAAGGGATAGCTATAGAGGATCTTCAGGGACTGGGTAGGTCCCACACCGTCAGTTACTTGGTGAATGGTGGTGCCATTTGGGGAGATGGGAAAACTGGGCTTGGGGGGAAGAAAAACAGGTTTGGGGAAGAAATTTAAAGTTCTGTTTTGACTGAGATGCCAAGGTAGCATCCAAATGGGTCTGTTAGATGAACTTGGTTTTGGAGGTTAAAAAGACTATTAATGTTTAGTATATATTTGGTTATCATCAGGGTATAGTTGGTGTTTAATATTATTGAGTTAGATGAGACTACCGAGGGAAGAAGGAATTTGATAGTGTAGTCCTTCATATTCCATGTTACTCGTTCACCTTGAGGGCTTGTTTTTTAAATTAATTATTCATGGTTGGAAGATATCCTTAGCTTTCCACAGCTTTTCGTTGATTGGGTGTCTCCAGGGTTAACTTAGTTGGCAGACAAAGGTCCGCATCATCAAAGCTTGGTTTTTCCAATAGTCAGCTGCAGACATGAGAGTTGGATCATAAAGAAGGGTGTGGATGTGTTTGTGGGGTGTGATAGTCAATCAGTTGTGTCCCAGCTCTTTGTGACCCCATCGACTGTAGCCCACCAGGCTCCTCTGTCCATGGAATTATTCTCCAGGCAAGAATACTAGAGTGGGTTGCCATTTCCTTCTCCAGGGGATCTTGCCCACCCAGGGCTTGAACCCCGGTCTCCTGCATTACAGGCAGATTCTTTACTGTCAGAGCCCCAAGGAATTGATGCTTTCAGATTGTGGTGCTGGAGAAGACTCTTGCGAGTCCCTAGGAATGCAAGGAGATCAAACTGCATCCTAAAGGAAATCAAGTATGTATTTATTGGAAGGGCTGAAGTTGAAGCTCCAGTAGTTTGGCCATCTAAGAGCTCACTCATTGGAAAAGACCCCGATGCTGGGAAAGATTGAAGGCAAAGGAGAACAGGGCTGCAGAGGATGAGATGGTTGGATGGCATCACTGACTCAATGGATTTGAGTTTGAAGAAACTCCAGGAGATAGTGTGCTGTAGTCCATGGGGTCAAAAAGAGTCCGACGTGACTTATCAACTGAACAATAGGGTGACTGTGACTACAAAATAAACTTTTATACTAAGTCCAGTTTGATGACACAAGACTTAGGTGCTAACAGAATACATTGAACATTATCAGAAGACAGACTTAATGCTTGAAATGGGGTTTCTTCTCACAACACAGCAAATTGAATTTGTAGTATATTTTCTCTGGTTCTAAATTTAGTCTCAGATTCTTAGCTAGTAATTTAAATTCAGATTTTAGACTTAGGCTAAATATCTTTTGCTATCTTATAGGGGGAGTAGAGGGAGAATGTTAACAAGTGCAATATTACATCAAGAAGATGTAATATTTTCAAATTTTAATATCAAGGCCTAAAGATTTGGTATAAAATATTTAGGTTCATTAATTATTTTAAGTACTGATTAATTTATATATTTGGATTTACTAACAATATATTGCGGAGAAGGCAATGGCACCCCACTCCAGTACTCTTGCCTGGAAAATCCCAGGGATGGAGGAGCCTGGTAGGCTGCAGTCCATGGGGTCACGAAGAGTCGGACACGACTGAGCAACTTCACTTTCACTTTCCACTTCCCTGCATTGGAGAAGGAAATGGCAACCCACTCCAGTGTTCTTGCCTGGAGACTCCCAGGAATAGGGGAGCCTGGTGGCTGCCGTCTGTGGGGTCACACAGAGTCGGACACGACTGAAGTGACTTAGCAGCAGCAACAATACATTGCCTGCAGCTTTGAGGACAGTCTGCTAGGAGACAGTGCAAATGAGGGTAAACTGTTGGATTTATATATGAAATAATTGATGACCATTTCTTAATATATTAGTTTAGGTTTGAACTTGCCTCCACGGTGGATAACTTGGAAGTTAACTATGCCAGAGTTTCTTCCCCTGTAAAATGATGATATAGTAGGATCAATCATGTATATTTCCCACAGTTGTGAGGATTAGATAAAACACATAAAGTACCCCTTGTAAAAAGGAGATTACATAAAATCTCTTTTAAGAAAAGGTAAAAATCACATGTAGTTACCTAAAGATAACCATTTGGGGGGGGATAATTCTTTGCCAGTCTTGATTTATTTATGCATACTTTTTGTGTAGTACAAATTATACTTTAGTATTCTGCTTTTTTTTTTTTTTTTTTTTAACAAAATGTGATAGATGGTCCAATTTCATCATTAACATTTCTTAATAGGCAATGTTAATAGCAGCATGATAGAGTATCATGGTAGAATATCCTGTGCTTAATATAGATTTTCAGTAAATTTCAGCCATTGGATATTTCCAGCTTGGTAATTTCCACTGTTTACTCTTATAAATAATGCTGTTTTTAACTAACTTGTTTCTTAGGTCTGAAGAAGACAGTTGAATCATGGGTGATGTTAAAAATTTTCTGTATGCCTGGTGTGGCAAAAGGAAGATGACCCCAGCATATGAAATCAGAGCAGTGGGGAACAAAAACAGACAGAAATTCATGTGCGAGGTATTAAAAAAAATACCGTTTGCATTTATGTGACTTTAAGGCTTATTTTATTAAAAGAATAATGTTTTCTGTTTGGAAATATTAATGTGTTGTACATTGGGATATGTCCTTTATTGTGACTTGCCTGCTATTTCTATCATTATAAATCATTTTCAAGTGATATGAAATCAATCATTTTAAAAAAACTTTTGGCTGCACCACACAGCTTGGGGGGGATCTCAATTCCCTGACCAGGGGTGGAGCCGATGCCCCCTGCAGTGATAGCACTGAGTCCTAACCACTGGCCAGCCAGGGAATTCCCTGAGAGTTACTTTTAAAACAAGTGGTAGGTAACTTATTCTAATTAGAACAATGTGTCTTTCACACTTTATGCACTACCAGTAGTGCAGACTAGAAAAATTGGATTAACTGTCTCTAGTTAGTTACTAATCCAAGTAGAAAGTAGGTGCGTTCTTAACTGCTTAACGTCAGAGTGCTTTAAAATAAATACAGGTAGTTTATTCTTTGGCCTTGTAAAATCAGATTTTAATGTGGAACTTAGTGTTGTATTAGAAGAGATTATCTGAGCCACATAAGTTAACATTCTTGCTTTTGGATTAGTTTATCACTGGACAGTATGAATTGAGCATTTTTTATAAGACAGCCTGTGAATTCTTTTAGGTGTGTTATTTTCACTATGTTTATAAAGTATATCTCCAGTAATTAACTGTAATCCCCTAATGGTGTAGTGTAGTATGAATTTTTTAAATCCCAAAATTACCCAGGTCACACTCAAGTATATTTTTTTCTTGAAGGTTCGAGTGGAAGGATATAATTACACTGGCATGGGTAATTCCACCAATAAAAAAGATGCACAGAGCAATGCTGCCAGAGACTTTGTTAACTATTTGGTTCGAATAAATGAACTAAAGAGTGAAGAAGTCCCGGCTATTGGGGTAAGTATGGCCAAGCACTTGAGACACATATTATAAGATTATGCTAATCCAGTATGTATGGAGGCGCAGCGTGATGCTTTTTCAGTGTTGTTTTTAAATAGTATGTTGATGTGTTCCTTAGTGAACCTTGGGGGTGAGTTGTTTTCTCAGAGAACTGGGATGATTTCCTAAAGATTTGGATTTCATTTTCATTATGTACCTGACTTGGGGATTCCCTTTAGTCTGTATGTCTTAGGGTTTTACATATTGTATTCATTCAAAACTGATTTTTCAGAGCCTGTTGTATTTTGTGTACTTCAAAAATAACATTTTAAACAGAAGATAAACATCAGTAACATTTTAAGATATATTTGCTCCCATTGACATTTTCTTAGCAGAGTTAAAATAGTATTTGGTACAGTAGAATATCATTCTTGTGTTTTTGATACCGTAATTATTTTTAATTATGTTGTGTGTATGCAGCAAAAGTTTTAAAAAATAAACTTATTAACTAAAAAGTGAAAGTTTGAATTTTCACAAAAATAGTGGTATTGCTGATGTTTTTAAAAAGTCATAAGTTATGAAAAAAATCACATTATGATTTAAGCAGATGCCTTAGGTATTACATGAAACATCCAGTTTTTATAAAACCTTTAGAATACAAAAACCCAGAGGTTTTTGTATTCTAACTTGTTTATAAAGGTAAAAATACATGTTTCTTACCTTTCCATTGCATTTACCCAGGAATTGAGTTTACTTTCTAGTATGGTGTACCACTATATAATTACAAGATTTTTAATTAGTTTGGTTGAGCCATCTGAAACAAAGAGATTGGACAAGACGACCTTGGTTCTTTTTCAGATATTTGACCCATTGGCCTTTGTTCCATGTGTTATGACCTATTCTAGTTGTGTGTTTTGGTTTTGTTTTTTTTAAGCCTTTTCCTAGGTCTGTTGGTGGCAAACTCTTTGATTTCTTTTATGTAAAAATGTTTTTGTTTTACCTTGAATAGAAGATAACGCAATTCTGAGGTGCCAGTTTTCTTTCAGCACTTCATAGATCATGTTGCACTGTTGTCTGATGAGAAGTGGGCAGTAATCAAATCGTTTCCGCCTATATGTGTTTTCTTTGGTTGCTTTAGTTTTTTCTTTGGTTTCCAGTAGCTTGGCTATGATGTTTTCTTTGTACTCATCCTGCTTGGAGTTGGCTGAAATTCTTGAATCTGTAAATTTTTGTCTTTCATCAAATATGGGAAACCTTTGGCTATTGGTTTTTTTTTTTCCAGATATTTCTTAATTTTTTCTTTTTCTGGGACTTGCATGTTAACATATATGAGAAACCTTTTGAAACTATTTTGGAGGTCCTGGACAGTCTTTTTCTCCTCCTTTCTCTAATTTTCAGATTGGATGATTTCATGTATATGTTCAGTATATGTTAAAGATAATCAGTATCTTCAAGTTCACTAATTGTTTTCTGTTGGTTCCGTCAGTCCCCACCCCCCCTCCCCCGCCGATACTATCTTTTTTTATTATTTCTAAGTTTATTGCCTTTTTTTTTTTAACAGGTTTTGTTTTTCTGGTGGCATTTCTTTTCATCCATTATAAGCATATATTCATAATATGACTGAATTTCTTGTATAGCGTTGAGCATAGTTAAAATAGCTGCTTTAAAATTCTTAACTGCTAATCCTAGCATCGGGGCCATCTCAGGGTTGGGCTCTGTTGATTGTGCTTTTGAGATTTTTCCTCTTTGTATGTCAAATGATTTTGCATTATATCCTGGGCATTGTGACTATTATATTTTGGAGACTAAATAATGTTAGTCCTCCAAAAAGTATTTATTTTGTCATTGTGTTGGCAAGCAGTTAATTTAGATGGACTTACGCGCCAGCACTATCTTTTGAGTGATAGTTCAAATCTCACTTCAGTTTTCTGATCCTGTGCTGGGGGCTTGAAATCTCTCCTACGTATATATAGTTTAAAGGTTAGCCAGAGATTTGGGGAAAGTTTATACACAGAGTTTGGGATTCCTCTTTGTTTCCTTTCTGGGATTTCTTTCTCACTTTCTAGCAGCTTTGGTTTCCCCAAATTCTTATCCTTTGGTATTTCCGGCCAGAAAGACTGGGTTTTCTGTTGAGTTTTAGCTGTCTGAGATGGTCTTCCCTAGTAATAAAAGGCATAATAAGCTGGAATTATACTTTATATTTTTTGCTTTCTCATTTCAAGTTCCTTCTAGAGTTTGCCAGATTTTGTTCACTTTTTAGTGCCCGTGTATAGCTGAGGAGAGTTTTAGGGTTTTTGTTTTTCTGGAGTTCATGTTACCTGCAGGAATTAGTATAGTCGGAGCTACTGGGCCATACCAGAAATAGTATCCTATTTTCAATTTTTTCTTGTTAGCATTGTAACACATTCAGATCTTTTCCGTTAAGACTCCAGCTATGCATTTTCTACTTTGTCCCTCACTTCTACACTGGCCTTCTTGCAATTCGTCAAATAGACTAGCGCCTTTTCCATCTCAAGACTTTTGTGCTTGACTATTCCTTCTGCCTAGAGTGCTCTTTCCCAGCCATCCTGTTGAAAATTACAAATCTGCTGTTAGCCTGGTGGCCTGTCTCCTTTCACTATTTGATTTTTCTCCATAGCACTTACTAACTTCTAGGCTGGTGCTTCTCACCTGGGAGTGATCTTGTCCCCCAGGGATGTTTGGCAATATGTGGAGACATTTTTGTTACAATTGGAAGGGGATGGTGGCATTATTGACATCTAATGGTAGAGACCAGGGTTGCTGCTAGACATCATACAATATACAGGAGAAAGCTTCCTGAAACAAAGAATCATCCAACCCAAAATGTCATTTATACTGAGATTGAGGACCCCTCTTTTAATCTATTTTTTTACCCCTAGATCCTCATACTATAGTTCATGAGAGCAGAAGATGGGGTGGGGTTGGGGGGAGGTGGCGGTTCCTCTGGTCCATACAGTAGGCACTTAATATGTTTTGGTTAGATGAATGAGGGATGAACTTTGGAAAATGTTATATCACAAGCAAATCTTTGCCATACCATCTGTATTTTACCTCCCCATCCTCACCAAACCCTGCTTGTGTCACTTCACTTACCCTTTCACGCAGCAGAATGTACTTGCCAAAAATGACTGATTTCTAAATGCCAAGGATACTTAAACTTTTTTTTTTATTGTGAAAATGTCAGATGTGTGTCAGAGTAAGACTAGGAATAATATCACAAACCCCTGTGTTACAACACTTTTCACCATGACCAGTCATGATTCATCTCTTAATTTCTATCTACCTTCTTCCTTTTGGATTATTTTGTGGCAAATCCCAAACATCCTGTCATTCATCTGTTACTACTTCAGTTTGTATTTCTAAAAGGTAATCCTTTTAAAAAACACAGCAATTCCATTATCAAACCAAAAAAAATTAAGTAGTTTCTTAACGTCCCCAAACATCCAATCAGTACTCAGACTTTCCTGATTGTTCCATGAGTCCATTTTTAGTAGTTTATTTAAATTACGTTCCAGATGTTGTCTGGTGCTACAGTTAATTGATGTCTGGTGTTCTCATCACTAGATTCTCTCTCCCTCCCCCTCTCTCTCTAATTTTTCTTTGGAATTCATTAAAGAAAGCATGTTATTTATTTTTTAGTTTCCCACACTTACAGATCTTGCAGATACAGCCCCCTGGTATCATAAAGTATTTCTCTGTTCCTCTGTTTCTCATAATTGGTGGTTAGAGACTTGATCAGATTTCAGTTTGATTGGAGTAGAGGGGCAGGCACAGGAAATCTCTGTGATGAAGAGATTTGAAGTCTGATGAAAAGATGAAGTCTACTCCCATCAGGAGGAGGCACGTGATGGGACGTCAGCAGCCATTGATATCACTGTGGATTTAATTCTTCAGTAAATTTCTTTGATTTTTTTAGTTCAAATACTTTTATAACAAGAAACCACCTTTTAAAAAAACAGAACTTCTCTTTATCAATAATTTAGTTATTCTGGGGTATAATTTATACAGAAAATGTTAAGATAAATGTTTTATTCTTTCCCTTTAACAGTTAAGTTCATCCCTAGTATCTTCTAAAGGTTATCAATTAGGTATTATTCCCAGAATTATTACGAACTCATTGATTCAAATATGTAACATGTTAATACAATCATTAATTTTTTTGTTGCTGTTTAAGTTGTCCCATTTTTAGCTGGTAGGACCTTCTTCAGATTGATTTTTTTCAGTTCATTTAACCTTACCACTTGGTCTGATCATTTTCTTGTTTTGCGGTATATCATATGTTTGACTCAGCTTGAATTTTACTATTACAGATGTTAAGATCCCTGGTTCTTTTTCCTGGGGGGTGGTGTTTAGAGACCACAAACTGAGTGCCAAGAGTTACTACTAAATTGGTCATTGTTTTAGCCTTTTCAGTGTACAAAGCTTGGGAAAATTTTTTCCAAGACAAGGTATATTTTGAGTTCAACCTGATGCTTCCAGTTTAAATTCAGAATGGCAAAAATAAATAAATAAATAAATAAAAAATAATAAAAATAAATTCAGAATGGCAGAGCTTTTTCTCACCCTTCATGTGCATCTGTTTGTTATCCCCCCAAACCAAAACTGTGTTTCCTTGCAGAGCCCTAACATAATTTCTCTTGCTTTATTCAGTAGTACATGTACAGCAGTCTCATGCTATAAATTCCAGTGCTATTATCAATAATGCGATTACTGGAAAAGTTAAGTTTTTGCAGTTCTTTTCATACTTAGGGTATATCCTACTTGTTGTTGTTTAGTCACTAGGTCATATCTGACTCTTTGCAACCCCATAGACTGTAGCCCATCAGATTCCTCTGTCCATGGGATTTCCCAGGCAAGCATACTGGAGTGGGTTGCTATTTCCTTCTCCAGGGGATCTTAACTCAGGGATCAGACCACATCTCCTGCCTGGCAGGAGGATTCTTTACTGCTGAGCCACCCGGGAAGAAGCCCCCATATCCTACTGCAGACTTACAAATGACTGCACTTTCATGTTGAGATAATTCCTCTTTGTGATCATTCTGTCATCTCTATCCTCTGGTTTATTTTCGTTTTGCTTTAATTTTTAAGGATCATTGTAAAACTGGACAATTAAATAGTTTCATAATTTTGTTATTTAGAAAAGTCTGACTTCTGTCCCTGCCTCCTCCATCTGTTTTCCTGTTGGGTTCTTGTTTTTTAGTTATTAGTCAATCTTCTTTTTTCTAACTATAAGCCAAAAAAATATGTATATTAATATTCCTTACCCCAGCTCTTTATTTTACTAACAGTATCTTGTGAACACTTTTCTTTTTCTTTACTTACCTGCTTTTCACTTCAATAGTACCATAGTTTATTCAACTAACCTGTACTGATGGGTTTTTGTGTTTTTTACTGTTACTTAAAATGCTAAAATGAATAGCCTATGTATTATGCGTGTGTATACATACAAATTTTTGTATTTTTGCTTATCTGTCTTAGGGAGAGATTTGTTGAAATGGAATTGCTGAATCAAAGGATATTGCATATGTGCTTTTGCAGGCTGTTACCATTTTCTTTCTCTGTAGGATAAGAGTTGAATTATTTTGCATTTCCACCATTTCAGTCATTTCCAGTGGTTCTCAGCAGGCAGTTTTGGCATATCCCCCCAGTCCCCATTGCATTTTTGACTAAGAACCGGGGGAGGGTTGCTACTGGCATCTAGTCGGTAGTCCAGGGATATTGCTAGACATCCTGTGATCAAAGCATCATTCCCGCTTTGGCCCAGCTGTTCATTCTTACTGGAGCTGTTCGTAATTGCCCTCCACTCTTCCCCAGTAGTGTATTGGACACCTTCCACCCTGGGGGACTCATCCTCAGGGTCGTATCTTTTTGCCTTTTCATACTGTTCATGGGATTCTCCAGACAAGAATACTGGAGTGGGTTGCCATTTCCTCCTCCGGTGGATCACGTTTTGTCAGAACTCTTCGCCATGACCTGTCCACCTTGGGTGGCCTTGCACAGCATGGCTCATAGCTTTATTGAGTTATGCAGAAAGGTAAATGATGTATACAGCATAAAGTGATCCCAGTTTTTGTGTGAAAATTATATACATCTACATAATTACGTAATCTCCAGAGAGAAAATTACGGATATTTTTACTACCCTTACCTTTTCTGCCTGAAATGAGAACATAATAGTTTTATAATACTGAAAGCCAACAATATTAATATTATGAGGAAAAGAGGGGGTGACACATGGGCCTCCTCTGAGTTTTAAAGAATTTAATGGTCTCTGAAGGCAAAGTTACTGACCTTGCCTTGACTTTTCCTCTTGCAGGTAGCACCCCCTACACCCTCAGCTACTGATTCCTCTGATACCACAGCAGAGGATGGAGGTGTACCGGGAAACCTGGGAGGACCTCTTCCTCCACACCTGACTCTCCAGGCAGGTAAGGACGTGAATGTGTGCACATGACCGAGAATAAGATAGACTGTCCTGCACAGTCATCCTCTTTTTCTCACTTGGACAGATAGAAATAACTATTCTGAAGTCCTAATGTGGAGAGAACCCAAGATCTTCATAAGTTTGCAGATACTACCAGGCTACTTAATCTCTTAAAAAGTGGTACAGCTCAATTACTTCCTGTCAATAGATTTTGATCTCTGGATAGATTTTGCACAGGCTAGAATATTTGGTTAAAGGGGTTTTATTTACTGCCCTTTCTTGTTTTTAACTTGATTCCTACCAAATATTGTAGGCTTGTTTGTTTGCCATATGGGTCCCGGTCACTGCTGAATTCTGTATATATCAAAACTTTAATTAGTGTGTCCACTGTTGGGTCAGTTACCTGGAATATTTGTCAAATTACCTATGTGTCAGATCCAGTGTTTATGAAACAAGGATAACAATGTTTACTTACAAGATTATTTGAGTAAACTTTTAAAAAGTATTAATAAACAGTTTTAGGCAATATTAACTACAATTTTTACTCTGCTTTCTCATTAAAATTCATCACTTTTTAACACCTTTTTAACTTATTTCCATCTCTAGCACTAGCATGTAGCTTTCTTTCAGGGTCATATCTAGTGAAGACACAGTTACCAGTTAGTCAGTTACTACATACGTAACAGCTTAAAACAGAGCTACATGATAATGTATGCCAGGTTATCAGTCACTGATGATCATTACTAGCAGCACCCTGCTGCATACCATCTTTACAGTTAGCAATTTTAGACCTGTATTCAGTGAGGTAACACTTTGTTAAGTAAGTGAGAGATTTCAGGTCCATTTCCAAATAACTGAAATCTTGAATTTCTAATAATAGAGCTCTGAAATCTAAATTAGGAGTAGTTTTAAAAAATATTAAGGGTGTTTGTACAATTAAAGAACATCATTTTCTTTCCATAATAGAAAATAATTCTGGAGGTGGGGGCTCTGGCTATGTGCCCACCTGGGATCGAGGTGCCAACTTGAAGGATTATTACTCAAGAAAAGAAGAACAGGAAGTCCAAGCGGTAAGGATAAACCCTGTATTACATCTCCTAGAGTGTGATTTAGGACTTGGTTCATGGCACAGTTTGAAATATTTGCAACTTTATAATTTAGTGATTGTTTTAATTATTTGAGACTGATAGTTCACACAAAACACCATAAACCTAGGGTACCTGTTGATTCTGGTCAGTAGAATTGCCTGTGAAATAAAACTGTTTTTCCCTGGTATTAATAAAATGTCTCTTCATCTGCTTTGTAGGAAACTTAGTTGCCTCAGTAAACCTCATTTCTTGAGCACTTGCAGTAAACGTGCTTTGATAAGACAGCTTACTTTTCTAACTTGATAGATACTTTATTTTTTTGGCCGGATAGATAGATACTTTATTTTTTTGGCTGTGTGCAGCATGCAGGATCTTAATTCCCTAACCAAGGATCAAACCCATGCCCTTGTAGTGCAGAGTCTTAACCACTGGACCACCAGTGAAAATCCTTTCACTTTATTTGTTTAAAGTTTTTAAACCAGCCTAAAGAAATTGGTCAAAGGTTTCTTAGGAACAGTTTAAATGTGTAATGCATTAACCAATAGCTTGTTTATATGATAGGACTGTCACATGGAGTAAGAACTAGTTCTGGCTCAGTTTTGACTAGGATTAAAAGCTGTTAAAAAGACAACTTCCGCACTTTTAAAGCATGGTACAAAGAAATTGTTGTTATAGAATTGTGTATCTTAAATATACATAGCATCATGAAGCCAAGTTTAATTATTGATTCAACAGACTCTTGAATCTGAAGAAGTGGATTTAAATGCTGGACTTCATGGAAACTGGACCTTGGAAAATGCTAAGGCTCGTCTGAACCAATATTTCCAAAAAGAAAAGATTCAAGGAGAATATAAGTACACCCAAGTGGGTCCTGATCACAACAGGTTTGCTTGTTTCACTCTTTTCCTTCTATAGTAAGTTAGGGTTTTGTAGAGTTATTGTTCTGTTCTTGTACGTGGCATATGGTTCAGTTTGTGGATGAGTAGAAAATGGTGAAAAGATAGGTTATATTGACCAAGAAAAATTGTCACTGATGTGTAATGTACAGTTTGCTATGGTTTTCTCTTAGGAGTGTGATTTTAAGAATAAAATCACAAAAATTTTCTGTGTAAGAATAAAATCTGCTATTTGTGTTGCTAGACTTCTGGTTCTCGTTTGAATCTGAGAGGCAAAAGCCTCAGTAGTAGCCTCAAGTAGTGGTTTGTCCATGTTTGACTTGAAAGTCAGCCAGAGGTAGTGAGTTTGTTGTTCTCTGTGGTGTTAGAAGCAGTTATAATGTTTATTTCTTTAACGTGTCAAGTTAGACACTTCGAGTCTTCAGAGATAGATGGTGTTACATCTAGAACCAAATTTCCCATCGGCTTTGAAAGTTGCCTGTGTTTGAGTCCTATTAGTGAAGTTTTAAGGGCCTGTTGTGAAGCTGAAGGAGAGCCTCCATCTTTGTATGTGAGTTAAATTGGCACACTTTTGTTCTGTTAAATTTCATAAACTGAACATACAAGGAGGAGGAGGTTCTCACAGTGACAGTATGTTTCTCAGCCTGCTTGCTGTTCTTCCTGAGAGCATTCCAGGGTGTAGTAATTATTACTCCCAGGAAGGCTCATATGGATAAGATTCTTCTGGGGGCACTAATATTTTATTGAAAGGGAGGGGATGTTTTAATGAAAATCTGGATGATTTAATTTGCTGTCCTTATATGAACTAAGTCAAAATGCATCAAAACTGTTTTCTTTAAAAATCAAAGTGTTGCATCTAGCAACCCTAAAATAATTATTACTGAACTAAAACTTTGATATTGCTCAAAATGATATTCAGAGCATGGTTCCCCCTGCTTCCCAATGTTTTATTCAATTCTGAATTCTCAAATACTTAATTTTGACCTCTGACTTTATTAAACCATCAGAAATTATAAAAGAAAGATTGGTTTGTTGATGATTTTTTTTTTTTCAAATTTTGTTTTTCTACACTGATCGGGCTTAGTAGCTCTTGATAACTTGAAGGGCAGTTAGATAATTTAAGTATGCCTGAAACTTATTGTAAATTTTTTTTAATATCTTAATTGATTCTGATACAAAGAGTTAAAGAATTCAGGCTATGACAAGGAAGGCAGAGGCAGTTGGGGGAGCTTGGACAGCATTGCTCTTTGTATGTCCTTTAAAGGCATAACAGACAGCAACACTAGAGGTCTGTGTTCATACACACATGTGCTGCTGCTTAGGCTGAACTAAGCAATCACATGGGAAACTATTGTAAACTGATTTCTGGTGTTGCTGTTCCCCCCTAGGTGGAGGAGAATGAGATTGAGTGCTGACTTTAAGCCTGGCTGAGAAACATACTGGCATCGGTGTCATTAATGAAAGGGTGGATGTTGTTTCCCTGAAAGCCAGTGGCCTTTGACCCCTGAAGCCGCTGTGCCTGAAGGTCAGTTCACGAGGTATAGGAAGGAATCTTAACATTTTTTTTGTAAGTCTCACCTGACCTTTTATTCACAGCACAAAGCCAAGGTTAGAGTATACCTGAGCAATGGAAAGATCAGAAAGCATAGTTTCCAAAGGGCAATTTTCCCCTTTTTAAAGCCCAAATTTATTCCCTAGTATCTGCTAGCTATTTTAGCTATAGTTTTCAAAAATATTTTGTTCTCCGAGACTTGACTTAAATAAACTAATTTTTTTGTTGTTATTAAGGGCTACTTCCAACTGCAGGCAGATACCAGACCTCTGTCTCCAGCCACTGACATGGGCTCAGTGTTCTTACTCCCATGTGTATGTGTGCATACGAGCCTATTTTTAGCTGATCGTAACAGATTGAAATCATTAGTGGGTGGCCCATGCAAAGAATCGTAAAACAACCACAACTATAGTTTAAGGAGAGTATTGGACTTATTTTATTTCTTGGCCTCAAGCTAAGTGGAAAATTCCTTTTCACTGAATGTTTTCTAGCTATTCAGACTGCAGCCTTGAAATACAGTTTAAAGTAAGTAAATGTGGAATCAGAGCTCCTAACATTTTCTTTCCATGAACAGTTGGCTCATCAAGTTTGATTACAGCTGTCTCATGCCGTGTGGTACATTATTTGACATTTATATACTTCATTTGTTCTAGGAGTGAACAGAAATGTTTACAGTGGTTTTTTGCTTTGATTTGCCTAAGCATTTGGAAAGCCTGATTTAAGAATCCTGGATTTAATAATTCTAATGGTGAAATTTCTAACCTTGTTTGTATATGTTGTTACAGGAGCTTTATTGCAGAAATGACCATTTATATCAAGCAGATAGGCAGAAGTAAGTGTTACTGCTTTCCTGATATTCTGAGTCTTGTATAGCTTAGTAGTATTCATTATAAAGTCTTGAGCCACATGTATTATTAATTTGACAGAGTCCATGCTATAAGGTACCATTTAGGGTGTTTTAGAATATTAGTGATTAGCAGGCCCAGTTTCCCAGTTTTACATGTTGAAAGATTGTGTTATATTGTATTTCAAAGGGTAAGAGGTGGTAGGCTGCTGAGGAATGTGCCAGTGTCAAAGAATTAATCTTTCCATTGTTACAGAAAAGATACAGCTCCTTCAGGTAAAACTTAGTGACATTTAGAAAGGAGTTAATCAGATGATAGGATTGGAGGTCTAAAGGTGAATGTGAGCATTTAAGTGTCATAGAGTCAAGAAAGAAAGTTGAGAAAGTTACCCTTGAGGCATTTAAGGAACCAACTGGGGTTATTCATAAAGGAAGTAAAAAGACAAGCATGAGCATGTATTCTTAGGAAGTTTAAAAGTAGGCAGTGTGTCATGCTTGAAAGTAAAGAATAGCTCTGTGTACCTGATTTTGTCTCTAACAAGTTTAATGATTTCAACTAAATCATACCTGTGTTGCTGGGACTCAGTTTACCTCACTACAAGTTGAGAGAAGTGGGTAAAGATTCTTTCCAGCTTGAGAATTACGCACTTATGTGTAGTGTATAATTCTTATGACTTAAGTGTAGTGTATCAAAGACTTAGAAAATCAAGTCTTTGAAAGAAGCACTAGGAGATGATGTTGAATTTTTTTAATCCTAGACTTTTAATAATACTTTGAGTGGATAGGAGTTTTAAGCTTTTTGGAACATAGCTACAGTCATTTGTTTACATCAGGGAATAGCAAACTTAGTAGAAGTCCAGATAAATATTTTAAGCTTGGTGGGTCAAATATATGACACATTATTATTTCTGTCTTATATTTATGAACTCTTTACAAACATGATAACATTTCTGGTTCTTGGGCCCATAGTCAAACTCTAGTTGAAGTGTTCTTAGTAAATGGCTTCACTCTTGAGAGACAGAATTGAGTAACTGTGACAGAGACTATATGGCCTTAAAGCCTGAAATATTTTTTGACCCTTAATAGAAGAAAATTGCTTGACTCCTGGTCTAGGCACTTTGGACCCATTTTCATTCCTTTGATTTGCTTTTTAATCCTTTATTTTTCAGAAGTTAAATTCTTCCCGTTTTAATGCTATATGATGTTAATAATGACAGCTTTGTTAAAATAGTTTATTTGCTTTTAATGTAAAGATTTGTATGTGGTATGTGTCTTAGTGTATGCCTATAACCATGATGGTCAGCTGTTAATGGTATTGGTTTGAGTTAGCAGTTAGAATGAAAAGGAGCTTAGAACTCATACTCCATATTTTAGGTCAGCTTTTGTACCCTAACCTCCTAGTTGCTTATGATGAGATGTTTCTGTACTTAGACAATTGATCTTTTTCTCTTTGGTCATTTTGAACTTAAATTATAGGGATTTTTGCACGCGAACATGGATCAAATAAAAAACTGGCAGCACAGTCCTGTGCGCTGTCACTTGTCAGACAACTCTACCACCTGGGAGTGATTGAACCTTACTCTGGACTTACAAAGAAGAAAGAAGGAGAGACAGTGAGTCTTTAGACTTAGTAGCCCAGAGATAATATGAGATTGAGTTTTGCTGTTGTTTAGTCACTAAGTCTTGTCCCACTCTTTGTGACCCCATGGACTGTAGCCCGTCAGGCTTGTCTGTCCATGGGATTTCCCAGGAAAGAATACTGGAGTGGGTTGCCATTTCCTTCTCGAGGGGATCTTCCTGACCCAGAGATCAAACCCTGGTCTCCTGCATTGGCAGGCAGATTGTTTACCGCTGAGCCACCAGGGAAGCCTGTGAGATTCAGTTCAGCTTCTGTTTAATATTTGGCTAAAGATGTTTCATGATTGTAGGACTCTTGCCTCAAGAAATGGAAATGGCCTTAATCCTCATCATTAAAGTAATTCTTTCACCAGGGAACTGACTTCTTGTCTGCTTTAGGTCTGTTGTAGGCCTAGTATCAACTCCATACTCTTAACCCTCCCGTAGTAAATCCGAGTAGTGTTTATATGTATGTTACACGATTCTGATGACTCTCCCTTTTCTGTAGGTGGAGCCTTATAAAGTGAACCTTTCTCAAGATTTGGAGCATCAGCTGCAGAACATTGTTCAAGAGTTAAATCTTGAGATCGTGCCCATAGTAAGCATACAGCTACTTAGTTCTTCACCTTTGTATTGACCTCCTTCAGTCAGACAAGCAACTGATATTTTTGGTTTTGTTTTTTTTAATAGCCTGAAGATCCCTCTGTGCCTGTTGCACTCAACCTTGGCAAACTGGCTCAGTTTGAGCCATCTCAGCGGCAAAACCCAGTGGGTGTGGTTCCTTGGTCACCGCCACAATCCAACTGGAATCCTTGGACGAGCAGCAACATTGATGAGGGGCCTCTGGCTTATGTGAGTGCAACACTGTTGTTGAGATCAGACTTCTGTGTTTTATTTTTGAACATACTTCATTAGGATGTCTAGTTTTAAAGAAGAAGCTGAATTATGCTTTTGTGTGACTTTTGCTTTCCCATTTTACAGGCCACTCCCGAACAAATTAGCATGGACCTCAAGAATGAGTTAATGTATCAGCTGGAACAGGATCGTGATTTGCAAGCAGTAAGTCTGAAGTATTTAAACATATGGTGCTTAAGAGCTTCAAAACAGTGAATAATATATTTTTGCCCTTTCTAGGAAGGCAAATTAAAGATACTAATCTAACTGATAATCCTAGTTACCTCTGAGGATAGGAATAGTGAGTTAAGGGCCTGTGGTTCTTAATGTAAATGAAGAGATGAAGTATAATAACTTTCCATGTGTGTGTGTTTTGGTGTTTTCTGAATAAAGCGACTTAAAATGTTTAGAAGAAAGGTAATGTATATGTAATGTCCAGGATAAAAATGAGGAAAATAAGGATGCGGATAAGGCCAAAAGATATTTTTCAGAAATTTAATGGAAAAAGGCTGTTCAATTAGAGGTGTGTATGTGTATGTGTATATATATATACACACACACTTTTATCAAAAAGTATTTTCTGAGTATTAAGCCAATGGGAAGGAGTAACTTTTCCTAGAGATGGCAGGTTTTTTTTTTGTTTTTTGTTTTTTTCAGAATTAAAATAGTTGCTTCTGATATGTATGTTGGTGGACATGTGAAGTGTAACTTTTCTAATACAGGTCTTACAGGAAAGAGAGTTACTGCCTGTGAAGAAATTTGAAAGTGAAATCCTGGAAGCAATTAGTCAGAATCCAGTTGTCATTATTCGAGGTGCTACTGGATGTGGTAAAACCACACAGGTTCCCCAGTTTATTCTAGATGACTGTATCCAGAATGACCGAGCAGCTGAGTGTAACATTGTAGTAACTCAGGTAAGTTACTCAAGCCAGTTTATGAGGCATGTGCCTGTTGTGAATAGTGTTTGAGAGGTGGAAACATCTAGAAGGCCAGAGCATTCCTAATTCTTTGATCAGCTTCCCTTTGTAGTGACATAAAATTCTGAAAGTTGTAGAGCATTAGGCCCCTTTAAGTTAAAAACAGAAAAAAAGGCATGAAAAGAATTTAAGTTTTGTGTTAATCTCTGGTATCTTTCACTGATAAGGTAAACTGAACCATATGGTAGATTCTTACTGTCTGGGCTTGAAGGGAGTCTTTGAGCCTCATTTCAGTTCAGTCACTCAGTCGTGTCTGACTCTTTGCGACCCCATGGACTGCAGCATGCCAGGCCTCCCTGTCCATCACCAACTCCCGGAGTTTACTCGAACTCATGTCCATTGAGTCGGTGATGCCATCCAACCAGCTCATCTCTGCCACCCCCTTCTCCTCCCACCTTCAATCTTTCCCAGCATCAGGGTCTTCTCAAATGAGTCACTTTTTCTCATCAGGTGGCCAAAGTTTTAAGAGTTTCAGCTTCAGCAGCAGTCCTTCCAGTGAATATTCAGGACTGGTCTCCTTTAGGATGGACTGGTTGGATCTCCTTGCAATCCAAGGGACTCTCAAGTATCTTCTCCAACACAGTTAAAAGCATCAATTCTTCGGTGCTCAGCTTTCTTTATAGTCCAACTCTCACATCCATCCATGACTACTGGAAAAACCATAGCTTTGACTAGACAGACCTTTGCAGGCAAAGTATTGTCTCTGCTTTTTAATATGCTGTCTAGGTTGGTCATAACTTTTTTTCCAATGAGCAAGTGTCTTAATTTTATGGCTGCAGTCACCATCTTCAGTGACTTTGGAGACTGAAAAACTGAAGTCTGTCACTGTTTCCATTGCTTCCCCATCTGTTTGCCATGAAGTGATGGGACCAGATGCCATGATCTTAGTTTTCTGAATATTGAGTTTTAAGCCAGCTTTTTCATTCTCCTCTTTCACTTTCATCAAGAGGCTCTTTAGTTCTTCTTTGCCTTCTGCCATAAGGGTGGTGTCATCTGCATATCTGAGGTTATTGATACTTCTGGCAATCTTGATTCCAGCTTGTGCTTCATCTAGCCCAGCGTTTCTCATGATGTACTCTGCATATAAGTTAAATAAGCAGGATGACAGCATACAGCCTTGACATACTCCTTTCCCAATTTGGAACCAGTCTGTTGTTCCATGTCTAGTCCTAACTGTTGCTTCCTGACCTGCATACAAATTTCTCAAGAGTCAGGTCAGGTGGTCTGGTATTCCCATTTCTTTGGGCCTAAAATAAGGTAAAACAGAGAGTACTTTGTCCTTAAGTTTGCATTCAAAGCTTGATTATCTTACCACCATAAGGTTCAGTAAAAACCAATCAGAACAAGAGTAGGCAAGATAGAAAAACAGATAAATGATTGACTTTAGCCTTAAGTTTGCATTCAAAGCTTGATTATCTTATCACCATAAGGTTCAATAAAAACCAATCAGAACAAGAGTAGACAAGATAGAAAAACATATAAATGATTGACTTGAGCAGAATGCTTATTATATGCTGGGTTCTGTTGTAAACAATTGATATTTTTGAGCTCATTTAAAGTTTATGACTCTTAAGATGTAAGTACTGTATCATTTAGTATTTTTTTTTTCAGTAACTTGAGGCACAAAGAGATTTAAAAATTGCCCAAGATTAACACAGGAGGTGGTTGAAACTAGTATTTACAACCAGTCTGCCTTAAGTATTCACCATTTTGACTGCCACGTTCGGTTACGTTACCAGTTATATGCAATGCTAGCAAGTCTGTCCCACAGTTAAGGAAGAGCTAATTACCCTTCCAAGTCTTCTTAGGTAAAGTGGTTCCTGTCAGCTGTAACCCTGTACTTCTGGCATTTGGAAGGAGAGCATTGCAGGTAGCCGGATACCACCTCCTAGGCTGACTAGAGTTGACTTAGGGATTCTTAACCTGGAAGGTATAATTGATACTCAGGGGAGCGTCTTGAACCTTGAAATAGAGTGGGCCCCCTCCCCCAAAAAATTGCATGTACATTTATGTGGACATGTGCAAACCATGCTTTTAATGTGTCTGAAATGAATATATGTCTTAAAATTGCCCTGTATATTTTATAGGAGAGTTGGGTTTGGGGAGGATCTAAAAATCTTGACCAAAAAGAAATGCATTTAAAATTGATGATATTGTAAGCTTGAAGAGATAGGATAGGTGTCCATTTTTCTGGAATAGGACCCTTAGCTTTTTTCTTCTCAAACTATTCCTTGATTGCCCTTCTCACTCCCCAAACTAGCTATGATTTCTTTGCCTCACAGGAGATGTTCTAACTCCCAACTACACCTATCAGTAAAGGACCCTTCCTCTTAATACTTACCTTTCGGGAGACCTGTTGTTCAGGAGGATGCCGTTTTACAGAACATTTGAGTTCTGTTCTGCCCTCCCTGTGCTACCACTTTCCATTTACACTCAGAACAATCCAGCAATATAGGCAAAAATGCAGACTCCCAACAAATGAGCTGAACACCTGTATTTTCACTCAGAAGTTGTTTGCATGTCATGAGTAGGAAAAAACTAACTCCTGCCCCAGGAGGAAGTGGTTTTTTTCACCTTCTATCTGATTTACCAAATCCAAGTTGTTCCAGACAAAAATGGCTTCTGTTTGTTCTAGACAGAATAGTTTCTGTAATATGGTCTTCAACTTTGTATGATTTGCTCACTAACTTGTGCCCCCTCCCAAATAAACTTGGACAGTTCCAGTGGGCTTCATCTGTAAAATGCACAGATTTCTATAAGTAGGCTGTAACAAATGGCAGCCCACTCCGGTACTCTTGCCTGGAGACTCCCGTGGACAGAGGAGCCTAGTGGGCTGCCGTCCATGGGGTCCCTAAGAGTCGGACACGACTGAACGACTTCACTTTCACTTTTCACTTTAATGCATTGGAGAAGGAAATGGCGACCCACTCCAGTGTTCTTGCCTGGAGAATCCCAGGGATGGGGGAGCCTGGTGGGCTGCCGTCTATGGGGTCGCACAGAGTCGGACGCGACTGAAGTGACTTAGCAGCAGCAGCAACAAATATAAAACCAAGGAAACTAGTGTGGAATGGTGGATCAAGGTTTATTCTCTCGTTCCATATAAAACAGCTTTCATTTATTCACTAGTTTTCCTTTATTGTTATATCCTTCATAAAGTAGTAAATTTATGGAGTTGAAAAATGCTTCAGAGAATTATTCCATCTTTCTTCTCAGAGTGGAGTATTTACAATAGATGGTCACCTAACTTCTGCTTGAAAATGTCCAGTGGTGTGGAGGTGTAGCCTGTGTCTTCTGATTCCAGGACAGCCTGGAAACATTTAGTCTAAATCTACATGTACCTTTGTTGCTCTGCTCACAGGATATCATATTAGCCATAGTATCTACCAAGTATAATGTTGTTTTGTATACTTGGATGATAGGGAAATCTTTGGAAGTTTTCAGAAAAGTCAAGGCCCAACACTTAAAACATAAACCCATAGCATCATCCTTATGATTCAGCCTGTTTATTCCTACACAGCAAAGGATGAGATTGTTCGCGTTCTTAGTAGCTCGTACATCTCAGTTAAATAGTTCTTTAAAGGTGTGCCTTCACTTAAAACAACAAGCTCTCTACCACGTGTGATCGGTTTCGCTATTGAGATCACTTGATACCATTAAGAGTTAGGGCCAGTGGTGAAGAAATTTTATTTTATAAAAACCTTGGAATCACTTTATATACAGAGTGAAAAACAGCATTTTAAACATGTCTGCCATAGAATTAAATTTTTCTTTTTAAATTTTGGAGCTTTCTAAATATATCACTATTATTCTTTCTGTTGATTACTGAACTGCCAGTGGGTCAGGTTTACTACAGTAATTTAATAACCCTAATAAGTATAACTGTAATTTTGTAACATTTAAAATCACTTTTTTTGTTTGTTTCAGCCCAGGAGAATCAGTGCGGTTTCTGTGGCAGAACGAGTTGCATACGAGAGAGGAGAAGAGCCTGGAAAAAGCTGTGGCTATAGTGT
Organism: Bubalus kerabau; assembly: GCF_029407905.1. NCBI lineage: Eukaryota > Metazoa > Chordata > Mammalia > Artiodactyla > Bovidae > Bubalus > Bubalus kerabau. The sequence goes on from NC_073628.1 coordinate 118,878,441, forward strand.
TCGATTTGAGTCCATACTTCCTCGCCCTCATGCGAGTATAATGTTTTGCACTGTAGGTCAGTGACAGGTTTTATTTTTGCCTTCCACTTGGGGTGTACATTGTGTCGTTTGTGAAGAAAACTTGATAACAGCACAGAAGGACTGGAAATGATGAATAAAGAGTCCAGTCTCAGAATTCTTGTTTAAACAGAACTTTTGGCCGTTTTCCTCTTAGAGAGTATGATACACTTCTGGTTTTGTAGCACAGAGCAAATGAAATCAACTTAGGTTACGAGAGTAACATCTTTTTCATACTCTTCATTAGACAAGTGTGTTTCAGAGTACAAATCAATAATTTATACCAGTGATTGTTTCTTTTCTAAAATGCTGGAGTTATAGTAGTTGAAGCATGGATGATTGTCTGGAAATTTGTTTCTTTGCACTTTTTTATACCTCCCTACTTTAACATAGAAGCTCATCTCCAGTGTTTGCTCTGATTTTCTTTTCAAGGTGTGCTCCTAAGAAAACTAGAAGCAGGCATTCGAGGAATCAGTCATGTAATTGTAGATGAAATACATGAAAGAGACATAAATGTAAGTAACTAGAGAGTTATAGTAAGGTACTGATACTAATACTCTGAATAAAGAGAGATCAAAGTAGAATATCTTTATTTCCATTTTCCCATAGCTTACAACTTCTGACAAAATTATGTACTTTAGTCACTAAGATATTGGCCATTCTGTTGTAGCAAAGTCGTTAAACCCTATTTTTGTTAAAGCAGAGTTCTAAAAGTAAAGACCTCTTATTGTAAAGTAAGTATAATTTCAGTGATTATTAAGCTATAGCATAATTCAGCAACTGAATGATTTATCACTGAATATCTGATGGAATTTTAATGATCAGTTTTTCTTTGAGTTGAAAATTTGTGATAAATTTTACTTTTTTTTTCTTTTGGCCATGTGGCTGGCGGCAGTTTTCTGACCAGCATTGAACGCACCCCCATAGCAGTGACAGTGCTGAGTCCTAACTGTCGCCCCACTAGGGAATTTTAAAATTTAATACAGTTAACAGTGTTTTTTGGATATTTGTAGTTTTAGTCTTTTTTGATGTTAATGGTAATAATACCAGAATTAAGAAAAACTAGATTTTTCACACCTGATCCTTTTGGTTCTTTGCAAAACTTATATAAAATTAACTTTTTATACAGTGTATAATTCAAAGATTGATCCCATAAAGCAGTGACTCTTTTCTGTGGCACTGTTTTACATATCCAAACAAAGATGTTAGTGGATGGACAATAAGTCATTCAAACTATTGCCAAACTGCTGTTACTTAAACATTCGTTGGTGCTCCTCCTTCTTAGCAAATCCTTCCATTGCCGTTGTTGTTAATCATATTTAGTTTTAACAAAATTGATCTTTACTGTTGTGCTACAACAAAGTTTGCCTGGATGACCTTTTTAAATCACAAATCTAGCTGTTTGGTTGGATAACATATTTGCTGCTTTTGTCATTCAAAATCCTTTGAAAATGCAGGGTTCCTCCCCCTCTAATCAATCAAAATGTTTCAGTATTATCTTTACTAATAGGTAGCACACAAATGTTCTTCCAGTTTAAATTATTCCAGAGAAACATTATGGATTATTGTTACTAATTTCCCCCAAAATAAGTGGTTTTGGTTAGCTTTTCTTGAAAGCTTGTCAGGTCTATATTAATGTATTGTTCATTCAGTAAAAATGGAAAAACAACTTGGCAGAAACTTTGTTCTCTTTCAGATGAACCTAATCTAAACTTGTCACTTTAAGAGGGAAAACCCCAAAGAACTTATAAGACCAATTATTAGAAATATTTAGCAATGTGGCTGGATAAAAAGTTAATATACAAAAGTGAGTTGCATTGTATATGTTACCAACAGCTAGAAGACAACTAAAAAGATACCACTGTACTAATCAGAATGTCAAACACCTAAGACTGACTCCAACAAAAAGACATGCAGAACCTCTATAGGAAAAATAAAACTTCATAACAAAATACTAGAAAAGAGGAGGTTGTATTCATGGCTAGAAGGACTTACGTCAGTTCATCGGACGTTGATCCACATTTGAATGTCTAATCACATTTCCAGTAGGTTTTTTTTTTTTTAATGGAATGATTGTAAATAGGGAGGATTTAATGACCAAAAATAACCAGGACTCCTATAGAAGGGCAGAATGAAGGCTCTTGCTTTACAGATCTGGGACTTAATTTGAAGCTCTAGTAATTGAGATAGTGTGGCACGTGAGGTGACAGTTTGACTGATGGAGTAACAGAGTGTAGAAACAGATAGTGTGGTGTGCAGCTTTGGTGTAGTAGAATGAGTGATAGATGTCAGGTTAGATCAGTGGGAAAGGGAATGGACTATTCCAAGAAATGGAGCTGGAAACAAATGGTCATCTATAAGGAGATACTTGAATAGTTTTCAATCCTTACCTCATAACCAAATACAAAGATCAACTGCAGGTAGAAAAGGATCTAAGTGCCAAAGCAATTTTAAAACTCTAAACTAGAATATGTAAGTAGACATCTAAACAGCAGTACCCAGTAAAAATATAATGTGGCCCACACATGTGATTTTTAATTTTCTAGCCTCATATTTTAAAAGATGAAGAGAAATACAAAATTAACTTAGTATATCTAAAATTTTCATCATGTGGTCAATATAAAAACTGTCAAGGCTTTTTGCATTTTCTTTTTCATGTTAGATCCTCAAAAATCTGTGTATTTTGCTCTTAGAGGACATTTTAGTTTAGATCAGGCATATTTCATGTCCTCAGTAGGCACAACTCTATGGGGCAACAGTAGTCCCAGTCCTTCTAGAAGAATTTCTTAAAATGTGAGATGCATTAGCCATGAAAGAAGACTGACGTGTTCATCTAAATTAATATTAGTTTTTCATTCAAAAGATACTTTAAGGAAAACCACAAGCTTGAAGATTGCAATATAGCCAACAAAGGATTAGCAATATATAAACACCTCCTGCAAATTAGTAAGAAAAGTACAGATGGCTCAGTATAGAAATTTGAAAGAGGAGTTATATTTGGCTAGTAGACATGATGTGGGTGGGGTGTTGCATCTCATTGGTGAATAGGAAAGTACAGACTAAGACCATAAGACTTCTCCTTCATATCCACTTGATTAATAAAATACAAGTGATGATACCAAGTATTGAAGAATATAAATGTCATCAGGATCTCTTATCCATTGCTCCTGGTGGTTTATGAACCGGTGAAATACCTTAGGAAAATATTTGAGCATTATCTCCCAAAGTTCAACATTTCACACCCTCTGAGTACAGTTCCACACCTACACTTACTCATGGAAACTTGGATATGTACCACAGGAGGTGCGCACAAGAATGTTCAGAGGGCGAAAGTTTGGAAGATTAGATCCTGAAAACAACATAGATACCTGCAGAGGGCATCCCCAGAAACCTTCTGGTGAATTAACGGGTATATACACACATTGTGATATTTAAGTAGTTTTGTCAGACTGATAACACACGTTGGTGAATCTTAGCAGTGCTCTAGTGTGTGAAAAAGGAAATCCCAAAAGATGACATAGAATATCGTACCTTCTCATAAAGTTAAGAATAGGGAAATTTAAAAATTCGATGTATTCATGCATATATATGTCTGTGTATATGTATTTAGATACACATATAGATAAGAGGAAAGTTTATGAAAAGTAATAATAAAAGATTCAGAATGATGGATCTCTCTCTAGCTTGGGGAGGCAGAATGATGGACTTGAAGACCATAGCCAGAGAAAAGTTTGTCAGAGATCCACCTTTAATGTTGTTTGGTAGGTTGATGGAAACTCTACATTATTAAATAAGTGCCTTGATTATTATTTGTTTAAATGGACTAAGTACAACCTTTACAACATTTTTCAGATTAGGTTTACAGGTGATTGGAAAACTGATTATAGGCTCATCGTGACTTTCTCCCTTTCTTTAAGTAAAGTTTGTGCAACTGAAAATGTAAATTTCATTGAAAATTTCCTCTCATTAAATTTTTTTCTTCTCCCTTCCCCTACCCTGATAGCACTCATTTCGAATCCCCACAACAAATAGGCTACAACTGTTGTTAAAAAGTACTGTTACTGCATCCCACTGTAACCCCTCATCTTACAAGCCACCTAAAAAACCAAATTTCCCCGATGTCTTGTGCTTATATAACTCAGAAGTCTTTTTAGGTGTGTCTCATGAGCAAGGACTTCTTAATTCATTTGTTTTTCCATTTGTGTTTATGTTTTAATAGACTGACTTCCTTTTGGTCGTGCTGCGTGATGTGGTTCAGGCTTATCCTGAAGTGCGCATTGTTCTCATGTCTGCTACTATTGATACTAGCATGTTCTGTGAATATTTCTTCAATTGCCCAATCATTGAAGTTTATGGGAGGACTTTCCCGGTTCAAGGTAAAATATTGTGGGAATAGGGTGGGAGGGTGAGCATTTTTTGTGCAGTAGTGTGTAGTTTTCCTTAATCCTAGAGATAAGAGTAATCTCAAGGATATTTAAAATAAAGTCTAAAATAGGGTATCAAATACGTCATAACATTCTTGGGGTTTAGTCAAGCAGTAGTGAATGATCTCAACTTGAGTTTATGTATCCAGTAGATTGCCTATCCTTAATAGCTAAACTTTTAAGATTCTGTACAGTCAAGTGTAAATTACTATGGCCTATATATATTCATGGAAAATGCTGTTAAAAGTTCAAGCTTCCAGGGCCAAATTAACTAGAGAATCAATCTTGTGTAGAGCAGAGCAGGCAGATTTTGGAACAAGGTTAAGGTGAATGTTTGTCAAATTCATGCATTTCTGATTGTTAAGAACTTCTTTATTTGGAAGATTTTTATCATCACCATATTCTATGATGGTCATCTAATAGCTTGGTTTTAAAAATGAATTACTTGGTACAGTCTAATTTGAAGACATGAAAATAAGCTAAAAAGTTTTCAGTGTACATATGGAATGATGAATAGCTGTGTCAAGATGCTAACTTTTGAAATTCAAAAGGTAAGAGTAGCTCTGAAATAAAAGTCAGTGCACTCATATCTCATGAGGGTACAGTTAGTAAATCCCAAATGGCTTTGCATGCATACTGGGATTCAGAAAATAAGTAAGTGGATGGCAGGTGGTGAGAACCAGGTTAACTGCTGTAGTGAGAGGCTATATAGGTGAGTATGAGGGAAGACTTGAATAAACTGTGGTATTGGATTACAGTTGTAGACATCTGTAAGAACTCATGTTCTAATAGAAGTAAATAAATGCAGACAAGTCTGGATCCATGAATTTGTATATGTATATTTCCTAGCTTTGTCTGCTGAATACGCCTAGAAGTAATGACATTCTAGTATGATACCCAGATCTTGTTTCCAATACCATTCTCCAATTAAAGGAACCAGATGTCCTTAAAGAAAACTGATTCTGAGGCAGGGAATACACAAGATGAGCCTAAAACATCTTATAGTACCAGAAAGTAAGGAAGTGCTTAAAAACAGTGAAGGAGTCAGAGGGACATAGGAGTCAGCTGTAAGCTCTCAGTGGCCAAAAATGGAATAGTTGGAACAGAAAAATAAAAAACAGTATTGCATTATAACCTGAAGTATAAAAATAGGTATCCATGGGGTCTCAAAGATTCAGGCACGACTGAGCAACTAAACTGAACTGATTAATTTATGCAGTGGTTGAATAAATACCTGGGTAATAAAGACACAGCTCTCATATGAAGAATTACAGAAAGAATTATGTAGATACTCTTACTCAAAAAAGTGACTCTTTAATTCTTTGTATCTTCAGTGTACTCTGCTTAATGACTTGCTTCCAAAGAGTAACGTAGGGAAATGGGGAAACAAGTAACTTGGCAAACAGTGCCTCACCATGATCAAGTTAATATCACCAGTAAGGAGTCATGTTGATATGTACCTTTGATAGAATGTGATGAGAATGGTACTCTGGGGCTCTTTCGTGTAGTGGCTAAGTGTTTATAGAGTATGAGACATTTCCAAAACACTTCTGGAACACTTCAAAGAACCTCAGGAGCATAATTGATCAGTAGGTGTTCCAGCTGTTTGCACTAAGGTCCTTCTTTAGAGTAGTAACTGAAAGGAACCCATTTTATAAGGATGGACTATGGTTTATTATTAATTTCTGTCCACATGTAACACACCATGGGAGTATACAATATATAGCACAGTATGCAGTCCATGAATGTTGGTGGATACCCTGACTGGCTTTGTGGGAACATGTATGTATAAGAGATACCTCACCCCCTTCTTCAAGGTTTAAGAAATGGGAACACTGAGTTTGGTTGGGAAAACAGGGTTATTGCCCCTGAAATGCCTTGGTAGTTGTGAAAAATCAGATTGGAGGGCATGAAAATAATTTTGAATTGTGAATTAGAGGATGAGTTTTAAAGACTGCTCATTCTGAAAGTTGCTGTTATTTACCCGATTATATTGTCCTGGCAGAATACTTTTTGGAAGATTGTATTCAGATGACCCACTTTGTTCCTCCACCAAAGGACAAGAAGAAGAAGGATAAGGATGATGATGGTGGTGAGGATGATGATGTAAGTGAATTTAATGGAGAATTTTCATTATGGGCAAAATTTTTATTACAGAGAATGATTGCAGTAAAAAGATACAACAAGTTAACATTACAAAAAACCCTCTATAAATTAACTATAATATCTATCTTTGAATTTGCTGATGTATTTGAATTCACTGATGTATTTTACTCCAAAAAATTCCACATTCAGTGAAAAGTTTTTCATACGAGTTTTATCCCTGGCATAAAGGATTTTTAAAAAAGGAAAGAGGAGGATATTTAGTAACTATTTTGTATGACTTTGCTGCTCTATTTTCCATGAGCCATAGCACCTGGAAAACTGGTAGGTACAATCTTGTACCCCATCCCAGATGTACTGAGTCAAAATCCACATTTTAAGAAGATCTCCACGAGACCCATATGTACAGTAAAGTTTTAAGAAGCAGCAGTTGTAGTCCTTGGTTACACAGACTATATGGTGATGACATTAGCACATGGAGAGAGTATTCAAGTGGGGGATCATGAGGGATTTCCTAAGAAGAAACAGGGAAGAAAAGTTGACACTTAATTCATAGTGCTTAAGAGTTGGGCCAGTGATATTTTAAAACGCGTCTTAAGTCTGGAAATGTGAGCAGAATGAAGACTACACAGCAGCCAACAATGTAGAATATAATAAACATAACCTCAGACTTTTTTTTTTTTTTTGAGGATTGGTGGTTTTAATCAGACAATTTGAAGATATAGATGAATTATATTGTGAATTATGTTCTCAAATCTTCTGATGAATTAGAAAATTTATGGGGGGGGGTGGGAATCATAACAAGTTTGTTGCTCGTTACTGAAGGTTTGGGTTATCTTTGTTTCTCAGGCACACTTTTTGGAAAATACCAACCATAGTATTTCAGATGAAGGTGATCCAATATCCTGTCTGTAGGTCTCATTTTAGGATTAAAGGACTTAATATTTAGGGTGAGATGAGTCTGGAAATTACACAGAGAAGCACTGTGTATATATAAAGTAATTATACAGTAATTGATACAAAGAGAGGATCATAGAAGCAGTTCGTTAATCGGTAAGGAAAATATTTTTGAAAAACCAAGTTTATAGTCAAAAGAGAGAAACTTGGTAGAACGAGCCATTAGTAGTTTCAGTCGAATGAAGAGTTTGTGCTTTGAATTTTAGTCATGTCCTACGGGGCATGTTGGTCAGTGGAAAAATTCAATAAGCCAGTATGCAGTAGTTTTACATTTTTAAAAATTAAATTTCTTCTATATGCTAAATACAACTAAACAGCTAAAGATAATAAGGATATTTAGGTGTCATTTGAACATTGAGAACACATCTACTTAGTTGTGAGCTGTGGTAATTGAGACAGTCCAAAATATGTTTCCCTATTTTTTGCAGGCAAATTGCAACCTGATCTGTGGTGATGAATATGGTGCAGAAACAAGGATAAGCATGGCTCAACTGAATGAAAAGGAAACTCCTTTTGAACTCATTGAAGCTCTACTTCTGTACATTGAGACCCTTAATGTTCCTGGAGCGGTGTTGGTCTTTCTGCCTGGCTGGAATTTGATTTATACTATGCAGAAGCATTTGGAAATGAATCCACATTTTGGTATGAGTCTTTCTTGAATTTTCAACTACTTGAGAGTGGGAAATGAATGATTTTGCTTGTTCCGTAGCCAGTATGTGAAAACAAAGTTTAATGCATCGATTTTTGTTTAAAAAGTACATAATGTAGGCAGTTTTAAACTAGGCTCCTTTTTAAGACCTGAACTTTTCCATATTGTTACAGGAAGCCACCGCTATCAGATTCTACCTCTGCATTCTCAGATTCCGCGAGAGGAACAGCGTAAAGTATTTGATCCAGTACCAAGTGGAGTAACCAAGGTAACAGGGGTGCAAGTGCCTTAGATATTAGAGACAGACCTTCAAAGAGCTATCCAAAAAAGTTACTTGTAAATGATCTAAATTGAGGAAGAAAAACATAGGTCTTTTCTTCATGAATTTAGTGGTTTTTCCAGTTATCCAGTCACTGAGTGATTTTTTTTTTTTTTTTAACTTTTGTAATTCTATTGTCACTTACTACATAGGCAGATCATTCTTTTTGAGTACATAATAAAATATTTTCCTAAGTGTAATTTTTTAAATATCATTTCTTCACAGATTATTTTGTCCACAAATATTGCTGAGACAAGCATTACCATAAATGATGTTGTTTATGTCATTGACTCCTGCAAGTAAGTTCACAAGGAACCCATTGCCTGGGATATAAGAAATCTTTAGAAAGTTCTATGTAGTGTCTAAAGTCAGTTAACAGAATCAGAACACTTTAAAAGTCTATTCTCTTACCATCAGAATTACTGTGCTGTATCTCTGTGTACTGAGTTACAGGCTACTGAGTGATTCTTGGTGTTGATCATCATATCAGTTATGGTAGAAAGTGACAGAGCTTAATGTTAGCTTCTGGCTGCTTCTCACTCTTTATCTGCTGGTGTTTTTCTCATATGCCATTGGGTGTTTCCATCGACCACTGCAGTGCAATAGTGAGCTGTTTGGTGTGTAAAGATACCCAATATTTAGGTTGTGACAAATGTCCTACTTGTAGGACGCTCACTTAGAATTAAGACTTTGTATTTATATGAGATGGCCTAGGACACAGCCAGGGCGGCACTGTGTTACAGGTAAGGTAATACACAGAGAGGACAGAAACGCCAGAGCTTGGTTCTGTCTAGCCAGCTTGTGCTGCTTGTCTTTTCTGTATAGTCCCTAAGCCTGTCCTGGAAGTTGAAAAAGATTTGCCAGTGCCCATGTCAGGCCAACCTCAGTCATTTAGTGACAGCTGCCTGTGGGTGACAGTGACAAATTCCGAGTTTGCTACAGGGCTCCAAAAGTACCTTGCTAACAATGCTTGGTGAGGTAATTAGAAGTACTGCATATTCCAGTTTAGCACATAGTCTTTAGATCATAGGTTGCCTAACAGCTATAAACTTTGGAATAGAATTGCCTTGAATAATTATCACTTAGTTACCTATATGTGCCATATCCTGTTTAAATGCTATATGTTCATTAATTCACAAAATGTTTATAAATAAACACACTCTGAGGTAGGTGCTAGTATTATACACATTTTCAGATGAGGAAAAGGAGTCACAGAAAGATTAGTAACTTGGCCAAGATCATCCAGCTGCAAGTGGCACGTATGTGTTATATCACCTCATGGTAGGTTGGCAGCTTAGAGAGTGCAGAGTCAGCTTCTTGGTGCTGCTTACAGACAGACATTGCAGGTAGGCCTAACTATCTGGAAGCACCTGCCACTTAGTGGAAATATAATAGCCATGTATTGATAGTCGTGTGAGTTTTAGAATTAACCACCCATTCCTATTTAGGCAAAAAGTGAAGCTGTTCACTGCTCACAACAATATGACCAATTATGCTACAGTATGGGCATCTAAAACAAACCTTGAGCAGCGGAAAGGACGAGCTGGCCGTGTGCGCCCTGGATTCTGCTTTCACCTCTGCAGCCGAGCTCGTTTTGAGAGGTAAGACCAATTCTTGAGTGAAGAAGGAAGATTTTCTTTCAGCCTTTTTACACACACAGCCCCTCCCCACACCTCTGCCCTGACATAACTTAATGAACTCAGTACATAGTGCTTTCAGTTAAGTTCATTGCAGGAAACTTAGCTTAGATGTAAAATTATGGTGAGAATGAGATGAAATTAGAAATTTATCAACAATGGCATATTTGATACTGGTATACTGTTTATTGATAATCTTTTAAAAGCATGGCGTGTTTTCCCCACCAAAAAAAAAAAAGGATATATGTGCAGTATTCTGGCACCACATAGGGAGTACTGATATTTATGAAATGATTAGCTTTCTGAAAAAATATGTTAAAATAATAACACTTTTGTGTTTATAGACCCCACAACCACCCAGCACATCACCTCTGTCATATGATCTGCCTCGTGTGTGAGAGACAGAGGGTGTTGTTCACCTAAGGAAACCAGAGCCTAAGGAGCTTAGCAGACTTCTCCAGTGCTGAAATCCAAGTCTGTCAATGCCTTGTCCATTTTGCATTTATACCACAAAGCCTTTTGGGGAATGTTAGTGGATGAGACCAGTTGCTTTAATACACTTCTCTGGGGCATAAGCGCACCATCTTCTCAGTTTCTTGGCTCTCCAAATCAAGTTGTATTCCCTGTGTGCCTCCCCGGAACCCCCCCTCCCCAATTTTTTTAAATAAAAGAAGTATTGTCCTTGAATTACAGACTTAAGATACCTATTTAGTTGTATGTTTTCTGGAAATCAGTGTGGTGTACGTTAGCATTAACAAGTTGATAATAAAGGTAAGTTAGGGGTGTGTGTATTTACCACAATGAAGAATTGTGGGCCAGACTAATTTAGGTCTAGATGTATATAACACTGAATAAAAATCAGAGCTTTGATTTGTTTTTGTACTGGTAGCATGGCTCCCTAGTAATTGTAAATGTAGGTTTATTTGAGCATCAGAAATTAATGCAGGCAACTGGCTGCAACATGATACTTAGTTCTTTTTAAAGATTGAATTCTCCCTTAACTGAAGGAACATCTTGGAGTAAAATCAGCTCACAGCTAGTAACAGCATGAATAGATTGAGATTTTTGTTCTTTTTTTCTGTAAGATAAAGTATAGGTATGCTATATGCGTTGATGTAAACCTGATTTAAGCTGATCTAAGTCTTGCCAGAAATGTTTGCATTCACCTCCAGATGGTCCCTCTGAATCTTCATTACAAGTAGTTCATGTAGAATAAGCCTGAATTAGAAATGTAGGGACCTGCATTTTAATATTATTTGTACCTATTCACACTCTTTAGGTCTTTATTTCCCCATTCTACAAAATGAGATTAAGTTACTTAACCTTTTTGTGTCTCTTTCCTCAGCAGGGGGAAAAAAGGTAGTATAATGCTAATTCCATAGGATTTGTTTGAGAATTAAGTATGTCAGTAATGGAAAGTATTGAGAACAGTGCTCTGCACACAGTAAACTCAGTAAATACTATTGTTAATTTATTTGTGTAGTTTTTATTAATAAAATTTTAAAAGGGAAGAGAGTCTTTGTAGTAAATATAAGTGTTCTTTGGTAATTGTGGAAGGATGAGGGAAGGGCCTGATTAGCTCTCTGCAAGGTTTTTGCTAATTAAACGTGTGTGTACACAAAAGAAGACGGTTATTTTATGCTTATTTTCTCTTAGACTCGAAACCCACATGACACCAGAGATGTTCCGAACACCATTGCATGAAATTGCTTTGAGCATAAAACTTCTGCGTCTGGGAGGAATTGGCCAGTTTCTGGCCAAGGCAATTGAACCTCCGCCTTTGGATGCTGTGATTGAGGCAGAGCACACACTTAGAGGTACCCACAAATAGAGATCTGCCTAACTCATGTGAATTATACCATCTGTCTTGTCCTGATAAATAACACTTCACAAAGGAATCAAGAAGAGGATACAGTCCACAGGACTGTGATAGTAAAACTTCCAATGTTGCTTAATGTACTTAGTATGATCAGTATATAAAATGAGCAATATAAGGTAAGAAAGGGGGTAATATGAGTCTCATTTGGGGAAAAAAATGGAGAAAAAGTAGATGTTATTTCTTAACCAGTATTTAAGATCAGTCTGAATTATTCATGATGCCCACAGCATTTTATGTACATCTCTTAGAACCTCTTTGTTTTCTAATCACACTTAGAGAAACAGTATATAGTGGAAAAAAATAAGAACATTGGAGTCAATTTGAATTTTTAATCTCATGCTCATCTGCTATGTGAACTTCAGAAATTTATTCTCCAGATTTCATTTCTTTCTAAAAATTATTAACAGATGGTGTCAGACTTGTAGTTACAGCATGTTTTATGCACCTGTTATAGTTATTACTGTACTTACAGACTTCTCATGGACGGTACTCAGCTTTATAGCCTACAGGGCCTAATTCTAGTGCTTTCTTCGTTAATTTTGTTCTGTTTTTGAGTGAAGAGAATTGATATGGGCATAATCCTGGCAGTTGGCTTGACAAATGATGAAAACTTCAATCAGTATCTAAGTTTACAGAAACTTAATCTGTAAAGTTAAGTTTCATCTTCGCCGCCGGGGTTGAAGGGGTGTTCGTTACTGTTTCTGCTCACAAAGAAATCTCTCCCCACAGAGCTTGATGCGTTAGATGCCAATGATGAGTTGACTCCTCTAGGACGAATCCTGGCTAAACTCCCCATTGAGCCTCGTTTTGGCAAAATGATGATAATGGGATGTATTTTCTAGTAAGTGCTTTGTTTTATTGCTTACAACTAAATGGTAAAACAGTTTCAGAATTTTATCCCCCTCCCAGTAAAAACAGGATGGGCCCAAATAGAAGAAAAAGCTTAAATATTCCTCAGTAGCGAAGTGGCATACTTCAGATACTGAGGAAAGTGTGAAATGAGAAGAGACTGTTCTAGTAGATGGATACCTGGGCCTAATTTGTTGAGACGAAGAGCACAGATTTATCAAGAGAAGTGCATTTCCTCTAGGAGGTTAAGCAGCTGTCCAAGAAAGAGAAAGTTTTGAAGATTAAGAGATTTAGTAAAATGAGGGAGAATGGGAAAGGAAAATAGAATACTTGGTCAATTTATGGTAAATAAGCATCCATTAACATCAAAGTTCATTATGTTTTTTTCTTTTTGCATCTGGAGAGCAGCTGTAAAATTCTTTGTTAAACCAATTTAAGTACTAAAAAAGCAATATGATAGCTATACCCTGACCCACAATTGACTGTACTGCGTGAGTTGCTGGAACAAGAATGTGGTTTAGACTGGTTTTCTCATCTCTTTCAGTGTGGGAGACGCTATTTGTACCATCTCTGCCGCCACCTGCTTTCCAGAGCCATTCATCAGTGAAGGGAAGCGACTGGGTTATATCCATCGAAATTTTGCTGGAAACAGATTTTCTGATCATGTGGCCCTTTTATCAGTATTCCAGGCTTGGGATGATGCTAGGTATGGGCTTGAAAGACAAAGATTTGTAAGATTTGAATGAACTGTCTAGTTTGTAATCTGTATCTAGTTCTTTAGGCTTTGAGCATAACTTCTTAACCTGTTTATTTAGAATGGGTGGAGAAGAAGCAGAGATACGTTTTTGTGAGCACAAAAGACTCAATATGGCGACACTAAGAATGACCTGGGAAGCCAAAGTTCAGCTCAAAGAGATTCTGATTAATTCTGGATTTCCAGAAGGTAAGATTCTCATATCTAAAGTACCTTATTAATATTATATATTCACATTGACAGTCCAGTATATTTTAGCTTTAAACATAAGGCTTTTGCTTTTTTTGTATTCCTAGCTATTTCTTAGGTTTTTGAACTCTGGTGATAATCAGCTTTTCACATTAATTGAATTTTTTTTTAAGGATGCAAAAGGTTATAATGTTCAAATTACAATTTTGTACAAAGATGATTAATAGATGTTTTGAGAATTGTACTACTTTGGGAGGTTTTCTTTTTATTGGATTACAGTTGATTTACAGTGTTGTGTTAGGTTCTGCTGTACAGCAAAGTGAATCAGTTATACATCAGTCTTTTTTAGATGGAAGGGTGTGTTTTTATTTCTAATCCATTTACCTTGTGAAAAACATGGGCCTAGCTTTTTGCACTTCTAGAATTAACCTTAGGTAGTGGTTTGTGCTGATCTGTTCATTCTTAGATGTGAAATAAACTCTATTGCATTAAATTTTAATTGGCTTTGAGTAAGTTTTAATGGACAGCTAATCATAGAGGACTTTGATATATGATACTGGAATAGTAATCCAACTGTTCATTTCCTGTGTGAATTTGGACTATTGTACTTCTCCAACTAGATTGAGACAGAGTTAATTTTCTGAAACATTGAGAATTGGAACACATAACCAGAAACAGCTAGTTGAAAGACAGAAGGACTACCTTCTGGGCCATATCTAAATAACTAAACATTTTTCTTCTGTTGTAAACTGACTAAATTTGTACTTTTAAAAATCAAAGGAAAATAGGACATTTTTGTATGTTAGACTCTTTACAAAATTCCTGAGATGCAGATATGACCCCCATATGAGGCAACTGGCACAGAGGTTTAAATTACTTGTCCACACTCATTCAGTTCAGAAGTTTATAAGACTGGTATACAGGCTTTTTGGGACAAAGTTTATCCATACTCTTACCATGATACTTTCCATGTGATGGGCTGGGCATAAATCATTGTTTGGGTGAAAACATCAGTGTTTTTCTAGTGTGTTCCTCTTGGTCATCATTTCGTCTTCTGCAGAAGGAACAGCTTTTTAAGAGCAGCAGGTGGAATACTGGTCATACCAGTCTATCTCTAATCTGAGAGGAGATGGTTAATTGGGGCATTTATTTTTAAGTACTTCAAGCTTACGTTGTGTCTACAAAAGAAAACAGACGTTTTATTTTACTAAAATTGTGAAGACTCAGCAGAATTTCTCCTTGCATTAATCTGAGTGCAAAAATGCTAAGAACAGAGACAGTTAAATGGGCTATTTGAAAAAGAGAATGAGGGAGGAGTTAATTCATATAATTGTCATTTAATTTTGGTAAATTCAGTGTTAGAATTAGCCAGATACTTGATTATTTTTTTTTTTAATCTCCTTCCTCTTAACAGAGTGTTTACTGACACAAGTGTTTACTAACACTGGACCAGACAATAATCTGGATGTTGTTATCTCTCTCCTGGCCTTTGGTGTGTACCCCAATGTGTGTTACCATAAGGAAAAGAGAAAGATTCTCACCACTGAAGGGCGTAACGCACTTATCCACAAGTCATCTGTTAATTGTCCTTTTAGCAGCCAAGACATGAAGTACCCATCTCCCTTCTTTGTATTTGGTGAAAAGGTAAGAAAAGAGAGGTTTAGAAAACTTTTACATTTAAAATCCAGATTACTTTATTAATGTGTAGTGGGGACATGAGTTTTAGTTCATTTATTAGTATATGGTAGTTCATTGACAGTTGGAATGTCAACTTTCTCCTCTTGCCTCTTTACCTTCAGATTCGAACCCGGGCCATCTCTGCTAAAGGCATGACCTTAGTCACCCCCTTGCAGCTGCTTCTCTTTGCCTCCAAGAAAGTTCAGTCTGATGGACAGCTTGTGCTTGTAGACGACTGGTATGGATTTTCAAATGTGAACTCGCCTGAATTTTTAGAATTGAAATGTAGTGGAATTCAGCTGCTAATCTATTTGTGAAATATGGCAAAATTGAAGGGCATAAACAATGTGTTTTATAGCACTATCTTTTCTTGAAGAGTAGTATATCCTAGGCTTATGATTTGTAGTTGACAGTGAAGTCTTAAATTGATTATACTTGCAGAGGCAGATGCATTAAATCAGGGGTGCCTACCCCCTGGGATCCAGTGCATGGTGATCTGAGGTGGAGCTGATGTTGTAGTAATAGAAATTCAGTGCAGAGTAAATGTAATGCACTTGAATCTTCCCAAACCATCCCACCACCACCCCAGTCTGTGGGAAAAGTGTCTTCCACAAAAATCGATTCCTGGTGCCAGAAAGGTTGGGGACTGCTGCATTATTCATTGGAGCCCCATCCACTGCCATGAATACCACACTAAGGAGTTAGAATCTAATTGGAATTCGGATGCCTCTTTTTTATGTACACTTCATATTGCTTAGAGACTAGTGGTGTCTGTGTAGTAACCACTTGGCAGAATTGAACAGAACTTAATGGTTAGTAGGCTCAGTCATATTCATGAAAATTTACAGAACTCTGAGTCTCTTATTTCATTCTTTTATTGGAGGCTGAAGTGATCTGTATTGCTAAGAGTACTTTGCTTGGTAGACTTCGTGGTTCACAACTCCTGCCAGTAGCTAGCAGTGAAATTTAAGAAGTTGGTTTAGCTTATTGTTACCCTTCATACCTGTGTTTGCTAAATCTAGGGCCATTACATTTGTTGAAAGTACTGTTACTTGGGAAAGAAGTTAAATTTATCCCATCACTTGCCATGGGTGAAATTGGGAGATAATAGTCCTTTTCTGTGTGTACCTCCTCTCATTTTTAATCATTTTTGCCTAATTTAGGATCAGACTGCAAATATCTCATGAAGCTGCTGCCTGTATCACTGCTCTTCGAGCAGCCATGGAGGCTCTGGTTGTTGAAGTAACCAAACAGCCTGGTATCATCAGCCAGTTGGATCCTGTTAATGAACGTATGCTGAACACAATCCGCCAGATCTCTCGGCCCTCAGCTGCTGGTATCAACCTTATGATTGGCACTACACGGTGGGTACCACAGTAGCTTGTCTTTGAACTAAGCAGAAGAGACAGTGGTCTTACTCTACATTTAGTTTATGGAGGCCTTGTTATTTAAGTTAAAATTCTATACACATTCTAAATGAAGTTTAGTTCTGGTTAACACATTCAGAGAAAGAGTGTTAATGATATGTTACACCAGTGCGTGCTAGAGATAGAAAGAGATCTTGGAAGTACATATAGAGTCCAGGATAGGTCCCGTGACAGGAAAAAAAGGAAAAATGATGAGGGGTTAAATTGCTGCTGCTTCAAATGAAAAGCATCAGAGTTTAATCTTTAAAATGTTTTATTTGCTTCAGTTTTTTTCACCTTTAAAATTTTCTTTGCCCAGTGATTTTTACTCTCAAAATTTTTGATACCTGCAGAAAAGGCAGAACAGTAGTTACAGTGAACTCTGTTAACTTAGGTTTCAGTGATTGTTGGCCTTGTGTGACACTTGCGTTGATGTATACATTACACACATACTTTCGTTGAATCATTAGTGATTCAGTTGCAGGTGTTACGACATTTTACATCAGTATGCTTCATGTATCTTTTAAGAACATGGCTATAAGTCACATCCCCAAAATGTGTTAAAATAACAATATCTAATATACAGTCATTAAAATTTGTCATTCAAAAATATTTTGCAGTCTCCACATCAAAAATCACTTAACTGCATTTGGTTTTAAAGTGTTAACTTACTATACAGAAATGCTGTGTGCTTTATGGATTCTGGCATTCCATTTTGGTTAGAACTGAGTTAAGTTTTCCTTTGAATTAATCAAACATAGCCCTTAGGGTGTGGCACACTGTGCTAAGTGCTTTTAGCTTATTTTAATACCTTAATCCACCTGTGATGTTGGTAGATCATTATCCCTTTTAATATAAATGAATAAACTAAGCACAGGGAAGTTAAAACCCAGATCATCCAGCTAGTGAATGGTAGAGTTGGATTCTCAGGCCGACAGGATGGCTCCTGAAACGGTGCTCTCATAAATGTGGTCTGCCCACAAGGTCAGTTGTACAGAATAATTGAGAAAGAATCTTCAGAAAGAAAGATGGAAAATACGTGTCCCAGGCATGGTATAAATGCAGTACTCATAGATGTTTAGGAGATATAACTTTTGTCAGGAAGGGGTGGTGATCAAGAAGCCCTCACATACAAGCTGCTCTGTGAAGGACAAAAGGCCAGGAACTATTAAGGATGGGATAGAAATAAAGAGGTTAGGTTGTGTGAATAAAATGGTGGTCTGAATTACAGGGGAATTGAAAAATAACAAGATTAGAAAGATTTGCGATGGAGTCAGTAAGTATTGGTGATGGATTAAAATGGGGAGAGCAGTGTAGTGAGGGAATGAAGACAGATCCCACCATGTTTCTGGCTCTTGGACAGCAGCTGAGTTGGTAATGCTAGTGTCTAAGAAAAGCTGCACAGGAGGAGTGAGCAGATTGGGGTATGTTAAATTGACATTTTGGTGAGACATGTTGATCTTTTGCAGTTTTTCATTACCCTCCTTTCTTTGCCATATGAAGCCGATTTAGATGTAAGTAAATTACCCAAAGGCATTTTGCAAAGACATTTTTCAGAGTTAATACAGGAAAATATTTTGTGGTAAAGGTCAAATGATTTATTGCCAGGTCAAATTATTACTTTCTTAGAATGCCATATATTTGAGATGAGTGAAAGTTGTAAGCACATGCCAAAATTTTAAGATTTTTAAAATGAACCAGTAAGAACTTTAGAAAAACAGATATTTACAGATACGCCTCCTCTTGTGTCTATCTTGGAGTTTAGTAGATTTATTTCATTTCAGCTTAATTGGTGCACTTGGCTGTATTCCCTTTGTGTACTAAATATTCAAATACGACTAAATGTTAATATTTTGTGACTAGTTGAGAAGTATTCAGGATGTTTTACTAAAGTGGTGGTTTTGTGCTTTTCCCAGGTATGGAGATGGTCCCCGTCCTCCCAAGATGGCTCGTTATGACAATGGAAGTGGATATAGAAGGGGAGGTTCTGGTTACAGCGGTGGGGGCTATGGCCTTGGCGGCTATGGCACTGGAGGCTACGGAGGTGGCGGAGGCTATGGTGGTAGAGGCGGCTACAGTGGCGTTGGCTATGGGGGTGGCTCCAACTCCTTTCGGGGAAGCTATGTTGGAGGAGGTGGTGGTGTTGGCGGCGGCGGTGGCGGTTTTAGAGGGCTTTCCCGAGGTGGCTATAGAGGTATGTCAGGAGGGGACTACAGAGGGGAGAGTGGAGGAGGATACCGAGGATCTGGAGGGTTCCAGCGAGGAGGTGGCAGAGGGGGCTATGGGGGTGGTTACTTTGGACAAGGAAGAGGAGGTGGAGGCTATTAAAGTTTAGTTATGTCAGTGTCTATGCGTAGACAGTTTAATAAAAAAGCATGCTACCCATTTTCTCAAGTTATTTGCTGCCAGTAAGTAAACCCATTTTCCACTTGTTGTGTAGTTCATTGTAGCTTAAACTACTAGACATTTAGTTATATTAGTGATTTTGTTTATATTATGTAAAATATAATCTATAATAAAGGTACCACAGTTTGTATTTTTTTTCTTTCAGGAGTTGAGAACTGTCTTTAAAATACTTGATATTTTCTTGACTTTAGTTTAATACAATAGAAAATAAAGTATTACATTGAATACTGGCCATGTATAGTTAATTGTTGATCTTACACATTAGAATAATTTTACAATGCCAGTTAATTACATTCATTAGTTTTAAATGTCGGGAAAAACTACTTCATTTCATAACTATACCAACTGATGTCATTACCTACAGTAGTTAGAATAAATAGCCTTGGAATGCTGTTGTTATTCTTGCATTAAATACTGGCCGGTACCCAATTGACATGAATCTCTGTACCTGAATAAAACTTTTGACCTAGGACTGAGTATTTTTACTTTTTCCCAGGCTTTGTCTTTGAAAAATCTAAGACCAAGGTCAGCATTCTCTTTTTTCATGGTTAGTAGTTTCCAGTATTAAAATTAATTTTAATTAAAATTTAAAAATTAATCCAAAAAACTAAGGTAAGCAAAGCTTCACCAGTGCATAATGTTTAGTGCGTAACATTAACATGTATTTCAAAGGATATTTGTTAAGCTAGGTTATTTTATCGGAGACGTTTATACACTTAGTATATACTTTGTTTCCAGTGAATTTTCACATTCCTCATTTCAGTAGCACAGTACAGAATAGTAGAGATTACCGAGTCTTTCCTTTAGGCAGAACCGAGTTCACATCTTAATGCTGCTGACATGTGAGTGATCTTGGACAACTTATATTTTGTCTTAGTGGCATTTTCAAAATCCTCTTCTCGTGGATTACCTTCAACAGTTAACTGCTGATAAGTCCGATTTATTTATAGACTCTCAAATCTGTATCTCCAGCTGAGGTTTTCTTTCTGTGCATCAGACCTTTGTAAAAAAAACTGCTTATTGAACAATAGATTGCTGTCCAGAAACAGAACTTTCCAAACTGAAGAAAACCCCCTAATTCACTGCATCTTGTGTGTCTCACAAAGAATAAATTAGCAACTTGCTTGTACCTTGTGCTGCTGAGGAGTCCTTTCAGTCCTTTGGTTTGTAGCCACCTGCCACTTTTACTACTTGTAATAAATTGACAAGAGACTCGAGTATTATGGTTCCCATTCTGTTCTTTAGTTTAGCTGAGACTTCACCATAGCTGCTGCTGGCATTGCAGTGGAGCAAAGAAAACCCCTTACCAAAAAAGGGGTTCTAATTCGTCCCTTTTTCTTGTACACCACCACTCTTTTCATCTTGATTTGTCCAGTCTTTACCTCCAAAATCCTAACCTTTCCATCCCCAGCAACTATGATGAAATATCCTTAACAGTCCCTGCATTGTTTCTCTGCATAAGCAGAGACCCACTGGGAGCATTCCTGTAAAACAGTTCACATTACTACTTGCAGTGCACAGCACAGTGTGGAATCCAGTGGTTACTAGGACCCAATGCCTGTACTCCAAAACCAGTAGGCCAGCCAGGTACATGCACAAAGGGGGAAGACAGAGCAGAAAAAACAACCACTTTAAGTTCTGAATCAGAATCTCTTCTAAATGTGTACAAGCTATGTGTTGGTTGGTCCTGGAGGAGGAAGCTTCTTAAATCCCATTTGAGGAGTAGGGTTAGGATTTGTCATTCCTTGACTTAGAAATGGGTGGTAAGCAGAATGGCCCTTCAAAGATGTCCACATCCTAATTCCCAGAGCCTGTGAATATGTATCGTGCATGGCAAAAGGGGCTTTGCAAGTGTAACTTAAGACCTGGAGATGGGGACATTACCCTGGATTATCTAGGTGGGCTCAATCTAACCACGGTTCTTAAAAGTGGAAGGGAGGGGGCAAAAGAGTTGGGTCGGGGAGGCAGAAATTCAAAGCAGGAAAGGGACTCAGTCCGTTGTTGCTGTGGCGTTGAAGATGGAGGGAGGAAGACAACCCAAATGCAGTTGGTCACTAGAAGCTGGGAGGAGCCCCCAGGTGACTACAGTTCTCAATCCTACAACCGCAACAGCAGAATTCTGCCAACACTCAAGTGAACAAGGAAACAAATCCCTGAGAGCATCCGGAAACACTGATTTTAAGCCCAGTGGGACCCATGCCAGGCCGCAACCTACAGGACTGTTTGATAATAAATTGGTGGTGCTTTGGTAGGACTGATGTTGAAGCTAAAACTCCAATACTTTGGCCACCTGATAGGGAGAGCTGACTCATTTGAAAAGACTCTAATGCTGGGAAAGATTGAGGGCAGGAGGAGAAGGGGATGGACAGAGGATGAGATAGGTTGGATGGCATTATCCACTCGATGGACATGGGTTTGGGTGGACTCCGGGAGTTGGTGATGGACAGGGAGGCATGGTGTGCTGTGGTTCATGGGGTTGCAAAGCCTCGTAATATGCTATGATGGAGAGAAAAAAGTAAGGATGGGAAGGCAAAGGAGGGAGAAAAATGATCAAAGTTCTTAGAAAATCTTAAAAACACTTTGTGTATGCTTCAGTGAACTGAGAATGGGGGGCAGGAGGAACTGTTTTCTGAAGAAGACCTGAGAAGTAGTTGGTTGGAAACCAAAGGAAGCAACCAAAAGGAGGCAGGTGACCAATGATTGAGAAGTTTGTTCATGCAAGGCTGTTGCTTTCTGTTCACTCTCAAGAGGGTCTATCTGTCCATCAAACTCTTGTCCATCGAGTCGGTGATGCCATTCACCCATCTCATCCTCTAGTCCCCTTCTCCTCCTGCCCCCAATCCCTCCCAGCATCAGAGTCTTTTCCAGTGAGTCAACTCTTCGCATCAGGTGGCCAAAGTATTGGAGTTTCAGCTTTAGCATCAGTCCTTCCAAAGAGCACCCAGGACTGATCAAATTACAAATAGTTTGCAGAAGGAAAGATGAAGGGCTGAAGCCTGTGCTTATTTCCTTTTATATCCTGAAATCAGTGTAAATTGTGCTTTGTGAAAAAGACCAGTTTCTTTTAAGAAAACACCCTGTTGCAGAGCACACATGGCAATCCAATATAAAGGTTATATTTTCTAGCTTAATTTGCACTTAGATAACAGCCATGTGATTAGGTTCTGGCTGGGGGCAGGGGGCATAAAAGTTGAAATAATGTGTATGACTTAGTAGAGAGGTCTTATCCCTTCTGCTTGGCTTGAGCAACAGTTGCTATCTTAGACCATGTGGTGATTTTGGATGAAAACCATACAAATGGAAGACAGAAGAAATTTGAAGCACTCTGAATATCTAGCACTCAACACCTAATGTTGAGTACCCATGTGGAACATCTGCTAGTTCTATAACTGAATATCTCTGAATTTCTGGAATATAAGTAACAATACTTCCAGATTTCTTGAACGTAAGAAAGAAATACATCTTGGTTTTTGTTTTATTTTGACTTTTTGTGTTTCCTATAGTTAATCCTATGTAACTGTTATCTTATTCCAGTTACCTGCACAGATATGTAGGAATGAATCAGGAATTGACCATAAATTGGCCAGAAACTACATTAAAAAACTAATGCTTCTTATTGGACTAAGGCTATAAGAAACAATATTCAGGGACTTCCCTGGTGGTCTAATGGTTAAGACTCCATGCTGTCAATGTAGGGAACTTGGGTTCAATCCCTGGTCAGGGAACTAATTCCTCTTGCCCTGTGGTGTGACAAAAAATTTGAAGAATTTTAAATCATGTTTGCTTTTGGAATGGGTGGTGATGGTATTACCATTTAGCTTTTAGGTTGTGTGATACTTCAAAGACTTTTTTTAAAAAAACATTAAAATGAATCTTCAGTGAGAGCATTAAATACAGCCAGGTTAACTCACCTAGTGTGTGTGAGTCTTCCAGGTGTGTGCAACTCGTGATCCCATGGACTGCTGCCCGCCAGGCTCCACTGTCCATGGAATTCTCCAGGCAAGAATACTGGAGTGGGTTGCCATTTCATTCTCCAGGGAATCTTCCCAACCCAGGGATCAAACTATAGGGTCTCCTGCATTGCAGGCAGATGCTTTACCATCTGAGCCACTAGGGAAGCCCTTAAATATTTAATTTTTTAATTAAATAAAATTTGAATTTAATTAAAACAACCATTTCTGTGGGATATGAGATTTATTAAACAAATATCTGAAATATAAAACTTTAAATCCAGATGCTTCAACTTGTTACTATCCTAATATCCCCCTTTACGTTTGCTTCTATTTTATTATTGTTCATTTCCAAATTCAGATTTTGCATTACTTTGGAGAGCATGTTATCATCTCTTTTATCTCCTGAAGCAGCCCCTTTGTTGGGGGCTTCTTCTGCTACAATAAACAACTGTTGAGTTGGTTGAAGAATGCTTACTCCATAGCCATTGTTGTTGTAAATGTGATTACTAGTCATCTTCAATTTGGGTGCTGGAAGAACCTGTTAAATTATTCAAGGAAGTTGGGTTTTCAGTAATTTCTATAAAACTATGAACTAATGAGCATTTCATAAGCTCTAGAACTTAATTCTTGAGCTCACACATTTCCTTAAAACAACTGAATCTCAGTTTTGAACAAGTGTTATTTTCCTCATGCTGGATTAGTGTAATATTAACTACAAAAATGTTTGAGGAAATAGTATATGAAGTTTTCAAATTTATCGTTAACTATACAAGTCAAGAGAGGGACCTAGAAAGGTAGAGTTTACATAAGTAGAAAAGAATGGGAAAGCATTTCACTTACAAATTATTGCTATTTATGTTTTAATTGGTTAGCTTAAATTATTTTACAACTTTTGAACAACTTAAATATTTCTTAATATATTTATCCTCTTTATTTGCTTTACTTAGCCAAATGTATTAACACTACAAGCTGGTTCAATGAAAACAAAATCTAAAAAGAACTTACCCCTTTCTCATATTCAAAGTTATTTACTAAGAATTTAAGTTGAAATTATTATAAGACTAAATTTGTTTCCTGTCAACTATCATCTAAATAGTATTTTAATTGCTTGTACCATACTTAACAGACTAAAATTTAAGGCTGAAGCTAATATCTTGGTATCTTTATAATTCTTATGTTAAAAAATATGAGAATACCTTCATATTAACTCCACCTAAGGTGCTTTTTGAACTGTCACAGGTTCTGAGGTTATTACAGTGATGAATTTCATTTCTTTCCAGAATGGCTACGCTCCCAGGATACAGTTCAACACCAGCACCCTGTAAATTAAAAGCAAATAAAACAATCTACAAAACACATGTACACCTCCAAAATTTTCTTTAGACTTGAAAAATGTAGTTCTATATTAGCAATCTAAACATATTAAGTTACATGAAAATACAAAAGTACAATTTATTGTGGAAATAACATTGAAAACAAACTCTGTGTCAAAGAATCATTAGACCTATAGGAAGGCTGAAGTTGTATGGACCATTACATTGCTCTCCTCCCACCCGAATCATGCCTTAGAAGGGAAAATCTCTTAACAGCAGTTATTCTAAGTAGTTATAAAAATTAATGTATATGTACTTTAAATCCTTCATAATGCTGCTAAAATCTGTTAACCTGACTCAAAATCTGTTTATAACCGCTGATTCCTAGATTTTTTTAAAAAGCACACATCAACAAAACTCATTTCTTACTTTGGCAGTTCACTTTCCTCAGTATACTAAGTGTATAAAACGACATGCTTGTACTTGTTCTTGTTTAATTTACTTTTATCAGTTTCCAAGCTTAATTATAATTCCATTCAAAGATAAAACAATTGGTACCTTCTGTTTACATATTAAGATCACTCAAAGTTATATACAGCCAATAAAGCCATAAATTTTGTAAAATAAAATACCTGGGCACCAGTTATTTCACTGTCTGTAAGAGTCAAAGCAGCCCCTGTAAGAACACATACTCCTGTTCCTTCACATTTTAATACACAGTTTTCTAGAGTCATGTGACCGGACTCTACCACCACAATCCCATCAACTGTTCCTTGTTGTATCAAAGACAGATGCATTAGCTTCACATTATCAGCTTTGGACACCACAAAACTGTCGTGAGAAGGTTCAGAAGTAATCATAATTTCCTCTCGCTTTCCAATTCCTGATTTATAGGGATAAAAATGCATAATTAAATGAGTACTTTCAAAGCTTAAAGCCCATTAGTCATTCAGTAATACTTGCTATTACAAGTAACATTTGTAATTATTCAGTCAACCATTTAGACACTTAACTATAATGTAGTCTTGTTTCCTTATTTTGATGCCATGATGGAACAATCTGGGTTTATAATCAACCTAAATGTACCTATGGTATTTAACATACTCATTCCACTACATATTTCCCTATATTACATAGTGAGCAGTAATCTACAAAATGTGTAAGATCCAGAAAGTATCTTACCATAACCTGGTTTCAAAATCATAATAAAAAAGACTGGCAGAGACTCTTGAATTAGGTTATAAGATTATTGTAATCGTGTCTATAATTTTGCTCTAGTAGTCGCAATCCTCTAAGTTTAACATCTATCCAAAAATGAGGGGCTGTATATTGAAGGCAACAAATTTTTAAAATTAACAAATATCCTTATTACCCATATAGTTCAGCAAAGTGAACATTACAGTCATCAAAATCTAGTGGAAATTATGCTCAATTTTTGAAATGATAGCAAAGTTGGTCATCTGTCTTGTCTTTTGGCCAGACAATGGGAATAACCTTAATGTAAAAGGGCAGAACCAAAGTCACTAAATATGTTCAGAATCTAAATTTATTAAACTCTGCTTTTTTACTTCTAGTTTAGTAAGTTTCCATAGGATTAAGCTTTTAGAGAAAATACTGAGTATATTTTAATATACCTTTACATTTGGGTTTTCTACTAAAGTAATATGAAATGCTGTGGGGACAGAAGAGAAAAAAGTAGTTCAGGTAAAAAATAGAGCTGATTTTTTTTTTTTTTTTTTTTATTCTGACTGTTTATCATGGGGAAGCAGTCTCATTGATCTGCTCTGGTGCAGTATGTCCAAAGGAGGTAATCTGTACAGATAATACACTACTGGACAGGTGCGAATGCCTGTGCATGCTCAGTTGCTCAATTGTGTCTGACTCTTTGTGACCCCATGGACTGTAGCCCACCGGGGTCCTCTGTCCATGGGATTATCCAGGCAAGAATACTGGAGTAGGCAGTATTCTTCCCTCCTCCAGGGGATCTCCCCAGCCCAGGGACTGAACCCTCATCTCCTGCATCTTCTGCATTGGCAGCTGAATTTTTTACCACCAAGCCACCTAGAAGCCCACACTGGACAGGTGAGAAAATATTAATTGGAAAAGGCACATAAGGGATTTTCGTGAAACCCCAAACTGTTCTAATTTCTAGTAATCTGATTAACCATGTTTATAATATACAGTTTGTCCAGAATGCACTGCTATTAAAAGATTAAAAAGGATGCCATGCTAACCCTTTATAACAATGTCATCAGTCAATAAAGCAAGATTTACAGCTTGATATTCTCCTGGAAAAATAACAACTGTATCTCCACTGTAACAGCTATCCAAAGCCAAATCCAAATCATCATGCTGTTGGAGAAGTGTGTCTGGAGATAAGTCCTTTACCTGAAAAGAAGAAATAGAACAGTAGGTCCAACTGACATAGGTCATTTAAATCCGCTAACTCCTCCTTGGTAATGTGCTTTTTCACACTGAAGTGAAGTGAAGTCACTCAGTCGTGTCCGACTCTTTGCGACCCCATGGACTGTAGCCTACCAGGCTCTTCCATCCATGGGATTCTCCAGGCAAGAATACTGGAGTGGGTTACCATTTCCTTCTCCAGGGGATCCTCCTGACCCAGGGATCAAACCCGGGTCTCCCGCATTGGAGGCAAACGCTTTAACCTCTGAGCCACCAGGGACGTCTTGTTTCACATTATTTTATAGGTAATGCATGGTTTAAATACTGTGTATATTTATGTTCATTAAATGTTCAAAGAACAATGAAAGGAGATTTTCCTTAAAATCCCGAATAATTTTTACAGCTACTAAATACAGCCAGAAGTTATTGTGACCTTTACCCCCTAAACTCCCAACAGTTCTTTGAGATAAAGTATTAGTATACCCTTGTAATGTTAAAAAATTGAAACTCAGTGAGAGTGAATGATTTGCCTATGGACACAGAATGAGTGAGTGGTAAAGCTAAACTTTAGGTCTAGGTTTTGATGACCCCAGATTTCTTTCCTATTGGAAACTACTACTTTATTTTCTTTAACTCAAACTGACCCTAAAATTTTGGTAAACCATCAAAAATTTATTATAGATTCTAAAACTAAAATGAAAAAGTACCGGAATTTGCACTGGGAGTAGAAAAGGTGAAAGAACTTCATTATTAGAACCGGTAAGAATGAGAAACTTTAAAAATAAAATTTGAAAACTAAATATATACCATGAAAAAATGTCTATTCTTTTATCCCAATACAAATGGCATTATCATTCATGTCTCTTTTTTCTTATTATAAAAAATAGAAAATTGAAACAAAGCATAACAAAAATGGAAATTTTAACAAGTTTTTACCTAAATAGAATATATTTATGAAGCTATTTTCCTTCTTGTCTTTTTCCTATGCATATACTCACATGCATAATACTGATGTATCATTAAGATGGATGCAGATGATTTTGAATCCTGATTTTCTCATTACATTATATCACACTTCCCCATGTCTTTAAATATTTTTTCAAAACCTAATTTTTTAAAGTTATGTAATAATACATCATATAGATGTGTATATATTTATTTATTTGACTGCCTGGGTCTTAGATACAGCACATGGGATCTAGTTCCCTGATTAGGGGTCGAACCTGGGCCCCCTGCATTGGAAGTGCAGACACTTAGCCACTGGACCATCAGGGAAATCTCGATGTATCATAATTTATGTTATAATTTTCTATCCTTATTTAGATGGCTTATAATTTTCCAATATCATGAAAATACTACCACAAATAAATTATGCACATCTCTGGTTATTTTTTAGGGTAAATTGCTAGATTGAGAATTGCTGTCAAAAGGTATAAAACATTTTAAGCCTCTTGTATACATATTGCTAAACTGCCCTCCAGAAAAGTTTAACCAATTGAAACTTGATCTGAGAACTCACTTTTCTTTTCTGCAAGCTCATCAGAATGGGGTATCTTTTAAATGTATAACAATATTTGCTATTTTAACAATTTTCGCTGCCTAAATTTAATTTTCCTTGATAAGCGGGAGTGCTGCCTAATTTTAGTTTTCCTTGATAAGCAGGAGTGAACATTTTTCTAGAAATATACATATGAAACTCTTACAGTAATCCTAAGTCAGCAAACCAAGATAGTCATTTGTGTTTGTATTACATCTTACGTACTCTTATACATCTGTGGCAAACAGCACAAGGATTATCTCTGTAAATAAATGTTTTGGAAAAACTCTAGAAGCCATCTAATTTTTTTTCCCTAAGTTTTTTGTTTGTTTGGGTTTTGTTTTTTGTTTTGTTTTGCTGCGCCATGCTTGCGGCTTGCAAGATTTTTATTCCCTGACAAGGGATCGAACGCATGTCGTCTGCACTGGGAAGCTTTGAGTCCTAACCACTGGACCACAAGGGAATTCCCATCATTTATATTTTTCTTATTCCTCCTTACCTCAGAAGAGGGACTGGTAAGGAAACTGACCTTTGTTTTACCTCCCTCACTTCATGGCAAATAGATGGGGAAACAGTGGAAACAGTGACTATTTCTGAGGGCTCCAAAATCACTGTAGAAGGTGACTGCAGCCATGAAATTAAAAGACGCTTACTCCTTGGAAGGAAAGTTATGATCAACCTAGATAGCATATTCAGAAGCAGAGACATTACTTTGCCAACAAAGGTCCGTCTAGTCAAGGCTATGGTTTTTCCAGTGGTCACATATGGATGTGAGAGTTGGACTGTGAAGAAAGCTGAGCGCTGAAGAATTGATGCTTTTGAACTGTGGTGTTGGAGAAGACTCTTGAGAGTCCCTTGGACTGCAAGGAGATCCAACCAGTCCATTCTGAAGGAGATCAGCCCTGGGTGTTCTTTGGAATGATGCTAAAGCTGAAACTCCAATACTTTGGCCACCTCATGCAAAGAGTTGACTCATTGGAAAAGACTCTGATGTTGGGAGGGATTGGGGGCAGGAGGAGAAGGGGACGACAGAGGATGAGATGGCTGGATGGCATCACCGACTCGATGGACATGAGTTTGAGTAAACTCCGGGAGTTGGTGATGGACAGGGAGGCCTGGCGTGCTGCAATTCATGGGGTCACAAAGAGTCGGACACGACTGAGTGACTGAACTGAACTGAATGACTCATAGGATAGACTTCATTACTCCTTTTTATAGATAAGGAAGTAAGAGAAACTATGTAATTTTTTAAATCCAACCCAAGTATTATGAAGAAAAACTATGAATCAAACCTAGATTTCTATTATTGTAAAGCTTATATTCTTCACCACCACACTATCCTGCCTTCTAGACAAAGAAGGAACAGGATAGAGTCCTAGGATGAACAATGGGGACATTGATATTTCTCCTAAATATAGGAGAATAACTAATGTTGAACTTTAGTTTAAGCACTGAAACAAATACTGCTTATCTCTGTTAGGAATGATTCAGAAGTCAGACTGAGTCTAAACCTAAAGATAGAATTTAGGTCTCTCATCACAATTTGAGAGACTAAGGAAGTAAAGATATATTTAGTTCAATTGACTGGAAGGATATCTAGGACATTAATTCAATAGAGAATACAGGAGGACTAAGGACAGGCTGTGTACAAAAGAACAGTAAGTTCAAATTTAGGGTGTTGTCTTTTAGTGAGACATAAGGTAAAGATGCTGAGAAGAACCTGTAGTGATGTTGATCAGCAAAAAATGCAAGAGGGGATAAATTTACTGAAAAACCACTGCATGCCAGGCTGCTAGGTATTTTATACATAGGATTTAATTTCATCCTCAGAAAAATAAAGTTTAGTGGTGGTATTGGTGGTGACGTTGTGACGGTGGTGGTAGCGGCGGCGGCCATCACACTAGCAGAAAACGTTTATCAAATACTTACTATGTGCTGACCATTATTCTAAGCACATGACAAATGTGAATTCATATAGTCTCTGTAAATAAAGAACACAGTATTATCCCTATTTTACAGACGAGGAACTAAAGCGCAAATGGGAAAACAGCTTGTTGTAAATCACATGATTAATAAGTGCCAAAGCCAGACTCTGCATCCAGGCAGTTTGGCTCCAGAGATCATCCTCTTAAATCAGCACAGTTTTTCTCTCTTTTTAAAGCACTCTGAAAATAAAGAAATTGGGGTTCAGAGTTAGGCTGCTTGCCCAAAACAGGCTATTTAAACACTGGGCTACCTGACTACAAAGTGCATGACTTTTCACTACACTGCTTGTAAAGATCACCAGCATAATGATAATGGGCATGGATTAAAACTGTTTAAGGAGAGTATAGAGCAGGAAAAAGACTAAAGAATCTTCAAAGTTGAGAAAACTGTTAAAGGCTTATATACACAGCTGTGACTAGGTACACCAAATTAAAATATGTTGTCCACCTCAAAGGTAAATCTAAAATCAAAGATCTGAGCAAAGTAGAAATTGATGATGCTGCCTTCTCAGAGTGGTCTTCCTCTCATTGTCCTGTGGTCTGAAGTTTGTGGATATTTACTTACACAAATGAAGACAGGGTTGCAAAGCACTGAATAAAAATCACAGAAACATTTTACTGTTATATAGGAAAATAAAGCCAAAAACATTTAAAAACAAATAAAAAGATAGGTAAAAATAAAAATATTTTAAAAGGCTAGAGATAAAATCTATACCTTACTTTACAATGATGTTTCAAAAGATGTTTACAAATAAAATTGGTGGAATAATTAATGTTATTGAAAATCTGATCCAGTAAGCAAATCAAAGGAAATTAAATTTTATTTAAAATAATAAAAATTGGTAGGATAACAGATAAGACCAGTCTAATAGGCCAGGCTTTATCTCTATTCATTCTCCTACTAGGTATTAAATACCATCCTTTCTGGACTTCTTTTAGTTTCTCATATATACCCCATTCTCTGCCAAACATGTACTCATTTACTATTCAATGAAAAATGCTCAGCACCCACCTTATGCCAATCATCATGCTAGGTGACTACATGAATGGTAAACATACTCCCCTGGCTCTTAATAGCTAGTATATTAATAGTAAACGAGACAGACGTTCAATAGGTAGCCACAGAAAATATTTAACACAGTTATGATAAGGAAAAGTGACAGTAAGGGAACAGGCAGGGTGCACAGTATGTAGTCTATGTATTCTGGAAGGTTGAGCAAGTTTTTTTCAATGGAAACGACATTTAAATTGAGACCTAAAGGACATACGGTAGCTCTCTCAAACAACGTGGTATACGCCAAGACGTGGTTTAGTGAGGGAGGAAGGGGTATATGAAGGTGATGAGGGGACGATAAACTCTCAGAAGATGGTAATTAACAACTGGGTAGATGGTAGTGCCATTTACTGAAACAGAGAACACTAGAAGATAATCTAGTTACTCGATAAGATCATGAATTTAATTGCGGACACTGAGTTGAAGTACTCAGGACATAATTAAGGGGTGATGAGCAATAGGTAGCTAGACATACCGGTTTGGGGCTCAGAACAAAAAATGTGACTGTGGATACACATTTTAGATTATTAGTGTATATATAACTGAAGTCATGGGAAAAGGCAACATAAATCACTTAGGCATATAGTGCAGAAAAAAGATAAGTTCCAAGCATTTAAAGGACAGGAGGAGAAAAAATACAACAACTAGAGAGATTGAACCAGCAAAGTATGATAACAGAAGACAATGAAAAACTATTCAAGGAGAGAGCTGTGAAATACTACTGAGAGGTCAAGTGAGATGACTTAGAACATTTCCCCACTTGGGCTAGTTAAATTTACACTCATCCTTTAGGTTTCATCTGCATTATTTCTTTCAGCCAGCGTTGCCAGAATTCCTAACTCTGCTTATGTACCCGTCCTAAGTGCTCCTGTATATACTCCTATCGTAGCATTTACTATTATATTATTCTGTGTTGCAACTGCAATAGCCTATTTACTTGTCCATGTCTCCACCATAGGGCTTCCCAGGTGGCTCAGTGGTAGAGAATCCGCCTGCCAATGCAGGAGATGTGGGTTTGATCCTTGGGTTGGGAAGATCCCCTGAAGAAGGAAATGGCAACCCACTCCAGTATACTTGCTGGGAAATCCCATGGACAGAAGAGCCTGGCAGGCTACAGTCCACGGAGTCACAAAAAGAGTCAGACATGACTCAGCTTCCACTAAACAACATCTCCACCATCATTCAAACTGCTCAGATGTATGGAAGAAGCAGGACTGTGGGTCTGGTTCAAAAGTGTATCTCCCTCAAATGCTGTATTTCTCATATTTCTCTCCCATAGGTGCTAGCATAGCACCTGGCAACAAGATTAGTACTCTGTAAATAGTTGTGGACATTTATTTATTTCGTACCTACTATATGTCAATCACTGAGCTGGGTGTAACAGAGACATTAAGGTCAGACAAGAATCCAACCTTCAAAGAGTTTGTTTTCTAATTATATGCAGCTAAAACTTAAATGAACAAATAAGAATAAAATGTATTACTTACCATGTCAGTAGTCATCACTTTTGCTACGATATGTGTTATAGTCTTTCCAAAGTTTCTTTTTCCTTTCCTACGCCTCAGAATTCTTGGAAAGAAAGGTCCATGAACTCTGAAGTTGAAAACATTTATTTTAATTAAATCAATATGAAAAATACTTAAGGTACACCTACTTGCAAGCGCTAACAGCCACAGGAGGGGATATCAATGCGGCTATTGAAAGGTTACTGGGCTCTCAGCCATCATAGCAGCATTTCTGTATCTTGAAAAAAATGTAATTTATTTTTGATAACGGCTCTTAAATCTTTAAAATATCCGCTTTATTTCATTTTGACTCTTGGATCTGTGCTGTTATAAACAAACCCAATATATGATACATTTTAAGGTGGAGTGCAGTAAGATGTGTGGGTTTCACTGTGTGTGTTTGCTTTTTGTTTTCCTGCAACAGTGGGCGTCAGTGCTTTTTCATTTAAGGCTACTGCATGTGTCAAACACTTCTGCATTTATTGTAATTTTTAAAAAACATATCACCTTTTATAGTTGGGTGAACAGATTTTTGTCCTGCATCTGTCCAGTTTATTTGCTTTTTAAACATTAGTCTCTGGTAGTAATTTACGTAGAATAAAAGCATTAAAAAGAAAAAAAAAAAACTTGGTACTAAGCATCTTTGAGTAATAGGTTCCGTTCATTTTGAGCTTCTTGAGAGCAATGAGCAATTTGAGAGTGATGGAATAATTGAGATCTTTTAAATAACTGAGTGTTTAAACCATTGAACTCTGAAAATCTGCATGCAACTCACTACAATCAATACCTCAATCATCTTAACTTTTCAGTACAGTAGAAAATTTCCTGATTATACTTTCATAAAACATTGAATTGTAGACACCCAAAGCAGAGATAGGTTATGTCTGTGCTACTGAGGTATAAGAATATTTGGGGATCTGCCTAATTTGAGAGACTACGTTTAATTAATTGTTTTTGTATCTATGGAGAACTTATCCTTTGAAACAGGATAAGTTGGCTGTTGGCCTCCATCAAACAATTCTAGCTTCTTTCTTCATTGTTTTTAACTGATTGCTATTCAGCACTTTTAGATAATTCCATTCTTTGTCTTCTTTCTGCTTTCCTTTACAGTTCCTGTTTCCTATTAATCATTTAAGTGTTATCAAAAGAAAGAAAAAAAAATTGAGTATAACTTTTATCATTACTGTCAGCCATATTTACCGTATGGGTAATCTTTTGGGTTCTCTGCAGCACTTTGATTATCACTTGATGCAGCATTAATACCAATATTTTTCAGCTTATGTTTCAATTATCAATATTTAAAATAATTTATTGGTATATAATTAATTTATAAGGTTGTGTTAGTTTCACGTGTACAGCAAAGTGAATCAGTTATGCATGTACATATATCCACCCTTTTTTTAGATTCTTTTCCCATATAGGTCATTACAGAGTATACAGTAGAGTTCCTTGTGTTATAACTGTAGGTCCTTACTAGTTATCTATTTTATATACACTTTGCAGTGTGTATATGTCAATCCCAATTTACTTCTCTCCCCTCCCCCTTATACCCTGGTAACCATGAGCTTGTTTTCACATTTGTGACTCTACTTCTGTATTGTAACTAAGTTCATTTGCACCCTTCTTTTTAGGTTCCACATATAAGCAATACCTCAGTTACCAATATTTTTGTGAAGCTTAACATTTCAGAGAACTGTTCCTATGTATTTATCATTCCAATGATTGAATTTTGAACTCTAAGATATTAGCAATGTCCTCCAAAGGAAAAGTTTCATTTAACATTTCAACATCAAACCCATTCAGCACTTTTATACCTATTTAAGCAAATTTTGATTTGAGAAAGAGAACTACTCATACATTTTTTTCACCATATATATAATTACTAGTTGCTCAAAGAGTAAAGCATCTTACATGCAGGAAATAGTTTATCATACAATCCTAGCTTTAAAATTAAAGGTTTATGTCAGTGATTTTCAAAGTTATATTTTTAATAAGGTATAATTTACATAACACTCATTTTAAGTGAGCCTCTCTATGAGATTTCACAAATGTATACAGCCATTTAACTCAATCATGTTTGTGATCTTCCGTTTGTCACGGTCCTACAACTCCCCACTCATCCCAAACACAGAGGTGGGTACCAGCTGCCACTGTTCTGCCCACTTCACTTGCTTTGCTGTTTTCTTTACCACTGACTCATTCCTCTCATTTGTGACCGACAGTCATTGAGTGTGTGGGTAAAGATAGGGAATACTCATATTGAACTCACTCTGATGGCTCTAACCTGTGTGAACATAACCTATTTAAAATTCAACAAACAAAATCCCCAGTTTTTTATTATGAAAAATTTCAAACATATCCAAAGTAGAAAAAAATAGTATATTTAAAAGTAGAGTATATATATATATATATATATATATATAATATATATCCATCCATCACTACTTTCGAGAATTGTCATTTATCTCATTCTCACATTTTCCCCTACCATAATCACCAAAATATTTTAAAGGAAATCCCAGCTATGGTTTAATTTGACTTGTAAATACCTCAGTATGTATACCCAACAGGTAGCCACTTTTTAAAAGAGCATAACCACAGTATCATTATTACACCAAATAAGGTTAATAATAGTGCCCCTACATCATCTAACACCTTGTCTGTGTTCAAATGTCTGCACTTAGCTCTGGAAGATATTTTTACCATTGGTTTATTTGAATCAAGAGCCAAGCAAGGTCCATACACTAAATTTGATCAATATATCTTAAATATCTAAATCTATCTTTTTTCATTTATACTAATTACCCATTCGCTTTTATGATGTTAATTTATTTTATTTTTAATTACTGGCCCTGCAGCATGTAGGATCTTAGTTGTCCCACCAGGGATCGAATCTGTGTCCCCTGTAGTGGAAGCCTGGAGTCTTAACCACTGGGCCACCAGGGAATTCCCTGATATTTGTTTGTTGATCTATAGAATTTCCCACAGAATTTGGCTAACTGAATAACAAGGCATCATTTCAAAAGTTCTTCAATCCCCCTGACATTTAGATCTAGAAGCTTGGTAATATTAAGATTCAATTAAAAATCTACCCTCTGAGCTTTGAGGACCAGCTGGCCAGAATAAGAGCCTGGAACTGCAGAAGAGACACACACACTTAGAATTGTTGCCTCAAACTACCCGGTATAAAAGGAGAAGGAAGAGGTCAAACCCTGCTCTTTCCAGCCTTTGGAAGAAGTAGCTGCAATCAAGGAGAAATGTAGATCAGTGGGCGTCACTCATTTGTCAGGAGCTCATTTCTCCTTCTTAGGGCAGAGCGCAAGGCCAAGACTACCATTCTACTGCAGGGGTTTTGAACCCATCAGGAGGGTTCTAGAGAAGGCTCAACTGATGGGCTTCAGGTGAATAAATGTTCTGACATTTCATCCAAAAAAAAAAGATTATAGGTGGTACTATATACTATTGTCGGAGAAGGCAATGGCACCCTACTCCAGTACTCTTGCCTGGAGAATCCCATGGACGGAGGATCCTGGTAGGCTGCAGTCCATGGGGTCGCTAAGAGTCAGACACGACTGAGTGACTTCACTTTCACCTTTCACTTTCATGCACTGGAGAAGGAAATGGCAACCCACTCCAATGTTCTTGCCTGGAGAATCCCAGGGACGGGGGAGCCTGGTGGGCTGCCGTCTCTGGGGTCGCACAGGGTCGGACATGACTGAAGTCACTTAGCAGCAACTCAATCATAACACTCAAGATATAGAACATTCCCATCGTACAAGTTCCTTCATACATCTTTGCAGTCAGTCCTCAGCGTCGACTTTCAGAAACCCACTAATCTTTTTGTCATAGATTTTCCTTTCTTGTAATTTTAATTGGAGGATAATTGCTTTACAATGTTGTGTTGGTTTCTGTTATATAGCCATGTGAATCAGCCATAAGTATACATGTGTCCCCTCCCTATTGAATCTCCCTCCCACCCCTCACCCCATTCCATCCCTCTAGGTTGTCACAGAGCACTGGGTTGCGCTCCCTGCATTATATAGCAACTTCCCATTAGCTCTCTATTTCATATATGGTAATGTATATGTTTCAATGCTACTCTCTCAATTCGTCCTTCCCTCTCTTTCCCTAGCTATGTACGCAAGTCTGTTCTCTATGTCGGCATCTCTATTCCTGCCCTGCAAATAGGTTCATCAGTACCACTACCTTTTTCGTAATTTTAAAATGGAATTTTAAAGTAGAATATGCTATGTACTCTCTTGTGTCTGGAGTTTTTCAGTCAGACTATTTTGAGATCCACCATGTTATTCTGTATATCAGCAATTTCTTTACATCACAGAAAAATATTTCATTATTCAGTTCAGTCGCTCAGTTGTGTCCGACTCTTTGTGACCCCATGAACTGCAGCACGCCAGGCCTCCCTGTCCATCACCAACTGCTGGAGTCCACACAAACCCAAGTCTATTGTGTCAGTGATGCCATCCAACCGTCTCATCCTCTGTCGTCCCCTTCTCCTCCTGCCCTCAATCTTTCCCAGCATCAGGGTCTTTTCAAATGAGTCAGCTCTCTGCATCCGGTGGCCAAAGTATTGGAGTTTCAGCTTCAACATCAGTCCCTCCAATGAACACCTAGGACTGATCTCCTTTAGGATGGACTGGTTGGATTTCCTTGCAGTCTAAGGGACTCTGAAGAGTCTTCTCCAACACCATAGTTCAAAAGCATCAATTCATTAGGATTTTCTATAT
This sequence comes from Bubalus kerabau, assembly GCF_029407905.1. NCBI lineage: Eukaryota > Metazoa > Chordata > Mammalia > Artiodactyla > Bovidae > Bubalus > Bubalus kerabau. The sequence goes on from NC_073628.1 coordinate 118,916,242, forward strand.
ACAAGATTATGTCATCTGCAAGTAGAGATAATTTTCATTTTCCTTTTTGGATCTAGATGAATTTATTTCCTTTTCTTTCCTATTGCTCTGGCTAGAACCTCCAGCACAACTGAATACAAGAGTGGACATCATTGTCTTGTTCCTTATCTTAGGCGGGGAAACATCCATTCTTTCATTGGTAAATATGATGCTATAGGATTTTCACAGATGGCCTTAAACAGGTTGAGGATGATCCATTCTATTCTAAGTTTTTTTAGAATTTTTATCACGAAAGAGGAATTTTGTCAAATGATTTTTCTGTAACTTTTGAGATGATAATGTGGCTTTATTGTGTATTATATTGATTTATTTCCATATGTTAAACCAACCTTGCATTCCTGGCGTAAATTCCACTTGTCATAGTGTCTAATCTTTTTCATATGTTGTTAGACCCAGTTTGTTAAAGTATTATTGAAGATATTGCATCTATATTTACTTATTTTATTCATTTATTTTTTATTTAAGTCTTTTGGCTGTGTCCTGCAGCTTGTGGGACTTAGTTCCCTGACCAGGGGTTGAACCCACATCCTGTGCATTGGACGCTCAAAATCTTAACCACTGGACCACAAGGGAAGTCCCTGCATCTATATTTATACTGGATATTTTCTGCAGTTTTCTTGTGATATCTTTCTATAGTTTTGGTATCAAGGTGATAATGGCCTCATAGAATGAGTTGGGGAAGTAATCCCTTCTCTTTTTATTTTTTGGAAGACTTTGCAAAAAAAAAAAAAAAGGTTTTGGCTTCCCTGGTGGCTCAGGGGCAAAGAATCCACCTGCCAACACGGGAGATGCAAGAGACACAGGACACTCCCTGGTTTGGGAAGATCCCCTGGAGTAGGAAATGCAAACCCACTCCAGGATTCTTTCTGGGAAAATCCAATGGACAGAGGAACATGGCAAGCTGCAGTTCATGGGATTGCAAAGAGTCGGACATGACTGAACAACTAAACGCATACACACAGGTAGGGTTTCTTTACCCTCTTGGCTTCTTTCAAGATTTTTTCTTATCTGTGTTTTTCTTCAGTTTAAGTATAATATGCCTATTTGCACATTTTGGGAGTATTTGTCCTACTTGGTGGTCTCTAAGCTTCTTGGATCTGCGGTTTGGTGTTTTCATTTAATTTTGGAAAATTTTCACCATTATGAATTTGAACAGGGAGGCCTGGTGTGCTGCAATTCATGGGGTCGCAAAGAGTCGGACACGACTGAGCGACTGATCTGATCTGATCTGATGAATTTGAATTTTTTTTTTCAGTTGCATTTGCTTTCTTCTATTCTAGTATTCCAATTGCACATGTGCTACATTCTTTGAAACTATTCCACAATTCTTAGATCTTTTTTTCATTATTTTTTCTCTTTGTATTTCAGTTTGAGACAATTTCTCAAGCTTTCTGATTCTTTCCTCAGTTGTGTCCCATCTATTCATGAGCCTTTCAAAGGAAGTTCTCATTTCTATTTACAGTGTCTTTGATTTTTAGAATGATCTTTTAATTCATTCTTACAGTTTCCATGTTTTGCTTGAACATTATCCATTTTTTTCTTGCATGTTGTATACTTTTTTCCATTAAAGTCCTTAACATATTAATCATAGCTACTTTTTTTTTTTTTGGTTGCACTGCATGGCGTGTGGGATCTTAGTTCTCTGACCAGGGATCGAACCTGTGCCCCCTGCAGTGGAAGTACAGAGTCTTAACCACTGAACTGCCAGGAAAGTCCCAATCATAGCTATTTTAAATTTCCTGTCTGATAAATTCCAAAATCATAATTGAGTCTGTTATTGATGCTTGCTTTCCCTCCTCAGACTTGGTTTATTTCCTTGCCTTTTAGCATATCATAATTTTTTTTTGAAACCTATGCATGGCTAACAGGAAGTGAGGTAGATTAATTATTAATCCAACCAGGAGGTAGCCTATGTTTATTTGCTGTAGCTTTATGTGTCAGAGGCTTCAAATTCCTGTAATTTCCAATTTTCAGTCTCTGTATATCTTCGGGCTTCCTTTAGAAGCCCCAAACTACTCTTTAGAAGAGTCTGTGTCTTACAGCTCTTTTAACTATAATCCAGTTATTATCCTGGAATCTTGTTGGTATGGTTTTAAGATTTAGCAGAGAGGAAGTGTCTATACTCTTGTGATTACTTATTGGTCTTTTACTGAGTCTATGTCCCTGGACTGTGACCTTCACAACTGTTCTAAATCCTCTTTTTCCCCAGACAGGAAGGCTAGAAGGGACTAGAGTCAGAGAAATGCCTTTCCTCAAGGTGGCAAAAAACTCTGGTAAAGACTTTTCTCCTGGAGAATAGAAGATCTTTATTATGGAGAATGCTCTGGGTATATTTCATAATGGGTACTTTTCCCTTCACCCTTCCAGAGTCATAACAGAATCTTTCTTGGCTCTTCACTGAGAACCTAGTGAGACTCCTAGAGGTAAAACCCCACAAAGGTATGGGATCTCACTAATAACTGCAGCTCCCTGTGAGTTTCTTTCATACTAGTTATCATTCAGCATCCAGCAATCTATCAAAATTACCATTTAAATGTTCTTATAATTTATGGCTCTAGCTGGTTCTATTCAAGATAAGCAGATCTTAGCTGTGACTCTCTGAATTTACCTTTCTCCAAATTTTAGGGTGGCAGTTTGTCCTGTGATCTCAGTTCTCTGATGGTTCCAAGAAAGTAATTTTCAAGTTTGTTGAGCTTTTTTCTTGTTGTAAGGATAAGGATGATAACTCACAAGCTCTTTGCATGTCAGAGCTAAATCCAGAAATTCTTGGTTCTTTTTTATTATAGTTTTCATTTCTCTGTTGAGATTCTCTGTTGCTCAAATTTTGGGTCTCACTCCTTTTGCAGCTCTCTCACTTTCAGAATATCCCAACTAAATTTCCAGCTACTCTGTCAGCCTTGAACTCTGTCCTTTGTGTCACCTTGAAACAGTAAGATGGCACTTTTTTGCTACCTGAGCTATTAACAGCTGGTGATGACCCTCAAACCAAAATGCCACAAATTCTCACTCTCTACTCTGCATTTTATATGTGGACAATGTCTCCTGACTCTTTTCTTATGCTTTGGCCAAAATTAAGAAGGTAAAGAAGAAAGGTAAGGAAAGGACTGGATTTATGAGATTTTTTAAAAATAAAAAACCCCAGAACATTGATTTCAGTGAATTCAGCTCATATAAAAATAATTTTCCAATACTGGTAGTTGTGCCTGTGCTTATCTCATAAATTCAGTTCAGTTCCGTTCAGTCGCTCAGTCGTGTCAGACTCCTTGTGACCCCATGGACTGCAGCACACCAGGCTTCCCTGTCCATCACCAACTCCCAGAACTTGCTCAAACTGATGTCCATTGTGTCAGTGATGTCATCCAACCATCTCATCCTCTGTCGTCCCCTTCTCCTCCTGTCTTCAATCTTTCCCAGCATCAGGGTCTTTTCCAATGAGTCAGTTCTTCGCATCAGGTGGCCAAAATATTGGAGCTTCAGCTTCAGCATCAGTCCTTCCAATGAATATTCAGGACTGATTTCCTTTAGGATGGACTGATTGGATCTCCTTGTAGTCCAAGGGACTCCCAAGAGTCTTCTCCAACACCACAGTTCAAAAGCATCAATTAGATGTCTATTTTTATAACTTATTTCAATTGGGGTGATATATGACAAGTGATATGATAAAAGAATGACCATGGAAGATGGAGGAATAGGACAGGGAGACCACTTTCTCCCCAATGAGTTCATCAAAAGATCATCTGAATGCTGAAAAACTTCCACAAAACAACTTCTGAACACTGGTGGAGGACACCAGGCACCCAGAAAGGCAGCTCGTTCTCTTTGAAAGAAGGTGGGACAAATATAAAAGATGAAAAAAGAGACAAAAGAGTTAGGGATGGAGACCTGTCCCAAGAAGGGAGTCATAAAGGAGAAGTTTCCAAATAGCAGAAAACCCTCTCACCAGTGGGTCTGTGAGGAGTTTTGGAATCTCAGAGGGCAACATAACCAGGAGGAAGAAAAAAAAAAAAAACAACCCACAGAACACACGCCTAACTGCAGCTCCCAGCGGAGAAGTAGCCCAGATGCTATGTCCACCACCAGCGAGTGGGGGCTGGACAGGGAGGTGCAGGTTGAACGCTTAGGGTAAGAACCAGGCCTGAATGCCCTGAAGACAATCTGAGGGACCTAACATGAGATAGCAACCCAAACTGTGGGATAGCCAGAGACAGAAAAAGAGAGAGAGAGAGAGAGAGAGAGAGAACTTTCGGCAAAAAGCTCTAACCTAAGGCACAGCCTGGCCCACTCACAGAACAAAGGATTGCATAAAGACCAAAGGAGAGCTAGCCGGCTCTGGACCAGCCCCTCCCCTTGCCAGAGGCCGAGAGGCAGGCGGGCGAAAACCAGAGCCAGAAGATGAGAGGCAATGTTGGCCCCAGAGATGGCATCCTCCACCAAACTGTGAGCAGGCTCCGAGTTGCTAACCAAGTCTTCCTGGGATCCTGGACAGTTGGCATCTGCCAGGAGGGTTGCAGCCAGACATCAGCTCCCCAGAGGAGACACATGGCACACCTGAGACGGTGCTCTCCTGGCGCACCTAGGAAACCAAGCAGCTGGGACTGGGGAGGTGATTAAGATGCACAGCCCACCTGGGACAGTATGCTCTCCAAGCACCTGGTCACCTGAGCTGCTCGGACCTGGGAAGGGCACAAAACGCACGCCCAACCAAGTCTGTGCCTTTGTGGAGTATCTGAGAACCTGAACCTGAGCATCTAAGACCTGGGAAGTGTACGAAATGCAGGGCCTGCTTTGGACAGTTCTCCTGCAGAGCCTGAGCAGTGTAGACCAGGAAAGCACATGCCGCCATGAGCTGGGGCAAACCCAGTGTGGTCCATAACAGAGCACTCCCCACACATGCCAGTGATATTTGTTTGCAGTGTTCCTCCCTTCCCATAGCACAACTGAACAAGTGAGCCTAAATAAGTGACCACCTTTGCCCTCATGTGTCAGGGGGGAGATTAGACACTGAAGAGACTTGCAAACAGAGGAAGCCAAAATAAACAAAGAAGAGGGAACCACTCTAGAAGTGCCAGGTGCAACAGATTAAAACCCTGTAGTTAGCATTGACTAAGCATTGGAAGGGGCCTATAGACCTTAAGAAGAAGTACAAGCTGGAACAAGGAACTATCTGAAACTGAACTGACCCCACACTGCCCTAAACAGCTCCAGAGAAATTCCTAGATATATTTTTACTATTATCATTTTTTTTATTTTTTTACTTTTTAGATTTTTAAGTTCTTTATTAGTCCTCTAATTTTCATTTTTATAACCTACTGCTACTGCTGCTGCTGCTAAGTCGCTTCAGTCGTGTCCGACCCTGTGCGACCCCACAGACGGCGGCCCACCAGGCTCCCCCATCCCTGGGATTCTCCAGGCAAGAACACTGGAGTGGGTTGCCATTTCCTTCTCCTGACAAAAAATTAATCTCAAAGATAAACAAGCAGCTCATGCAGCTCAATTCCAGAAAAATAAACGATCCAATCAAAAAATAGGCCAAAGAAGTAAACAGACATTTCTCCAAAGAAGACATACAGATGGCTACCAAACACATGAAAAGAGAGAAAGGCAAATCAAAACCACAATGAGATACCATCTCATGCCGGTCAGAATGGCTGCTATCGAAAAGTCTACAAAGAATAAATGCTGGAGAGGGTGTGGAGAAAAGGGAACCCTCTTACACTGTTGGTGGGAATGCAAACTAGAACAGCCACTATGGAGAACAGTATGGAGATTCCTTAAAAAACTAGAAACAGAACTGCCATATGGCCCAGCAATCCCACTACTGTGCATACACACTGAGGAAACCAGAATTGAAAGAGACGTGTGTACCCCAGTGTTCACTGCAGCACTGTTTACAATAGCTAGGACATGGAAGCAAGCAACCTAGACGTCCATCAGCAGACAAATGGATAAGAAAGCTGTGGTACATATACACAATGGAATATTACTCAGCTATTAAAAATAATGCATTTGAATGAGATGGATGAAACTGGAGCCTATTATACAGACTGAAGTAAGTCAGAAAGAAAAACACCAATTCAGTATATTAACACATATATATGGAATTTAGAGAGATGGTAACAATGACCCTATATGCAAGACAGCAAAAGAGACACAGATGTAAAGAACAGACTTTTGGACTCTGTGGGAGAAGGCAAGGGTGGGATGATTTGAGAGAATAGCACTGAAACATGTATATTACCATATGTGAAACATATTGCCAGTCCAGGTTCGATGCATGAGACAGGCTGCTCAGGACCAGTGCACTGGGACAACCCTGAGAGATGGGATGGGAGGGAGGTGGAAGGGGGGTTCAGGATGCAGGATGGGGGACACATGTACACCCATGGCTGATTCATGTCAATGTATGGCAAAACCACTACAATATTGTAAAGTAATGCCTCCAATTAAAATTAATTAATTAATTAAAAAAAAAAAAAAAAGAATGACCATGCAATCTTTTTGTTTCCATTTAAAATAGGGCAGGGCTTCCTTGGTAGCCCAGTGGTTAAGAATTTGCCTTGCAATACAGGGGATACTGGTTTGATCCCTGGTCTGGGAGGATCCCACATGCTCTGAAGTGGCTGGGCCTGTGCGCCACAACTGCTGAGCCCGTGTACCCAGAGCCTGAGCTCTGTAACAGGGAGACCACCATGGTGGGAAGCCCTTGCATTGCATCAAAGAGTGGCATCTGCTCGCTGCATCTGGAAATGGCCGGCGCACAGCAATGAGGACCCACACCTACGACAACCAAAAAAATGAATAGATAAACAAATAAATAAATCTTAAAAAAAAAAAATAGAGCAAATTATTACCGGAGGCGTAAATCTTCCCACATTTTCAGTAATCCACAGAGCATTACTATCTCATAGTACTTTTTCCAGCATTCAACAGCTTCTGCTGCAGATGGATCTTCTTTAATATTGCTCTGATACTCAATGAGTTCAACTCTCTTGTTTTTATACTTCTCCAAAGTTTTTTTGAAACGTTGTGCAATAGGGCCAGGTATAGTTCCATCTTGTATATCACACCACCTGAAAAGTATCAGTACAGTGACAATGTTTATCTTACATAATGTGATGAGTAAGTTTTTAACTATACTTACAAATTAATTCTTTCTTCAATCAAAGCAGTATAATTCTCACAACTTTCTTCATCATCCCAGTCTCTCCAAAGAAAGTCATAAAAAAACCTATGACAAATCAGATTGAGATGACAGTGATCAAAATCAGCCAGTACCATGTTTATAATTAAAAAGATATCCTGATGTCAGAAATCTTTATATGAATCTTAATTGTTTAAAAAAATCAGTCAGTTCAGTTCAGTCCCTCAGTCGTGTCTGACTCTTTGTGACCCCATGGACTGCAGCACGCCAGGCTTCCCTGTCCATCACCAATATTTCAAAATAAACTTTCAGTGAACTAATATTAAAAGTAAAACTTCAAACATTAGATGATCTGCATTATATTTCAAGTTACTACAGATAATGTTTCTTGAAGTGGGATTATAAAATTCATGTTCCATATTTCATAGACTGTGGCTGATTTTGTTTACCAAATGAATAATATCTGAGATAGAATCATATTTTATATTGGGGGAGTATTAGGAAAACAAAGACATGCCCCCCAATATTCTGTATTATGCTTACATATAGCTTCTCTCAAATTGCATCAATGTGTAAGAAGCAATCATAATGGGGATGATGACATCTGGTACTTGTAATGCTTTTAAATGTGAAAAATGAAATCTAATATATTTAAGATGCCTAAATATGAGCAGAATATGGTGGTTTTGTTTTTTGGGTTATTTTTTTGCCACCCCTTGCAGCCTTCCAGATCTTAGTTTCCTGACCAGGAATTGAACCTGGGTCCCATCAGTGAAAGCCAAGGAATATACCAGAATTTAGTGTGACTTATCTCTAGAAGTTTTAAAATTCAATTTTTGTAAAATGCAAGATCAAAACCCAGCAAACTTATTGCCCACATAAAATACCTCCACAAGAGAGAATATTTTAGGTACAAATATGTACACTGAAAATAGAAAAATTGATTTCAGCAGTGAGTAAAAGTTAAATAAAGTACCTATATGAACAAGACTTACATATTAAATCAACTTTTTAAATATGAGAACTTTCAGAAGTAAAAAGCTCTAATACCTTACAGCTTCCAAGGCCAAAGCAATATCATGTAAATCAGAATCTTGTCCTTCAACAGGGTACACTTCCAAGAGAGACACACTATGCTCTAGTTCTTCCAAAATCTCATCAACCAAATCTCTTGGAATATTTGCAATGTTAGAAGAAAAGGGCTCAGCAACAGAAACAGTAACCTTGAAACAAGACGATGAGCTCTGGCTTGGTTTACAAGTTACCTAAGATAAATATAAAGTTTGTAGTTGTGAATGAAAGTAAATCACAAAGATTCTTCCTCAAATATGAGCTACTTATAACATTTCTTCTTTTAAATTTTTATGACTTCTCTAACAGTCAACGTACATAATAACAATAGATCAATACAGAATAAAATATCAATACAAATTTTCAAACTACTTCTTAAACAATTATTAGTATTTAAGGTTCATGAGAGGAACTGTCTCCTACATAATTTCTAATTTTGAGTTGCCAAACTTTTGGATTTTATAAAACAGTAGTATTAAAAAAATTTTTGGACTAATTTTGCCACGAAAGTGTCTTAAAATATCCTATTGTCTATATTGGACTCGGAAGCCTGGCCTGCTGCAGTCCACGTGGTCACAAAGAGTCCAACACTACTAAGCAGCTGAACTGATTATCTGTATTACAGTATTAGTAAAAGAAAGGATTGCTAAGTTAAGTTGCTTCAGTCGTGTCCGACTCTGTGCGACCCCATAGACGGCAACCCACCAGGCTCCCCCATCCCTGGGATTCTCCAGGCAAGAACACTGGAGTGGATTGCCACTTCCTTCTCCAATGCATGTAAGTGAAAAGTGAAAGTGAAGTTGCTCAGTCATGTCGGACTCTTCACAACCCCATGGATTGCAGCCTACCGGGCTCCTCCGCACATAGGATTTTCCAGGCAAAAGTACTGGAATGGGTTGCCATTGCCTTCTCCATAAGAAAGGATTATAAAATACCAAAAAAGTACAATGGACATAATAAAAAAGTTGAGTCCTAAAAAGAAAAGTAAAAGGTTGAATAAATTTAGTTTCATAAACAACACACTTGTGTTTTCTTGCCTTATTTCACCACAATAGAGTGATAACCTCTAGTATGTCTGAAAATAAGTGCATGAAATCACTGAGTTGATAGAAGCTTTATTTCTTTTTAAAGTCTTTATTGCCATTGTTACAATACTGTTTCTGTTTTATGTTTTGGTTTTCAGCGGGGAGTCATGGGGTCTTAGCTGTCTGACCAGGGATCAAACCAGTACACCCTGCATTGAAAGGAGAAATCTTAACCAATGCACAGTAGCTTTAAAAATTAATAAATTACACTAAGTATTAGCATAAAATATAGAATTACAGAAGTTGGTACAAATGTTCAGCTGTAAGATGAAAAAGGTTTAAGGATCTAACATATAACATAGTGACTACAGTTGATTTGTTATTCAGTCACCAACTCATGTTCAACTCTTTATGATCCCATGGACTGCAGCACTCCAGGCCTCTCTGTCCCTCACCATCTCCCAGAGTTTGCTCAAATTAATGTCTACTGAGTCTGTGATGCCATCCAACCATCTCATCTTCTGTTGCCCCTTTCTCCTCCCGCCTTCAATCTTTCCCAGCATCAGAGTCTTTTCAAATGAGTCAGCTGTTTGCATTAGGTGGCCAAAAGATTGGAGCTTCAGCTTCAGCATCAATCCTTTCAATGAAAATTCAGGCTTGATTTCCTTTAGGATTGACTGGTTTGATCTCCTTGCTGTCTAAGGGACTCTCAAGAGTCTTCTCCAACACCACAGTTCAAAAGCATCAATTCTTCAGCGCTCAACTTTTCTTATGGTCCAACTCTCACATCCATACATAGAAAAACCTTAACTTGGACTATACAGACCTTTGTTGGTGAAGTTATGTCCCTGCTTTTTAATATGCTGTCTAGGTTTGTCATAGCTTTTCTTCCAAGGAACAAGTGTTTTTTAATTTCATGACTGCAGTCACCATTCACAGTGATTTTGAAGCCCAAGAAAATAAAATCTGCCACCTTTTCCATTTTTTCCCCATCTATTTGCCATGAAGTATATGTATATATGACTTCCCTGGTGGCTCAGACAGTAAAGCGTCTGCCTACAATGTGGGAGACCCAGGTTCAATCCCTGGGTTGGGAAGATCCCCTAGAGAAGGAAATGGCAACCCACTCCAGTACTCTTGCCTGGAAAATCCTATGGACAGAGGAGCTTGGTAGGCTACCGTCCACAGGGTCACAAAGAGTCGGACACGACTGAGCGACTTCACTTTCACTTTTTCACATGTATGTATAAAATTATCATGTTATACACTCTATCTTACAATCTTGTCAATTATAACTCAATAAAACTGAAAAAAATAAACACTACCAATAATAAATTTTGAACATTTTCAAATACATGTCCAATAAAAGTATTACTTTTTTTTTTTACATATACAGCATTTTGGTGCTTAATTTATTAAAAGGAATCAAGTTACGGTCAATTGACTGGTTTTCTTACCTAACCATGCTTTCTTTCCTTCTCTTTTTTAAACTTTCTATTTTGTATTGGGCATAGCCAATTAACAAACAATGTTGTGACAGTTTCAGGTGAACAGCAAAGTGACTCAACCATACATATACATGTGTCCATAATTTATTTTCATATAACACAGAATTGAATTGTTTTCTGATAGTATGTAATGTAATGAGTTTCAAACACAATTTTTTTTCTTGTCACCAAAACCACAGATTTGAAATATCTATCTGAAGTAGGAGTACCACTTGTGATTGTAAATATTAATTTCTACACAGGATAATTGACCTTTAAGGCAATCAGATTTACGATGTCAAATATGCTACAATATTTAACCTGCTACTGCTGCTAAGTCACTTCAGTCATGTCTGACTCTGTGCGACCCCATAGATGGCAGCCCACCAGGCTCCCCCGTCCCTAGGATTCTCCAGGCAAGAACACTGAAGTGGGTTGCCATTTCCTTCTCCAATGCATGAAAGTGAAAAGTGAAAGTGAAGTTGCTCAGTCATGTCTGACTCTTAGCGACCCCATGGACTGCAGCCTACCAGGCTCCTCTGTCCATGGGATATTCCAGGCAAGAGTACTGGAGTGGGGTGCCATTGCCTTCTCCAACAATATTTAACCTATAGACCTATAAAAGCAAAATCTTAGATAAAAGCTTGGAAGTAGATGTATTATACTAAAAAGTCACTTTTCATAGGAAAAAATTTCAAATTTTACCAGTAATTTTCTGATCTAGTTTATTCTTTCCTAATATAACTAAACCTCATAATTCAGATAAATGAAGATTAAAGATAAATAATGGGAAAAAAGACCCAAATTAATTAAAGCCTAATTTACTAATTTTTAAGAAGTGCACTTTTATTTTTACATTATTTGAGCAATTGAAAGTAGGCTAATAAATATTATCTAATACTATGAGATTTGATTTAATGATAACTGTTTACAGGAAAATGTGTGCAAATACCCCTCCTTACCCTCTTTTTACACTGTTAACTTGTTAAGAAACTTAAATAGATGTAAACTTTTGTGAACCTTTAAGTATCCAAGCCTCAAATTTATAAAGTTACATTTTGGTCTTAAAAAGAACTGATAATTTCATGCAAAGAAAAAGGATCAGGTGAAAATTATTTACCTCAACCAATATACCAACAAAAGGGATAGAAGATTCTTCATATTTCACAAAGAATAACTCAGGATTAGCTTTCCAGACTCCAAGCCATCTGTCTTTCAACTTTAATTTTTCTGATAGATATTTACTCATAGCATCATCAGCATCTTCTGCCTAGCAAAACAAAAATATGTACACATATATATGAAATTATAGATTTATATGTAAGTATTTTTACTGATTTCTATTTAAGTATGCAGCCCATATGCCCTTAAAATAATGAAAAACTCAGAAATAATAGATTTTAACTGAATCTATATTTAATGAAAAATAGAAACATTAAAAAATTAGAATAAATTTAAAAGATATCTATTCACTCAATAGAGTAATTCAGAGATGAGACATCTACTTATTATTTATTTTTTAAGTAATTTGTTTTATTTATCTACTAAGCAATTTCAGTTCAGCCACTCAGTTGTGTCTGACTCTTTGCAACCCCATGGACTGCAGCATACTAGGCCTCCCTGTCCATCACCAACTCCCGGAGCTTGCTCAAACTCATGTCCATCGAGTTGGTGATGTCATCCAAACATCTCATCCTCTGTCATCCCCTTCAATCTTTCCCAGCATCAGGGTCTTTTCAAATGAGTCAGTTCTTTGCATCAGGTGGTCAAAGGATTGGAGTTTCAGCTTCAGCATCAATCCTTCCAATCAATGTTCAGGACTGATTTCCTATACGATTGACTGGTTGGATCTCCTTGCAGTCCAAGGGACTCTCAAGAGTCTTCTCCAACACCACAGTTCAAAAGCATCAGTTCTTCAGCGCTCAGTTTTCTTTATGGTCCAACTCTCACATTCATACATGACTACTGGAAAAACCATAGCCTTGACTAGTCAGACCTTTGTCAGCAAAATAATGTCTCTGCTTTTTAACATGCTGTCTAGGTTGGTCACAGTTTTGCTTCCAAGGAGCAAGTGTCTTTTAATTTCATGGCTGCAGTCACCATCTGCAGTGATTTTGGAGCCCAAGAAAACAAAGTTTGTCACTGTTTGCAATTGCCTCCCCATCTATTTGCCATGAAGTGATGGGACTGGATGCTATGATCTTAGTTTTTTGAATGCTGAGTTTTAAGTCAGCTTTTTCACTCTCCTCTTTCACCTTCATCAAGAGGCTCTTTAGTTTCTCTTCACTTTCTGCCATAAGGGTGGTGTCATCTGCATATCTGAGGTTATTGGTATTTCTCCCAGCAACCCTGATTCCAACTTGTGCTTCATCCAGCCCAGCATTTTGCATAATGAACTCTGCATATAAGTACATAACCAGGGTAACAATATACAGCTTTGATGTACTCTTTTCCTGATTTGGAACCAGCCTATGGTTCCATGTCCAGTTCTGACTGTTTCTTCTTGACCTGCTGAACATTCTTTAGTATTGCTTTTCTTTGAGATTGGAATGAAAACTGACCTTTTCCAGTCCTGTGGCCACTGGTGAATGTTCCAAATTTGCTGGCATATTGAGTGCAGCACTTTAACAGGATCATCTTTTAGGATTTGAAATAACAACTGGGATTCCATCACCTCCAATAGCTTTGTTTGTGGTAATGCTTAAGGCCCACTTGACTTCATATTGCAAGATGTCTGGCTCTAGGTGAGTGATCACACCATCATGGTTATCTGAGTCATTAACATCTTTTCTGTATAGTTATTCTGTGTATTCTTGCCACCTCTTCTTAATATTTTCTGCTTCTGTTAGGTCCATACCATTTCTGTCCTTTATTGTGCCCATCTTTGCATGAATGGTTCCCTTAGTATTTCTAATTTTCTTGAAGAGATCTCTAGTCTTTCCCATTCTATTGTTTTCCTCTATTTCTTTGATCACGTAGGAAGGCTTTCTTATCTCTCTTTGCTATTCTTTGGAACTCTGCATTCAAATGGGTATCTCTTCCCTTTTCTCCTTTGCCTTTCACTTCTCTTTTTTTCTTAGCTATTTGTAAGGCTTTCTCAGACAACCATTTTGCCTTTTTGCATTTCTTTTTATCGGGGATGGTCTCGGTCACGGCCTCCCGTACGATGTCACGAATCTCCGTCCATAGTTCTTCAGACATTCTATCAGATCTAATCCTCTGAATCTATTTTTCACTTCCACTGTATAATCATAAAGGATTTGACTTAGGTCATACCTGAGTGGACTAGTTGCTTTCCCTACTTTCTTGAATTTAAGTCTGAATTTGGCAATAAGGGGCTCATGATCTGAGCCACAGTCAGCTCCTGGTCTTGTTTTTGCCGACTATATACAGCTTTTCCATCTTTGGCTGCAAAGAATATTCTGCAAAATCAATATGATTTTGGTGTTGACCATCTGGTGATACCCATGTGTAGAGTCGTCTCCTGTGTTGTTGGAAGAGGGTGTTTGCTATGACCAGTGTGTTCTCTTGGCAAAACTCAGCTTTTGCCCTGCTTCATTTTGTACTCCAAGGCCAAACCTGCCTGTTACTCCAGGTAGCTCTACTGTAATTATACATACAAAAACATGGTTATTATCATGTTTAAAAACCTAGTCATGAATTTTTCTGAACTTTAAAGATTTAATGACCTATTTAGAATTTACTCAGCACATAAAATTTTAAAATAGAAATCCATTCTATAAAACAAATGAGCATACTAAGAATTCAATAAATATTTTGCCCATTTGGTTTTCTGCATTTCAATTCAACTACCTCAGGATGATAATGTAGAAATTCAGACATTAAACCCTGACTGATTAATGACACAGTAAAACAGGAAAAGGAGTTTGTCAAGGCTGTATATTGTCACCCTTCTTATTTAACTTCTATGCAGAGTACATCATGAGAAACGCTGGACTGGAGGAAGCACAAGCTGGAATCAAGATTGCCAGGAGAAATATCAATAACCTCAGATATGCAGATGACACCACCCTTATGGCAGAAAGTGAAGAGGAACTAAAAAGCCTCTTGATGAAAGTGAAAGATGAGAGTGAAAAAGGTGGCTTAAAGCTCAACATTCAGAAACCTAAGATCATGGCATCTGGTCCCATCACTTCATGGCAAATAGATGGGGAAACAGTGGAAACACTGGCAGACTTTATTTTGCTGCTGCTAAGTCGCTTCAGTCGTGTCCGACTCTGTGCGACCCCATAGATGGCGGCCCAACAGGCTTCCCCTTCCCTGGGATTCTCCAGGCAAGAACACTGGAGTGGGTTGCCATTTCCTTCTCCAATGCATGAAAGTGAAAAGTGAAAGTGAAGTCGCTCGGTCCTGTCTGACTCTTAGCGACCCCATGGACTGCAGCCTACCAGGCTCCTCTGTCCATGGGATTTTCTAGGCAAAAGTACTGGAGTGGGGTGCCATTGCCTTCTCCAGACTTTATTTTGGGGGGCTCCAAAATCACTGCAGATGGTGACTGCAGCCATGAAATTAAAAGACGCTTAATCCTGGAAAGAAAAGGTATGACCAGGGCCCTGATAAGGCCTATCTTCCTTCAGCTCTCAAAAAAACTGGAAAACGTTATGTGATCTGTTTGAAGGAAAAATCGAATTGGAATTCCTTTAACAGGGCCTGGGAACCTCTATCAAGGTGGAAGTCCTGTAAGCGTGGAGTAAATTTACTTTTGTGACATGCAGGTTCTTCGTGCACTCTGTGCCCACATCCGCACGGAAGGTGGCCCCGAGTCCCTCGGGGCCCACTGTCTTCTTGTCCTCACCTTGTAGCCCTGCAGCACTTCGTCGCAGTACAACGCCACCTTCTCCTCCCGCCACATCCCTCTCATGGGGAACACGCACACCGGGGGCAGCGGCTGCGCCTCCTCGTCTTCCTCGGGCACTGAGAGCAGGGGCTCCTCTTCCTCCTCTTCTGGCCCCTGTCCCGGGCCCTCGGCCTGAGAGCCCGGCAGGAGCTGGAGCCGCCGCCGGGCCGCCTCCCGGCCCGCTTTCCCCTTCACCGGGCGAGGGGAGGCCACCACCGACCGCACCGGGGGCGCGGCACTCTTCAGGGCCGCAGCCATCACCAAGTCCCCGGTGAGCGCCGAGACAATCTTCTCGCCTCGCCGGCCGGGGCTGACGGCTCGGACCGCGTCCTCAGGCACCCGGGACCCCGACGCCATCCCCTCAGCACCCTGCGGGCCAGCGGCAGCCGTTAGTCATTTTTCCGGCCTGGGCCGCGCGGGTCAATGGGCGAGCCGTACCTGCAGGTCCCGCGACGAGCGCGGCGGCTCGAGGGCATGCCGCCCGGAGGGATGAGGTGTTGGCCGCGGGTCCGAATCTGGGGGTTGGCGGCGGGTAGGAATGCTGTGGGGAGCGACGGGGGCGGGACGCGATGGAAGGAAGGTTCTGGGCGAGCTGTTGGCGGGCGGGGGAGGGGCGCCACAAGATGACGGCCCGCTTGGCGCCCGCTGGGTCTGGTGATGGTGGTGGTGGTTTAGTCACTCAGTCTTGTCCGACTTTTTGGAATCCCATAGACTGTAGCCCACCAGGCTCCTCTGTCCATGAGATTTTGCAGGCAAGAATACTGGAGTGAGGCGCCATTTCCTTCGCCAGGGGATCTTCCCCACCCAGGGGTTGAACCTGGGTCTCTTGCATTGCAGGCAGAGTCCTTACCAACTGAGAAATCAGACGCTGGGTCTAACCTCACCTTGCCCTCTTCAGAACCGTCTCTTTAGAGACGGAATTCTCTCCCAAAGGAAGATTTTCGTAGGGTCCTCATACGTTTTCAGGGTGATTGTGGGACACCCTCCACATCTTCATAACCTAATATATGTAGGTGGTACCTAACCCTCCATGCACACGTGTCTGCTCAAATACAGCCTGAAAGAAAGTTTATTTTTATACTGAGTGGCAATGGTAGCTGGACCTTTCTGGTTATTGCTAGAGGAAAATCTAGGGACAAATCCAGCAACCTAGGTTTCCCCCCAATTTTTCACAAGTTTCCCAAAATAAAATTTTCTTTACATTTTAAAGAAGACACTTTCTGCCAAGAAGGATAGGTTTGGTCTGTTTTCATGTCCCTTTTTTGCTGCTCAAAATTCTCACGTGAAAGGATATGTTTTGTAACAGTTCAACTGCAGGCAAATTTCCAGCTGGGAGTAATGTGTGCAAATGACGAACGTTTTCACAATAAAAGTCTGCTCAAGATGGTAGTTTTGGAGAACAGAGACCGTTCGTTTCTGTTATTTCTTCTATTGAAAGTACTGTTGAGCCAATTGGAATAACTTTTGTTTACAGTCTAGCTGTGAAATACTGCGCTGGGGCTGACAGTTCCCACGGAGAGAAACAGCATTGGGAAAACACCTGCCTGCCTTCCCGCTCATCTGGAAGGACACTGTGTTAAATTTGCAGTTTATTTTGAGGAAAATATTAGTATTAATATCGTGTAACTATAGTTCAGGGAATAATTACAACATTCATCATATTTGACTCTTAAGCTTATTCCTTTTGTCAGAAGTCCTGGATTTTTAAAAAATTATCCCTAACTATAGATTTTACTCCAGAGAAGGCAATGGCAACCCACTCCAGTACCCTTGCCTGGAAAATCCCATGGACAGAGGAGCCTGGTAGGCTGCAGTCCATGGGGTTGCGAAGAGTCGGATAGGACTGAGTGACTTCCCTTTCACTTTTCCCTTTCATGCATTGGAGAAGGAAATGGTAACCCACTCCAGTGTTCTTGCCTGGAGAATTCCAGGGATGGGGGAGCCTGGTGGGCTGCCGTCTATGGGGTCGCACAGGGTCGGACACGACTGAAGCGATGCAGCAGCAGCAGCAGCAGGCTTTTTACTCTTTAGGTTCAGAGTAACAGAGACCACTTGTCTTAGTCAAAAGTTAAAAAAAACAAAAACAAAAACAAAAAAACCTCCTACCAAAGAAAAAGAAAGAAAAGAAAACAATTTGTTAGGAAGCTGCTGTTTGCCAGGCAGTGCATAGATGCCTAAGTTATAGAAACAAACGACAAGATTCTTATCTTCATAATCCTAGTGAAGGGTGCAGATGGGTGAATAGGTGGTAGGTGGTTGTCTTTGGTAAGGACCATGATAAGAAAAAAAAAAAAATATATATATATATATATATACACACACACATATACATATATTCTTCACACTGTGAGAAAAAGGTCTTTTCTTCCCAGAGGTGATACTTAAGCTGAATCTTGATTCTGAAAGCAGTATCTGTTCCCTGAGCCAATTTGGCAATATGGAAAAGCATAAGAAAAAAGAAAATTTAAGTAAATTTACTTTCAATAACAGGCAATAACAATTGTTAAATTTTGTAATATTTTTTCAATATTTTTTCCTATCACATTGTTGCCAAGTTTTGATCCTAATAATTTAATTTTTTATTTAGTGTATCATAAACATTTTCTTATCATTGCAAATTATTTAAACACATAATTTTCAATAACTACATTCAGTTGTTTGGTATGGATATAATTTCCATAAACCTATGGTTCAGATATTCGTTACATTAATTTGTATAATAATAAATATACCATTTTAAATATCTTTGTGCATAAATTTTTGAAAATTTCAGATCCCCACCCACCAGAAAAGTGGGGTTCCTGAACCATTTTAAGGCTTTCAATATTGAAAAATTGTTTCCCAAAAAGGATGTATTAATTTCTACTTCCATTAGCAGATAAGACTCCCAGATTGGCCGTGTGAATGGCTCAGAGGTTAAAGGGTCTGCCTGCAATGCAGGAGACCTGGGTTCGATCCCTAGGTCAGGAAGATCCCCTGGAGAAGGGAATGGCAACCCACTCCAGTATTCTTGCCTGGAGAATCCCATGGACAGAGGAACCTGGTGGGCTACAGTCCACAGGGTCGCAAAGAGTTGGACACAACTGAGCGAGTTCACTTTCTTTTTCACTTCTATAGGTGTCTAAGGCAGGGGTAGAATGGGGGTGGAGTAGGGTAAACATTCTAGATGGAGAGAGTTGTTAATGGTTTTACAGAGGAGTAAAATAACTTGGCCAAGTAACTTGGTATTCTTGGAACAGAGGGGGCAAATTTGAAAGACATGCAAAAGTCATATCACAAAGAGTCACATTGAATTCCAACCATATTGATAAACTGTCCCTTGCTGTGCTTGGTTGCTCCGTCGTGTCCAGCTCTTTGCAACCCCATGGACAGACAGGCCACAGTCCATGTGGATTCTCCAGGTAAGAATACTGGAGTGGGTTGCCATGCCCTCCTCCAGGGGATCTTCAAAACCAAGGATCAAGCCCAGGTCTCCCGCATTGCAGGGGGATTCTTTATGAGTCATATGAGTCACGAGGACTGTCCCTTATCCAGCATTATATTCCACTCTCTAATCCAGCACCTTCAGTATCTATTTCCAGATAAACTTTCCCACTACCTGCCAGTACATATGGGCCACTCCTTCAGTGTCCTTGTCTTCCCTTGGCAGACCCAGTGCTTCTCTGGCTGGGTTATGTTGTATCTTAATCTTATTTATTAGACTAGTGGCCAGGAGGAAATATGGGTGGATCATCAGGAGTGGCGTAAGACACTTACATAAGACAGAAGCCTATGCATCATCTCCAATAGGGGAGCAGGCTTTAATGGGATGCTGTGCACCCAGAAAGTTCAAGGGAACCTGGGGATTCAATATTTTCAAATGTGTCAACCAGTATGTCTCCAAGACTTAGGATCTTATTCCTTCCCAATCAGAGCCTCACTTTGGCTTAGCAGTCTTGCTCTGGCTGAGAACTCCACCTACTCTGAAACTTCATTACTCTTACAAAAACCTGGAGCTGTGTTTTTTCTGTCCTTCAACAGTGAATTAGTATTTTTATTTGCTGTACTGGAGGCCTCTGGCCTCAAACCTTAAACTGGCAATTAATTACCTCAGCCTTTCTTTGTCTTATGCCTGTGAAGAGAATAAATAAGACTTAGCAAGAGCCATTTGATTCTATTGTCATTGTTCAGTCATTCAGTTGTGTCCAACTCTTTGTGATCCCATGGATTGCAGCACGACAGGCTTCCCTGTCCTTCACAATCTCCCGGACTTTCTTCAGACTCATGTCTGTCGAGTTGGTGATGCCATCCAACCTTCTCATCCTCTGTCATCTCCTTCTCCTCCTGCCTTCAATCTTTCCCAGCATCAGGGTCTTTTCCAGTGAGTCAGCTCTTTGCATCAGATGGCCAAAGTATTGCAGTTTCAGCTTCAGCATTAGTCTTTCCAATGAATATTTAGGGTTGATTTCTTTTAGGATCGACTGGTTTGATCTCCTTGCAGTCCAAGGGACTCTCAAGAGTCTTCTCCAACACCACAGTTCAAAAGCATCAGTTCTTCAGTGCTCAGCCTTCTTTATGATCTAACTCTCACATCCATACATGACTGCTGAAAAAACCATAGCTTTGATTATTCGCACCTTTGTCAGCTAAGTGATGTCTCTGCTTTTAAAATAAAGCATAAATAAGGTTGAGTGCCGAGGAATTGACTTTTTCGAACTGTGGTGCTGGAGAAGTCTCTTGAGTCCCTTGGACACCAAAGAGATGAAATCAGTCAATCCTAAAGGACATCAACCCTGAATATTCATTGGAAGGACTGATGCTGAGGCTGAAGCTCCAATATTTTGGCCACCTGATGCGAAGAACTGACTCATTAGAAAATATCCTGATGCTGGGAAAGATTGAGGGCAGGAAGAGAAGGGTGCGATAGAGGATGAGATGGTTGGGTGGCATCATCGACTCAATGGACATGAATCTGAGCACACTCTGGGAGATAGTGAAGGACAGGGAAGCGTAACGTGCTGGGATTCATGGAGTCACAAAGTGTCAGACACAACTGAGCAACTAAACAACAACAACTAGGTTTTGTCATAGCTTTTCTTCCAAGGAGCAAGCATCTTTTAATTTCATGGCTGCAGTCACCATCTGCAGTGATTTTGGAGCCCAAGAAAATAAAACCTGTCACTTCACTTTTCCCCCATCTATTTGCGATGAAGTGATGGGACTGGTTGCCATGATCTTAGTGTTTTTGAATGTTGAGATTCTATAGTGCTTATAATTACCTCTTTCCCTAACTTCTCAAACTCCCGATGCTGTACCACCAGTGAAGCCCTTCCCTTTCACCCACAGTGAAAGTTTTAACAACTGCACCTGCCTATCATACTAGGAGCTATCAGTATTCCACCTACCACCAATGACAGTGTCCTCATTGACAGTTGGTGATCCAGTTCCAAAATATTATCTTATAATCTGCTTCCATTGGAGAAGGAAATGACAACCCACTCCAATAATCTTGCCTGGAGAATCCTATGGACAGAGGAACCTGGAGGGTTTGCAAAGAGTTGGACACGACAGAGCGACTAACACATAACCTGCTTTCTTATCAGCTGTTTTAGGTTAGGTCTTCTGGGAATCAGATGATGATTTGCATAAAGAAAATTCGAGGAAGTCTTTTTGAAAACCACATCTGTAAGGGAATGAAGGAAGTGGAAATGGCAAAGAGAGCTATTGAATTCTGATACTTTTAAAATGAGTCCTCAGCCACTCCTCCTGGCAGCTCTGGACTGGGATGGCCCTTTAGTTGAATGGGCCGCTGTACCTCTGGATCTTCCAGTCATTGAATGTGAGCTGCTCAAAAAGAGAGAGCATCACCTGGATGTGGCAGCTCCCTTTATAAGAAACTGCTAAACTGTTCTCCAAAGTGGGCTGTTCCATTTCACATTCCTTATAGCAATGAGTGAGAACTCCTGTTACTGCATATCCTCTGCAGCATGCAGTGGCATCAGTATTCTGAATCTTGTCCATTCTAAGGGATGTATGGTGGTGGCAGCTCCATGTGGCTGAGGCTAACTCCCAGAGAGGTATACAGATGTGAGTCTTCAGTAGGCAGCACTCTCAGCAGCTGGGAGAATGACTGTCTTGGTTCTAAAAGAGGGGTGGGGGCAGCTCACCCCAGTATCCACTACTTGCAGTTATCAGAACTGGGATATAAGATAGAATAGAACTCTACAAAATTGGACTCAGTGCTGATTCATCTGAGCTATTGGTCTAAAAGAGTGTTAGCTGCAGCACTTGAGATTATTAAGTCAATCAATTTTAGCTCCGGGAACTAATGGGGAATTAGGCACCCTCCCTGGACTTCCCTGGTGGCTTAGACGGTAAAGTGTCTGCCTATAATGCGGGAGACCCAGGTTCAATCCCTGGGTCGGGAAGATCTCCTGGAGAAGGAAATGGCAATCCACTCCAATATTCTTGCCTAGAAAACCCCATGGATGGAGGAGCCTGTTAGGCTACAGTCCATGGGGTCGCAAAGAGTCGGACACGACTGAGCAACTTCACTTTCACTTTCCTGGACTTACAGAGTATTAGTAATCCTTTCCCTAAGGCTGAGAGTCAAGGATTTTAAGGGATGGAGACATGCAAAGGATTTGAAAGTTTGAATGCCCATGTAGCTGATCTCACTGAGCTCCTGTCTTTGAGCTTACTTCTCCTCTAGCACTTTTTCTCAATTCATTTCTTTGCTTAAGTTAATTTGTATAATGAATGATCAAGAGCATGAACTCTGGCCAGACTTCCTGGTTTCGGTGGCTTGGCTGTGATATAAAGGTAAGTTTCTTCTCCTCTCTATGGCCTTAGTTTCCTTACCAGTAAAATGAGACTCAAATAAATTTGTGGTTAAAAAAAAAAAAAAGTACAAATGAACTTATTTACAAAACAGAAATAGAGTCACAGATGTAGAAAACAAATTTATGGTTACCAGGGAGGGAATGGGGGTGGGGAGGGATAAATTTGGAGGTTGGGATTGACACATACATACTACTACAAAAAATAGGTAGCTAATAAGAACCTACCATTTAGCACAGGGAACCCTACTCAATGCTCTGTAATGACCTAGATGGAAAAAGAATCTGAAAAAGAGTGGATATATGTATAACTGATTCACTTTGTAGCAGAAACTAACACTAAATCAACTATACGCCAATAAAAATTTAAAACTAAATAAAAATAAATAAGTTTGTGGTAATGAGGTAATATGTTTATCTATTTAGTTAGTCCTTGTCCGTCTAGTCAAGGTTATGGTTTTCCCAGTGGTCACATATGGATGTGAGAGTTGGACTGTGAAGAAAGCTGAGTGCTGAAGAATTGATGCTTTTGAACTGTGGTGTTGGAGAAGACTCTTGAGCGTCCCTTGGACTGCAAGGAGATCCAACCAGTCCATTCTGAAGGAGATCAGCCCTGGGATTTCTTTGGAAGGAATGATGCTAAAGCTGAAACTCCAGTACTTTGGCCACCTCATGCGAAGAGTTGACTCACTGGAAAAGACTCTGATGCTGGGAGGGATTGGGGGCAGGAGGAGAAGGGGACGACAGAGGATGAAATGGCTGGATGGCATCACCGACTCGATGGATGTGAGTTTGAGTGAACTCCAGGAGTTGGTGATGGACAGGGAGGCCTGGCGTGCTGCGATTCACGGGGTTGCAAAGAGTCGGACATGACTGAGCAACTGAACTGAACTGAAGTACATCATATCTCTGTTAAATCAGTCAGTACTTTTTCACAGCGCTTAAAACAATTTTCATATTTGATTAGTAATTCTAACTAGCAAGGCCTTGGTTGCTAAATGAGGCCAGTTCCACTCTATACCCTGTGAAGAGGAGAGTGGGGGTGGAGTGGGTAGGGTAGGGTGTGTGTGAGAGGGGTACATATTTCCTTGATTTGGTTTTCCTTGCCATTCTCCAGTAGGAGAAGGCAATAGCACCCCACTCCAGTATTCTTGCCTGGAAAATCCCATGGACAGAGGAGTCTGGTAGGCTGCAGTCCATGGGGTCGCTAAGAGTCAGACATGACTGAGCAACTTCACTTTCACTTTTCACTTTCATGCATTGGAGAAGGAAATGGCAACCCACTCCAGTGTTCTTGCCTGGAGAATCCCAGGGACGGGGTAGCCTGGTGGGCTGCTGTCTATGGGGTCACACAGAGTCGAACACGACTGAAGTGACTTAGCAGCAGCAGCAGCCATTGTAGTAGTAAAATGCATGATTTTGATAGTTGAGTAGTGCCCCAAAGTGAAAAGAGCAGGATGCTGCCAGGCCTGTGTGGACATTAGAGCTCCAGCCAGCCAAAAATGAGGAGTCTGTGGGTTCTGTATACATGGCTAGTTTCCACATTGGGGTTTTGTCGAAAAAACCTCCAGGTTTGTCTTGTTTCTCACAAGGATCTTGAAGGGGATGCCTGGCTATCAGTTCAGTTCAGTTGCTCAGTCGTGTCCAACTCTTTGTGACCCCATGGACTGCAGCATGACAGACTTCCCCGTCCATCACCAACTCCCAGAGCTTGTTCAAACTCATGTCCATTGGGTCCATGATGCCATCCAACCATCTGATCCTCTGTAATCCCCTTCTCCTCTTGCCTTCAGTCTTTCCCAGCATCAGGGTCTTTTCAAATGAGTCAGTTCTTCACATCAGGTGGCCAAAGTATTGGAGTTTCAGCTTTAGCAGTAGTCCTTCCAATGAATATTCAGGGATGATTTCCTTTAGGATGGACTGGTTGGATCTCCTTGCAGTCCAAGGGACTCTCAAGAATCTTCTCCAACACCACAGTTCAAAACCATCAATTCTTTGGCGCTCAGCTTTCTTTATGGTCTAACTCTCACATCCACATGTGACTACTGAAAAAATCATAGCTTTGACTAGATGGACCTTTGTTGGCAAAGTAATGTTTCTGCTTTTTAATACGATGTCTAGGTTGATTGTAGCTTTTCTTCCAAGGAGCAAGCGTCTTTTTATTTCATGGCTGCTGTCACCATCTGCAGAGATTTTGGAGTCCCCAAAAATAAAGCCTGTCACTGTTTCCATTGTTTCCCCATTTATTTGCCATGAAGTGATGGGACTGGATGCCATGATCTTAGTTTTCTGAATGTTGGGTTTTAAACCAACTTTTTCACTTTCTTTCACTTTCATTAAGAGGCTCTTTAGTTCTTCTTTGCCATAGCAGAATTGAATTTGAGAAATATAAGGTCCTGGATATCTTTCTTTCTCTCTCATTCCCAGGGATCTGAACGCTAGCCATTGTCCTACCTTGTTCCTGATATTCTCTTCACTCGCACAAGCCCTTCCTGCTTGTCTCCACCTGTCGACATTCCTCTAGGCCATGTTCCAATACATGTCCCTTGTACTGACTAAAAGAGAAACTAAAGTTTCTCTCCTCTGTGCCCTTTTGTACCCTTGGAGTGCGTAAATTTTTTTTTTTTTTAATTTCTGGTTGAAATGTGTATTTGTCCTTCTCCCCTGTTATCTCCTTGATGCCCACTATAGAACTTTTTTCAGCACAGAGTTCTCACATTACCAGTTCTTAGCACATGTAAACTTAAATTCTTTAGATTAATGTGAATATTTGTAAACTGTTTTTCTCTTTGAGTTAGGCTATCTGGGTTAACTCCACAGGTTGTCTCCAATATACAAACAATCTAAATGTCAAAATTTTATTTAAAATTTAGAACTCATTAATTTTTATCAGAAAGTATTTCTGATCAAACCTTCTTTTTCTTCCTAGGTCACTTTGAATAGAAAAAGCAGACTTGTAAATTCTTTCAATCCTGAAGCCCCTGAATATTAATACTTTGAGGGCTTCTTTAGTCTTTTTTTGGTCTTCAAGGGAAAGAACAAAGCCCTGATGAGTAATAACAGCTGCTGCTGCTACTGCTGCTAAGTCTCTTCAGTCGTGTCTGACTCTGCGACCCCATAGACGGAAGCCCACCAGGCTCCCCCATCCCTGGGATTCTCCAGGCAAGAACACTGGAGTGGGTTGCCATTTCCTTCTCCAATGCATGAAAATGAAAAGTGAAAGGGAAGTCGCTCAGTCGTGTCCGCCTCTTAGCGACCCCATGGACTGCAGCCTACCAGGCTCCTCTGTCCATGGGATTTTCCAGGCAAGAGTACTGGAGTGGGAAATAACAGCTAGCCCTAGGCAAAACAAAGAGTAGATAAAGCTTACTGGCATTTCAGAGATTCACCCTGCCTCAGAGTTTTCTTGATATTTCCTTATTATCTCAAGGAGGGACTTGAAGTCAGGAACAGTGCAGACCCACCTGGAATAAATACAGAGATGGAATAAGAGGCTGGAGTGTAATAAAACCAGTTTTGGAATTGGAGGAAGGTACTGGAGAGATAGCAGAGACCTGGAGGATTTGTGAAACGTGAAATAAAATAGAGTCACTTATGGCAAGGGGTTTTAAAATGGAGCCGGGAGGCTACTAAGGAGGTGGACCTTATGCATGTCCTCACCATGTGGAACCAGGATTTTTTGAACTGAGCCAAACCACAAGTCGTTCAAAGACTCTATGAGAGCACCTGCAACTTGTCACAGGAACAGACTTTTACTTCCCTCTAGAGATAGCGGCTTCACTTTCACTTTTCACTTTCATGCATTGGAGAAGGAAATGGCAACCCACTCCAGTGTTCTTGCCTGGAGAATCCCAGGGATGGGGGAGGCTGGCGGGCTGCCGTCTATAGGGTCACACAGAGTCAGACACGACTGAAGTGACTTAGCAGCAGCAGCAGCAGAGATAATCTTGGTATTCAGTCATGTTTAACCAAGATTAGCTTCTGCCTCCAACTCCAATTAAAAGTCTTTGTAATGCAAACCTCCCTTCTTTGCCTTTAAAAGCCCCTGACTTTTACTCCCTAGAGGGATATTCTTTGGGTTGCTACTGGAATCTATACGCCTTGAATGGCAATTCTTTGATCCCCAATAAAGGTTTTTTTGCCTGATTATGCCCTTCTAGGTTTCTTTGGGTTGAGGAGTGTCAGAAGTGGGATCTGAAGCCCTCTCAAGGCCACAGGACTGATACCTCCAGGAATCGGTGTGGTACACCCAGACCCTCTTGCGTTCACTGTTTTCACAACTTGCCATCTCCTTCGACTAAGTTGAGGCTGAGGTCTCCGCCTTTCTTTGGGATCAGGTGGGCAGACGCCCTGGTGCATACTGACTGTCTCACTGTGCCACTTCATCACTATGCTGCTAGAAGGATTTCCCTTCCAGTGAGTGTTCTGTTTCCTTGGCATTCTTCTTTAATTGTGGGACTGTCCTCTTCTAAGTTCTCCCAAGTAGCCTCCCTCAGGGACCCAAGCAGATTTTAAGTCTAAAAACTATGGTTGTTGGAGTTTCCTGGTTGCCTAGCGGTTAGGAATTGGTGTTTTTAATGCAAAGACCGAGGTTCAATCCCTGGTCAGGGAACCATCCCACACGCCACATGGAAGGGCCAAGATATAAAAAATAAAACTAAACAAAAACCCAAAAAACCATGGTCCTTAATTATATAAATTCCTCTTTCAATGGATTAACAACACCAAATATATTTAAAATTACAGTGGCCACAGTGGAGTTCTTCTGAATTCCCTAAACTTATTTTTCTGCACAATAAACTTGAGAACTACAGAACTAAGCAGATTGAATGGGACATTTTAATTGGTATTTAGAAGCCTATAAATGAGTCCAAGATTCAAAATCACTTCCCTCCAAGATGAAAATTTTAAACTTTCTGAGTAGGTTTCTCAATCACAAAAGACTCGTAACTCTTCTCTGTCACCCCCCTGCCCCCCCACCCCTCAGTCTGCCCTTTGCCCACACCTCCTCCACGTCTGCTTCCCTTTACCCTTCCTTTGCTGAACTCGCCTTTTAGTCCGGAAACCGCAAGACCTCCCTTGATCTTCCAGCCCAACCTCTTCCACTTAAACCATTTCAAATCCTTCCCTTTAAATTGGAACCCAATACTGAAGGCCCCCTTTTATTTATTTGGCCGCACTGCACAGCTTGCAGGATTTTAGCTCCCTGACCAGGATGATTGAACACTGGTTGACAGCATAGAAGTATGGAATTTCAACCACTGGACCTCCAGGGAATTCCCAGAGCACCCTTTTAAATGTAACTTACACACTTTGGACAAAGGCAGAATTGCAAGATATGGCCAAAGAATTTCCTAAGGTTACTGAAGGCCTGGCCATTTTGCAAAGGAATTTAGCATTGTTATCCAAACCTGTGAGCCCGTGTTTCCTGATCTTTATCAATTAGTCCACATGCTCATGCAAGAAGGTCAGGCTCAACACTTGATGGCTAAAGTGTTAGCTGGAATCATCCTCTAGAGAATCTTCAGTGGATCATGATGACTGATTCAAAGCTCAAGAAGTAGCAAAAACCTTACATGAAGCCATCTCCCGGGCCTTCCCAAAACCTGTTGATTGAAATAAAAATCCAAGCATGCACTCAAGGATTGATGAACCTCTGCATAACTATTACAACTGACCTAAAATTGTTTTTAAGGAAAACCCTGGACTCCCTTTAGATGCAGAGTCACTAAGGTGGCCTTTAACACCTTGTTCATAAACAAGCTGTTCATAAACAGCTCAGATGAAGATCTCACCATTCTAATAAAGTGAGCACAACTCAACTGGGAAACCAGGCATCTCCCAATGTGGTTAATCCAGCAAACAAATCAACCTGGACTATTCAAAATTCAAATAAAAAGCCACTAAAATCATGAATTCACAGATTCAACAGCTAGCAGCTTCTCTCTAGGGAATTCAACAAATTAAATTAAAGCCTTCAAACTCTCAAATTTTCTGCCATTTTTTAAGAAACCTGGTCATTGGATAAAGGATTGCCTTAAACTAAAACACTGTAAACAATTCTCCCACGTTGAGCCTTCAGCTTCTCTTACGGACAGAACCTGCTCCAAGACAAACAAGGGGTTTTTCCAATCCTTCCCTCTCTTATGGGCAAAACCTCTCTTATAACTGGAAATGAAGTCCTTACTGTCTTAATTGACACTGAAGCCATAGTATTCATGCTCACCCACACCAAACTCTCAGATGATGAAGAATTGCCTGCAGTGCGGGAGACCTGGATTCCATCCCTGAATTGGGAAGATCCCCTAGAGAAGGAAATGGCAACCCATTCCAGTATTCTTGCCTGGATAATCACATGGACAAAGGACCCTGGTGGGCTACAGTCCATGGGGTTGTAAAGAGGTGGACAGGACTGAGCGACTAACACTTTCACTTTCACACCATCCACAAGCAACCCCTTCCTCAGAGCACATTCACATGGAGACGATGTCTAGTAAACCCCTTATAGCTTATAAGTCCCTTACCTTTCCCACTGGGCTCCTTCCAGGACAGCTATTCCTCCCTCCTGGTCAATTCTGCTCCTGTCAACCTCTTAGGGAAAGACTTTAAAAATATCATGCTGCCATCTTTTTTTCCTCTAAAGGGAAATTATCCTTGAAATTGATATAACCTCCTCAACAACTCATGGCATTCCAAGCTCCTCAATCTCATTAGCAGTTTTTGCCCTTAAGACAAGTTTCTAAGATAAACTTAAAACTCCCCAAAGAAGTCCCTGAGAAACTCTGGGCAAAGTCCACAACCAACATTGGGTGGATTCATTCAGCAACCCCAATTCAAATTTTTGCATTTTCTTGGGCTCCAAAATCACTGCAGATGGTGATTACAGCCATGAAATTAAGACACTTGCTCCTTGGAAGAAAAGCTATGACCAACCTAGACAGCATATTAAAAAGCAGAGACATTACTTTGCCGACAAAGGTCCATCTAGTCAAAGCTATGTGTCCAGTAGTCATGTATGGATGTGAGAGTTGGATCATAAAGCTGACCACCAAAGAATTGATGCTTTTGAACTGTGGTGTTGGAGAAGACTCTTGAGAGTCCCTTGGACTGCAAGGAGATCCAATCAGTCCATCCTAAAGGAAATCAGTCCTGAATATTCACTGGAAGGACTGATGTTGAAGCTGAAATTCCAATACTTTGGCCACCTGATGTGAAGAATTGACTCATTTGAAAAGACCCTGATGCTGGGAAAGACTGAAGGCAGGAGGAGAAGGGGATGACAGAGGATGAGATGGCTGGATGGCATCACCAACTTAATGGACATGAGTTTGAGAAAGCTTTGGGTGTTGATGATGGACAGGGAAGCCTGGTGTGCTGCAGTCTATGGGGTCGCAGAGTCGGACACGACTGAACAACTGAACTGAACTGAATTCAAATTTAAATTGACTCTGGTAAGCCTTTTCCTAATATTGAACAGTATCCTTTAAATCCTGAGGCCTTAGCAGGAATTAACCAATCATAGAGGAATATGAGACACAAGGCTCCCTAGTTCCTGGCACCAGTCCTTGTATTACACCCATTCTCCCTGTTAAGAAATCCAAGGAAGAGGGTAGAGATTTGTCCAAGATCTGAGGGCTATTAATAACGTTGCTATCCCTTGTCATCCAGTGGTCTTCAATCCTCACACCCTTTTAGTGGCAATTAGTGAAGTGAAGTCAGTCGTGTCCGACTCTTTGCAACCCCATGGACTGTAGCCCACCGTGCTCCTCCTTCCACGGGATTTTCCAGGCAAGAGTACTGGAGGGCGTTGCCATTTCCTTCTCTAGGGGCTCTTCTGTGCTTAGTCATTTAGTCGTGTCCGACTCTTTGCTATCCTTTGGACGGTAGCCCACCAGGCTCCTCTGACCATGAGACTTTTCAGGCAAGAATACTGGAGTGGGTTGGAATATCTACAGAGAATAAATTTTTCACTATACTAAATCTCTATAATGCACTTTTCAGCATACTTTGTGGATCCTGCTGCTGCTGCTGCCAAGTCGCTTCAGTCGTGTCCAACTCTGTGCGACCCCATAGACGGCAGCCCACCAGGCTCCCCTGTCCCTGGGATTCTCCAGGCAAGAACACTGGAGTGGGTTGCCATTTCCTTCTCCAATGCATGAAAGTGAAAAGTGAAAGTGAAGTCGCTCAGTCGTGTCCGACTCTTAGCGACCCCATGGACTGCAGCCCACCAGGCTCCTCCATCCATGGGATTTTCCAGGCAAGGGTACTGGAGTGGGGTGCCATTGCCTTGGTGTGATCCTGAGTCAATCTTTATTCATTTTCATGTGGAAAGGACAATAATACACCTGACTACACTGAAAGATTTTCTACTTTTCACAGATCCTAAAAGCAGATTTAGCATATGTCGATTTTCCTCAAGTGTCTACCCTCTTAAAATATGTTGACGAACTTCTTTTCTGCTCCTCTTCCAAGGAAGCAAGTGAGCAAGATAGGATCTGTCTCCTCAAGCTGTTAGTAACTAAAGGTCTTCAGGTCTCTAAGGAAATGACACCTTGCTCAAATTCAGGACACTTGATCTCAGATCAAGGAATCCTTTTAGAACCTAATAAGATTCACAGGGTCTCAGATTTCCCACAGACTGAAAGACAACTTCAAGGATTTTGGGGTCTTGCCAGATACTGTAGGAACTGGATACCTAACTTTTTCTTAATTGCCCAATCTCTTTATGCATTGCTCAAAGCTGAAAGACCAGATCTCTTAGAGGGGGAGGAAAACACATTTTACGGCTTTCCAGAACCTGAAAAGCAGACTTCTCAGTCTCTGCTTTAGGACATCCTAATTACCAGCTTCTTATTTTCCTCTTTGTATAGGAAGGGGAAAAGAATGCCCTAGAAGTGCTTATTAAAAGGCACACAGGTCAACATTGACCCCTTGGCTATTGCAGTCAACAATTAGACCCTGTAACCAGAGGTTTTCCCGCATGCCTCAGAGCTATTTCAGTGGTAGCAACCCTTGCAAAATCAACTGATCAAACAGTTATGGGCTGTCTACTCATCATCTGTATTCCCCATGTGATATAAGCCTGGCTCAAGTCTCATCACCATAAACACCTTTCTGCAAGCCATCTTACTGCATATGAAATATGGTTGCTGACTTCTCTTCACATAACCCTTTCTCACTGCAACAACTTGAACCCTGCAAGCCTGTCTCTTTACCTACTCACCAAACTCCTCATGACTGTTTGACACTGACTCAGCAGTTATTAATCCTTAGAGCTGACTTACAAGAAACTATTATTACTATTGCAGAGATTGCATGATTTATGGATGTTTCTTATTTGAAAAATGGCAAAGGCGAATATTGTGCTTGGGTATGCAGTCACCTCCTCCTTTGAAGCTATCGAGGCAGCCCTGCTGATGACTGCTACTTCAGCCCAGCACACAAAATTCTATACTTTAACTAGAGCATGCATGCTAGCAGAAGGCGAAACTGTGAATATCTATTCAGATAGTCACTATGTCTTTGGGAGTAGTTCATGTCTTTGGGGGTAGTTCATGACTTTGGCATGCTTTGGAAAGTAAAGGGAGCAGGGGGAAACTAGATCAAGAATGGAAATTGGGAAGATTCAATTTCCGTTTGTTCTAGCCATCGTTTAGGTGTGTGGGCATTCAAAATTAAATTCAGCTGACTTCTGAATTAGCTGACCTCTCGGTAAAGATCTGAAGGAAGTCAGAGGAAAACCTTCGACTCTGACAGCTGCAAGGGGAGAAAAGTTTTCTGTTTCACCCAGTCATTCCCAGAGTACAATTCAAATATAAAGAACACAGGTAAATAAGGAGTAGCTACAGTTTTATAAAGTCCTTAATGTTGCTAGCATATTATTTTCACATTTTTATATATGTTAAGCATTTATTTTTTTATGTAGTTAATTTATTTTTTAATTGAAGGATAATTACTTTACAGATTTTTGCTATTTTCTGTCAAACCTCAACATGAATCCGCCATAGGCATACATATATCCCCTCCCTTTTATTTAAATAAGGTTTGTATTGGTCAGAAAACACTGAGTGAGTGTATCTGAAGCTCTAGGAATTGTAGAAGTTTCATATGGTGGATATATGGTTTTTATTGTTTTGAAAGGGCCCTCAATAGGATGCTGTGAAATATAGTTATATTTGTTTTTCCTTTTGGTTTTCTCAATTGAAAAAAGTAGATATTAGTAAACACTCCAGTCAGCAATTTAATTTTTCTCTCTTAAAACACCAAATTTCCCGTCTTCCTTAACTTTTTGTTAACTTTGTAAACAAATATTCTGAATCTTGGAAGGATACAGGAACATTCTCTGATAAGCATGTATCTCCTCAAATTAGCCAGAAGAGGGTACTAGAGAGCTTCTGCGCGGTTTAATCCCAAAGGGCTGGGTGGAGCCTGAAGCATTCCTTTAGTCCCGCCGGCTCCAGCCCTGACTCAGAAGGAGGCTACACACCAGTTTGCTAAAGGACAAGCTCAGGCACATTTCTTTAAAGTCTAACATTTCTTTCACCTCAAATGTGATGTCTGTTAAATCTTCAAACTTTGGCAATGAGTGCTTACTCCCTGATACTTGTTTTGTGTTCTGCTGTTGCTTTAGCTCTTTTTGAGGTAAACACAGGATTTTAATTTCATTTTACATAAACCACCCAAAGGAAGAGAAGCACCAGACATGTTTCAGGGCACAC
The DNA here is from genome assembly GCF_029407905.1 of Bubalus kerabau. NCBI lineage: Eukaryota > Metazoa > Chordata > Mammalia > Artiodactyla > Bovidae > Bubalus > Bubalus kerabau. Next base: position 118,949,399 of record NC_073628.1, read on the forward strand.
GCATTCCACGAAAGAGAGGCAGTGCGGGCTATGGACAAAGCACACCCCGAAGCCGCTGACTCTAGTTCCTCTGGTGAAAAGCTAGTGGCCCAAACGTGCCTCGATGCCCATCAGAAGCCTTACACTGCAATCTTGACAATAAAGGACACTAAGAAAGACAATAGCTAATTAGCCTACGTTTTGAAAAGTGCACAGATCTCTAATAGTAGAGCAAATATATTTAAAATGGATAGTGACCAACGTAAGAAAGGCACCCTTAACCACTGTGGATGAAAGTAGAAATTGTTAAAGACTTTTAGGAAGGCAATTTGGCAAAACTTTTCAAAATCTTAAATGTGCTTACCTTTAACCCAGTAATTCCATCTTTAGAAATCAATTCCCTTGTGTAGGTGCACAAAGATGTTATACATAACGATTATAGTGATGACGATAATAGCGCTTAGCACTTACTATGTGCCATAGTAAGTGCTGAAGCTGAAACTCCAGTGCTTTGGCCACTTCATGCGAAGAGTTGACTCATTGGAAAAGACTCTGATGCTGGGAGGGATTGGGGGCAGGAGGACAAGGGGACGACAGAGGATGAGATGGCTGGATGGCATCACTGACTCGATGGACGTGAGTCTCAGTGAACTCCAGGAGTTGGTGATGGACAGGGAGGCCTGGCGTGCTGCGATTCATGGGGTCGCAAAGAGTCGGACATGACTGAGCAACTGATCTGATCTGATCTGATGTGCCATATATGGGAGAAGGCAATGGCACCCCACTCCAGTACTGTTGCCTGGAAAATCCCATGAATGGAGGAGCCTGGTAGGCTGCAGTCCATGGGGTCACTAAGAGTCAAACACGACTGAGCGACTTCACTTTCACTTTCCACTTTCATGCATTGGAGAAGGAAATGGCAACCCACTCCAGTGTTCTTGCCTGGAGAATCCCAGGGACGGGGGAAGCTGGTGGGCTACCATCTATGGGGTCGCACAGAGTGGGACAAGACTGACACAACTTAGCAGTAGCATGTGCCATATATAGTTGAAGAACTCTATTTATGCTGATTGGTTTATTTCTAAAATCCATATTCTCCACTTTACTGTTGAGGAAACTGAGGCACAGAAAGGTTAAGTAACCGCTATGAAGTGAAGAAGCCAGGATTCAAATGCACACAGTCTTAAGTCCAGAGTTCATGCTCTTAATTGCTACAGCCTGCAGTATGTTATTCCTACTGCACTGTTTATAATAGCATAAAACTGGAAACAACCTACATCTGTTGCTGGTGGTGTAAATAACCGATGGTAACACCCAATTTACCAAAATAAACCCAATTTGGATATGCTGACTCAGAAGGGGCCCCAAAAACATATTGTAGAGAAATGGGGAAAAGGATAAGAAGCAGTTCTCAGAATAATACAGATAATATCCCATTTATGGGTTTTTAAATTGCAAATTTATATTTGGACATATATAAAAACATTAGTAAAGGGATGGAAGGACCTAAAGACATCAAACTATACTCGCTGTCACCTTTGGGGAGGAGAATGGTACTGGGGATGGGAGTGGTTGTAAAATGGAAACTTTATCTTCTACCCCATATAATTCTGTATTACTTAAATGTTTTAAAATAAAATATATTTATGTACTACAGTAACACCCTTTCAAAGAGAGAAAATGGTATAGAGTAAAAATAGAAATGAATATTAGCAAGCAGTCCAATCAACCCCTTCACATCACAAGTGAAGAAACCGAGGTATTAGGAAGTTAAAATGGAGTGTGTCTTGTTATACGTACGACAGCTGAACTAAGCTAGAGACTGCCAGCCTGACTCCTGCCCCAGGCTTCTTTGTGTTATACTGTTTTGTCTTTCCCTGGTGAAACAGCTGGAAATGAGTCATGCACCATCTTAATGTGATTTCACAGTTACACTTTATCTCAGAGATTCATAATTATGTGGGCTTTAGACAGTTTTGGAAGGATATATAATGTCAGTCATTCGATCAACTAATATTTATTAAATCAGATAATTAGACATTAATAATTAGGCGCTAATTGCTGTGTGCCAGGTACTGTGCTAGGCTCTGGACATATAGCAGTCGCCCACATAAACACAGCTGTTGCCCTGAAGGATGTTGAGAAAGTGTTTATCACATTGTTGCTGTTTACTTGGGGAGTCGTGTCTGACTCTTCTGCGACTCCATGAACTGTAGCCCTCAGGCTCCTCTGTCCATGGGATTTCCCAGGCAAGAATTCTGGAGTGGGCTGCCATTTCCTTCTCCAGGGGATCTTCCTGACCCAGGGATGGAACCCACACCTCCTGCCTAGCAGGCAGATTCTTTACTGCCGAGCCACCAGGGAAGCCTGTTTACCACATTACCATATATGAAAAAAAAAAAAAAACCAAAAACACTTGAAGCTGTATATGCAGAAGAAAATCCACAAACATGTTAAGAGCATTATCTTAGGGATTTGGGGGTGGGTGGGTTATGTGGTTCTTTACATAGTTCCATGTTTTCTTTTTCTTAAAAGTTTTCAATTTGCATGTATTTCTGTCATAATAAAAATATATTTTAAAGAATCAAATAGTAGCTCTTTGTCTAAGTTTTGAAGAGTATTGAATCATATGAAAAGAGAAGAAGGCCTTTGTACTAGAGGAAATAAAATGTTTCCTAAGGGGACAAAAAGGCTTGGGCTAGCTCTTCTACTCCTGACTTTAAACTGTCTATGGAATTCCCAGAGTAAAGGCTTCCCAGAGGGCATAGAATGGAGGTGGGAGACAACTTTTGTCGCATTATTCAGGAACATCAAGCATCAACTTCAAAGGAAAGGGCACCGGGAGCCGGTTCAGTTAGGCCTCAGGCTCTGGCAAAAGACTGCTCTCAGCTCAGCCCCTGTCAAGCTAGGCCATTTTGAGAAGCGTTATTGGCCTTTCTGAACTTCGGTTTCTCCATCTGTAAATGGGAACAAGTATAGAAATTGTATCATTGTACAATTGTATCATTGTACAATTGTATCATTGTACCACCATCATTCCCTGGTGGTATAATGGCTAAGCCTCTGAGCTCCCAACCCCAGGGCCCTGGGTTTGATCCCTGGTCAGGGAACTAGATTCCACCTGACACAGCTAAGAGTTCGCACGCCCATACAACTGAAAAAAGATCTCCCATGCCACAAGCTGGTGCAGCCAAATGCATAAAAATCAATATTAGGAAAAGAAATCACCTCCTTGGGTATTTATAAGAATTACATGAGATGATGTTTGTAAGAAGCTCAAAGCCATGGCTGACACACAGTTGTGCTTAGTGGATGTTATTTGCTGCCAAGTTCAGCAGCAGGATCTTATTCTCACTTCCCTGACCACCCCCCTGACTCCCACCCCCCGCGACACACAGTCCACACGCCACATAGAGACCCTCACACTAAAACACACAGACTGCAGCGCAGAAAAAATGTCATCAGTGCAGTTTTAGACTGTCATACACATTAGCTCCTATACTGAACAGTCAGACTAGAAATAGAATTACGCTGAATGTCGAAATACAATAAAAGAGAACGATACATTAGGAAAAAAATTTCACGTTATTGTTTAGGCTTCCTCTGTGTTCATAGAAAACGTGATAATATTTTACAATATTCATTGCTTCATTTTCCAAGTCCCTTAAAAATAACCAGTAATGAAAAGACTCTGATAAGGCAAGAAGGCTTAACCCTGAGTGCTGGGACTCTCAGATGAGCAAAGGCTTGGGTGCTCCCCTGACAGGTGACCAGCAGAACTATTCAACTTGAAGAGAACCCATGCCCTTGGACAATGAGGACGTCCACGGCCCCTCTGGTGACTTAACCCTTATTCATCATCTAGCACCGGACGTTGGTGCTCCAGCACTTTGATGCTTTGAAGAACCATTTGTCAAATACACCAATGCTATTTGTGTAATTATACAGCCTCTGTATAATTTTGAAGGAAAGTAAGGCTATTCAGTAAGCCTCCAGGGAAATCATAAGATTTTCAACATGTAGCCCTACTACTGAGATCTCTCTTACAACCACAAAGGGATCCAGTCTGAATACAGAGCCAGTACCAATAAAAGCAGAAAGAAAGAAAACCAGAGCCCTGAATCAACCATGCTTGAAATTTGTAACTACCTCTGGTCTCTTCAATTATATGAGCCAATAAATTCTCATGCTTTAAAAAAAATTACCAATAATGGATAAACAGTGGTAAAACAAGTGAGTTTCCTATTCTGGTTTTGAGTCATAGAACCAGATTTTTTTTTCTTCCAGTTTTATTGAGCTGTAATTGACATACGACACTGTAAGTTTAAAGGTGTACAGCATAACGATTTGACTTACATATATCATGAAATGACTATCATCACAGTAAGTTTAGTGAACATCTATCATTTCATGTAGATAGAGAACAAGAAACAGAGGTTTTTTTTCCTTTTTGTAATAAGAATTCTTGCAGTTTACTCTTAACAACTTTCGTATATAACATACAGCAGTGTTATCTTATTTATCTTACAGCTGGTGTTATCTTATTTATCTTACAGCTGGAAGTTTGTACCTTTCACCTTCATCCTCCCCTTCCCCATGCTTCTGGTAACCACAAGTCTGATCTCTTTTCCTATGCTTGTTTGTTGGTTTTGAAGTATAATTGATCTACAACACTGTGTTAGTCCTTATAACACAACATAATGATTTGATATTTCTGTCCACTTCAAAATGATCACCATGATAAGTCTAGCTATGATATGTCAGCATGCAAAGACATTGCATAGGTCCTGGCTACATTCTCCACACTGTACATTTCATACTCATGACTCACTTATTTTGCAACTAGAAGTTTGTGCCTCTTAATTTCCCTCACCCATTTCTTTCCTCTCTCCACCTTCCTCCTCTGTAGCAGCTACTTATTTTCTGTGTGTTCTCTGAATCTTTACCTCTGTTTCTATTTGTTATGTTTGTTCATTGGTTTTATGTTTTAGATTCCACATACAAGTGAAATCATATGGTATTTGTCTTTCTCTGTCTGACTTATTTCACCCAGCATAATGTCTTCCAAGTCCATTCACATTGCTGTAAATAAAAAAATTTATTTCCTTTTCATGGCTGAGTGATATTCCTATGTGTATTGTTCCTATACAATATTCATCTGAAGACCCACCACAGCCAAAAATAAATTAATTAATTAATTTAATTTAATAAAAAAATACACTTTGGTGTGACTGTCTAAGTCCATGCTCCGTAAATTCGGCTCTATGACAGATGCACATGTGTGCATATATACATGTGTGTTTATATACACACATGTATTTATTGATTAATTAATAATGATTTTCGGCTGTGCTGGGTCTTCATAGCTGCAGGTAGGCTTCCTCTAGTTGTGGCGAGTGGGGGCTACTGTTCCTTGTGGTGTGTGGGATTCTCACTACAGTGGCTTCTCTTGCTGCGGAGGATGGGCTCTAGGGGGAGTGGGCTTCAGTAGTTGTGGCACATGGGCTTGGTTGCCCTGCAGCATGTGGGATCTTCTTGGACCCAGGATCGAATTGGTGTCCCCTGCATTGCAGAGCAGACTCTTAACCACCACCAGATCACCAGGGAAGCCCCCAAACTCTTAACAGTAGTATATTTGCTCCCTAACACTAGGAATTACAAATCCTACATCCTTTGGAATACTTTTTCAATTTGGATTCATCTCATATGTATTAAAAGTCTAAGCCATAAGCATGTTTTACTGAGGGACATTTTCTAAGTCAACTTGCTAGTTGCAGGTTTGGAAGGCTCACCAAGTGGAACAACTGCTGCTGGGTGAGAGGTACCAGAGTGCTGGGTGGCCTGGGACTCCAGGCAGATGTGGGCTGACGGAGCGACTGAGAGTCCAAGGGAAGTCCGTGAAGAAGCACTGTCCCAGGGAGTGACCTAGCCATCTTTCTTCTGCATTTGTTGCTGGAGGAAACATACCAAACACTAAGGCAAGGGGGAACGCGGTACGTTTTAGATAAGGAATGCTTGACCTAAGCCAGAATTTCTCCATTTCCTTCTCTTTGCCCCCAGAGAGAGTAAGAGGGAAAAAATGTGTGAGTGTAGAGGTGAGTGGGAAGTGTGGTCACGTCTTTGCCTTATAAATGCTGAAAACGTGAATCATTGAATATCTTGTGCTGGCTTCTGCCTGTTCAGATAACAAAAACCATCTTCAGGCAGCCCAGGGAAGAATACAGTAGTGGGGATTTGGAAAACTGAGCAAGCCCAGTTCAAAGCATTTCCAGTTTGACTTATAAATGTAATTCATTTTATCTTGTAGCCTTGAAAAGTTAATATCTTTCAAAAAACTTAGAGTGAGAGGGTAGCTAATGAAGGAGAGAAAAGAATGGAATGATCTGGGGTAGAATGACTTGGCATGGGCTGGAGCCCCACCTCACCCCATCATCCAAAACAACTGAAGATTCCATTCCATTCATAATCCAGTGCATATTCCCAGCCTGAAATTAAAAGACATTTGCTCCTTGGCAGGAAAGCTATGACAAATTTAGACATTGTATTAAAAAGCAAGAACATCACTTTGCTCACAAAGGTCCATACAGTCAAAGCTATGGTTTTTCTATTAGTCATGTATGGATGTGAGAGTTGGATCATGAAGAAGACTGAGCACCAAAGAACTGATGCTTTTGAACTGTGTTGCTGGAGAAGACTCTTGAGAGTCCCTTGACTGCAAGGAGATCAAACCAGTCAATCCTAAAGGAGATCAACACTGAATATTCATTGGAAGGACTGATGCTGAAGCTGAAGCTCTAGTACTCTGATGTGAAGAGATGACTCATTGGAAAAGGCCCCGATGCTGGGAAAGATTGACGGCAGGAGGAGAAGTGGGTGGTAGAGTATAAGATGATTAGATAGCATCACAGACTCAAAGGACATGAATCTGAGCAAACTCCAGGAAATAGTGAAGGACAGAGAAGTCTGGCATGTTGCAGTCCATGGGGTCACAAAGAGTCAGACACAACTTAGTGACTGAACAGAAAGTATTCTTGCCTGGACAGGAGAGTATTCTGCCTGGACAGAGTTCCACGGACAGGAGAGCCTGGTAGGGTCAGACACGACTGAGAACAGACACAGCCCCCTCTTTTGCAGCCCTATCAGTCTGTGGGTTACATACCATAACATTCACGTGCTTTAACCCAATATCTTTTAAAAACTTCTTTTAATAAACTGCTTAAATATCCGAAGTCAGTTTCTGTTTCTGTTATTTGTGACTAAAAACTGATTGAGCTTTTTACAATCATGAAATGATTACAGCATTTTCTTTGGGATATTTTATTGCCATTTTTATTATCGTAATTAAGTCATGCACGAGTCTGTCTTACATTGTTGTTCAATTGCATTTCTTTGACATGCTTTGTAACACCCATGATATATTTTAAAAATAAGGAATATCACAAAGATGGCATAAGTCAACATTAAAGTAGACTCTCTTTTAAGGACCTCCACCTAAGTGACCTACCTGATGACCACAGCAATAACTCTTAGGGTGAGGTAGCGGCTCTATTATGTTTGAGGGGTTTGTTTTTCAGATTTAAAAACATTTTTTTCTGGCCGCACTGCCCAGCTTGTGGGATCTTAGTTCCCTGACTCAGGCCCTCGGCAGAGTAAGCACAGAACCCTAACCACTGGACCACCACGGAATTTACTGTTCTCAGACCTTTTAATGTCAGTTAAACTTTTTATTGTTAAACCTATATCTAATCTGACAACTTAAGCTTCCCAGGTGGCTCAGTGGTAAAGAACCTGCCTGCCAATGCAGGAGACAAGGGTTCAATCCTTGGGTTGGGAAGATCCCCTGGAGAAGGAAATGGCAACCCACCCCAGTATTCTTCCCTAGGAAATCCCATGGACAGAGGAGCCTGGTTGGCTATAGTCCATGGGGTCACAAAAGAGTCAGACATGACTCAGTGACTAAGCAACAACAAAATTTGACAACAAGTTGAAGTGATTCGATCTTATTGCAAGTTTCCAGTGCATTCAACTTACTTTTCACAGAAGCAATTTTCTTTCTTTTCGTTCTTATATTTTTTGATTTGGGTAACTTAAAAAATTAAATTATGTACTTAAACACAGATGGAAATGTCAGAGTGAAATGTTGCCAATCAGAAAACCCATTTTTGGAGGCTGCTCCTGTCTAATATCTTTGTGGTATAGCATTAGGTATATCTGACACTATGTCAGTGTCAGAAACTGGATTGCTCCATGGACATATCTTGCTTATTAACAGAAGGGAAACTGAAGACCAACTTAGGAGCCTAAAGCCATTTGAGACTTCAATTGAAAATTGACAGGTGAAACAGAGGAACAAACAGTCTCACCCAATTGAAGAATCTGGTATAATATCTAAACGATAACAAAATTAAATCAGAAATGACAAGCTCCTGGGTTTTTCTGTTGTCTTTTCTTTTATTGTTTTTGTAATCTGAGGTCTCAGGTCTTAAACATGAAATCAATTTATCTAGAAATCTTGTGTAAAAATGGACTGGGATTTTACAGTAAAACAGTAAGATGTGGACAGTATTTTCAAAAGGTATTTTAAAGATAAATCTAATCATGCCTTTTTGGCATTCAAAACTCAACCTAAATCCCACCACACAAAGCTATACTGCAAGAAACAAAGGTCCAGAGCCTAAGAGAGATAGAGGAAATGAATACTCTCTAAAAGTTCTTCTAGCCAGAAAGTAAACGTGGCCAAACAATGGAGCATGGTTGTGGTATTTTTCAGATATGAGCTAAATTCAGTGTGGTGTGTTACCACGCACAATTTGCTCAGGATGAAATGTCCCAGCTAACAAGAAGATGTGGGGAGGATCACCGGTTTACTTTACCCGCCACCGTAAAGTTTAGAGGAAGATCCAGTTTGGAAGTTATTTTTCCCATTCTAAGGTTTACTTTTGGTTTCTAAGGACTCCATGCTTCTCAGGGCATCGAGGCCATGAACAGTTTGGTTTTCACTGTAAAGTTACAGTAAATAATGTTGGTGGTTTTTAGAATCACATAGAATAAAGTTGCCTTGTCAGCAAGCTATTAGAAATAGACTGTTGATTAACCCCTGTAGAAGCTCTGATGTTTAAACTTCTTGAAGTAAACATTTGCAGGTCACAGCGGCATCTCGGTAGGTTTGACATATCACTTCAGGTGGAGAGGTGTTAAAAGTGTTCATGGTAAACTACTCATTTGATCGACGTTTCTGTTCCCCATGTTTGATCTGAAAGTGAATTAAACTTATCAATGAAACCCTTCTCTCAGATTCTAAACTATAAATTCAAAACAATTTCAAGAAAAATATTTACTACTTTACAATTTTAATATGGAACCATGATTTCTGAAATTGTGTGCAGGCGAAAACTACGAAATCTTTAACAAGTTTTAAAAACATTTTAAGTGTGTTGGCTAAATTTCTAGAACCATGGTAGCGGTTGAAACATTCTAGTAGTTGTTAGATTTCTGGAAATAATTACCTGCAAGGAGATTAACACCTCTCAACTCGTTAGTGACCTAGGTCTTCTACCCTATTGTTCTTTGATAAAGGGGCTATTCATTCATCAAGCTGGACCCACCCAACCAAAGAGACTCTAGGTGGTTGTTCAGGTGGACTCCAGGTCAAGAAAAAGGATTGCTCATTTCCTCAAGACAGAACTTTTGATCAGTGCTGTGTGGCTAAGCTAAAAAGTTTGATGGGATTTTAAACAAGGTTTTAATGGCATTTCGGAAGCCACCACCAAATACCCTCTGCTAAGGAAGCCAAGTATTGACATAGATGGAGTCAGACAGGAATTTATTCAGGAAATTACTACAATATGCATAGAATTCTTTTGGCATCTACTGTCAAGGTTGATGAATATTTTACAAATAAATTATTCACTTTGGCAAACCTGAGGATGTGATATGGGTCTTATTCACAACTGTCAAGCTTTAGTAACTTGACATGACAAAACTTGACAACTTTTGTCAACTTGACAACTTGATAAAATGGGGTTGAGCTTGCAAGATGCTGCGGTACAACAGACAAAAAGACTAACAAAGCTCTTATTCCCCTGGACCTCATAGTCTTGTGGTGGAGACAGACTGTAAACATCTTTTTACAATATATTTTTACAAACTGTGATTCGTGTTTTAAAGGAACCAGGGCACCGAGAAGAAGATAGCGGAGTGGAACTAATTAAACAGAGAAGTCAGCGAAGTCTTCTCTAATTTGGGACTTTTTTTTTCCTTCTGTTTTTTAAATTAAAGTATAACTAAGGTACAATACCTGTAACTTACAGGTGTACAATATAGATTCACAAGTTTTAAAGGTTATACTCCATTTATTCCCTGGAGAAGCAAATGAAACCCACTCAAGTATTCTTGCCTGGGAATCCCATGGACAGAGGAGCCTGGTGGGCTACAGTCCATGGGGTCGCAAAAGAGTTGGATACGACTGAGCGACTAACCAACATCAACAACCACATTTTCCGTTTATAGTTATAAAATATTGACTATATTCCCTGCGTTGTGCAATATATCCTTGTAACTTGTTTTATACATAATAGTTTGTGTCTCTTAGTCCCCTACCCCTAAATTGCTCCCCTCCCCATTGTTAACCACTAGTTTGTTTTCCATATCTGTGAGTCTGCTTATTTTTTTTTGTTATATTTATTACTTTGTTGTGTTTTATAGATTCCACATATAACTGAGATCATACAGTATTTGTCTTTCTCTGTCTGACTTATATCACCTAGAATAATGCCTTCCAAGTCTATCCATGTATCTGCAAATGGTACCTTTTCATTCTTTTTTTATGAATGAGTAGTATTCCACTAGAGATACACCACATCTGCTTTATCTGCTGATGGACACTTGGGCTGTTTCCATGTCTTGGCAATTGTAAATAACGCTGCTATGAACATTGCAGGTATATGTATCTTTTCAAGTTAGTGTTTTTGTTTTTCCTGGATGTATACCCAGGAGTGCATTTGCTGGATCATATGGTAGTTCTGTTTTTAGTTTTTTGAGAAACCTCCATACAGTTTCCACAGCAGCTGTGCCGATTTACAGTCCCATCAACATCAACAGCGTATGAGGGTTCCCTTCTCTCCACATCCTCACCAACACTTGTTATTTGTGTTCTTTTTGAAGCCATTCTGAGTTGGGGACTTTTCAACTGAGACCCCAATGATCAAAAGAAGTCATTCATGGGAAATCCAAGAGGAACAAGGCTTGTAGAGGCAATGTAAGTGCAAAGGCCCTACAAGGCAAGTCTTAGCATGTTGTAAAAAAAAACTGACAGAGGCCTGTGTGACTGAAGCATCTGGACCAGCTGCAGTAGGAAGAATAAACTGAAGGATTATAAGAACAGCAGTGTTTATGATCAGTTATGGTGTTGCAGAAGCACAGCTGAAGATGAAAGTGGTTCAGGTAGGGTAGGGGCAATAAAGGTGGAGAAGCAGGTTCAGATTCAGGATATATTTAGAGATAGAGCCCACAGTTCATAGTGATGGATTAGATGGGTGGGGATGAAGGACAGGGAAGCATCAAGAGTCAGTCCCAGGCTTCTGGCTGTAGCAACTGAAAGACTAGTATCCTATTTACTAGGATGAGGGAGTCTGAGTAGACTAGGATATATGGAGGAAAATTCATACGTTCACTTCAAACACGCTAAATTTGAGAAGACTCTGAGTCATCTGAGCAGTTAATCATACAACTGGAGTTCAGAGAGGAAAGCTGAGGACCAAAAAATCAGTGTCTAAAACAAATAACTGGCATTTAAAGTCATAGAAATGGATGCGTTCACCTAGAGTAATTATGGGTAGAGAGTGAAAAAAGAAAGGGCTCAGGAAGGATTCCAAGGAACTCTGTGTTGAGAGGCAGAGGTAGAGTGGATTAGGAGGAGCTGGAAATATAGACCAGGAAGGAGCTACCATTGGAATGTGAGCAATGTCAGCCGACTGTACTATGCTGACCCGGGCAGAGCATCCAGGGAAGGAAAAGCTGAGTTGGAAACTGCTGAGGGACCAAGCACAATGAGAACGGAAAATTACCCATCCGCCACTGTGGCGGCTTTGGTAACCTTGACGAAGGCCTTTCAGGTTAGCTGAAGGACCAGAAGTGGGATTAGATCCTAGAACCCGGAAATTTCACTTCTCAGTTATTGGAAACAAGAAACTCTTGCATGAATGCACCAAGAGGCTACACACACCAGATGGTCATAATTACTTTGTTCACTGGAGTAAATTACTTGAAATGACCCAAACTTGCACCTTTGGGAGAATAGATGAATAAATGGTGTGTATTCAGAGAATGAAATAGTATAGAGTAATGAAAGTGAATGTTTTAACATGGGTAAATCTCACAAACTTAATGCTGACCAAAAAAAACACACAAAAAAACCCAAAACCTTCCAAAGGTCACAAAATAACTGCAATATAATTCCATTTATATAACGTTTCAAAACTGAAGAACTGAACAATATATTGTTTAAAGATACATATTAATAAAAAGGAAATGATAACACAAAATTTAGAAAGCCTGTTACATAGGCCATATAGGGATGCTCAAAGTTTATATATGTGTTATATATATGTATCTTTGGTGGCCTAAAAATAGCCACCTAGCTTCAAGGCAGCAGCAATGAGCACTGTTAGCACCAAGATCGTGATCTCCAAATATTTTGTACTAAAAGTAACAAGGACACTTTGGGAAAAGAAGGAATTTCAGGTATAGGACAGGGAATGTACAGGACAGGCTTGAAAATCTTGTCTTAGACTGCAAGGAATGCTTTGAGATTGCTAAGAATGTGTCCAAAGAACTCAGAAGCCTAACTGAAAGGGCTCCCAGTGACAAAGATGGAAAAGTTTAGGCAGCCATAGGGATAAATACTGCAATAGATTGGAAAACATATCACATAAACACCCAGACTATTATGTTTGTTTCATCCATGTTGTTGTATGTAGAAATGATTGGTTCTTTATAACTGTTATATTCTATTGTATGGATGAATATAATTTATTATGTTAACTATATTTAATCTATATGTTATAGTGTATAATAATATTATTATATATTAGTTTAATAATAACAAAGAGACATCACGTTGCTGACAAAGGTCCATATAGTCAAAGCTAAGGCTTTTCCTGTAGTCGGGTACAGGTGTGAGAGTTGGACCATAAAGAAGACTGAGCACTGCAGAACTGATGCTTTCAAATTGTGGTGCTGGAGAAGACTCTTGAGAGTCCCTTGGACTGCAAAGAGATCAAACCAGTCAATCCTAAAGGAAATCAACCCTGAATATTCATTGGAAGGACTGATGATGAAGCTGAAGCTTCAATACTTTGGCCACATGATGTGAAGAGCTGACTCATTAGAAAAGATCCTATTCGGAAACATTGAGGGCAGGAAGAGAAGGGGGCGACAGAGGATGAGATAGTTAGATAGCATCACAAACTCAGTGGGCATGAATTTGGGCAAACTCCAGGAAATAGTGCAGGACATGGAAGCCTGGCATACTGCAGTCCATGGGGTTGAACGGTCAGGCACGACTTAGCGACTGAAAAACAAAGCAATAATAATTATTTATCATAATTTTTGTGGCTGTTTATTATTTATCATAATTTTTCTGGTTGTTTATAGGTTGGGACTAATAAGAATAATGGTGCCACAAATTTTCTTATAGTTGTCTTTTTACCATACATTGTACATTTGAATATCTTCATTTTGGAATCTTGAATCTTTTTCCAATTTTTCTATTAGCTTCTTTCTCTGTCTTATTGATGTGTAGTTCTTTATAGATTCTGGATACAAGTTGGTTTATCAGTTGCAAGTATCTCCTCCAAGTTTGTGGCTTGCTTTTTCCTCCTGTCTTAATGCTGTCTTTGGTGATGAAGACAGGTTCCTAATGTATTCCAATTTATAAATGGTTTCCTTTATGGCTAGGGCACTTTGTGTCTCACTTATGACCCCAAGATTTTGAAAATATTCTTCTAAATTACTTTCTTGAAACTATTGGTTTATCTTTCATAGTTAGACTTTTAATTCACCTAGAATTAATTTTGTAGATAGTGTGAGATAGAAGTCAATATTTACTTTTTCCTAAGTGATACTGTTGTAGGATCATTTTTTGAAAATATTATTCTTTCTCCACTACTTTGTGATGCTGCTTTGGCATAAATCAAGAATCTATAAATGTTTGATTCTGTTTTTTAATTCTCTGTTATGTTCAGTCTATTTGTCTATTCTGTGTCAATGCTACATCATTTTATTATTGTAGCTTTATTTTGATATCCAAGGGTATATATCTTCCAACTTTGTCTTCAAGATTTTTTGGTTATTATAGAATTGCCCTTTGCATTTCTTCATACATTTTAGAATAGGCTCATCAATTTCCATGAAATAAAAAGCCATTGGGATTTCTGATAAGGGATTACACTAAATCTTTGGGTTAGTTGGGTGAAAAATAACTTTCCAATGTTGATTCTTTTAACCTGTGAACATGGCATATCTCTCCATTTATGTAGGGCTTCTTTAATTTCTCTTAAGAATATTTTAAAGTTTTCAATGTAAACATATTTCTTCATAAGATTTATTCCTGTATAATTTGATGATTTTCTTGATATTGTGTCATTTTTAGTATTTATTTTCTAATTGTTCTCATATGGAAATATAATTGATTTATGCATATTGACCTTGTAATCAGAAACCTTGTAAAATTCTTTTATTAATTGTAATAGTTTATCAGCATTTCTTTTGGATATTTTTAGATACAAAATCATGGCATATCTGAATAAGGTGTGTTTTATTTATTTATTTCCAACCCATTTGGTTCTTATTTCTTTTTACTATCTTCCTACAGTGGTTATGGATCCAGGGATATGCTGAATAGAAGTCGTAAGAATGGTTTCCTTATTTGTTACAGATCTCAGGGGAAAAGCTCTGAACATTTCACCACTAAGTTAGGTGTTTGCTATATGCTCTTGTTCAGCTCAGTTCAGTTCAGTTGCTCAGTTGTGTCCGACTCTTTGTGACCCCATGAATCGCAGCACGCCAGGCCTCCCTGTCCATCACCAACTCCCGGAGTTCACTCAGACTCACGTCCATCGAGTCAGTGATGCCATCCAGCCATCTCATCCTCTGTCGTCCCCTTCTCCTCCTGCCCCCAGTCCCTCCCAGCATCAGAGTCTTTTCCAATGAGTCAACTCTTCGCATGAGGTAGCCAAAGTACTGGAGTTTCAGCTTTATCATCATTCCTTCCAAAGAACACCCAGGACTGATCTTTAGAATGGATTGGTTGGATCTACTTGCAGTCCAACGGACTCCCAAGAGTCTTCTCCAACACTACGAGATATCTTTTATTATATTAAGAAAATTATCAGTGGACTTCTCTGGCGGTCCAGTGGTTAAGATTCTGTGCTACCACTACAGGGGACATGGGTTCAATCCCTGGTCAGAGAGCTAAGAACTACATACATTGCAGTGTGCCTAAAAAGAAAGAAAGGGAGAAAGAAAGACAAAAAATTCTCTTCTACTCTAGTGTGTAGGAGTTTCTCTTATTTTAAATTGTGAATGGGTACTGAATTTTAGCAAATGTTTTTCTTTTACATCTGTTGTCACAAACATCTGCTTTTCTCCTATGTTCTGTTAATATGGTAGAGTAATTTATTGCACTTAAAATTTTTGTGTGCATGATGTTTACTCCAATAATTAACTCAGTTTTTCTTCATTTCCAGTATATGCTTTGAGGAAGCTATACTGTTTCCATAGCAGCTGTGCCATTTTACATTCCTACCAACAATGTTCAGGTTTCCAATTTCTCTATATCCTTACCAAATCTGGTTATTTTCTGTTTTTTTTTTTTTGTTGTTGTTGTTGTTAATAGCCATCCTAATGTATGTGATGGCTGTTAACCAAAAAAAAAAAAAAAAAAAACAAACAAACCCAGAAAATAACAAGATTTGGTAAGGATATAGAGAAATTGGTTAATAGCCATCCTAATGTATGTGACGGAGAAAGCAATGGCACCCCACTCCAGTACTCTTGCCTGGAAAATCCCATGGATGGAGAAGCCTGGTAGGCTGTAGTCTATGGGGTCGCACAGAGTCGGACACGACTGAAGCGACTTAGCAGCAGCAGCAATGTATGTGAAGTGATATCTTATTGTGATTTTGATTTGCATTTCCCTAATGATTAACAGTGTTAAACCATTGTTGACATTTTAAAATATCTGACACAAATTATAACTTAACTGCCCAGATAATGGAAAGACCTTAAAATACTTGATCTTCATTTTCCCTTTTACTGCCTTACTTAAAATACTGTATAATTTAATGATTATCATCATATAATTTAATTCTAGCTGTAGTTTTATATCCCGTGAGGTATTATTATTGTTTCACAACAATAAATAATGCAGTCACTATTGATTTAGTTTCCCGAAAATGAAAGCTAAGAAACGTGCTCTGGGCCACCTTTGCTGTTCTCTCGCCCATTTCTCCTGTTTCCCTTCTCTGCTCTGTATCACAAGGAATTACATTTCCCAGGCCCCCTTGCTAACTGCTCCTCTGAGGTTCACCCAAATGGATGGCACTGGGAAGAGACTGAAAGGTACGAGGGAGGGAGAAGCCAAGGTATTTTTCTCTTTCTCACTGTTTTAGTGAAAAACAGTGATATCTCCAGCAGTCGCTGTGCGTTTCCTATACCTGCAGCTGCTATGGAGGGACCCTCTCCTCTGGGGTCCTAGCACCCGCTGGACACTCCCTACTTTGTATCCTCCTCCTGCCTGACCCTGGCCTCTAGGCTCTGGTAAGCCCTCCCCTCCCATTGCCCCTGCTAGTACCGGAGCTGCCCCCCTAACCCTGTGAGGCTTGTCAGTGCCTCCATCACCTACATAACCAATTCCTTGTATTAAAATCCCTTGGTTCATAGGTCTTGTGGTTTCGATTTCCTCACTGGACCTTGTTAAGCTCTACAGAACTCATTTTTTCACCAAAGTATCACATTAAGAAGATGATACATATTCAGGGAAAAGATCCAAAAAGAGGAGTACAATAAGGTGTGCATTCATTTTTTAAAAAATAATTTTATTGATTTCTTTCTTTTGGCTGTGCTGGGTCTCCGTTGCGGCACAGGCTTTTCTCTAGTTGCGGCGAGCGAGGGTTACTCTCCAGCTGCGGTGTGCAGGCCCCTCGTTGCAGTGGTTTCTCTCCTTGCAGAGCACGGGCTCTAAGGCATGCCGGCTTAGAAGCGGTGGCACGGAGGACTCAGCAGTTGTGGCTTCCAGGCTTTGTTGCTCCTCAGCATGTGGGGTCTTCCTGGATCGGGGATCGAACCCACGTCTCCTGCATTGGCAAGCAGATTCCTTACCACTGAGTCAGCAGGAAAGCCGGGTGTTGGCTCATTCTAATTCTTGAGAAAGGTGTGGGTTGATTTCTGTTCTAGTATAAACCTGGGAAGCTCCAAATCAATGTTTGCCAAATGGGAAAAAATAAATACATTGGTATTTAGGGGAAGGAAATGTTATTTTTCAGAGTCTAAGTTACATGTTTAAAACAATAGAATGCTTAAAAAAGAAAATGTTAAGAATATATAAAAATAAGCCAGTTTCCTCTGGAATACTGCAGATCGTTATTTTCTTTATGAAAAAATTCAGTCCATACCTATTTAGAAAGTAAAAATATTCAATTATGTTTTTAAAAACAAATTTAAATTTATTGTTTTAAAATTTAAATTAAATAATAAAAACATATGGGGCACCTGTTTTGTGCTAGATAAATATTATGAAGCATGAAGTGAAGTGAAGTGAAAGTCACTCAGTTGTGTCCATCTCTTTGTGACCCCCATGGACTTCATAGTCCATGGAATTCTCCGGGCCAGAATACCAGAGCGGGTAGCTTTTCCCTTCTCCAGGGGATATCCCCAACCCAGGGATCGAACCCAGGTCTCCCACATTGCAGGCAGATTCTTTACCATCTGAGCCACCAGGGAAGCCCAAGAATACTGCAGTGGGTAGCCTATCCCTTTTCCAGCGGATCTTCCGACCCAGGAATCAAACCAGGGTCTTCTGCATTGCAGGTGGATTCTTTACCAGCTGAGTTATGAGGGAAGCCCATTATGAAGCATACAAAGACAAATAAGACAAAAATAACTTAAAAGACAAGACACAGGAAGAAAAAAATATGCATGTCTAAAGATGTGAAAGTCCATGTTTAAGATCTCGCTTCATTTAAATTTAACTAACTTTTATATAATAACTATTCTGTTTTATCATGTCCTGTGTTGCGCTAAATCACTTCAGTTGTGTCTGACTCTTTGTGACCCTATGGATGGTAGCCCACCAAGTTCATCTGTCCATGGGATTCTCCAGGCAGCCTTGGCTGCTGCTGCTGCTGCTAAGTCGCTTCAGTTGTGTCTGACTCTGTGCGACCCCAGAGACGGCAGCCCATCAGGCTCCCCTGTCCCTGGGATTCTCCAGGCAAGAACACTGGAGTGGGCTGCCATTTCCTTCTCCAACAAAGTGAAGTCGCTCAGTCGTGTCCAACTCCTACCAACCCCATGGACTGCTGCCCACCAGTCTCCTCCGTCCATGGGATTTGCCAGGCAAGGGTACTAGAGTGGGTTGCCATTGCCTTCTCCGCCTGCCTTGGCAGGCGAGTTCTTTACCACTAGCACCATTGGGAAGCCAAGAAAGATTTAATGTTAGGGTACAAGTGACACAGCACTAATTTCATCTTCTACCATTTTCCCTTTTACTCTCCGGTTTCTGCTATACTGGACTTACTACTATTTTTATACCTTGAACAAGCTAAGCATGCAGCAGAGGCAATGGGAGATAATACACAAAATACAAATAGAATACATAAAAGAAATAAAATATTGATGATGGGTGCTAGATTCTTCCTTTTTTGTTTTAGAGAAAAGAGTTACAGATTTGGAAAAGTACTAAGCTAGAATGAGCACTGTAATGGATTGGAGTTAGAAGCATTGGTGTGAACTTATGGATTCCAGTGTTTTCAGGGTATGGAAATACATGTATATATTTATATGGGATATATGCATTCCCTAATTCTGACCTAGAGCATCACCCCTTTCCCCCACATCCAATAGCAACAAGCACACCAACAGCGCAAAACTTGGCTTCTACATGCTATTCTCCGCTGAAAGGAATCAGGACTCCTTATAAAAATAAAAACAGCTGAGTCCAGACTTGGTGCAGCAAGAGTGAAAGATGAGTCTGAAATATTTTATTATGCCAGACTGAAAGGAAGTACTCAAAGGATGATGGGGACATGTCAAAAGGACACATAAGTTGATTTGAAAAGAGTTCTCACTGGCCAAAATGGACTGTTTGAACAACAAAATAATGTTTGTAACAGTTATGATTCCATGCATCCTTATTAACATAAATTAATAAATGAAAACATTGAAGGTGAGAAATGGAATATTTCCTGCCTTATCAGTAAACAAAGGATGTCACAACCCTCAGCAATTGCAGCCCTCCTTCATCATGAGCCATTTTGGGGCTGCAAAGAGTCAGACATGACTGAGCGACTGAACTGATCATGAGCCAGTGAGCCCTAAGGGAGCTCAGGAAGGAACGAATACCTGTCACCTAGGAGCCATCAGCCTGCAGCCACTCCTTAAGGTGTTTTAGTTTAGTCACTAAGTCGTGTCCGACGCTTCGATCCCATGCACTGCAGCACACCAGGGTTCCCTGTTGTTCAGTCTCCCAGAGTTTGCTCAAACTCATGTCCATTGAGTCAGCGATGCCATCCAATCATCTCATCCTCTGTTGCCCCTTTCTCCTCCTGCCTTCGATCTTTCCCAGCATCAGGGTCTTTTCCAATGAGTTGATTCTTCCCATCAGATGGCCAAAGTATTGGAGCTTCAGCTTCAGCATCAGTCCTTCCAATGAATATTCAGGGTTGATCTCCTTTTTAGGATTGACTGGGTTTGATCTCCTTACTGTCCAAGGGACTCTCCAGAGTCTTCTCCAGGACCACAATTCGAAAGCATCAGTTCTTTGGCACTCAGCCTTCTTTACGGTCCAACTCTCTTATAGGATATACTTCAACAAAAACAGTAAAAATAAGTTATGGTTCTTGTTTTTCTAATTGCATATCCTCCTTCTTTACCTTTCTATTAATAATTAACACCATATGGTAAAGGTAAACTCTTCCTGAGATAAAGCTAAGATAGTAAAATAAGCATATGCATTTGATGACCTTACTTTCCAAACATCTACTAAAATAGTCTAGCAAATATAAAATGGATATGTTTTGCCTAACCCTGGAAAATAAAGACCTATCTCACATATGTATCTCATGGCTCAAGGAGTTTTCACAGAGCTAACATAACCAAGAAGGGAGCACCAGCCTGTTGGCCATTTTGATGCCCTGGAGAAGGGCATGGCAACCCACTCCAGTATTCTTGCCTGGAGAATCCAATGGACAGAGAAGCCTGGCAGGCTACAGTCTGTGGGGTTGCAAAGAGTTGGAGTGACTAACACAACTAACACAACCCAACCCAACCCAACCCAACAACTATAGCAAGATAGGAAATGGCTTTGACTCATCTTTTTTGCTTACTAGGAGAACTGGCTGGTTCACAAATACTTATTAGCCCCCCACCCTGAAGGAAGCCTCTTTACAGGTTTGCCCCCAGGGAAAACATGCCTGGCCCTGTTCTCAAAATCACTCAACAAAGAGGAAGCCTGCGTGGAGACTTGCTCCAGGGAGATTGTGATCAGTGTAGCTGAAGACACTGCTCCTGCTCAACAGAAGCAATCCGAGAATAAGCAAAATATATTTTAAACAAACCCAGTTAAGACAGATTGTAACTGAATGAATACCAAATTATGGAAAATTAAATGTGTGAATTAGGGCTTGGTCAGTTATCCCATGCAAGTGGGTGTGTGTTCAGTTGTGTCCGACTCTTTGGACCCCATGGACTGTAGCCCACCAGTCTCTGTCCATGGGATTTCCCAGGCTAGAATACTGGAGTGGGTTGCCATTTCCTTCTCCAAGGGATCTTCCTAATCCAGGGACAGAACCCGTCTCTCCTGTATTGGCAGGTGGATTCTTTATCTCTGAACCACCTGGGAAGCTCCAGTTATCCCATAAGGAGAACAAAAAGGTTTTGGAAATTATTAGATAAAAGTTAAGAACATAGTGGAGAAAACCACTAGACCATTCAGGTGTGAACTAAATCAAATCCCTTATGACTATACAGTGGAAGTGAGAAATAGATTTAAGGGACTAGATCTGTTAGACAGAGTGCCTGATGAACTATGCACGGAGGTTCGTGACATTGTACAGGAAACAGGAATCAAGACCATCTCCAAGAAAAAGAAATGCAAAAAAGCAAAATGGCTGTCTGAGGAGGCCTTACACATAGCTGTGAAAAGAAGGGAAGCGAAAAGCAAAGGAGAAAAGGAAAGATATACCCATTTGAATGCAGAGTTCCAAAGAATAGCAAAGAAAGATAAGAAAGCTTTCCTCAGTGATCAATCCAAAGAAATAGAGGAAAACAACAGAACGGGAAAGACTAGAGATCTCTTCAAGAAAATTAGAGATACCAAGGGAAAATTTCATGCAAAGATGGGCTCGATAAAGGACAGAAATGGTAGGGACCTAACAGAAGCAGAAGATATTAAGAAGAGGTGGCAAGAATACACAGAAAAACTGTACAAAAAGGATCTTCACGACCCAGATAATCACAATGGTGTGATCACTCACCTAGAGCCAGACATCCTGGAATGCGAAGTCAAGTGGGCCTTAGAAAGCATCACTACGAACAAAGCTAGTGGAGGTGATGGAATTCCAGTTGAGCTATTTCAAATCCTGAAAGATGATCCTGTGAAAGTGCTGCACTCAATATGCCAGCACATTTGGAAAATTCAGCAGTGGCCACAGGACTGGAAGAGGTCAGTTTTCATTCCAATCCGAAAGAAAAGCAATGCCAAAGAATGCTCAAACTACCACACAGTTGCACTCATCTCACACGCTAGTAAAGTAATGCTCAAAATTCTCCAAGCCAGGCTTCGGCAATACATGAATCATGAACTTCCAAATGTTCAAGCTGGTTTTAGAAAAGGCAGAGGAACCAGAGATCAAATTGCCAACATCCACTGGATCATCAAAAAAGCAAGAGAGTTCCAGAAAAACATCTATTTCTGCTTTATTGACAAATTTCTGCTTTATTGCTTTATATGCCAAAGCCTTTGACTGTGTGGATCACAATAAACTATGGAAAATTCTGAAAGAGATGGGAATACCAGACCACCTGACCGGCCTCTTGAGAAACCTGTATGCAGGTCAGGAAGCCACAGTTAGGACTGGACATGGAACAACAGACTGGTTCCAAATAGGAAAAGGGGTACGTCAAGGCTGTATATTGTCACCCTGCTTATTTAACTTCTATGCAGAGTACATCATGAGAAACGCTGGGCTGGAAGAAGCACAAGCTGGAATTAAGATTGCCGGGAGAAATATCAGTAACCTCAGATATGCAGATGACACCACCCTTATGGCAGAAAGTGAAGAGGAACTAAAAAGCCTCTTGATGAAAGTGAAAGTGGAGAGTGAAAAAGTTGGCTTAAAGCTCAACATTCAGAAGACGAAGATCATGCCATCCGGTCCCACCACTTCATGGGAAATAGATGGGGAAACAGTGTCAGACTTTATTTTTTTGGGCTCCAAAATCACTGCAGATGGTAACTGCAGCCATGAAATTAAAAGACACTTACTCCTTGGAAGGAAAGTTATGACCAACCTAGACAGCATATTGAAAAGCAGAGATATTACTTTGTCAACAAAAAGTCTGTCTAGTCAAGGCTATGGTTTTTCCAGTGGTCATGTATGAATGTGAGTGTTGGACTATAAAGAAAACTGAGTGCCGAAGAATTGAAGCTTTTGAACTGTGGTGTTGGAGAAGACTCTTGGGAGTCCTCTGGACTGCAAGGAGATCCAACCAGTCCATCCTAAAGGAGATCAGTCCTGAGTGTTCATTGGAAGGATTGATGTTGAAGCTGAAACTCCAATACTTGGGCCACCTGATGCAAAGAGTTGACTCATTGGAAAAGACCCTGATGCTGGAAAAGATTGAGGGCAGGAGGAGAAGGGGACGACAGAGGATGAGATGGTTGGATGGCATCACCAACTCAATGGACATGAGTTTAGGTGAACCCCGGGAGTTGGTGATGGACAGCAAGGCCTAGTGTGTTGTGGTTCATGGGGTTGCAAAGAGTAGGACACGACTGAGTGACTGAACTGAACTGAAGAACATAGAATGTAGATGTTAGTAATCTAATGTTGCCTTTAATGAATTGCAGAAAGCAAAAAGGAAGAGAAATGAAAAAGCAATAGACATTTATAAGTAGCTATGCAGTAAGGATCACTAAAAGTGATGTAACCTAGATACATTCTGATAAAATTTAGAAATTTCAAAGACAAAGAAAAGTTACATATGTCAAGAAAGAAGAATACTTTTCTACAAACTAAAGATAATCAGATTGGATTATTCCAGATTTTCTCACTCTTTGCGACCCCATGGACTATACAGTCCATGGACTTTTCTAGGCCAGAATACTGGATTGGGTAGCGATTAACTTCTCCAGGGCATCTTCCCAACTCAGGGATCGAACTGGGGGTCCCCTGCATTGCAGGCTGATTCTTTATCAGCTGAGCCACCAGGGAAGCCCAGATTATCTCCAAGATGGATGAAATACTGGAAACAAGTCAAATATTTCTTAATAGAATTTATAGATTATTTTTTAGAAAGAATGAACACTTTTACAATATTTAGTCTTTCTATCCAAGAACATGATTCATCTCTCCAGGTGTCAGATTATCTTTTGTGTCTTTGAGTAAAATTTTTAGTGTTTTCCATTTGGGCCTTGCTCATGTTTAATATGGAGAAGGCAATGGCACCCCACTCCAGTACTCTTGCCTGGAAAATCCCATGGACGGAGGAGCCTGGAAGGCTGCAGTCCATGGGGTCGCTGACGGTCATACACGCCTGAGTGACTTCACTTTCACTTTTCACTTTCATGCATTGGAGAAGGAAATGGCGACCCACTCCAGTGTTCTTGCCTGGAGAATCCCAGGGACGGGGGAGCCTGGTGGGCTGCTGTCTATGGGGTCGCACAGAGTTGGACACAACTGAAGTGACTTAGCAGCAGCAGCATGTTTAATAGATCTAATCACTGGCGTTATATGGATTTTTATTTATTTGTTTTTCCATTGTATTTTTTCATTATATTTTATAAGCAACTATTACTGGTACATATTGTTACAGATAATGACCATTTGTCTGTCCCATTTCAAAATGTGCATTTTTTTCTTCTCTTACTGTAGTGTTTAGCATCTTCAGTACAACGTTCATACTATCACTCTTTGCTTTTTCCTTCCTTGAATGGGATTGCATTTAATGTTTCACAATTAAGTACATTTGCATGTTGTCTGATAGGTCAGTTTTATCAAGATATATTCCTAACTTACGAAGTGTGTTCATAGACATGGAATTTTTATTGAATTATTGTTTGTCATTTTTTGAAGATCACTTTTAACTTTAATCTGTTCATACAGTGAATTTTATCCTTAAATTCTGTAAAGTTGATGCATTTTGATATTCCTGTGATAAACCCAATTACGTAAAGTACTCATCTATTTATTAACTGTAAGATCTACCTTTCTCAGTTCAGTTCACTTGCTCAGTTGTGTCCGACTCTTTGTGACCCCATGGACTGCAGCATGCCAGGCCTCCCTGTCCATCACCAACTTTCAGAGTTTACTCAAACTCATGTCCATTGAGTCGGTGATGCCATCCAACCATCTCAACCTCTATCGTCCCCTTCTCCTCCCGCCTACAATCTTTCCACCATCAGGGTCTTTTCAAATGAGTCAGATCTTCTCATCAGGTGGCCAAAGTATTGGAGTTTCAGGTTCAACATCAGTCCTTCCAATGAACACCCAGGACTGATCTCCTTTAGGATGGACTGGTTGGATCTCCTTGCAGTCCAAGGGACTCTCAAGAGTCTTCTCCAACACCACAGTTCAAAAGCATCAATTCTTCGGCATTCAGCTTTCTTCACAGTCCAACTCTCACCTCTATACATGACTACTGGAAAAACCATAACCTTGATTAGATGGACCTTTGTTGGCAAAGTGATGTCTCTGCTTTTTAATAATGCTGTCTAGGTTGGTCATAGCTTTTCTTCCAAGGACTGAGCGTCTTTTAATTTCATGGCTGCAGTCACCATCTGCAGTGATTTTGGAGCCCAGATAAATAAAATCTGTCACTGTTTCCATTGTTTCCCCTTCTATCTGCCATGCAGTGATGGGACCAGATGCCGTGATCTTAGTTTTCTGAATGTTGAGCTTTAAGCCAACTTTTTCATTCTCCTCTTTCACTTTCATCAAGAGACTCTTTAGTTCTTCTTCACTTTCTGCCATAAGGGTGGTGTCATCTGTATATCTGAGGTTATTGATATTTCTCCCTGCAATTTTGATTCCAGTTTGTACTTCGTCCAGCCCAGCGTTTCTCATGATGTACTCTGCATAGAAGTTAAATAAGCAGGGTGACAATATACAGCCTTGACGTACTCCTTTCCCTATTTGGAACCAGTCTGTTGTTCCATGTCCAGTTCTAACTGTTGCTTCCTGACCTGCTTACAGATTTCTCAAGAGGCAAGTCAAGTGGTTTGGTATTCCCATCTCTTTAAGAATTTTCCAAAGTTTATGGCAATCCACACAGTAACTTTCTAGTACTTAGCATTTTTGCATCTTTGTTCATTAGCAAGACTGTATAATTTTGGGGGGTTTGCTATAACTGTATTTTAGAGCTAAAACCATGGTTATGTCTGATACATAGAATGGGCTGGAAAGATTTTCTTAACCACATGTTTTTTTTCTTATCTAAAACACCATTTATTTATTTTTATTTTACTTATTTATTTGGCTGCTCCAAGTCTTGGTTGCAGCATGCAGGATCTAGTTCCCTGGCCAGGGATCAAATCCTGATCCCCTGCTTTTGGAGCTCAGAGTCTTAACTGCTGGACCACTAGGGAAGCCTGTTAAACATATGTTTCTAAATAGTTTCTATAATGTTGAAACTACATGAAGAAATTGTATAAAACTGGTTAATTGTTTTAGAATGGTTCTTTAACAGATTTCAATTTCTTCTAAAGTTTTAATGTATCATTGTTATTACCCCTTCTTGAGTCAGAAGTAATATTTATTTTGTGCTTTTCTAGTAAATTGTTCATGTCAAATAGCTTGTCAAATTAATTTTCCATAATAATTAATATTATCTAAGAATGACTACGGAGAAGGCAATGGCACCCCACTCCAGTACTCTTGCCTGGAAAATCCCATGGATGGAGGGGCCTGGTGGGCTGCAGTCCATGGGGTCGCTAAGAGTTGGACACAACTGAGCGACTGCACTTTCACTTTTTACTTTCATGCATTGGAGAAGGAAATGGCAACCCACTCCAGTGTTCTTGCCTGGAGAATCCCAGGGACCAGGGAGCCTGGTGGGCTGCCGTCTATGGGGTCGCACAGAGTTGGACACGACGGAAGCGACTTAGCAGCAGCAAGAATGACTAATCTCATTATATTCATTTGTATCCCTTTCTTGCTTTTAATAGTGTTCAATGATTTCTACTAATTTTTTATTGGTTAGTCTTACCAATGGTTTTTGTTTTATTGATATTTTCAATAGAGATTGAGATTATTTTTATCCATTAAGATTACATTTTATATTTGGTTTTGGTTCTTCGTTATCAGTTCACTTCTTTGTTCTTCTAGTTATTCTTTCTTTATGGGGATATTTTTTGTTGTATTTTCCTTTAACATTTTTCTTAAGCATCTCCATTTGTTTCGATTTATTTTGGCTGCACAGACTCTTCATTGCAGTGCATGGGCTAAGTTACCCCAGAGCGTGTGGGGTCTTGGTGCTCTGACCAGGGATTGAACCCACATCCCCATTACTGGGAGGTGGATTCTTAGCCACTGGATCACCAGGGAAGTCTCTCTAATTTCTTAAATGGAATATTTAGTTCCTGTATTTTCTTTTTAATTTAAAATATTTTCATCGAAGTAATATATACAAATAGATAAATTATCAAGTAGTACTAAAGACTTAAACAAGAAATACTAGTCTTTCCTCTTTCTGCCACCAAATATAACTCCCTAGGGGCAGCCATTTTTAATTCTTTTAGCTGTGTCTTCTGCTATTTATCTCCTTCTTTTTTATAATTATACCTACCAACTTATCACTTTTAGACAGACTGTATAGATTACTTATTACAGTAGGTGAAGATTTACCTCTGTACTTCCTTTCTTCCATTTTTAAAGAAACTTGCTAAAGCAATAGCTGATGTATATATTTTTCTGATTGTGTAAATAGTATTTACTATTCAGCCAAATAATGTCCCTTAAGCATGCGTTTTTTTCTGTACACCTTTCTAGTTTTCCTGCAATTAATAATTGATTCCTTTTTTATTTGCTTGTGTTTTTTCTGTACCTAGCTTTAATTTCTTTTCAACTGCTCCTACCATTTATTTTTCCAATACACTTAGCAATAATTTTTCCAAATGCCTAATCACATCAAATAATCTATGATTTCCATTTTTATTTTGCTGGGTGCTTTTCCCCAAAGTCCTCCTGACTCTAACATGAACTGATTGCCCTCCAGGCCTGGTGTACAGCTATTAAGATGGACCATTTCTTTATCATCCTCCTATAAAGGACCTCCTGTTCTCTAGGTCCCATGTGTATTGTTGTAGATTCTTAACAATCTGGAGCATAAACTCTAGCTAGTTTAAATCCCAAAAAGTTTATTTGATTTGTACAATCATTGAAAGAGCTAAAGGAAGAACCTCTGGTCTGGACTTCCAGGACTTCTCCCAAGGTAATACATAGAAATAGGTAGTGGCAGACTCTGTTGTGATCAGGAAGTTGCTGAATCAGGAAGCTGCTTCCACAATGGCTGGCACCAGAAACAGGCCACCTCTGCCACATCAAAAGTTGCTGAATCTAAAAGCCTCCTGCTAAATGGGAAGATCCCTGGGAACCAGGAAGCCATAGCCGCCAGCTCTTCTTCGCCACCTGTATCAGTTTCTACCCTCACATAATTCAGTTTCAAATTCTTTGTTTCAGCTTGGCTCAACCCAAATAATCTGAATATGGAAATTTAGCTGCAACTTGAATGTAAATCTGGAATAAGGGACTTTCCTGGTGATTCAGTGGTTAGCCTCCGTGCTCTCAATGCAGGAGGCCCAGCCAGGTTCTATCTCTGGTCAGGAAACTACATCCCAGCTAAGAGTTCACATGCCACAGCTAAAAATCTTATGTGCAGCAAGTAAGACCTGGTGCACTCAAAAAGAATTTATTTTTAAAATCTATTAAATTCTGGAATAAGTATCTTTCAGCTTTCCAATCTCTGCATTTCAGAAAGGCATTCTGGGACAAGGGTGAAATAGGTGTTGTGCAAACCATTCTACAGTATGTGTGCTAGGCCTCTTGGCGACCCAAAATTCATTTGTACACACCCTTCTTCTCATCTTTAAACTTCCAACAACCAGCTATTCCCACTCAATATAATGCAACAAAACTTTGTACAAATGAGAACATCCTTACCATCATTCCAAGAGACCCCACATCTTCTCAGCCACAGCGTCCACCTCGGAGTGATGCTCTTTTCTACTCTAGCTCAGTCACAATCCTTGTCTGAGAACGTGTGACGTGTGGACTCACCACTAACGACACACCCTATATAAAACAGCAGAGGAAAAGGGAAAAGCAAGCAGGAAAGAATATGAACTCCCTAAAATGTTAAGTTGCCATAATAGCCTGGATCACCTGCCGGGATTTCTACAGGAAAGGTAAATACACTTTATTCCTATTACTTTTGACTTGTTTAAGCCTCTGTATTTTCAGCCTAACATGTAATCTAACTTTTACAGTCACTCAACAGTAGCAATCACTAAATCAGCTTTGACAAGAGAAAGTCCATTTTGATGAGCTTTTTCTAATGTGGGGTGGGGTGGAGAGTTGAAGGATCATTTCATGTATATAGCTTAACTGAATCTCCTTGTTATCAGTTGGAGTTCTAATTGGAGTTCCAATTGTTATCCTAACTGGAGTTCTGTCCAGTCCCTGATCATCAATCTAAACTATTGCATAACACCATAAATCACTGTTGATTTTAACCTTTGGCCACCATCCTTCCAGGCAAAGCAGATAACCCATATTGCTGTTTAAAGCTCTTCCCCCTAGGAGGTAAATTATTTTTCCAGGACCCTTATATAAAGTTCTAAGTCTTTTTTGTTGTTCTTTGTTTGTTTTGGTGAATTTATAAATCTGTTATTATTTTTCCTGCTTAACAGTGTGTTATTTTAAAATTTCTTTTCTATCTTTTCAGTTTTATTGAGATATAATTGACATGCAGCCATGTATGAGCTTAAGGTGTACAACATAATAACTTGACTCATATATATGATGAAATGATTACCAAAATTAATTTAGTTAACATCCACAATCTTATTCAGATACAAAAAAGAGAAAAATTTTTCTTCTTTGTGATGAGAACTTTTAGGATTTGTTCTCTTCAGTTCAGTTCATTCGCTCCGATTCTCTGCGACCCCATGAATCGCAGCACGCCAGGCCTCCCTGTCCATCACAAACTCCCAGAGTTCACTCAGACTCACGTCCATCAAGTCAGTGATGCCATCCAGCCATCTCATCTTCTCCTCCTGCCCCCAATCCCTCCCAGCATCAGAGTCTTTTCCAAGTCAACTCTTCACATGAGGTGGCCAAAGTACTGGAGTTTCAGATTTAGTATCATTCCTTCCAAAGAAATCCCAGGGCTGATCTCCTTCAGAATGGACTGGTTGGATCTCCTTGCAGTCCAAGGGACTCTCAAGAGTCTTCCCCAATACCATAGTTCAAAAGCATCAATTCTTCGGCGGTCAGCCTTCTTCACAGTCCAACTCTCACATCCATACATGACCACTGGAAAAACCATAGCCTTGACTAGACGGACTTTTGTTGACAAAGTAATATCTCTGCTTTTCAATATACTGTCTAGGTTGGTCATAACTTTCCTTCCAAGGAGTAAGCATCTTTTAATTTCATGGCTGCAGTCACCATCTGCAGTGATTTTGGAGCCCCAAAAAATAAAGTCTGACACTGTTTCCACTGTTTCCCCATCTATTTCCCATGAAGTGATGGGACCAGGTGCCATGATCTTCATTTTCTGAATGTTGAGTTTTAAGCCAACTTTTTCACTCTCCACTTTCACCTTCATCAAGAGGCTTTGTAGTTCCTCTTCACTTTCTGCCATAAGGGTGGTGTCATCTGCATATCTGAGGTTATTGATATTTCTCCCGGCAATCTTGATTCCAGCTTGGGCTTCTTCCAGCCCAGCGTTTCTCCTGATGTACTCTGCATGTAAGTTAAATAAGCAAGGTGACAATATACAGCCTTGACGTACTCCTTTTCCTATTTGGAACCAGTCTGTTGTTCCATGTCCAGTTCTAACTGTGGCTTCCTGACCTGCATACAAATTTCTTAAGAGGCAGGTCAGGTGGTCTGGTATTCCCATCTCCTTCAGAATTTTCCACAATTTCTTGTGATCCACACAAAGGCTTTGGCATAGTCAATAAAGCAGAAGTAAATGTTTTTCTGGAACTCTCTTGCTTTTTTGATGATCCAGCAGATGTGGGCAATTTGATCTCTGGTTCCTCTGCCTTTTCTAAAGCCAGCTTTGTTCTCTTAGCATCTTTCAAACACACCACAGAGCAATATAAACTGTAGTCACCATATCGTACATTTATATTCCTAGTACTGTTATTTTATTAATTGAAGTTTTGTACATTTTGACTACCTTTATCCAATTCACCCCCCAATTCTCGCCCCCAACTCGAAGTTCTAGTGCTATGACAGTCTGCTTCTTGCTGGTACCAGCATATACTCCAAAAGCCATCTGCAGATCAGGCTTGAAGTATTCTTTGTCAGTTAACTGATGATAGTAGATTTCCACGAGGCCATATGTGTGGTTTAGGGAGAGAAGTCAGTATGTAGCATAACTGATAAAGAATGAGCCACCTGTTACACAACTCATCTGTCCTTCAAGGGCCTGCTTCAAACCAAATTCAGTCGCTGCTTCCATTTAATGATGGAGTGTGCTGGTCATGTCCAACTTTTCACTGTGATGGATTGAAAAGAAAACACCCAGTTTGTGATGAGTAACCAGGGTAATTAATCATTTAATGTGTTTAATCTTTATCAGGACCCAATTTAGAGATTTATTAAGAGATACATAGAAGAAAAGGAGAGTAGTTATTTGCTGAAGAGAGAAGGACCTGGTGATAAAATTCAATGGAGCTTTGATAATGATTCTCTTGTTAGGCCTGCCGCAGATTTCTACACAGAATTCCAAGACAGTCCATGGGTAAAGTCAATTGCCATTGTATTTTCTGTATATGAAAGATCAGATACTTGCACTGAAGCCTGGCGCAGCTGACATCCTTCTCTTCCTCTAGGTCTATTCAATGTCAGTGTCTTTATA
Organism: Bubalus kerabau; assembly: GCF_029407905.1. Classification (NCBI taxonomy): domain Eukaryota; kingdom Metazoa; phylum Chordata; class Mammalia; order Artiodactyla; family Bovidae; genus Bubalus; species Bubalus kerabau. The sequence goes on from NC_073628.1 coordinate 118,980,962, forward strand.
GGTTACCTAGGAAACGTCAGAGAATGTATACCCAACTATGTTACATATTAGTTAAAAACCATTCCGCCAAGTGTTGTGCCTTTTTCTCAAAGTAGAATTGCAAGGTGCATCGCTGTATATTTCTTTTTGGAAAGAATATCCTCATGTGACTAAACAACTGGAATCTCAGAAACTTTCCTGAGGTGGCAGCACCATGCACTTTTGTGGGACTTACTTTCCATTCTTTGGCACACGTGACATCTGCTTACCAAGACAGTGAAGGTGTACTGCTATCCACATCAGTGAAAGCAAGGTGCTTCAGCTTAAGACAGAAAAAAAATGCACTTATCACATCAATATCTGCATACAAGATGTGGCATTTTGTTGATTTGACTCAGTAAAGAGATCAAAGGTGCAGCTGTATACTGTTCCTAATATAATTAAGCTTATGATGCCAGAACCTATTTGTCTTCTGCACAGGTGAATGTCAAGTTCAATGCAGATAAGATGAGGACTAGTACTCTTGTTTGTTTCAAGTCTTTTATTAAACCCTTTCAAGCACTGACTTCTATGATTCTCCCAGAAATTTAGAATTGCTTTCAGTTTGCTGTTTTGATTGGGAAGGCTGTTCTACTTGGCCTTTTCTTTACTTTCTTTCTTCTTCTTCTTTTTTTTTTTTTTTTTTTGGCCACTTGCAGGATCTTAATTCCCTGATCAGGGATCAAACCCGGGCCACAGCAGTGAAAGCACCAAATCTTAACTACTGGATCACCAGGGAATCCTCTACTTGACCTTTATCTGTTGTAATAGCCTTTATTACTTGGATTGGGAGCCAATACTAGAATTCTACCAACCGCTGAGTATACTATTCCAATTATATACTCTAGAATAGTGGAAGAAACCAGAGGTGGGCTTGTAAATATCAGGACCCACTGTAAGATAGACTCGAACCCAACAGCATTTACAACATGACCTATATAAGCCAAACTCAGCCGAGTGACCATAGTAAAGTTCTTGGTTCCCAGGGATTCATGGCAGCTCAGCACTCAGTCCATAATCCATGAAGAGTATTTCTCTTTCCCCAGTGTATTTACCTCAGCAAATGACACACGGTCTTTCAGAAAAATCCAGGAGCTTCATTTATTCATTTCTTTCATCCAAGGGTAATAAAAGCACCTACTTTATTGGGCTGTTTTAGGGGATCTGAGAGAATAACTATAAAGCATTGCATAGTTCCTTCCACATAATATATGATCATTAAATGCTGATACTTTCTTTTTTTGATCCTAGCAGTGGAGATAGAGGGAGAAGCAGGTAGTACCATTTAAATCTAAATGTTGATTTTTAGTGTGTACATGTACACACTGGTATATTTAAAATTAGTAACCAATAAGGACCTACTGTATAGCATAGGGAACTCTGTTCAATATTATATAACAGCTCAAATGGGAAAAGAACTTGAAAAAGAATAGATATATGTAACTAAATCACTTTGCTGTACATTTGAAATTAACACAATATTGTTAATCAGCTATGCTCCAATATAAAATAAAAGGCTTAAAAAATGTTGGCTTTCAGGCTAGGTGATCAGGAGTCCAGAATCTTGGGTTTCACTGTGTAATTGTGTCAAATACGGTCACTACAGTACATTCAAAAAAAGTGACCTTCACGTGAAAGCCATTCAAAAACTATCTAGGCACGTTTGTGATTTTTTTTTCGTGTATGAGGTTTTAATATACACTAAATTTTCTGGAAAGCAAGAGTCATGTAAATGAAGCTATAGCTATTTTGTTTTGTTCAGAACTTCACCAATACTCATTTCATTATTTTGGAAAAATTATGTCACTAACCACAAGACTGCCTATGATCTTTTACCTTCAAAACAACACATCTATGTCAGCCTATATTTGTAGCTATTTTACTCAAGGTGATTCCACATATAGACGTAGACATATGACTGACTAGTTTGCTGCTCTGTCTCCTGGTAGGAGTTGTGTTTAAGCATTTACACACTGAAATAGTAATACCTTCCCTTTCCTTCTTTATGTTACAGTTAGAATACTATATTGATTTAAGAAAATAATATGTATAAGTAGATTATATTAACTATGAATTTCATTTCAGAACAAAGGGGGTATTACAAAAAATTATTATAAAAAGGGGGCATGAGGTCAAACTGGGCTGAGAATCACTGTTTCATATAATACCAAGGAATTTCTGTTATCTCAGCTTAACTCAGCATAGAATACATTAAATCAAAGCCAACAATTAGAACTATTCTCAGCTGCTTGAATTAGCTCACTGAATCCAGCATCTCTTATGGATACATGCCAAGTGATAAATTCAGCCCAATCTAAAATTATGTTCCTGCCTCCTGATCTAACATCCTTAGAATTCATTACCACACATATTCACTGTCCAGGATTTGGACAATATAAATGAACACTTAGAAGCAGCCTGACAGTTTTTGACTCTGTGTACCCTCCACTCCTACCCCACACAGGCTTAAGATCTACTGCAGCAGGTATGGCATTTGCTCAGGCCTTGCCTTCAGTAGACACAGTCTTTAAAGTCATCACAGATGGCAACAAGTGTTTTATCACTGGTGCTTGGACTAGCAATGTCCCATTTTTTCTCATTATAATTTTCCGATATTGTTTCATAAAAAAAAATAGCTCTTCTTGCATTTTGTGGAAGAGATCAAAAATGGAAATTTTCTTCTGAGTAATGCTAGATAATTTCAGAATTATATTTTACCCCCAAACCCTCATTGGGTTGTTAGTTAACAAATACTTGTCGAGTATCTACTATGTGCTAGACATTAGGTAGGTGTCAGGCCTGGAAGACTGGCCTTGTCCTTGCTCTCATGACATGAACCACACGGCAGGCAGGATCTTGGTTCCCAACCAGAGATTGAACCTGTATCCCCTGCAATGGAAGCGTAGAGTCTTAACCACTGGGAAGTCCCTCCCATGACATGTTAAAGATACTGTTTGCTTCCTAAGATCTGCAGAACCCTTTTCAAGGTCCACCCTTAGGTTTTTTGGTTTTTTATCTCTTTCCTCATTTCTTCATGAGGTGAAATCTTTCCAGGCTTTATATTTGTCTTAGTCAAGAACAGTGACAGTTGAATGGGTTCTGGATTACACCCGAGTGTCTGCTAATTTAATCCAAACAGCATGTACCTACTGTATACAAAACATTGTACTAGGAGGTGTGGCTAATAATCACAGTTAGTGCTTACTGAATGCTTAACAGGTGCCAATTACTTTCAGTTTCTCTTTTTATATTTTTTTTCAGTTTCTTTGCATGTATAGCTTGTTCAGTCCTCAATTGCTCTACGAAGTTTTGCTATTATTCCCCCATTTTATAGATGAAGTAACTGAGGTATTAAGTGGCTTAGAAACTTGCTCAAAGTCACACACCAGTAATTAAATTCAGCAGCTCTACATCCAGGGCCAGCACTCTTCACTTCTTTGTGATAAATAAGACACCAAGTTGAAAAATATGACTTGCTTCAAATAACTTGCCATCAAATGGAAGCTTTGAAAATTACTATGGCTTATTATTAGTTAAAAAGAGAGAGCTAATTAAAAAAAAAAAGAGAGTCAAGATATATGAAGTTTTTTAGAAAAACTAGCTCAGGTAATTTTTCTGTTGATTTTTTTTCTCTTTCATTCTTTTTTTCCCTCTAGTGATTCCATTGAAATTGTGCTTATCTGTGTTGACTGATTCTTTTATCTTATGATTTATCTTCTCTGCTAAAATGAAGAATCCCTTGAAAGTTGGGACCACGTATTATTTTTTTATCCTTAGCACCTAATATATAATAGAAGATTGCTAAGTACCAGGATTAAATAAATTATTATATTCAAAATAAGCAGCAGTAATTATTCATACTTAGTATTTACCAATACATGTCACCTAAGGGCACAACAATGTTTTAACACCTTTGATGAGATAAGTTTTGAAAATATTCTCATAAGGAGAGTTGAACATTATTATCCTGTATCACAATCAAGGGCTTAATTGTCAAAAGGTCAAGTGGCTTACCACAAGTTACAGAGGAAAAAACAGCATCTAAGTGTTTCTCTTTTTATTACAAAAAAAGGTTTCCCCCCAAGTTAAGTGAATGCACATTAAAAAAAAAAAAAGCAAAACCAAGAACAACAAAGATACTTTATCAAAACCAAGCAATATTTCATCACAAAACATTAACTTATATTAACTTTATATGAGTAAGTTATTTTGAAAAGCAACTATAAAGATTGTGTTCTGAAACTCCTTTCCATGCTATTTTTGTGTTCTACACATTATTTTAATAATAAGGGCTATATCCTCCCATGAGATCTACGGGCGGATATGAGATAAGCCACAGATGAGTTAACTTGTTTTGGCTTAAATAAGGAAATGTGGTTGGTCCAGATGCTTCCATGTCCAAGCACATCAGGATCTAGTAGGCGATAGAAATTGGGCTAAGACTCAAATAAGAGGGGTGGTTTTAGCTAATAGCAAAGCCTATTCCTTCAGTGTTTCTGTAGACAAAACTTTTTTTTTTTTTTTAAGAAAAATATTATTACAACATAGTTATAGAACAGTTCTTGGTAAAAAAAAAAAAAAAACTCCAGCAAAGGATGCTCATAGAATCTCACATCTCTAACTGGAAGAAAGATTTACTTTTACTTTGTATCTGTTCCAATGACTGTTTCTCAGTCTCTGTTCACAGCTTCACTATCCTCTAAACTGACCAAGTTGGAAACCTCAAATTTCATCTCCACGGTCCCTTTTACCTTCCCCTCCCATGTCAGAGGTTTTCCAAGTCCTGCCCATTGTGTTTATTAAGCAGATTTCTCTCTTTGTCTCTTTTGTGAACTCTATGACAGTCTCCTACCTGGTATTCCTGCCTCCAGTCTCTCCTCTTTCTAGTTGCTTTTCCTCACCGATGTAATACAGGGATTTATTTACCTGAGGACCACCAGCGGCTCACCCTTGCCCACAGATCAGAATACAACCTCCTTAGTATGGTACTCATGCCCTCCCCAATCTTTATCATCACCTTATCTTCTTCTACTTTCCTGAAACCCTAGACTCTGACTACAAGTGTCTTCTTGCATTCCCCAGACATCTGTTAACACCTTGAGTTCATCCACACACATGATGTTCCCTTAGCCGGCAAAGCCCTTCCTCTATACTCATCACATGGCTGATGCCTAGACTTCCTTCAATTTCCAGCATAAACATGACCCCCCTGTGAAGGAGTTCTCAACTTTCCCAGCTAGTGATTGAATCATTCTCATTCCAAACTCTTGCTCCTCACTGAGTAGTCTGTCGATGCCCTATGTTTTCCAGCTCCTTTCTAACGAGGTGGGGCCATGTGACTGCTTCTGGCCAAAGAGCCATGAGTGGAAGTGATATGTGCCAGTTCTGATCTGAAACACCTAAGAGCTGGTACATGACTTTCCAAAGCTCTCTTCTGTCAGTTAACTAGGAAGGTCTTGTGATGAGATGGCAGAACCACAAGATGAAAATGGCCTAAACACACCACATGTTGGGGAGGGTGTAGGTGTGCTCTGGAAAGTCCTCTGAAACTGCATTAGAGTTCACATAAGTGAGTAATAAATTCTTGTTGGTTAAGTCACTGAATTTTAGAGTTTATTCATAACCTCACATATCCTATTTCAACATTTTGTGTCTTTATGTAGTCTTTCATTATGCTGAATACAATAACGTGCTAATTGTTTTTCTCTTGTACTATGAACCCTCAAGGTCAGACATTATGTCTTATTTTGCATCTAACATAGTCATATCGACCAAAACTGAACTTGTTGAAAACTGACTCAGCATACTTAAACCTTATCCCCAAACCTATTCTTCTTCCAGCATTTCCTATCTCATTAAATGATGTCACCATTAACCCAGTCGCTCAATCCAGAATCTAGACATTTCTTTCCTATTGTCTTCTTAATCTTCTAAAGTCAAGAAATAAACCCAGGAGGTACTTATTCTACCTCAAAGGTATGTCTTTCTCCATCCCCTTATCATTATCGATCTCCTACCAGGATGACAGCCATCAACTTTCTAAATGGCTCTCTTCCATTTTTGATTCATTTCTCATCTGCAATGAGAGAAATGTGCTTTAAAATTTGGAGATATTATCATGTTACTTCTATGCTTAGGTAGCTTCCAGTTATTTAATGTTCCTTCAATAACTTCCAGTTATTTCTGTATTTATGTCATATTCCATTTCACTTTATGAAATTCCATTTCACTTTTTTTGGGTGTTCTGAGACCCGATGTAGTGGTGAAATGGGTAAATTCCCTACATCAACAAACAATTCTTGGACATCAGAAGGGTGTGTCCAAGAATTCAACTTAATTCTGTCACTATCTATTGAGAGATAGCATCAGATTCCACAGGTTAAGGGTTCAGTCTTACAAGATTACCACCTCCCTACACACACACATGCACACACTTCAGACACCAGTTGCAAACCCAGGCTGTTACCCATGCTTCTGACCAACTAGCTAGATTGGAGCTTCCAGTGACCCCCTCCTTAGACTTCAGACTCCATTCCCAAGTCCAAGTATTACCTATATTTCTCTGACTGACTTGCTATAAACCAGAGGTTCGCACAGCCACTTCTTAGGGTTTGATGAATTTTGCTAGTTTTTGTTCAGTCACTCAGTCCTGCCCCACTCTGCAACCCCATTCCCCAGCATGCCAGGCTTCCCTGTCCTTCTCCATCTCCTGGAGCTTGTTCAAACATGTCTGCTGAGTTGGTGATGTCATCCAACCGTCTGCTGTAGTTTTGCTAGAGAGGCTCACAAACTCAGAGAAAATTTTCGTCTGCTAGATCCCCAGTTTATCACAGAAAGATATAACTTAGGAGAAGCCAGAGGGAAGAGATACACAGGGCAAAGCATGGGGAGCCACTCTACCAGCATCTCCATGTGTTCACCAGCTGGGAAACTCCCTGAACCCCTTCCTTCTGAGTTTGAATGGAGGCTTCACTACTTAGATGTGACTGATGAAATCATTGACTACTGGTGATTAAATTCTATCTCTAGTGCCTCTCCTCTCCTGGGGATGATGGGAGGGGGAGAGGTGGGACTGTTCAGTTCCAAACCTCTAATCACAGGGCTGGTTCCACTGGCAATCAGCCCTCATCCTAATCAGTTCAGTTCAGTTAAGTCTTTCAGTCATGTCCGACTCTTTGCGATCCCATGAACCACGGCATGCCAGGCCTCCCTGTCCATCACCAACTCCCAGAGTCCACCCAAACCCAGTCCATTGGGTCAGTGATGCCATCCAACCATCTCATCCTCTGTCGTCCCCTTCTCCTCCTGCCCTCAATCTTTCCCAGCATCAGGGTCTTTTCCAACGAGTCAGCTCTTCACATCAAGTGGCCAAAGTATTGGAGTTTTGGCTTCAACATCAGTCCTTCCAATATCAATATTCAAAATAAAAACCCAAAACCTTGGTCTTTAACTTCAGGTAATCTGGATTATAAAAGACATATCTCTTATGAATTAAATTAGGCACACACATGAGAATTTATTCTTTGCTTGTCACTGACCCTGTCTGTGCTAAGAAGGACTCTTTCCTTGGCTGTATTGCCTCGGCAGTGGGAAACATTCTATTTTCTGTAGCTTCAGTGCTGCTGTGTAATTACGTATCCCAGATAGAGGGATAAGATGGATCAGGATGGCAGCCTGATGGCAATGACTCTTTAATGCACTCCACAGACACTGATGTTTTTATAATTAGCGGTCTTAAGATGGAAGTTCCAGAATAAGAAATATTCCAGTGTTTCAGGATAATGTAAAGCTATCCTGTTACTTAAAATGATCCTAAGCACAAAATGAGGAAAAAGTACTGTAATTCTTAATTCTTACACTTTACTTCTATAAAAATGTTCAGATGTTACACATGCCGAGTGAAGAAAATCCACTCTTAAAATTATCAAAAATTAAACTTTAAATACTTAAAATCACAAGATTTCAGAGCTGGAACATACTTCAGAACTACAGGCACAAAGGGTTTTCCCATCTTGTTGTTGTAAGTATTTGAGATTTTCTGAGTTTCTAAGGATTTGTTTTTGTTGGCATATTTTAGAGATCAGTGAATATTAGATTGTTGCAAACAGGTATATTAAGATATAATTTATTCCTATTTTTAGGATCTGCAACCAATTGAGAAAAAAGCAGACTCTGAAGACCTTCAGTATAAACAAAGAATCACACTTTCTGAGACATAGCAGATTTACTTTGCATTGACTGCAACAAGGTAAAGGTAGTTTTTTAACAATTGTATTAGCCCAAGCTATCTGGACAGACCATAGACTGGGTGGCTTAAAGAGCAGAAATTAATATTCTCACAGTTTTGGAAGCTTGTAATTCCAAGATCAAGGTGCTGGGCAATATAGGTTTTTGGTGACAGTTTTCTTCTTGGCCTGTAGCCAACACCTTTTCATTGTGTGGCAGAGAGAGAGAGACAGAGAGAAATACGGAGAGAGAAGGGTGGAAGCACTTGCTCTCTCGTGTCTCTTTCTATAAGGGCCTGTCAGACCAGGGCTCTACCGCCATGACCACATCTAACCCTAATCGTCTCTTCAAGTCCTAGCACCAAGCATCACCACATTGGGAACTAAGGCTTCAACATATAAAATTTGTGTGTGTGGATGTGGGAGGGGGGTGTTGGGAACACAATCATTTGGTCCATAACAATAATTTAATGAGGTTTTTTTCTGTCTTGAAGCACTCTGGCTATTGGAAGTTGCCATGGCACCAATTTCCAAAGTATGTTATTTTCTTTTTCTTTTTTCCCCTTTTTTACATTCTGTTTTTTATTTCCCCAATTTCAGCAGTTTGCTTTGGCTTTAATTTTGTAACATACTGAGAAGAATTCTTTAGAAGTTTTAATTTTCTTTTCTGCCTAGGAAGCCATATGGAATGTTTCCACTTATTTGCCTTATGTGGTGATTGTATTGTATTCCTGCTTTATAGCCTGGAGTACTGCTGCTGCTGCTAAGTCACTTCAGTCGTGTCCGACTCTGTGCAACCCCATAGACGGCAGCCCTCCAGGCTACCCCGTCCCTGGGATTCTCCAGGCAAGAACACTGGAGTGGGTTGCCATTTCCTTCTCCAATGCATGAAAGTGAAAAGTGAAAGTGAAGTCGCTCAGTCGTGTCCGACTCTTCGCGACCCCATGGACTGCAGCCTACCAGGCTCCTCCGTCCATGGGATTTTCCAGGCAAGAGTCCTGGAGTGGGGTGCCATTGCCTTCTCTGAGACTGGAGTACATGCATTGCTTAAACTCAGTATGTCACAGGGGTCCTTTCTATTCAGAGTGTCGTTTCCCAACTTATTCTAGAATGCGGGATCAATGCTTCCATTAGCACACATTTTCAGATGCTATTAAAAACAAGAGTGCCTTATGCTTAAGAAGTTCTACTGATGTGCATGTAAAACTGGACATCTAAAAGGCCATCCATCCAGCTCTTGGAAAGAAATTGTCATTCTTGTATTCAGTGAATACTCGGATGTCAAATTACTCCCTGGAATGACTTTTCCATAAAATCAGTTTGAATCAGTATTAATTCTTGCTTCAGAGAAGCATAACCTTTGTGGTTAACAAATGAGTGTAGTGAACATACACCAAAGATCAAAAGTGAAAAGTTAGCAGAAAATTATTATTACTTCAGTCAAACATGACTGGATAAAGGGTTGAAGGCTCTATTCCTAAAATTTTAAAGCAAGTTAAGGACTTCAATTCCTGTATAATATACTATACAGTTTAAAACATGTGATGTGTAGGAAGATGATTGCTCAGCTCTGCAGTCATTAAGTTACTTGGACATTAGACAGGTGACCTTTGGGTGAAAATGAACCCTTTCCCCTTCATGTGGAACTAACACCGAATAAGCTTGTCACTACAGCATATTTATGAAGTCTGAGTGGTTTAACATTAAAGTTTAACTTTTAAACTTTAATAATTCAGGTGGCGGCCATGGAAAAAAATGGCATAACTGTGTGCATAACTTAAGGCAAACTGAAGTTTTCTTTCCCTCAGTTGATCTTATCTGTAAGTCATTTCTTTTTGTCATAGAATTCAAACTAAGACTATAATGTGTATTTTTATATAATCATATTTGTCATAAACACTGTTATTTGTAGGTTATTTCTGTTATGCCTATAAATTGTTTTTAATTTTTTTAAATTGGGAAGAACTTTATGAGAAAAGCATCCATTCAGGAATAAATGCCTCATCCTTACTGATGTAATCATCAAGTCTGGGTCAATGTTAATTTGATAATATAACACAACACGCACGAATGTCTTTGCTAAGTCAATATGATTCGAGAGGCAGTGGTATGTCACAGTGAAGACAAAGGCTCTGCAGTCAAACTGTACATGTTTGAATCTCATCTCTGCCACTCACTAGCTCTGCCACCTTAACTAAGTTACTGAACCTTCCTGTGCTTTCATATGCTTACCTATAAGACGGACTGGTATAAAACTACCTACCTTGTTGTTGTTTAGCTGCTAAGTCTTGTCTGACTCTTTGGCAACCCCATTGACTGTAGCCCACCAGGCTCCTCTGTTCATGGGATTTCCCAGGCTGGAATACTGGAATGGGTTGCCATTTCATTCTCCAGGGGATCTTCCTGCTCCACGTCTCCTGCATTGCAGGTGGATTCTTTACTGTTGAGTCACCAAGGGAACCTAACCTACCTCATAGGGTTATTATAAAGATTAAATAAATTTATATATACTGAGCACTTAAAATGTGAATGCAACCTAGAAAATTCCAAGTAAGCACTTGTTATTAGTATGCACAGTGGTTAGGAGCATCAGCTCTAGGGCCAGGCATCCTGAATTTAAATCCAGACTCCACCAGCAGCTGAATGACCTTGGACAAATCATTCAATATCACAGTGCCTTAGTTTCTTCATCTGAAAATGTGGAAACCAGGTATGAGGACTAATTGAATTGATAGGGGCAAAATGCTTAGAAAAGTGCCTGAGATGTAGTAAAAGTGCTAAGTAAATATCAACTATGGATATTATTAACACAGTGGGGAGACTAAATTATATTCATGTCTCCTAAATATCAAGTGAAATATGATATCAAATGAAAAATGTTATATCCTGTTTTTCCAGCTTGGAGAATTAACTTAAGGTCACATATTTTTAGTAGTAATATGACACCAAACATCTCTCCTGCTTATTTTGAGAATGTCTTTCATTTTCTGGGTCCACATGTTGTGGTAAGTCCAAGAATCCAAGGATTGTTACTCAGTTTCAAGAGGTCAGATCTGATGGCCTTTTAGTGCTATGGAAAGGCTATTGCTGCTCCAGCAAGATATACACCTTCAGGTTACTGGATCAGAGAGGTTCTAGAGAGATTGTAGAGAGCCAACCCTTTCGAAACTCATCAGACCTCCAAGTCCTCTTTCTCATCTCCCTCCATGGGTTGACTCCATGATCTAAGCAAAACAATCACCATAATAAACATTAGATTTCCTAAGGTCCCATTAATTATACTTTAAAGAACATTATAATAAGACACAGTATAATGACAAAGATCACTACAAACCCCCCAAATCTTTGGAAATTAAATGCATACTCATAAATGACCTACAAGCCAAAGTAGAAATTAGTAAATATTTTGAACTGAATAATAGTAAAAATGACATGGTAGATTGAAACTCATGGGATGTAGCTAAAGCAGTGTCTAGAGTGAAATTTGTATCCTTAAACATATATATAAAGAGAGAAATGGCTGAAATTAATTCTCTATAATTTCATATAAAAAAGCTAGAACAGAATATCAAACTCAAAGTTGAAGGAAGAAAATAATAAAACAGAAATGAATGACATTATAAACAAGTAATAGAGAAAAATTACAAAGCCCAAAGCTGGTAATCTGTAAAAATTAATTAAACTGATAGATTCTAGTAAGTAATAAAAAGAGAGAAAATACCAGTCTCGGGAACAAATAAAGCTCCTGCAATCATTGAAAAGAGAATAAGAAGTTATTATGAATAACTCTATGCCGATGAACTTGAAATTTGGAGGAAACTGACAAATTCCTTAAAAAACACAAGTTTTTAAAACTGACTATAAAATAAACAAAATTTAAATAATTCTATATTTATTTTAAATATTGAGTGTACTATTAAAACGTCTTTTCCTATCCTATTCACCTCTCCCCAAAACCAGATCTAAATGGCTTCACTGGTGAATTAGTTCAAACTCTTAAAGATGAAATAATACTTAAAACAATTCCTCCAAAGAATAGAAAAAGAGAAATAGTTTTCAACTTGTTTTTCTAAATCCAGCATGGTCTTATTAATAAATCTTTAAGAAATATTAAGGAAAAAAAGGACATTTAATATAGATGAACAAAATTCTAAATATAATATTAGAAACTAAATTCAGTGATAGATAAAGCACAACCAAACTGAGTTTATACCATAAATAAAAGTTTATTTGAAAGTGAAAGTGTTAGTTGCTCAGTCATGTCTAACTCTGCAACCCCATGGACTGTAGCCTGCCAGGCTCCTCTGTCCATAGAATTCTCCAGGCAAGAATACTGGAGTGGGTAAGCCATTCCCTTCTTCAGGGAGTCTTCCCGACCCAGGGATAGAACCTGGTCTTCTGCATGGCAGGGAGATTCTTTATTGTCTGAGCTACTTTGTTTTTTCTTTTAATGTAATTTGCACACTAAAAAAATAATATCATATGATGTACAAAATAGAAAAGCATTTCAAAAGATGCAGAAAAATCAGGACCAATTCCAACATTCATTCATAATTTTCTTAAAAAAATATTTTTATCTAACTAGGAGTATAAAGGAAATTCCTTAATCTGATAAAAGGTAAACAGAGAAAATGTACAACAAACATATTTAATGGTGAAATGTTGAAAAGTATTCCTCTGAGATCAGGAACAAGATAAAGATGTCTATTATCATCATTTCTATTTAACATTTAATAAAAAGTCCTAAACAATGCAGGTTGAGGAAGAAAAAAAAAGAACTGAAAGATATTTAAAACGAAAAAAATATCCTATCTCTATGCACAAATGGCCTGACTGTATAGCTGGGAAATCTAAAAGAATTTTCAAAGTATTGGAAATAGCAAGTGAATTTAGCAAGGTTTTTGGGTTGCTAGATACAAGGCCAATATAAAGTAACCAATTGTATTTTTATACTCTAGTAACAAACAATAGGATGAAAAAGAAAATACTTAGCAAAATATTTAATTTAAAAGTATGCAAGATTCTACACAGAAAACTATCAAACATTACTAAGATAATTTAAAGAAGGCCTAAATTAAATGGAGGGACATATCATTTTAAGTGATGGAAAACTCAATAATATATATATATTGTTTCTGCCTAAAGGAATATATAGAATTGAATGTAATCACAAGCAAAATTCTAGGTAACTTTTTTTTTTTTCTGTAAATTGCCAAGCCAGGTTTTAAATTGTTTGGAAAAGTAAAGGGTCAAGAATAATCACCATGGTCTTGAAGGGAAAAAAAAAATGTTGGAGAACATACACTACTTGTTATCAAGACTTACTACAGAGCTATAATAAAACAGAATACAGATAACTGAATCAGATTAGTGAGCACTTGATTAGTGATAAAGGTAATAGTGCAGAGTAATGTTGGAAAGAATAGTCTTTTCAATATTAATGATTAAGCAATAGGGCAGCCATATGAAAAAAGGTATCTTCACCTCTATTTCATACCATACAGAAAAATCAATTCAAGGTGTATTCAAGTTTTAAACATGGAAGATGAAACAAAATTTTCAGATCATAGCATAATAAGATATCCTACTATCTTTAAAGATTTTTTAAATGAGTATAAAAACACTAACTTTTTTTTTTTTCTTGGCCAACCCTGCAGTTTGTGGAATCTGTTTCCTGACCTGGGATTGAACCTGCACCACGGCAGTGAAAGCACTGAGTCCTAACCACTGGACCACCAGGGAATTCCCAAAACAATACTAATCTTAAAGTTCAAAATTAGGTTCAGTTCAGTTCAGCCGCTCAGTCGTGTCCAACTCTGCGACCCCATGAATCGCAGCACTCCAGGCCTCCCTGTCCATCACCAACTCCCGGAGTTCACTCAGACTCACGTCCATGGAGTCGGTGATGCCATCCAGCCATCTCATCCTCTGTCGTCCCCTTCTCCTCCTGCCCCCAATCCCTCCCAGCATCAGAGTCTTTTCCAATGAGTCAACTCTTCCCATGAGGTGGCCAAAGTACTGGAGTTTCAGCTTTAGCATCATTCCTTCCAAAGAACACCCAGGACTGATCTCCTTTAGAATGGACTGGTTGGACCTCCTTGCAGTTCAAGGGACTCTCAAGAGTCTCTCCAACACCACAGTTCAAAAGCATCAATTCTTTGGCGCTCAGCCTTCTTCACAGTCCAACTCTCACATCCATACATGACCACAGGAAAAACCATAGCCTTGACTAGCCGGACCTTTGTTGGCAAAGTAATGTCTCTGCTTTTGAATATGCTACCTAGGTTGGTCATAACTTCCTTCCAAGGAGTAAGCGTCTTCTAATTTCATGGCTGCAATCACCATCTGCAGTGATTTTGGAGCCCCCCAAAATAAAGTCTGACACTGTTTCCACTGTTTCCCCATCTATTTCCCATGAAGTGCTTGACCAGATGCCATGATCTTCATTTTCTGAATGTTGAGCTTTAAGCCAACTTTTTCACTCTCCTCTTTCACTTTCATCAAGAGGCTCTTTAGTTCTTCTTCACTTTCTGCCATAAGGGTGGTGTCATCTGCATATCTGAGGTTATTGGTATTTCTCCCGGCAATCTTGAGTCCCGCTTGTGCTTCTTCCAGCCCAGAGTTTCTCATGATGTACTCTGCACAGAAGTTGAATAAGCAGGGTGACAATATACAGCCTTGACATACTCCTTTTCCTATTTGGAACCAGTCTGTTGTTCCATGTCCAGTTCTAACTGTTGCTTCCTGACCTGCATACAGGTTTCTCAAAAGGCAGGTCAGGTGGTCTGGTATTCCCATCTCTTGAAGAAATTTCCACAGTTTCTTGTGATCCACACAGTCAAAGGCTTTGGCATAGTCAATAAAGCAGAAATAGATGTTTTTCTGGAACTCTCTTGCTTTTTTGATGATCCAGCGGATGTGGGCAATTTGATCTCTGGTTCCTCTGCCTTTTCTAAAACCAGCTTGAACATCAAGAAGTTCACGGTTCATGTATTGCTGAAGCCTGGCTTGGAGAATTTTGAGCATTACTTTATTAGCATGTGAGAAGAGGTTATATTAGGGATTTCCTTGGTTGTCCAGTGGCTAAGACTCTGTGCTCCCAATGCAGGGGGCTCAGGTTTGATCCCTGGTCAGGAAACCAGATCCTGCATCCCACGATTAAGAGTGCAGGTTGTAACTAAAGAACTGGTGCAGCCAGATAAATAAATATATTTTAAAATTAGGTTACATTAAAATGAAGAATTTCTTTCATCAAAGGACTCCATTGAATGAAACAGTATAGTGGGGGAGTGGCCAAGATGGTAGAAGAGAAAGACCCTAAACTCACCTCCGGCAAGGGTTCATCACGGTTACACCTATTTATAGAGGAGCTATTGATGAGGAAGATCTGAAAACTAGCAGAAAAGATCTTATACAACTAAAGATTGAAAAAGAAAAAATACGTGTAGGAGGGATGAAGACACAACATAGTCAAAACGTATACAACCGGAGTGGGCAACCCACAAATGGGAGGATAATTACAGTTATAAAGGTTCTCCCCAAACAGTGAGGGTTCTAAGCTCAACAGTGGACTTCCCCAGCCTAGGGGGTCCTGCACCAGGAAGAAGAACCCACAGAACATTTGGCTCTGAAAGCCACTTCCTTTCAGGAGAACTAGAGGGTGGTAAGAAATAGAGACTCCACTGTTCAAGGGCACACAAAAAATCTCACCCTCTGAGAATCAGGGTGGAGCCAGTAGGTTGAAAAGATCCTAAATCACATCCACCTGTCAATCTTGGAGAGCCATCTGAAGAGGCAGGAGGCAGCTGGAGCTCAGCTTTATTGATTGGACATAGTGTTCTACATCCCTTATTTTCATGTATTCCTTACCTACTTATTGTGGATATAGATGATTAAAAAAAAAGTAGTAATACTTTTATCTTTTAACCTTCCTACTAACCTTGGACATGGTTGATTTATCACCTTTATTATATATTTGCCTTTACCCATGAGAATTTTCTTTTCATAATTTTAATATTTCTAGTTGTGGGCTTTTCTGCTTAGAGAAGTCCCTTTAACATTTCTTGTAAAGCTGACTTCATGGTGCTAAACACTTTTAGCTTTTGTTTGCCTGTGAAAATTTTGATCTCTCCTTCAAATCTGAATGAAAGCCTTGATGGGTAGAGTATTTTTGGTTGTAGATTTCCCCCTGTCATCCCTTTAACTGTCATGCCTCTCCCTTCTGGCCTGCAGAGTTTTGGGTGAAAAGTCAGCTCATAGCCTAATGGGAGTTCCTGTGTGCATAACTTGTTGCTTTTCCCTGGCAGCTTTTAATAATCTCTCTTTATCTTTAATTTTTTGCCATTTTAGTTACATCTTTTCCCAGTATTGTCCTCTTTGGGTTGATCCTGTTTGGGACTCTCTGTGCTTCCTACCTGAATATCTGTTTCCTTTCCTTGGTTAGGGAAGTTTTCATTTATCATGTCTTCAGATATTCTCTCTACACCTTTCTCTCTTCTTCTTCTGGGACTCCTTTAATGCCAATGTTGGTATGTCTGATGTTGTCTTCAATTCAGTTCAGTTCAATCACTCAGTCGTGCCCGACTCTTTGTGACCCCATGAATCGCAGCACTCCAGGCCTCCCTGTCCATCACTAACTCCCGGAGTTCACTCAGACTCACGTCCATTGAGTCGGTGATACCATCCAGCCATCTCATCCTCTGTTGTTCCCTTCTCCTCCTGCCCCCAATCCCTCCCAGCATCAGAGTCTTTCATCAGAGTCAACTGTTCGCATGAGGTGGCCAAAGTATTGGAGTTTCAGCTTCAGCATCAGTCCTTCCAATGAACACCCGGGACTGATCTCCTTTAGGATGGACTGGTTGGACCTCCTTGCAGTTCAAGGGACTCTCAAGAGTCTCTCCAACACCATAGTTCAAAAACATCAATTCTTCGGTGCTCAGCCTTCTTCACAGTCCAACTCTCACATCCATACATGACCACTGGAGAAACCATAGCCTTGACTAGACAGACCTTTGTTGGCAAAGTAATGTCTCTGCTTTTGAATATGCTATCTAGGTTGGTCATAACTTTCCTTCCAAGGAGTAAACGTCTTTTAATTTCATGGCTGCAATCACCATCTGCAGTGATTTTGGAGCCCCCCAAAATAAAGTCTGACACTGTTTCCACTGTTTCCCCATCTATTTCCCATGAAGTGCTTGACCAGATGCCATGATCTTCATTTTCTGAATGTTGAGCTTTAAGCCAACTTTTTCACTCTCCTCTTTCACTTTCATCAAGAGGCTCTTTAGTTCTTCTTCACTTTCTGCCATAAGGGTGGTGTCATCTGCTTATCTGCGGTTATTGATATTTCTTCCGGCAATCTTGAGTCCAGCTTGTGTTTCTTCCAGTCCAGCGTTTCTCATGATGTACTCTGCATATAAGTTAAATAAGCAGGGTGACAATATACAGCCTTGACATACTCCTTTTCCTATTTGGAACCAGTCTGTTGTTCCATATCCAGTTCTAACTGTTGCTTCCTGACCTGCATACAGATTTCTCAAGAGGCAGGTCAGGTGATCTGGTATTCCCATCTCTTTCAGAATTTTCCACAGTTTATTGTGATCCACACAGGCAAAGGCTTTGGCATAGTCAATAAAACAGAAATAGATGTTTTTCTGGAACTCTCTTGCTTTTTGATGATCCAGCGGATGTGGGCAATTTGATCTCTGCTTCCTCTGCCTTTTCTAAAACCAGCTTGAACATCAGGAAGTTCACAGTTCACATATTGCTGAAGCCTGGCTTGGAGAATTTTGAGCATTACTTTACTAGCGTGTGAGATGAGTGCAATTGTGTGGTAGTTTGAGCATTCTTTTGCATTGCCTTTCTTTGGGATTGGAATGAAAACTGACCTTTTCCAGTCCTGTGGCCACTGCTGAGTTTTCCAAATGTGCTGACATATTGAGTGCAACACTTTCACAGCATCATCTTTCAGGATTTGAAATAGCTCAACTGGAATTCCATCACCTCCACTAGCTTTGTTCGTAGTGATGCTTTCTAAGGCCCACTTGACTTCACATTCCAGGATGTCTGGCTCTAGGTGAGTGATCTCACCATCGTGATTATCTGGGTCCTGAAGATCTTTTTAGTATGTTTTTAATTTCAATTATTATATTGTTCATGTCTGGTTCTTCTTTATGTTTTCTAACTCTTTGTTAAAAACTAACTTCTCCCTCTATTCATCCATTCTTCCTAGAGTTCTTTGGTTCTTTGAACATGTTTATGATCATTATCTTGAACTCTATGAAGTAGATCGCTTACCTTCATTTCACTTAGTTATTCTGGGATTTTATCTTGTTCCTTGTTTGCAACATACTCCTCAGTCACCTCATTTTGCCTAATTCACTGATTTTATTTCTATATGTTTGGTAGATTTGGCTTCTCTGATAGCTCAGTTGATAAAGAATCTGCCTGCAATGCAGGAGACCCCATTTTGATTCCTGAGTTGGAAAGATCCCCTGGAGAAGGGATAGGCTACCCACTCCAGTATTGTTGGGCTTCCCTTGTGGCTCAGCTGGTAAGGAATCTGCCTGCCATGTGGGAGACCTGGGTTCGATCCCTGAGTTGGAAGATCCCCTGGAGAAAGGAAAGGCTACCCACTTCAGTATCCTGGTCTGGAGAATTCCATGGACTGTATAGTCCATGGGGTCGCAAAGAGTTGGACACGACTGAGCGACTTTCACAAATAGGCTTCCTTTAAGAACTGCCTTCCTCTCTGGAATATTTGCCTAATCCTGTGACTCAGACATTACATTTCTAGGTATATACTCACAAAAATGTGTGCATGTGTATATTTTCAAAGGACAAGAATTTTGATAGTAACAGAGTAACATTATTCAAAAAAGCCCTAAAGTGTAAATGACCGAAATGTCCACCAATCGTGGAATGAATAAACCAATTATAGTTTCTTTATACAATATAATACCACACAACAAAAAAAATAATAAACTATTGCTAAATACATGTGGATTCATATCAAAAAACACAATATTGATCAAAGAAGCCATCCCCCCTCCCCAAAACACATACTGTGTGATTTCATTTAAATAGCATTTGAAAACAAGCAAAACTAATCTCTGGTGACAGAAGTAAGGATAGAAGCTACATTTAGGGAGAAGGGAAGGGTACTGATTGTCAGGGGACATGATGGGGCTTCTAAGTTAGGGTAATATTCTATTTCTGGACCTGGGTAGTGATTACACAAGTGTGTGCCCTTTGTGATATGGACTACTGAACTATACCCTGGAATTTGTGTGTGTGTGTTGCATGTAAATTGTACTTCAGTAAAAGATGTCTATTAAAATAAAGGAATGATTAAGTCTAGGAGAGAGAATTCTGATTTTAAAAAAGTCATGTTAGTAGTATAGTAGTATAATTATAGCATATAATTATGGATGAAGTTTTAAAAATTTTGCTTTCATTTGGTTGTTACAGTAAACAAAATTTGGGTGGGAAGAAAAATTAATTTAGTATTTGTTCAAATACATATATAAACTGGAGATGGAGGCCTTTGAGTTCTTTATGAGGACAATATAAATTCAATCAGAAAAAAATTTAAAGTTGGTATTATCATACTGCCAAAGAGAGTCTTGCTCAAAGAGCTGTGAACTTCTAATTGTGAGCAATTGCTAGGCACAGCCTCAAAAAAAAAAGTATGTATTTGAATGAGATAATGAACTATAATGGAATTAAATGTTGAGAAAAAACTACCAATAATAACTTTGGTTTTGAAAGAATTACCCTTTCTGACAGTATTTAACCACCAAGGGTCAACAACTTAGTAGAAATTCTGAGTTCTCACAGTAAAACCATTTCATCTGTATCAGTTCCATTCAGTTCAGTTGCTCAGTTGTGTCCGACTCTATGTGACCCCATGAACTGCAGCACGCCAGGCCTCCCTGTCCATCACCAACTCCTGGAGTCCACCCAAACCCATGTCCATTGAGTCGGTGATGCCATCCAACCATCTCAACCTCTGTCGTCCCCTTCTCCTCCTGCCCTCAATCTTTCCCAGCATCAGGGTCTTTCCCAATGAGTCAGCTCTTCGCATCAGGTGGCCAAAGTATTGGAGTTTCAGCTTCAACTTCAGTCCCTCCAATGAACACCCAGGACTAATCTCCTTTAAGATGGACTGGTTGGAGCTCCTTGCAGTCCAAGGGACTCTCAAGAGTCTTCTCCAACACCACAGTTCAAAAGCATCAATTCTTCAGTGCTCAGCCTTCTTCACAGTCCAACTCTCACATCCATACATGACCACTGGAAAAACCATAGCCTTGACTAGACGAACCTTTGTTGGCAAAGTAATGTCTCTGCTTTTGAATATGCTATCTAGGTTGGTCATAACTTTCCTTCAAAGGAGTAAGCGTATTTTAATTTCATGGCTGCAATCACCATCTGCAGTGATTTTGGAGCCCCCCAAAATAAAGTCTGACACTGTTTCCACTGTTTCCCCATCTATTTCCCATGAAGTGATGGGACCGGATGGCATGATCTTAAGTTTTCTGGTTGAGGTTTAAGCCAACTTTTTCACTCTCCTCTTTCACTTTCATCAAGAGGCTCTTTAGTTCCTCTTCACTTTCTGCCATAAAGGTGGTGTTATCTGCATATCTGAGGTTATTGATATTTCTCCCGGCAATCTTGAGTTCAGCTTGTGCTTCCTTCAGCCCAGCGTTTCTCATGATGTACTCTGCATATAAGTTAAATAAGCAGGGTGACAATGTATAGCCTTGACGTACTCCTTTTCCTATGTGGAACCAGTCTGTTGTTCCATGTCCAGTTCTAGCTGTTGCTTCCTGACCTGCATACAGGTTTCTCAAGAGACAGGTCAGGTGGTCTGGTATTCCCATCTCTTTCAGAATTTTCCACAGTTTCTTGTGATCCACATAGGCAAAGTCTTAGCTTATTTTTAAAAAATCTTTATTAAATTTGTTACAATATTCCTTTGGTTTATGTTTTGGTGTTTTGGTCCTGAGGCATGTGGAATCTTAGTTCCCCAACCAGGGATCGAACCAGCCCCGCCTGCATTGGAAGGTGAAGTCCTGACCATTGGACCACTAGGGAAGGCCCAATAAAAGCTTATTTATCTCTCTGTTCTCTACAGTAGGATACATTCAATATCTGGTTGGCAGACTAATAAAATTTTTGAGATGTGAAATTCTCTGTTCCTTTGATGGGAAAGATTTTGGGTAGGGGAGGGGTTCAACTTTGCTCTTAACTTTTGGAAACATTTATTTCAAAAATTGTCTTTATATTAAGAAAATTCTAGTTTAAATCTTGTGGATTATGATATGTGTTCATTTTTTGCCCTCTCCCTTTTTAGACTAGTATCACAAGTAAAGATGGCTTAAACTGGGTGTGTGGAGTTGGATGAGAAGAACGGGCTTTACCTCATAGAAGAGGAATCCTGTCTTCACTTGAGCCTGGCCACAGTGATATCTTATCTAGTTATGCTTGGACTTGTACCAAGGACCAAGAAAGGATCTATAGACCTAACACTAAGAATCACATGTAGTTGGTGTAACTTTGAAGAGGGATATTGTAATTCTCTTCTGCTGTTGTTGTTCAGTCGCTGAGTTGTGTCCAACTCTTTGTGACCCCATGGACTGCAGCATGCCAGGCTTCCCTGTCCTTCATTATCTCCCGAAATTTGCTGAAATTCATGTCGATTGAATTGGTGATGCCATCCAACCATCTCATCCGCTGTCATCCCCTTCTCCTTTTGCCTTCAATCTTTCCCATCATCAGGGTCTTTTTCAATGTATCATATTAATTCTCACCTGATTAGAAATTCCCATTTGATAATCTCAAAAGCTTAGAAGTTTGAGAAAGCTTTCCTTTACCCTTTTCTCATCCATGATCTTTAAACAACAGAAATTAGCATTGGGCAGGCATGCAGAAAGTGCAGGCTCTCTAGTCTCTTGGATCCTTAGTTTCCTCAATCCTATGCATGCTATGTGCTAAGTCACTTCAGTCGTGTCTGACTCTTTGGGACCCTATGGACAGTAGCCAGCCAGGCTCCTCTATCCTCAACCCTAGACAATTACTATTCCTTGCTTCGGAATTATTACATTTTGAAAAGTATAAAGCAGAATGTAAATATAGACTAACACCATTATATTATTAGTTGTAACTGTTATCTTTAAGTTGCATTCTAAATATAAAAGATAAAGCTTGGGACTTCCCTGGTGGTTCAGGGGCAAATACTGCACACTCCCCATGCACAGGGCTTGGGTTTGATCCCTGTTTCCCAGGTGGTTCCGCAGTAAATAATCTGCTTGCCAAAGCAGGAGACACAGGAGACCCAGGTTCCATCCCATGTCAGGAAGATTCCCTGGAGGAGGAAATGGCAATCCACTCCAGTATTCTTGCCTGGAAAATCCCATGGACAGAGGAGCCTGGAGGGCTACAGTCCATGGCGTTGCAGAGTTGGACATGATTGAGTGATTAAGCAAGAGCATAGGAAACAAGATACCCACATGTCTCAACTAAGACTCGGTGCCAAATAAATAAAATATTTTTGAAAAAGATAGAGTAATGTCTAGACTTGGAAAGAATATAGGGAAATGAAATCAGAAAGACTAAGGGATGGAAAAATAAACACACTGGTAATTATAAAGGATAAAAAAGGGCCAAGTTGCAAAGGTCAATACAAACTTTTAAAATTATTTTTCTAATTATATAGATCACATAGTCTCAGTCTTGATGTAATGGGCTTCTGGGATTTTTTTCTGCCTTGTAACCTGCCCTCTTCTGGCAACAGCAACTTCTTTCCTTGGAGAACTGCTTTTCCTAAACTCCAAGGTTTTCACATCACTCTCTTCACCTTGCTAGGGGTGGGTATGCTCAGGCATCTGCAGTGACCCGAGTCAGGGGAATCAGCATCTTTCCTTGAAACTGATTACACAGATCCTGATGGGGGAAATCTCTGTTCTCTGAAGTACTCAGATCAGATCAGTTGCTCAGTCGTGTCCGACTCTTTGCAACCCCATGAATCGCAGCACGCCAGGCCAAGTGGAATTTAAAAAAAAAAAAATTTGGAGCTCTTTCCTCTGTACAATAAACGATTACCTTCCTTCATCCTACCATTCTCTGAGTATAAAGGCACTGACGATCATCTCTTGAGGGATCTGAAACCATTTCCCCAAAACTGTCACATTTTTCTTCTAAACACCACATTTGTTTATCAGAGATAATGAAGTTTCCAAGCAGCTAAGAACATGAATTAAGAACTCAGAAATTCTTTGAAAAAACAGGCCAGCTTGAAGTAAAAGAAAATCTCAAACATTCTCACTTAAAAAAAAAATACTAAGTCTATTTAGTCAGCAGTGGCATCTCCAGGTACTTAAAATACTTGATTTGTTATCATCAACGATCTAGTTAGCATGTAAAATTTTCAAATTGTCTTAATTTTTTTTTTCTTTTAATCATTGGTTTGTTTGAATCAGGATTCAAACAATGGAGCAAAAAAAAATTTTTTTTTATCATCAAGCGCACACTGGCTGGTTACATATTTATCTCTCTTCAAAACAGATACGTCCTTGTCACACTCTCATGATGAGCAACAGAATTCAGAAATCAATTCAAAGTCTCTTTATGTGCTTTCCAAATACCAGATGAGGTTCTGGTAATGAAATTGTGGGGTAGATAAGCGTAAGTAATAGCTTTAGTTACCCTTGGACATTAGAACCCAAAAGGAATCAGTGGCAAGAAAACATATATGTTGACTCATAGATTTTGGGTTCTCCATTTCTTCAACTATTTTGACTTGGCAGTAAACAAAAGGAGATACACTGTTTGGTTTGCCAATATCTAATAAAATACTGAAAATTTATAAGGCAAATGTACTAATATATGTATTTAAATATAGTTATTAAAATTATCTGTAGCTTTATTTACAAACTAACATCCTTATCTTTGTCTTTTATGTCCTTGTTTGTTCTCAAGAATAATTAAGGACTGAGAGAGACTATCACCCCCTCTAGGTATAAATGAATATATTTTGCTTCTGACTCAAACATGAAAGGATGAAAAAACATTGTTACCCACAGATCCACAACCTTCTTCAACCAAAGAGCAGATGCCAAGGGATGAGGAGTTACAGGCTTCTGAGTCATGCCTAATCTCCACCCACCTCATCAAATAAATTAACAATATAAGTGATCCATGTATCTGCGAAGCAAGCTCACCATTCAGAAAAGTCCCCTAACCCGCTCCCCTCCCCAAAACCATCACTCGTAAGGTCCTCCTAGAATTAACGCTGACCCCTACCATAGAAACCTTACCATAGTAAACGAACGGATACTTATTTCATCTTTTCGTATCCCCACAATCTTTCTCTTAACTGGACTTCTGGGTACAAAACTAGATATCCTCCGCTCCCGCCCCCGCCCCAGTGCATTTATTACTGTTAAGATCTTGTAAAGTTAAAAAAAAAAAAATCTGTCTCAGGAGCATCCACCGCGTACACCCCACTTTGCTCCGGTGCGCCAAAAGTGATTCATCCACGTTTACAGCGCGCTCCCTCTGCGTCTGTGCGCGTCGTATTAACACTGAGTAGGTGCCCAGGTTCTGATCTCGGGCTAAACCTCATGATCTGGCTGAGGTTCTGTGAACTGAGTCATTCTGGCAAGGAGAATATTCCGTGACTCAGCAGGCCCGAAAAGGAGGATGTCAGATCCCAGATCCTTTCGAGTCTTTTAAAGGCAAGCTGGGGAACATAAACAACGCAGTGGAAGAATTTCGCAGTGGGTCTGCTGCATACCCAGGGGAAAAAAATGCCATTCCATTCCCAGCCTTCTCACTTCCTTCCTCGCCCCTGTTAAAAACCACGGGCTACGCTTTAATTCAGACGCAGGAAATCACTTCAGAAAACTCATTCTGATACTGCGATCCGGCTCTTTAATCTCCAGGGACCGTGTCAGCCCCTGACACCCCGGAACTCTGCTCGGAAAGCCCTGGAGCCGGCCGCGAGCAGCACGAGCTATTCCCGGGGCGGCCCCGCGGCGAGGGGGCTGGGAGGAAGGGCGGACACCCCGCCTCCCTCCGCAATTTCGGGTCCCTAAGGTCCCCGCCCCGGGGCGCGGCCCGCTGGACACCAGGACGGACACCTGGCCTGGCTGGGACCCGAGCCACGGCCCAGACCACGCGGGGCTCAAGGGCCAACTCCAAGCGTCCATCGCCCCTCCGGCGTCGCCCCTATAAGACCCCTCCGTTGCCCCCGCCCCCAACCCCGAGTCTTCCTGGGGACTCGGCGTCAGGGGACCCTGCCGTCCATCTCCCGGCTGGGCGCCGGCTCTCCCCCGCCTCCGCGGCCCTCCCGGCATGCACCGCCCCGTCGTCCCGCCCTCCCCGTCGCCCCGCCCTCTCTCCCTCCCCCGCCCACCACTCGCGCCCCTCCAGGCCCCTCCCCCGCCGACCGCGCGCCGCGGGCTCGAGCGCGAGGTGCAGCCGCGAGTCTCCGGGGCGGACGCGCAGTCCACGGCGCGCGCGGAGGGCCGGGGAGCGACTGAGAGGACGCCGGGGTTGGGCTTCCTCCTCGGCCAGACCCCACCCCACCGTGCCGACCCCACCCCGCCGCTCTTTCCTCCCCGGGGGCGCGCGCGCGCGCGCGGGCACGCGCTCGGAAGTCGGGGGTCGGCGGCGAGTTGCGGGCTGTGTCCCGGGTGCAAGAGAGGTGCGCGCGGAGCAGCTCTCAGCCAGCCGCGCGGTTCTCGCCCGGGGCGCCCACACGCCCGTTTCTCCGGTGGCAGAGCCGCCTCCACCGCGCGTCTGCAGAGCCGGGTCACTGGGCCCGGCGGCTGAACCCGCGCGGAGCGGCCTCCGAGAGACGCCGCCGGGCAAGAGGAACGCACCCACGCCCTGGCCTTTGCCGTGGCCCAGCGCGGGGGCGGCGGGATGAGGGGCAGCGACCGGGCCGCGGCGGCGTTGCGGCCGCGGGGCCGCGTCTGGCCGGTGTTGGTCGTGCTGGCGGCCGCCGCGGCCGGCTGCGCCCGGGCAGCCATGGACGAGTGCGCGGACGAGGGCGGGCGGCCGCAGCGCTGCATGCCCGAGTTCGTCAACGCCGCCTTCAACGTGACCGTGGTGGCCACCAACACGTGCGGGACTCCGCCCGAGGAGTACTGCGTGCAGACCGGGGTGACCGGGGTCACCAAGTCCTGTCACCTGTGCGACGCCGGGCAGCCCCACCTGCAGCACGGGGCAGCCTTCCTGACCGACTACAACAACCAGGCCGACACCACCTGGTGGCAGAGCCAGACCATGCTGGCCGGGGTGCAGTACCCCAACTCCATCAACCTCACGCTGCACCTGGGTAAGCAGTGACAGCCCCGTGTGCCCTGCTGCAGCTTTGCCCGCAGCCCGGCTCCCGGGCCACCTTCGCCCCCTGGTCCCTCCTGGACAGGGGCCCGAACAGCCGCACGTGGGCTCTCTGCTCCCCAGCCGGGGCCACACAGAAATTCCCTTCTCCAACTTCTACGCTAGATCTAACGCCTAACTTCCCGCGAGCCAAGGTGCTTCCCGCCAGCATCTCTCTGTCTGCTTTCCTTTTCTAACTTAGCCGACTTTTCCTTCCTTAGATTATTCTCCATTTCGGCTTCTTTGGTTCCTCTGTGCTGAAGCATGAATCAGAAACCCTGCTCGCCCCCCTCTCCTTGTCCACCTTAAGCACTTTTACCTTGTTTAAAAGCCTTTCTCTGTAGGGTTGAGGGTGATTGCTGTTTGCTCTGCTGAATACGCTAGAGAGGAAAGGTTAAGGGGATTTGAGGGGAGCAAATGCCTTTACTACCGCTGTTGCCTGCGTGTAATTAAAATAGAAGTTCACTTTTAAAGTTATTGTTCTTGAAAGTTGTTCATCTTTAATGAAGGGCCACAAAGCGATTTCACTGCTAATCTCGGTATGGAGGAAACAAAAGGAAGTATCTGCACCCACTGCAATTGTTGGGTGAAGTTTGGTCCCTGAGTAAAAAGCTCTCCGCACTGCCTTCCCTTTTGCTTTGATTCAAGGAAAGTGTAGAAGCATGTGTGAGTGACCTTTTAGAAATCAGGAAAGGGATGTATAGAAAACTTCATCGCTGGGTGGTAGACGAGGATGGACGTGTTTGTCTCAAAGAATTGTATGAAAAATCATGTTTGATCTGGGTCAGTTTTTCGTCATCATTGGAATATACAAACAAGCTGAGTGATTCATCATTGTGTTTAACAGACTAACATATGCATAAGAAACTGACATTTGACATGTAGAGCTGCAGCCTCAGTTAGGTTGAAAGCCATGATTTTACTGGTAGTTGGTAGTAATGAACTTCCAGAGAGAACAGGGTGCCAAGCCATTCTTCTATCAAATCAGTATAGTTCT
The DNA here is from genome assembly GCF_029407905.1 of Bubalus kerabau. Lineage (NCBI taxonomy): Eukaryota > Metazoa > Chordata > Mammalia > Artiodactyla > Bovidae > Bubalus > Bubalus kerabau. The sequence goes on from NC_073628.1 coordinate 119,008,589, forward strand.
GTAAGGCTGGAAACATGATTTGGGGAATCTTTGAAAGGAACTATTTGGTGGGCAGATGGTTCTTTTGGTTGTGGTTTTGTATTTTTCTTTATACTGCTCTCTGGTACATTAAGTTTTATGTAAGTGTCAAGATTCCAGAGAAAGTACTTGAAAAGTGAAGTCAAATTACTGTGTGTGGAGTAAGTTTTAGAAAAGCAGTATTTAGCACTTTTGTAGTAAATATTTTATTTGTAGACAAATCATTAGGAAGATTAAACTTTTCAAAAATACGTTTATAAACTGGAACTCTGAGGCACCCATTTTTCAGAGATGGAAGAATTGAACAGTTCAGTTTTTCAAAGGTATTGGAAACATATGGAGCTAAATCATATGTTGGAACAGGTGCCCTTCTGAAGATTCTGCAAGAAACCAAGGGCCTCCCAAGACCTTGTGGGGCTGCTCTTAGCTCTTTTCTCCTAAGTGTTATATTTTTAAACTTGGCCAGAATTACTTTTGAAATTTTTATCCATTTATTTTTGTTTACATTTTTGTTTTGTTAAAGTTTCTGTGTTGAATTTTGAATCTCCACGAAGTCTTATTTCATCTGTTTTGAAAATTAAATATTTTGAAGCAAAATCATGGCTTTGATGTCTCACATGCCTGAGATTCATTTGAAAACTTCTGCATAAGAATCTCTTATGTAGGTAAAGATAGGGCTGAGAGTCTGGTCCTTCTGAATTTTTTGCTGTGAGCATTGCATCTGTTGTTGTTGTTGAGTCACTAAGTCGTGTCCAACTCTTTGCAACTCCATGGACCATAGCCTGCCAGGCTCCTCTGTCCATGGGATTTCCCAGGCGTGAATACTGGAGTGGGTTGTCATTTCCTTCTCCAGGGGATCTTTCCTGACCCAGGGATCAAACCCCAGTCTCCTGCATTGACAGGCGGATTCTTTACCATTGAGCCACCTGGGAAGCGATCACTTTGTAGTGAAAGGTTATTTCAGGTGATGGTGTAGGAAGGTAGATAACTCAGTGATTACTTCTCTGTTATAAAGATACTGTGTTAGGTGAGACAGTATCTGTCAGGTTGCTACTTCTGGGCGACAGATACATGAACTTTGGATCCTAGCGATTGAATGCTTGAAAGACTTTTTTTCTCTGAAAATGTTATATATGCTTGAACTTGTTTTGCTGAAAAGTTCTTCAGTTTTTGGCAACATTTTTGCTAAATGAAGTTCATAAAACTGTAGATTTAAAACTTCTAAGTAAAAAGTTACCTAAAATAGTTTTCATATAAGTGCTGTAAAAACATTTCTTTAAGCTTTTTAGGCGGACAATTTCTAAAAAACTTGACAAGAACTTACTGTACTTGTTCTTGGAAGGGGAGGGAGATTTATGTGTAGTGGGGTTAGATGTCTCAATCTCTCTCTCTCCCATCTCTTTTTTAATGACAAGGATATATGTATTCATGCATGTTGTGATCTCTGATTTATGGCAGATAGACAGGATTTTATGTATTGGACATTCAGTGTATTCACTCCCTAACTCCAGTTACTCCATGGGCTCTAGGTAACTAATTATTTCCCATGAATTCAAGGACCATGACTGTTTGTGCATCTGTTAAAATCTCCCATCCAGTTCAGATTTCACATACCCTTAAACAAGTGATGCATATTGTGCTCTGCCCTTACAGAGCATGTGAAACTCTACGGGAGCAGTGTGAAAGACCTAGGTCTGGCCACCACTTTTCTAGCTTTCCTTTTAATGTTGAACTTTTCTAGCTTTCCTTTTAATGTTGAACTTTAAACACAGTAAACTTTAAAATAAGCAAAGTCAGTTCTCACTTAAGTAGTCACAAGAAATATACATACTTTGCCACTGATCCCGTCTTTTTTTTTTTTTTTTTTACTGTAAAAGTGAAACATGACATAATGAATTAAAACAATATAATGACTAGTGTGTACTTCATCTCCAGTTGCTAAGTTGCCCTGGAGACTGTTGCTCACAATTTCTTTTGTAACATTCCAGAAACTTTTCATGCATACACATGTGTGTGAAATTACACGATCATTTTAACTGGTCCTTTTTTTGGGTGGTGAGGCATGTTTTAATAAATGGCAGGTACAAATTAGATGGTTGTACCATTATCATCACTTGTACAAAAGCCAGGAAAATCAGCACTGATTCTGAAAGCAGCCATCTTTTAAGCACCACATACAGTAATCCAGGGTGCAGGGTGTAATGTATCCTTAGATATAATGAGTTACAGTTGCTGTGGGATTCAGAACCACATTTTTTGCCTGTTGTGAAGAGAAATCTCAGCAAGGCATTCTTTTCTAAAAAGTTTTTCTTAGTTTGCCTTCAACTTCTGGATCTTCTCTCCTGACTTCTATATGAATTATTCAACTACTTTTTCAGAGTTTAGCTTTGGGGTTTTATAAGTTATAGTGAGTTTTATCCTTATCAGCAGAATAGTTGATAGTAAGATTGTAGCTGAGAACTTGTCTTTTATTAAACTGTTTAATTAACTTGGTAGTCATTTGTAGGTGAAAACTTGGCAAATTGGGTCTTGATCTTGGAGGAGGGTACCTTTCCCTCTTCCTAAAAACAATTATGTTAAGGAAAAGAGTGCTTATAAAACCAACTCAGTCAAAGTTTATGGAACTCCTAAAATTTACACCAAGATCAGATTGGTGTCCAAGCTCGCTATAAGTTTCGGGGAACAAACAGTGATTAAATGATGCTTTTAAGCTGTATCTAAGATACTCTTTTTTGGTGTCTAAGAATAATTGCTATATAAGGAAGGATATTGCAGTTTATTCTATTTGGTCCCTTAGTGTACATTTAACAGGAAAAAACAGCAATTTTTTTTCCCCAGGAAAATCTTTGCAGGGTAGGTTCTGACTGTCAGAACTCTGGTGACTTCACTGTGGTATTTGTGTACCCTGAGGGGACACTATTTTAGTTTGTCTCTCAAAGGCCTGATTTACATTTTGCAGGTTTCAACTTGAGAAGTTAAGGAGCTCCTCTTTAATGGCCAGCAGTTGGTGAACACAGTTTTATAAAGTTGCTGTTGGCTGGTTTCCTGTTCTACAATTCACTGCTTTTCCTCCAAATACCTTCTTCATGTTTCTAGAGTATTCAGAAAAACAATGTACACATTAGGAGAAAATTCTGGAGCTGTAAGCTCCCTTCCACCCATGATTTTGTCATTGACCACATTTGTGGGAGGGACAAAGCTTGTCTATTTCAATTCTAAATCCTCTTAGGAAGTCAGATATGCCTTTTGCTCTTCACTCCTCAGCCTTGTGCATACATTCTCTCATTACTTCCAAATATTCTGCAGACATATTTTAAATACCTACTAAAAGCATGGTGCAGTACCTGACAGAAGGGTGGAGAAGATTGAAGGTCCATTCTTCAGAAGTCTATACTTGGTTAGGTGACGGTAAAGAATCTGCCTGCAATGCTGGAGACTCCAGTTTGATCCCTGGGTCAGAAAAATCCCTTGGAGAACGGAATGGCAACCCAACTCTAGTATTCTTGTCTGGAGAATTCCATGGACCATGGAGCCTGACGGGCTGTAGTCCATGGGGTTGCAAAGAGTCAGACACGACTTAACAACTAGCACTTTTCAATTACTTTCATTTGGAATTTTCATACCCAGATGCAATGCCATTACAGTACTAAATCAGGAGTGCCTTTGTAGTATTTTAAAGCATCCAGTCAATTACTGATTAGATTTTCATAACTCATTGAGGGAAGGAGAAGATGAGGAGCCTGAGGTGGTGATTTGCCAAAAATTAGAGTGGAGGTAGGTTTTTGACTCAGTCTAACATAATAGCTCCTTCAGCTCTTAGCTCCTCTAACAGATCTCTCAAAAGAATGACTAGTTTATTCCAGGGCAACTGTAAAATACAAGTTCATGTATATACTGATTCAGAGATACCAAACTCCCTTGGTTTTCCTTCTCCTGCCTCTGTTCCTTTCCACTTATGTTTCTGAATTTCTTTTTTTTTTTTTTTTTCCATGTTACTTACTCTTCCTGAATGAACTTCTCTTAATCTCAAGGTTTTCAGAGTAACAGTAAATTGGCAAATCAGTGCATTCTAAATTCACATTTTCAGGACAGTTTCTTCTCCAGGTTGGACATGGTCAGTTTGGAATGTCCAGAGGTCATGTCCAAAACTAAATTCATTCCTTATTGTCTTATCTAGTTCAAATCTGTATCTTAATGAAATGAAGATACAGCTAAATTACTGTTTAGCCCTGAGACTCTCATCCATTCTTTTGCCAAAGACTGTGCTTTATAAGGTGCCAGTAAAGATTACTGTTTGGCCAGCGGATAGCATCCACTGCTGAAAGTCTCTGGGCAGCTGTAACTCCATCACTTTCTTTCCCACCCCTCCTTACTGCAGTCTGACCAAGACTCCACTTTCACTTCCTGTATCCAGCCATTATGTCTCTTGGATCCTTATCTTTATCTTGCTTTACTGTAGCTCCCCATGGAATTCTACCTTGATTACTGCAGCAGCTTGTTAACTAATTTGGTGGTCTTTCTGCCTCCAGTTTTGCTCTTTTTATTTGGGCAGCCATTGCTTGGGACTGAGCACTGGTTCTAAAATGCAAATCTGTTGATGTTATATCCTAGCGAAAAATTTCTGCAGTGGTTCCTCAAGCCTTTAAGATAAAGTCCAGACACCTTGTCATGTTGTATAAGGTACTTTAGGGTCTGGACCTTTTTCAACTTCTAGGCTTATCTTTTGTCATTTCATGTGCTCAGAGGGTTCCTTCTCTGGTTTGGGACACTTCTCCCAGGTGTCACCACCTTTAGGAACCCTTCCCCAGTTTGTTTCTCTTACCCCTTTCCATCCTACTCCCTGGCCTGGATTAGATCTTCCACTCACACCACCCTGTAGGTATCTACTACTGCACTTATCACATGGCGTTGTCTTGTTTCTTTACTTTTCTCCTCTTCTAGACCAGGAGGTTTTTGAAGGCCGGGTTGGAGATTTATGTTTTTAGTTTAGTTGAATATCAGATCAGATCAGATCAGTCACTCAGTCGTGTCCGACTCCTTGCCACCCCATGAATCGCAGCACGCCAGGCCTCCCTGTCCATCACAAACTCCCGGAGTTCAGACTCCCGGACTCAGACTCACGTCCATCGAGTCAGTGATGCCATCCAGCCATCTCATCCTCTGTCGTCCCCTTCTCCTCCTGCCCCCAATCCCTCCCAGCATCAGAGTCTTTTCCAATGAGTCAACTCTTCGCATGAGGTGGCCAAAGTTCTGGAGTTTCAGCTTTAGCATCATTCCTTCCAAAGAAATCCCAGGGCTGATCTCCTTCAGAATGGACTGGTTGGAGCTCCTTGCAGTCCAAGGGACTCTCAAGAGCCTCCTCCAAGACCACAGTTCAAAAGCATCAATTCTTTGGTGCTCAGCCTTCTTCACAGTCCAACTCTCACATCCATACATGACCACAGGAAAAACCATAGCCTTGACTAGACGGACCTTTGTTGGCAAAGGAATGTCTCTGCTTTTGAATATGCTATCTAGGTTGGTCATAACTTTCCTTCCAAGGAGTAAGCGTCTTTTAATTTCATGGCTGCAGTCACCATCTGTAGTGATTTTGGAGCCCAGAATTGCTTGCTATGCCTCAGCACCATACAGATTCCTGGGTGTATAATGATTCATTGGACATTGCCCTGACCTCCTGGAACTTGTGGCTTAGATGTGGAGTCCTAGGTCTGTCTCCTGAGTGTGGGCGGGCAAATTATAGCCCACATGCTAAATCCAGCCCTGGGCTGCCACCTATTTTTGTATGGTCCATGAGCTGAGAACAGTTTTTACATCTTTAATTGGTTGAAAAAAATCAAAAGAAGAAAAACATGACACATGAAAATTATATGAAATTTCAATTTTGGTATCTGTAAAATTCCTTTGAAACACAGTCATTATTAAGGTATTGTCTCTGGATGCTTCTGCACTGCAAAGGCAGAGTTGAGTGTGTCAATATGTCCTGGCCCATAAAGCCCAAAATGTTTACTGTCTGACCCTCTACAGCATGAGTTTGGTGACCTCTGCTTTACATGGATACATTCAATGTTACATAATAAACTTTTAGGTAAAAGGTGCACACACAGTGAGCATTCACTTAGTTCACCATTTGGAGGGAGGCTGAAGGGTTGATATCTTCAATGCTTAACAGTCTGGCATAGTGTTCAATAGGTATATAAAAAATGAGTAAATAAATGAATGCCTGAACTATAAGAAGCCCCAAAACAGTCCACATTAACTTACATTCTTCTCAGTAACACTTCTGAACTTGAATTTATCAGTGCTATCTCGTCATTTTCTTGAGATATATGCCACTGTTAATATGGTCCATAGTGTTTTTATTTCTGTAGCTTTAAAGAAAGTACTAAGTTGGGTGTGGAACTGATACAGAATTGAAAGATCTGGGATTGTCCTTTTTTGGGGGCAAAAGTTAGACTTTTATATGATTTAAAGTTAGCTGGATAAATTTTATATGCTCAGATTTGAATCTCCCTTGTGACCGATCCTGAAATTTTAATGTTAATATTGTGTATTTTTTCTTTAGAAATAGACAAATTTTATTTTAAAATATGTATTCACACGTCTATTGTTGAAATAGACTCTAAAAGGCTATTATTATTAAGCAGTTGTGGGGAAGGGTTGCAGTGAAATATCTTTATTTGCTTATTGTGTGTGGGATTTTTAGTTTATTTAACTCATTGGGGTGCAGTTGGAATACAGGCATACTGAGGCATGCCTTTTCTGCAGGATAGTGAAGAACCACATTAAAGTGGTTAGACAGATGAATAATAACCACTTACTTGTCTAGAGTTAACAGGCAGCAAAACCAACAGATGCTTCTTTACTTGGTTCTTGTTTCCAGCTGTATGTAATTCACAGCTCTGCTGCTGTTCTGTTTAGTTTTAGGGGCAAGTGTCAAAGTTTAGAGGAGAGCTGTTTGTTTATTTTTACTGTCCAAAATTCTGGAGGAGATTGTTGAAAATAAGAGATTACGAATCTGTCCCTTCTTTTAAACTGTCATTTCAAAGGGTAAAATTTCAAGATGACTGTGTGCGAGTTCTATTCCTTTGCCTAAATTTCTTGCTCTAAGATTTGTAAAAGGGCCTTGCTAAGATTTGCAAACCTCTCCTTTCTTATAAAATGATCAAGTTAGATGTTGCTCATGCAGGCCTAAAATGGACAGCTTGCTCAAAGGGGTTAGCAGAAAACGCATTTATAGAAATGTTGCTGAGGCTTTAGAGTTTTGTGCCAGACTGTGTGACACTAATTAAGAACATCTGCCTTTCTTTCCGTGGACTCTTCTGGGGGGCCAGCCTGAAGCAACTGGGTCCAGTCAGCCTGGTGCCCTATGCAGCTACGTACTCATGAATAAAATAAAGCAGACTTATCTCTTTCTTAGACAGTGGTGCTCTCAGATGTCTTGTGGCAAGGCTGGGAGATGAATTAGGGGATTTACATTATTTCTTTTAAAACTTAGGAGTTGTATATTCCCTCAGCTCCCTGCTTTTACTCTGTTTCCAGCTGCATGGCTGCTTCCTATTATATTGCAGTCCACATTGGATTTTTGCTGTATCATATTTTTTTGATTTCTTTTATCTACTTTGTGTTTTGCAAGTTTTTAAAAGTAAAAATTCAGAATCAGCCTCCTTCACTTAAAAAAAAATTTTTTTTGAAGTAAAAAATATAAGTGGTCCTGTGTAGAGTTATGGACTCAATGACTTTTGTTCGTGATGAGAAATCACAGTGTGTATGAAGAATGGTTGCCCATGGCAGTGACTATAGAGATGCCTTCAGATGTTTTCAGAGACACGACCAATGATCAGGTTTTCATTTTCTCCGTTATATTTCACACTTTACGTTCTGTATCTTGAGTTGCATGGAGATTACATAGGTGTATACATATATATAGAGGTGCACTTCATTGTATGTGAATTATTCAAATTAGAAAGAAGAATTAAGAAACATTTCAGTCTTTTAAAATACAAAAAACATATAGGTGACTTTTTTAGTTTGAGGTGTGATTTTGGTTTAAAATAGGAGAGCACAGAATCTGAGACTTAATCTAAACTCTCTTTCTCTTGCCGTCTTTCTATGCCACCAGCAGTTGCTGGCATTAATAGGCATTAAGAAATGTTTTTTTGAATGAAAGGATGAACAAGCCAACCAGCTGATCTTCATTGAGGTGTCAGCTGATTTTAACTGACGTACCCACAGAGTAGGTTCAGAAAAGCATTCAGTTGAGCTTCATAGTCAGTCTCAGGAAGTGGAGTGTGTGCAGGTGAGCAGTTCTCTTTGCTCTTCTCATCACTACCTTTAACCAAGTGAGGACTTGGTTAGTCATCCCTATGGATAGTAATAAAAGATGACTGGTGACTGCTCTGAGGTGGAACAGGTTGAGTTTAGATCGGAATTCAGATCTTCTGTGGATAGATTATGCTCTTGCCACCTTGCTGTGTTAGAACAAGCCTGGTAAGTGATGGAGAGCTGAGGAGGACCTTTTAACTGGGCAGTGAAATGAAAGAAAACGGGGGTACTGAGCCTGGTTTCTCTGACAGGTCTCTGCTTGAGCGCTGGATTTGGGTTGTTTGTTTAAAAAGGATCTTTGCACACACTTGTGAAGAACAGAGGATTGTTAGCAATGGAAAAATACTAGGTTTTGGGTGCTTGTACTAGCTTTATATTTAGCTGTTAACACTTCTAGGAATTTCTAAGGAATTTATTGAATTTCAGAGTGAGATCCTGTGTTTCGTCAGTGTCTACTGATAGGAAAAGTGCACCACATACCACGTTTCCTGAAGGGTGGTTGGGAACGCTGCCTTATCTCCTTTCTCCCTTATCCGTGACTCCTTTCTGGTTGTTGAGAATGGCCAAGTTAGTTCAGTTGCTTACTTTATCTGACATCTTTAAAGATAAGTCTGTCAGGGCCATCTCCAGTTTTCTATTTCATTTCCTCTGCTTCAAGTCAACTCTCTTACATGGTGGCTTTTTTGTTATTCATGTTTGCTAAGTGAATAGGTCTAAACCACCTTTTATTGATTGATAAATAACTGCTGTGGTCCTGGGAGATTTCTTTGTCACTGTTTCCTCTTTCAAGCTCAAAAGTGACTCCTTTCACCTGGATTGCTGTAAATGTTGGTTTATAAACCTACAACTCTGTCTATGTAATCTGTCTTATCTGTGTATCTATCTGTCATTCTGTGTTTATCTCTTTAGGTTCCCCAGAGCACTCCTGAGCTAAGGTTCAATCAGGGGATTCCTAGATCCCTTAAAATTAATTTTTTTTTTTTGCTTTCTCTCTGAAGAAGGGGGTTATATTTCCCACTTGGATTTGGGGTTTTGTATTCCTCCCCCGCAACATACTACCTCCACTTCTACTAAGATGAAGTATTACTTGATCACAGTCCTACTTTATCTGCTTTCTTTATAGACCTGCATTGTACACATTGCTGCGACACAGGCATTACATCGAGTGACTGATGATTCTTAAATTCACATTTCTTATGAAAAGGATGGCACTCATGGCTGCGTTCTAGTCTGTGTATTGGGCTTAAAATGCCCCCACCCCTTTAGCCAGTTGGGAAGATACAGAAGCATAAGCGGGTTTTTCCATCAGCTGTCTTCAAGAGAATAAAAGGATGTTAAGTATTTCTAAGAGAAGAGCTTCACAGTTTTTGAAAAGGGGGTCATGACAGCTTGTTGAAAATGAGTTGAACAGCTTCTACTGCACTTTCTGTTCACTGGCAGGGACTGGGAAGTGATGTTTTCCTGCTCTGGCAACAAAGATCCTGGTTAGAGGCAGAAATGGTTTGCCCAGATGTTCTCAAAATCTGAGGTCATCTTATTATCACTGACTACTGAGGACTAAGTTATAGTAGCTTGGCAATGTGAAATGATTAGATCTAGAAATGGATTTTGTTTTCTGACTCTGTCCTAAACAACTTCAGTTTTCTGGACTGTTGGCATCTCTGGACTGTTAAATATGTGGCTAACTAGAATAATTTTGGAGTTGAAAAGAGACTTAGGAAAGTTTAAGCTGTTAAAAAATGTGTTTTACGGATGGTCCTTGCTTAATTTGCTTAATTCTTCTTACCAAAGAAGTGGGCTTCCCTGGTGGCTCAGAGGTTGAAGCGTCTGCCTGGAATGCCAGGATACCCAGGTTCGATCCCTGGATTGGGAAGATCCCCTGGAGAAGGAAATGGCAACCCACTCCAGTACTCTTGCCTGGAGAATCCCATGGAGGGAGGAGCCTCCATGGGGTTGCAAAGAGTCGGACACGACTGAGCGACTTCACTTTCACTTTACCAAAGAAGTTCGGGTGTAGTTGCCTTGGTTTAGCAGTTTGTCTGTGTTGGTGTTGCTGTTCTTCCCCTAGCGGTTCCTGCTGCTTAGGGACCTTGTTTTGACAGGACGATGACTTCTGTTGTTTCAGTGCCACTGTTTTTAGATTATTATTATTTAAATGCCAGATCTTGATCTGGTAATGATGAGCATCCTGAAATTTTCACTGAAGTTGTGTTCTTTTTTGGAGGTGAGAAGAAACATGAGGCTAAAGGTGAACATTGTTGGGGGGAGAGACAGCTGGAAACCCAAAGAGCAGTTGTATATTTAATTGCTTTGGTCATGTGGTTGCCCCTTCATGGCAAAAGTGTCTTGTTCTGTGGGCTTGAGCATCTAGGATTAATTTTCAAAGTGGCTCTGTGCATGGTTGTGAATTTCTAGTGAGTATTTTAGATAAGTCATGGGATAGAAAGTCTGTTGAATACCAGATTCTTACAACTCTGCTACAGATTATGAAAGTTTGTGGACCCATCTGTAATGCAGCTGTAATGAAATTTGTTTACTTTATCAGGATCGCTTCAGAGGCTCAAGCTGGTTTGTTTACTGCCGTTTTCAGCATTTTTGTAGCTTGCCAAGAAATAAGTTAGCATCAGTTCCTGGTGCAATTGGGATCATTCAGTTTTGTGGCCATTCTGATAAAGCTTGGTTTTATTTTAGGCCCACTTTAAAGTTCTTGTATCCTGGCACAAGACACGGATGGTAAATCTAGTGTACCTGAAGATACACTGTGCAAATTAACAAACTTTCCAGATGTTTGGAGGCTGTAGGCTTGTTTTCTGTGCTGTTTTTCTGTGTTCTTCTGTGTGTGTCTGTGCTTTCCCGTTTTAAGTAGGAAAACCCCTTGGGGAAGAGGGATCTGTTCTTTGGAATGGGGAACAAAACAAGTATTAAATTTTTTGTGAAACCTTTAAGTTGGATTTGCCATTTCTGTGAGAGAAGGGAGAGGCAGCTTTGTTCCCAAAAGGGAGACTGCTAGGAAGGCTGGTGTTGGGCTGCGACTCTGTGGAAGTAACTAAAAGGACTTCTTCACATCCCTAGTGATTTTCAGTTATGAAATGGGCCACTAATGCTCTGAATCAGCAGCCTTTTAACCACGCCTGACTAAATAGACCTTGTTTTTGAAATTCACAGCAGTGTCTAGATCCCTGCTGTCTTTTTGTCCATCCTGCTAACACACAGCTGTTTTTGTTCATACATCATTTTATGTTCAACTGCCTGGTGACTTCCTCAGGTCCCTTTTATGGTGAATAATGGACACATGGGAGTTCGGACACCCAAGTATGTGATTATTCAAACAGGAAGTCTCCAGGAAACACAGTAACCTTGTCAGAGGAACAGAAGGTGGTATGGGAAAGGCCATTGATGATTTTAGGCTTAAAACATCTGCAGTGAAAAATCTGACAACTTCTGAGATAAGGACATTCTGCAACTTATAAAAGGGGTGGTTTATTTGGAACTTGTTTCATTTCCCTCCCCAGACGTTTGGAGTAGTCAGCCTCCATAATCTATAACATAGAAATGGAGGAAAAAGAGAAGCAGTGTGGCATCAATGGCATTAAAAACAGAAGGAAGAAAGTTCCCTGCTGGTCCACTGGTTAAGAATCCACCTGCCAATGCAGGGTATACAAGTTCGATCCCAGGTCTGGTCTGAAAAGATTCCACATGCGGCAGGGCCACTAAGCCTGCGTGCTGTAACTACTGAGGACCTCCCACCCACCCTGGATCCTGCGTTCTGCGACAAGAGAAGCCACTGCAATGAGAAGCCTGCGTCCTGCAACCAGAGAGTCACCCCTGTTTGCTGCTGCAGCGAGAGAAAGCCTGCACACAGCAATGAAGACCCAGTGTAGCCAAAAAGAAATACATTAAAAAAAAAAAAAAAAGAGGAAGGAAACTCTGTGGGTCTTGGAAAGAAGGCACAACAACTCATCTTTCCTGGAGGTAACAATGAGGCCGTACACAGGAACAAGCAAATGACTGGAACTTGACAGGGACTAAGGGACCTGATGGGATTGGATCGGATTAAAAGAAGATTCTTTTACAGATCCTATGATTATTGAGCACGGAAAGAATATGAGATAAAGAAGGATGTGAAGTATACATAAAAACTGTGTAGTCTAGTGGGAGAGCAAGCATGTGTATATCAGGGAACACACTGAGACAAAATATAAAGCACTATAAGAGAAAGATCAGAAATTCCACATGACTGCAAAGAACTGATTGTAGCTGATGAAATGATTCCCAGACCACTTACCTGGTGACCTTTCAGATTCCTACCAGCTTTGAGCTTCTTTGATTATATGATGGAGGGCTTGTTAGAACTAGTCAAATAAATTCTCTTTTTAGATTTAAAAGTGAAAATTAAATCTGGGTGTTAAAGAGGTGGGTAGCTCTGCATTGACAGCAGTTTGTATTAAGCAGGTAGAGTGATGCACATGCTAAAGAAAAGAATTCTGTTTTTGGCTTAATTAGTGGAAGCAGTGGTATTTGAAGGAATACTAGATTTGTTTGTTGTGTGCTTGGAACTCTGCCCTTAAGTTCCAGTCATGGTAAACATGTTCAGACAGCATGGGTGCTACATCTTCTTGATTCCTTACCTTGTTTATTTGGTTAACTCCTAATTGTCCTTCAGAACTCATGGCAGATCTCAGTTTCTCTGGAAAGACTTTGATTTCTAACTCCTCCTGCCCCTCCATAGCATTTGCTGTCATGTTGTTCAGTGTCCATGTATTTGTTCATTTCTGCAAATCACTGCACATACTGCATGCCTGTGATTCGAGAGGTGCACGATTTTACTGTTTGGTTTCCCCCATTAGACTGAATTCGCTGAGGATAAATGAATTTATTGATTTTTCAGTTCATTTACCTAATGAATATTTATTGTCTGTTATGTAAAAAGCACTGCGGGGCTTCCCTGGTGGTCCAGTGGGTTAGGAGTACAGTTTGCAATGCAGGGGCTTCCTTGATAGCTTAGTTGGTAAAGAATCTGCCTGCAATTCAGGAGACACTGGTTCAATTCCTGGGTCAGGAAGATCCGCTAGAGAAGGGATAGGGTACCCACTCCAGTATTGTTGGGCTTCCCTTGTGGCTCAGCTGGTAAAGAATCCGCCTGCAATGCAGGAGACCTGGGTTCTATCCTTGGGTTGGGAAGATCCCCTGGAGAAGGGAAAGGCTTACCCACTCCAGTATTCTGGCCTGGAGAATTCCATGGACTGTATAGTCCATGGGGTCACAAAGAGCCGGGACATGACTGAGTGACTTTGACTTTGCAGTGCAGGGATGCCCAGTTCCATCCCTGGTCCGGGAAGATCCTACCTGCCTCAGAGCAACTGAGCCCTCCCTCTAGAGCCTCTGCTCAACTCCTGAGCCCATGCGCCGCAACTACTGAAGCCTGCGTGCTCTGGAGCCTGCGCTCCAAAACAAGAGAAGTCACTGCAGCGAGAAGCCCGTGCACCACAACTAGAGAGCAGCCCCCGTTCACCGCAACCAGAGAAAGCCCTTGGGCAGCAGCGAAGACCCAGTGCAGCCAGAAAAACTAAAGTTTTAAAAAGGCCCTGCAAGATGCTGCAGATGGGACAGAAAAGAGGACCTAGAGCTTAACTTCTGGGTGAAACAGAGGCCCTGACCCTAGGAGGGGTGTGTTGACTCTCTTTATTACGTTGGCTTATGTATTCTTAGTGTATTGCATAATACCTTTCCTATAGTAGTAAGTGCTCCAAAGTTTGCTGAATGAATGAATTCCTGTTTCTGTGAGGCCCCAGCTGTAGAATGCAGAGAATTCCTGTTTCTCTGAGGCTATAGCCGTAGAACGCAGATAGAGAGAAATAGTAATTTTGTTTAGATTTTTCTCAAGATGGAGTTTGCCTTTTACATAGGGTTATTGAAACTGGCTCAGGTGGAGGGGAACGGCTGGTGCATGATGTAGCTCCCTCACTGGTGGTGTTGGGTGAAGACTGAGCTATAGTAGTAAAGAGCTGCGACAGTAAAGTCGTTCAAGAAACAGAGGTTTTTCTTTCACGTGGTGGTCCTGAGTGGTCAGCAGGGTAGCTGTGATCCACTCAGACATTCTGGGGTCCAGGGTCCTTTCATCTTCATAATCTACAATTCCTCAGGGTGCTGTCCTCACGTGTGTGGTAGAAGCTGAACATAGGCACCTCTTTTTTCCAAAAGGGAAGGTAATGCTGAGGTGTGTAGGCTTAATTCTCAAGACCGAGACCCTACAGAGTCCACATCACTGTATCATCTGCCATTGGAGAGCACTTAGTCACCTGGCCACGCCTATACGCATTGGAGGCTGGGAAATGTAGTCTAGTTGGGCAGCCAGAGCCAGCCACAGATCTGTTACAGTGACAGAGGGCAGGGAGCGGGGGGCTGGCATTGCTCCTGTTGTGTTCAGTTGCTAAGTCGTGTCTGATTCTTTGTAACCTCACGGAATGCAGCACGCCAGGCTACCCTGTACTTCACTATCTTCTGGAGTTTGCTCAAACTCATGTCCATTGAGTCAGTGATGCTATCCAACCATCTCATCCTCTGTAGCCCCCTTCTCCTCCTGCCCTCAATCTTTCCCGGCATCAGGGTCTTTTCCAATGAGTCGGCTCTTTGCATCAGGCAGTGTTGTGCCTGCCAGCCCCTGCACTGTGGAATCCTCTCTTTACTGAGTTTTGGTCTTCCTGAAGTGCATTCTTCAGAGGATCCCATTCTGTGGCTAGCAGTTTTAGGAAGTGGATTTAGAAAAATGAGCAGACACTTTCTCTGCAGACCTTCACACCCCTAGGTCTTCAGGAGAAGAGCCTCTGAAGAATAGGGGTGTGCGCTCATCCTGCTCAGTTGCAACATTCATTCCCTGCTGCTGCTGCTAAGTCGCGTCAGTCGTGTCTGACTCTGCGACCCCATAGACGGCAGCCCACCAGGCTCCCCCGTCCCTGGGATTTTCCAGGCAAAAACACTGGAGTGGGTTGCCATTTCCTTCTCCAATGCATGAAAGTGAAAAGTGAAAGTGAAGTTGCTCAGTTGTGTCCAACTCTTAGCGACCCCATGGACTATAGCCTACCAGACTCCTCTGTCCATGGGATTTCCCAGGCAAGAGAATTGGAGTGGGGTGCCATTGCCTTCTTCATTCATTCCCTACCTCTGCACAATTCATTTGATTCTGAGATACCAGTTTTTCTTCTCATGGTCCCATCTTGACACTGAGATCTCACTATAGCAGTGTCTGGTACTTGCACTGATTGGCTCTGTATCACATTCATCTTGGAGGAGAAGCACGTCCTTGCAGGATCATTATGTCTTGATTTACTTGACAATACTGATCATGTTTACCTTCCATCGTGATGGATGAATCATGCTTTTTAAAATCCAGATGTGTTTCAGAAACAAGCACTCCAGGAATAATAAAACAGAGCCTATTGTTTGTAATACTTACTGGTCACTTGAACATAGTCTTGTTCTGGGATGTTTTTAAATGTGTGTTTATCTTTTCCTTCAATATGAGTTGAGTTCACTGAGGGTAGGAACTATATTTTAACCATTAATTAGGTCAGAGACTTAGAGCCAGGTCCATGACTTACAGAATTGTAGTAAATTGAATAAAATCAATGTGTATGATATAAAACCCATAGTGGTACCCCCAGTCAAACACTTTACTAATCTCTGCAGTGAAATGTATTCATAATTTTATGAATTAAAGGCTATAAGGACCTCACACTAGCTCAGTCATGTTGTCAGATGTTACAAAAATCCTCTGCTATTTAGAATTTTTTGGATTTAGAATCACAGATAAAGGATTACGGATTGTATCACATTTGATTAGGTATAAGTTATTACCACTTTCACAATACTGATCATAGAACTACTAAAGACTATGTAAAAATTTGACACACAACAGACTTTTGATAAATTAGTTATTTTTTTAAATGATTGAATAAAGTCCATTTAACAGGAACTTTTATTTCATTGAAAGGGTGAATTTCAACAGAGGTATTTTAGGACAATTTGAGTGGATGGGTTATTAAATTATGTCAAAGTGAAAGTGTCAGTCGCTCAGTTGTGTCCGACTCTTTGCAACTCTGTCCATGGGATTCTCTATGCAAGCATACTTGACTGGGTTGCCAACCCCTTCTCTAGGGGATTTTCCCGACGCAGGTTTCAAAGCCCGGTCTCCCACATCACAGGCAGATTCTTTATCATCTAAGCCACCAGGGAAGCCAAATTATGGTGAGAGTATTGGAATTTCAAATAGAGCATTAAACATAGGTTTCAAAGAAGTAGTTATGTTTTATTTGTTTTTTTGTAGAAATGTAATTTTATCTCCAGTGCCTATGTTAGGAATGTGGCTGCTTTAAAGCATTTCACTTGCGATACTTCTTGAATTGGAAGTTAATTCTGATTTTCTTCTTGTTCTCAGAAACACATGATGTCTGTGTCCTTGCTTTCTCCACCCTTTATTTTCCTCCCTATCTGTGTACTTACAGCTTTTTTTCTTTCTGTCCAGTTGTCTTAAGTCAGTAAGAAAGCAAAGTCATTAGGAATCTTTGAAGAGTCACTCATGTTGGGAATGCCTTATAAATGGTTATACATGATTGCTTTTGCCGTAGGGTTCTCTCAGCTTCGTTTTTGCTTTCTGAAAGATTGTGGTCTCCTTGAATTGACATCTTTTTCCTTTTTCTTAGACTCATTGTTTTTATTTGCTTTAATGTCCTTTGCCGACGCTCTTGCCTGAATATATATCATGTTGTCCTCTGTGCTTTATCATTCCATTTTCTTTTGAAAGGAAATTGCCTTCTCTAAAAATTCTTTTCCACATTCTAGAAATGTGAGACAGTAGTGCTTATTGTATCACTCATTGGTCACTTGAGCATACCATCTTGTTCTGGAATCTTTTAAATGTGTACTTATTTTGTTTCTTCATACGAGCTCATCGAGGACGGGAGCTTTGGGTCAGCAGCTCAGTTAGGTACTTGATTTATGAAGTCCATAGGCATTTGTGTATTCTTTGTCTTGATGAATCAGAAAATTCATTTCTAAATTGAAAAGCATAAGGCTAAATTGAGCAAATATGTCCAGACTTTGTGAAAAAGTGTTTGGAAGAGATGTGTTTATTGACCTTTGGAGAAAATCCACAGAGCTGTTTTCTCGAAATTTAAGACATCATCCTTGTTGTGGACAGTAGTAATAGAAGACTTGTCTTTTTGTTCTGATGAGCTTTCTTTTGAGACCCGAAAAAAGAGCTGAGACCAACCATAATTTTGTTTCTTTTTAAGTAACCCTTATGCTCCTTTCCAGGATCCAGAGTGCCAAGTTAAATACCTTTCTTTTTTTAGGAGAGCAGAGTTTCTCAGACTGAAACTTTTCAGAGTTTCTGTTTCTCTAAGGATAAAGTAAGTCCTATAAAGAAGGTGTTGAAATTCCTTCTTCATGTCATTTGAAAGTTATTACAGGGTAATACTTATAAATTTTTAATACTAATTGTCAGTGACTCCAGGGATTTTTCCTCAAGGAGGAAATCCCGATGTCACCTGGGCTAGTGGTCTTTAAGTACTCACCAGTGGCAAACGGAATCATCTCTGGAGTTCTTTGTGTGTGTTTTGTCTGTTTTGAAATACAGATGGTCAGCTGTGTGTTTTGTACTTAGAGTTCAATGCAAGACAAAATAGATAATTATGTTGTTTGTTCAGCAGATGCTCTGTTTCCGTGCACAGAAATCTGGAGTAGTAGCGAACGCTTCTCTGTGTTCATTTCTGCCCACCCTCCCCACCCTAGATATCTACTACCCTGGGTTTTATGTTTTATTTCCTTGCTTTTAAAAGAAAGTAGTTTATCATCTCTAGATAGTGTATTGCTTGCTTTTGAACTTTATAAAAATGGTTTATGTAGTCATCAGCACTTTGTTAGTAATCACTTAATACGTTTCTAAGATGTAGTTGTAATTTTTTGTTCTTATTCCTGTGTAGTAGTCTATTGTGATTATACTATAGATAATTTATTGGTTAATATGCTGATGGACATGTTTTGGTTGTTATGACGAGTAATGTTCTATGAGCATTCTCACATATGTCTTCTGATGCTTATGTGGTAGTCTCTCTAACTGGGTTGCTGGATCTTAACGCGTGTCACCGTTTTTATGAGATCATGCAGGTTGTTTTCCAGAGTGGTTATGCTGGGTTAGATGCTCACTAACAGTGTTAATAGACAGTTGATCCACATTTGGTATTGTTAGAACTCTTAAATTTTGCCCATTTGATGGTGTAAAATTATATCTCAGTTGTTTTATTTATAAGGGTGAATATCTTTTCATGTATTTGTTGGTCTTTCATATTTCCTCTCCTGTAAAATGTCTCTTCATGTTTTTTGCCCATTTATTGATTTGCCTGTTTATTCGTTTGTAGAATTCTTCCTATATTCTTGATACTAATCTTTCATCAATTACATATTTTCTGTATCTTCTACCAGTGTGTGATTTGTCTTTTATATTCCCTGTGATAGCTTTTGGGCAGAATTTCTTAATTTTAATGTAATAATTGATTTGTGTATTGTCTTTATCTTCTAAGGCAAGTCCCTTTCAAACTTATTCTTCTATCTTACAAATATCCTAGCTGTCTTTGGGCCTTTGCTCTTAAACGTGAATTTTAGATTGAAGTTATCAAGTTCCTCAATAACCTCTATTAGGATTTTGGTTGAAATTGCATTGACTTTATGCATCCATTTGGGTTGAATTGACATCTTGACAATTTTAAGTCTTTCTTTTAATGAGTGTAGTACTTCTTTAATGAATTCCAGTAGTTTTTTCTTTAAGTGCACACTGTTTATTGCTAGTTAGAATCAGAAAACCTCTGACAAAACGCCAGTGATGTTTTATAATTCTGTCCATGTGAACCCTGCCCTTTTTCTGTTAGAATTATTCCTGGGTACATTTTTGATGTTCTTGTTATTTTAACTTTTTTCTAAATTATGTCTTCTATGTCTTTGTTGCTGGCATGTAAGAATGTAACTGGTTTCTGTATATAAGATCACTTGCTTAACTCTTGCTTAATTTGCTTATTAGTTCTAATTACTTTTCTTTAGACTCGGGTTTATATGTAGACAGTCATGATCTGTGAATAATACTAGTTTTATTTCTTCTTACTGACCTTTAACTCTTTTATTTATTTTTTCTTTTCTTTGCTGACTTGAACAATATACAAATTCCTGTTTAAACATTCCCCTTAAGGACTATGATTTTTACAAAGCTCTGCTAATTTGATAGATGAGAAATGCTTTATTTTAGGTTGCAGTTCTTTTGTAATCATTGTAACTGTTGACACTACTTTTTATTCTGTTGCATGATATTTATTTCTGTAAGCTGTCTCGCTTTCTTTTTTTGTAAAGAGATGTGGTATTAATACAAAATCTTTTTAGCTTAGTGTCTAACTATTTTGCTATTTAACCACTTTAAGGAACGTTTTGGCTACAGGTTACAGTGAATTAAAATACTTCAAATTGAGAATTCCTTGGTGGCCCAGTGGTTAGGACTCCGTGTTTTTGCTGTTGAGTGCCAGGGTTCAGTCCCTGCTAGGGGCATTAAGATCCTGCAAGGCACATGGCAGAGCCAAGGGGAAAAAACAGCAGTGCCCAGATACTACTCACCTGTTTGGTAAAGTAGGTACCATATTAGTTAATTCATACTGTTTGGCCTGATAAATAGTATTTTGGATAACAAAAATGTTGCTACTTACAAAATTTACTGAAGAGTTGATCAGTATATTTGTTTCTCTAAAAAACAAAGCAGACTGTCTCGGTGGCAACACCAGGAAGCGCTGATAAAAAGACCTGGGTTTTAATTTGTCTTCCTAACTGAATCATCCTTGACTTCAGTTTGATAAATTTCTAAAGCTCCTTAGATGTGTTAGGCCAGTTGTCATGAATTTTCTGTCATTAACGTGGGTCATGTTCTTTAAACTCTCTTACCCCTCTTTAAAACTGTTTTAATGCACTTTGAAACCTTATTTCTAATCTGAGAGCTGGATTGAATTTCAAGATTTTTAGAACTAAGAATGGTAAATCTATGGGAATTTGTAGAAAGATTGTCTTGTACAGGGTAAAACGTGATAAATCTGAAGTTTTTAAAGTGTTTGGAATAGGTAAGCCTCATGGATTCTGCTGTACCCCCCAGAGAAGTGGTCCTCAGAGGAGTGTGGTACTGTCCCTTTAGGGGTATTTAGTACACAGGAGGCAGTCCTACACAGCAAAGAATTGCCCAAGTCTTGCCCAACTTTTGTGATTTCTCATGGGACATTTATGCTATTAAAAAACCTGATTATAAATATCTGAGCCTAGAACATAACTTTGTCTTTACACACAAACAGTTTTTTCCACATAATTTTATTATACATAATTTTCCATGAATACAGCCACTGTATAAATAAATAGTTTTTGAGCTTAGCAAGAGGAAAGTCATTTTTCTGCCAATAGTCCTTCTCACGGAGTTCAAGTTGCTTGTTTGACGCGTGTGTAGATCACGCTCCACTTCTAGCACTCAAGAGTGACTCCGTGTGCATATTTGTATACTTAGCCTCTTTTTTTTCTAAAACATCAATTGTCAAGGAAAGTATTGATCATATTCAGTTGAAGTTTTGGAATTTGCTTTTACAGGTTTTCCTGCACATGAATAATTATCTATGTGCCTATCCTGCCAACATGTGTTTTTTCCTGTGGAGCAATAAAATCATTATGATTAGGTGAATATTTCACAAGGGAACATGCTGATAAAGTTGGCTGCGATATATCATTCTAACTTGTGTTCTCTACTTCGGCAGTCTGTAATTTGACCTGACTTGTTATACCTTCTCAGTTAAAGTGATCTTTATTCTTTTCTTAAAACACTTATGGGTTCATCTGGTGTGTCACTACTTTTGCTGACACCATTTTTCTTTATTGCATTGTCCCCCCCTGTTCTTTTGCCTCTTAATTTTTTGTATGTCGTGTATAGAAAGGCATCCAATCCTGTTTTTAAAAATGCAAACTTGGGACCTGCCTGGCAGTCCAGCGGTTAAGACTCTGTACTTCCATGGCAAGGGGCACGAGTTCAATCCCTGGTTGGGAAACTAAGATCCCATATGCCACACGATGGCACAGCCAAAAAATAAATAAAAATAATAAATAAATAAAAATGCAGACTTACTTGTTATAAGCTGGTTGTCTGGTAAAGGTGTCTGATGGCTTTGAAATGCCTTTTAGTAGTGATGGAGATCTTATCTGTTGAAATGCATAGTTTCCTTTTGATTTCTGCTTTACGTTATAGGTAGGCCTACACACACACACATGCATGCACCCTCCTTTGAAAGTTGTGTGTGGTAGATGGTAACCTAGGGGTTTCATTTTGGGATGGTGAAGGGAAGGCATTGCAAAATATTCGTTGTAAAGTAAGGCTGCAGTCTGTCGGCTGGAGAATCAGCCTACAATGAGTCATCCTTCCACAGGTGGTTTTCTAACCAGTCTCCTGCCTCCACAGTCTCTCTCCTGCTTCTGAAATACCAGCAGTTACTTCCTCAAGTGCTGTCTTGTACTACATTTTGGTGTATGTATTGTCTCACCACTTGGAGACATTGATAGGCAGGGACTGTGTCTTTGATTTCGTTGCCTCTCCAATGTGTTAATGTAGTTATTTGTGCCTGGTGTGCACTCCAGGAGTGTTTGCTGATATTTTTAATCTGCTTTTCCTCCATTATAATAGAAACTTAAATTGAAGAAAGCTCTCCATGATTCCTTACTAACTCTTTTTTTTTGGTGATTTAATTTTTTTAATTAAGAATTTTTTTTTATCAAGGTACCATTGTTTTCTAACATGCAAGTTTTATATGTAGAGCATTACATTTTCACTTCTGTACACCCTACAGTATGCTCACCACTGAACATTTAGTTTCTCTTCAGCTAAGTTTTTTAGTCTTAAGCTCTGAGTGACGGGGTCCGAGAGTATCTGTGGCTCTAGAATTCCCTTTCTTTCTCTCCTTTTAAGTGAGGTGGTCAAATGGATTTTTCTTCACCTGAGTTAAAATTCCCAATCATGAGTAGTTAGCGAATCATGTCTGCCTTAAGATGCAGCTCTGATTTTGCTGGTTAGAATAGATTAGAGATGGGCATGAGTGCTTTGACATCCTTCTCTTTGCACGTGGACTGGCGTGTGACTGCTTTGACCAACAGTGGGAGCGCAGACGTTCCAGGTTTAGCCTTTGAGAGGAGTGGCAGCTTCCGCCTTGGTCTCCTGGAGCCTGAGCCACCATGGAGAAGTCTGACTATATATACTAAAACCACTAGACTTGTGAGGACATGGGTAGACACTCTAGTGGGTGTTCTCATCAGTGTCCAGCCTTCCATCCATCCCTGCCAAGGCACCAGGCATGACCAGCCCGGCTGAATACTACCAAGTGTCTTCAGTCAGCGCCTTGCAGACTGCCAGAATCACCCAACTGAGCCCTTCCCAAATTCTTGACTCTCAAGATCGTGAGATATAAAAATGGTGGTGGTTGTTAACCATTGAGCATTGGAGTGGCCTTCTGTGCAGCAGTAGATAATTGGGCCAGTTATTGAGTCTCTGGGGTATTGACTTGGAAAGCCCAAGCTGTTTTCCCCCCCAGGGGCATCAGCCTGTATTCCTTCCTGGAATGGTTGCTTTAAAAAAAACAGCCTGTGGACTCCCAGCAGAAATTGCACTTCTACTTGGCTTCCACTGGAGAGTAGCGGGAGAGGAGCCAGAAGCATCCCGAGGCTGTGCATTTTTGTGTGAGAACCGAAGCTTGGCAGTAGTTTTAAACCAAGTTCCAATCACGGGGATCTTGTGTCTGAGAGAGCAGACTCTTATGGTTGGTATCCTTTTGTGGCTGCTGCATGGGCGATGATCTCAGGGAGAGCCATGAATGTGGTAACCCTAAGAAGCCGACTGTGTTCAGATTCTTGGTATCCATAGGTTCCTGCCATTCCCCTTGACCAAAAAGCTCTCCTGTCATTGCCTGCCAAAGAGAAGGTACATCCCCTGGTGCCATCAGCTGTAGCCTTAACTACCACCATTTCCTTACAGGTGTCTGACTAGCTGCCTGTCCATTTTTATGCAGCTCTCATGCCTTTTCTTTGCTGTTCTGCCTCCTTCAGAGGTACCCTGATTTCCACTTCTAATACTGTCTCTCCCAAACTGTGCCAGCCGATACTCTGTTTATACCAAAATGCTAATTTCAGTTGCTTTCTTTGTCTTAACATCTTTAATTTCTTATTCTTCCTACTCATGTTCCTCCCTCTCCCTCACCTTGAGCACAGTCCATGTCTTTTTGGGTGTTTGTCTTATCTCCCTTCGTGGATTATAAGCAGTTTGAGGACAGAGATGTTCTTATTCATTCATAATTGTTCATTAAATTATTTGGATTAAGTAGAAACCTTTTCTGCATTTGCATTTTCTTTCTCAAAGAAGCTACATAAAAGTTCTTGAGGGGCTTAGTGACTGGAGACCTAAGGAATTATTGTCTTGCGAGCATGTGGGTTTCCTTATGCAAACACAGGTAAACGACACAAGGCACTTACACAATGATTACTCTGTTCCTCCTCGTGTTGGCTGGAGCTCTCTGTACTTCTGCTTCCTGTCCAGGAAGGATAAAGATCAGCCCTTTCTGAATTTATTTGTTTGAATTTATGGTACCGTAAGAGTGCTGTAAATCAGATCTCTTGTTAGGGTTTTGCAATGCATTAAATTAAAAAACTTGAAAAATTTGCTTGAAGACTCAAAAAACTTTGTTTCTTTGTCAATTTTTAATAGGTGAGTTTTTTTCTATATTTTTAACTGTAACCCTTTAGAAGGAATATTTTATATTGCCACGTATTCAGTACTGTGGACACAGGTGTCCTAAGACAAGACTTACTCTGATATTTCCATTCTAATTATTTTTTTAATGCTGACTTTGACCTACCAACTTTTTTTTTCCCCCATCTCAAGCCTGTGTATTGTTTGAAAAATACTTAGATCAATAATAAGCTTCAATGGTAAAAGTCTGATCTTGAGACTAGTCAGCTTTCCCGAGAGAATTATCGGACACTTAAAGCTCCTCGTATTCTAGCTCATCTCCGTTTCCTCCTTGTGTGAACACTTGACCTTGCCAAATCTGGTATATTTGTTGTCCACTGGACGAGGACCACTGTCTTTGAAGCCTGACTCGAGTGTCTTCATCCTTAAGGGCTGCTTCTCAGTTCCCCTGCCCATTGCTTTGCTCTCTCTCCTAAATTCTCGAATGCCACTGGTGTTTAATCAGCTTTGTGAGGCAAAATGAAGGCACCTCGAAGACCTCAGAAGTCATTTTACCGATCACACTCATGTTACAGGTGAAGAATCTGAAATCCAGGGGAGATAGTGATCAGGTTTCCTGCTTCTAGATTAGTGCTCTCTTCATGACTCCATGCACCATCTCAGTTTGTGAGCTGATTAAAAAACAAAAACAGAAATAGGAGATTATGTACCCAGACCCATACTTCATGGAACAGAGAACCTCTTCCAAGGGCGTATCCTGCTCACAGTCTATATACCTACTTTATTTAGATGGTAGGCATAGTAATTGAGTAATTCTCTGATTCAAAATCACAACACAAGCATTAAGAATCATACATGTAGTAAGCACTTTGTACAAAGCTTTGAGCACTGTGAGCTTTATAAGAAAGTCTATGTCTTTGAAGAGCTCACAGCCTACTGAGCTGTTAAAAAAACAAGTGGATAAGGAAGACTCTGGAGCAGGACTAAGTATTCTTTGGTTTGCTAAAGTGTTGTTTCCCTATGATACAGGGTCAGAGGACCACAGCTGGGTTCTTGCCCCTCAGCTTCTCTAGAAGAGAAGTGTTTAGTGGTGGTGGGTGCATTTGTTTCTAAGTCCCAGTGGTGCCCACCTTATAGCCTTCTGAATGCTGCCAGGGACTTTCTTTGGTCAGGCCTCATTCATTACCACTTCCTTAGCCATCTTTGATGTCTAAATAGATTTCATGATACAGGCCAATCTCCAGAAATACAAAGTTGCCTGTCTTTCTGGAAGCTTCCTAGACCATTCCAGACCATATAGAAATTTACTTAAAAATTCTAAAAGCTGTCAGATATAGCCTAAGCTGGTAGGGTTGGGAAATTGAGAATGTACATATATATCATCCTCATTTAGTTTCTGTTGAAGTATTTTTTCCTTATATATTATGTGCCTTAACTAAACATACCAGATATTTTATTATGCACAACCCCTAAGAAGTTTTTTTTCCTTATATATTATGTGTCTTAACTAAACATACCAGATATTTATTATGCCCAACCCCTAAGATGACTCATAAAGTCATCTTTAAAAGGATTTGCTCTTGTTTAGCAAATAATAACAGACCTCATCTCTTTCTAAAAATAAACTATCAGTTTGTCACTGGGTATATTTGACCCTTCTAAAAAGAGACTCTCTCTCATTCTCTCTAAAATGGCAGGACATTTATTTTTTTTGTCTATGATGTAGTTTTCCCAAAGTTCATCTCTATTGACTGCTGTGTTCTAAATTTAGTAAATTCTTGGACGTATATTTAAAGAGTCAATTTAAGGATTTTTATGTCAAGCCTGTACATTGTGTGGTTAAGTGGATGTGAGTTTTGGTCAACTGTTGGGGATACTGGGAGTGATGGAATTTTACAGTGTTTTTTGATTTTCTACATCTTTATGTTTGTCTGCTTTTTAAAAAAAATTAATTTATTTTTTATTGAAGGATAATTGCTTTACAGAATTTTGCTGTTTTCTGTCAAACCTCAACATGAATCAGTCATAGGTATACATATATTCCCTCCCTTTTGGAACTCCCTCCTGCTACTTGAATACACTACTTTTGGTGGAGAAGATTCTTCTGTGGTTATTTTACTTGGAAGATACAAATTTAAGTCTATTTCTGTTTCTTCTCTGCAGTTATTTGATAATAGAGATCCATATTTTTTTTTTGTCCCCTAAAGACATTCACTTTAGTCAAGAATGATGGATTTGGTGATTTGGGAATTTTGTGTGTGAATGAATCATTAAAGAACACATCTTAAATATTTTAAATTTTGTTCTTAGATATCTCTCCTGTTTTCCTATAACATTTTCTTATGTCTCAATATGTAAATATTTTATCTTTACTCATCCTAATGTTTCTTGTTAACCAAATTATCTTCTGAGACTGTTTATCTAGACTTGAAGTACTTTTTTTTATGTCTCTGGGTGTGGGTGTTCTCAGTACCTCCCAGAAAACCTCCAGGAATTTTTGCCCACCTACTTGGTTTCCCTGGAGGGTAAAAGAAGGTGATTAATGGAGTAGAAAAACTCACAAAAAGCTACCCAAAAAAGGCTCTCTACAATTTACTAAAGGTAAAAATCTACCAGCTGCAATCTCAATACCCAAGTGTTCTTCAGTCAAGGTAATATCTATATTTTGTTCTGTTTTACAACATATAAATTTTTCTTCCCTTAGAATAAAGTCTGGAAAGTTTTTCTTGAAAGATAGCTGTCCTATGACAGGATCTGTTTTTGCTGTGTGTCTCAGTTTACTAGTTTAATATAGCTAATTCTTTCCATTGGGTTCCCTGTAGCTATTGCCTGTCTTGTGATTTTCTTAGAATCCCCTGGTAGTGAAGTGGCCTCTAATTCAAGCCTTCATAAGCAAAGCAGCCACGCTTAGAGGAGGCTGCGTTAGCAGAATAATAAAACCTTCTCAAAGGTAAGAGGGGAGGCTTCGTTGATGATTTTGTTAACTCAGGTTTGGTTTCCTAGTTTGAAAGGTGTTTGGCATAAATCTTGATAGATAGGTTATTAATAAGTTACATCATGGTGGACCACAGCATCCCAAGTTGTAAGAGACCACTTGCCCTGTTTTATATCAACACTTGTAATTTACATTAATCCCAAGTGTGTGGCAGGAGAAAATGGAAGTGATCGGAGAGACTACCTGGTCTAATTCTCCATTTCGGCCCAGGAAGCTCGTCAAATTAAGTGATTTGCCCAGTGTAAGTCAGTAAGTATTGATAATTTGTGGCAGCCCTGAGTGTGGACCCCAGGTCCAGCAGCAATTTACGAGATAGGTAAAAGAGAAGACACACAGATGTGGAACGGGGACAGGACAAGCAGAGGGCTGATCAGTGCAGGATGGTGTATGGCATCATGGATGGAGACCACAGAATCCAGAGGGAGGTATTTACCACTTACAAGCTGTGTGCCATTTGGACAAGAAATTTAATTTTTCTGACATTAGGTTCCTTTATCTTAGAAACGTTGTAGGGATTAAATATAGTGACGGTATTAAGTGTCTGGCACAGTGCATGTGACATAGCAAGTGTTCCCTAATGACAGTTATTGTTCTGTCTTAAGTGGAAGAGAGAGCAGCAAGGAAAGAAGGGTGAACAGTGTGGCAGTGGGGAGATGGATTAGTCAGAGCTCTCCAGAAAAACAGAACCAGTAGGAGAGAGATCCTTATTTTTGCTTTCTTCTTTTTTTTTAAGTTGGAGGATAATTGCTTTACAGTGTTGTGTTGATTTCTGCCATACATCAACATGAATCAGCCACAGGTATACATATGTCTCCTCCATCCTGAACCTTATTATGTAAAAGGATTTATTATGAGGAATTGGCTCATGCAGTTGTGAAGGCTGAGAAGTCTCACCATCTGCTGTCTGCGAGCTGGAGATCCAGGAAAGCTGGTGATGTAATTCCAGTCTGAATGCAGAGGCCTGAGAGCTGTTAGGCAGAAGATTAGCCACAAGTAGTGAGAGGCGGCCCCATCAGCTAAATGTCCAGTGACCACCTAATCCCACTAAGCTATTTACCAGCCCCACCCCAAATACACCCTTATCAATACTCCAAAATAGGGGACTGGAGAGATCGCCCACTGGCCGACTGGCGGGACTTTCCCTACTCTGGCACATGCGCACACCTCACACTGTCGTGTACTTAGGTAACCTTTGGTGGCTTTGGGCTCATTAAATGTTCACAAATATTCCATGAGTACGTACATCTAATTATAAGAGACTGAATGATGGGGAGGACATGCTGCAGTAGAACCTCTTGTTATATTACCTGCAACTGTCAATCAAGACTGTCAGTCAATGATCCCCTCCCCCTCAGGATTATGCAAATAACCTTGCCTTAAAGTCTCTGCACCCTCCAGGTCCATTGCCTTCCTTGGTCTGGCCCACCTCTGTCTTAAGGTATTCTCTCTGTTCCCTCTTTCCTAATCTTCAGTAAACTCTCTTGCAACAGATAAGACCTCAGATTCTTTTTTGTTTCCTTACCAAGAACTGAGGCCCATGGGAGAAGGGGTCTCTAGATTCTCCACTCACAGTGATCCAGGGGAGCCAGTGGTATAAGTCCCAATCCAGGGGCAGAAGACAGAGGTCTCAGCTCAAACAGGAAGCAGACAGGAAGCAAAAAAGGGGTGAACTCTTCCTTCCTCTTGCCCTGTCTTTTTCTGTGCAGGCTCTCAATACAATAGATGGTGCCCACTCACATTATCCTTCCCTGGTAGCTCAGAGGTTAAAGCGTCTGCCTGCAATGCAGGAGACCCAGGTTCGATCCCTGGGTTGGGAAGATCCCCTGGAGAAGGAAATGGCAACCTACTTCAGTATTCTTGCTTGAAGAATCCCATGGAGGGATGAGCCTGGTAGGCTACAGTCCACGGGGGTCGCAAAGAATTGGACACAACTGAGCTAATTCACTTTGACTTTTTTCACATTGGGGAAGGCAGGCTATTTTGCGGAGTCCACCCATCCAAATGCTTATCTCGTCCGGAAGCACCTCACAGACAAATCAAGAAATAATGTTTAATGTGAGCACCCCTTGGCCAAGTCAAGCTGACTGTGAAATTAACCATCGCAAGAAGGCTCTGTTGATCTTGAAAGAAGATTGTCTTCAGAGCAAGCTCTAAAACCCTGAGCATGTCACTGCTAAAAATTATCCTAGGCTCTTCATCATGTATCTAGAAGTTCAAGCCTAATGTGAATTACTTTCCAGCTTTACTTCTTGTACTTTTAATGCAGGATCTTTTGCAGTTCTTGGAGGGTGATACGTATCTTCATTTTTTTCTTAAATAGCACTTGCCCTTTTATTCTGTCCCACTGGTCCCCATTAGTCATCCTTTAAGACTTAATTCAAATTCCAAATTCAAATTCCACTTCTTCTCTGCAGCCATGGTTTCTCCATCTCTTACCTCTTGTGGTGTGAATCACTACTTCTCTTGTGTTTCCATAGTACCTTGTACACAATATTACAACAATTATTAAACTGTGTCCTAATGATTTGTTTACATGTCTGACTCAACTAAGTAATGATTTACATCCCCTGAGGACAAGGGTCAGGTCTTAGTCATCTTTGTATCCTGAGCACTATCCCTAGTGCCAGACACATCGTAGATGCTCTTTGGGTGGTTGTATGAATGAATGAAAACAGAAATCCTGGTTAGAGGTTATGCTGAGTTGACAAAATAGCATAAGCAGAGAAAAGGATGCAAAATTTGCATCACTTTGATGAGAGGAGTGGAACAGTTTAATTGGAAAGAAGAATTTGTGTTCAGAAGCAGGCTTCTGTAACAGCCAGAGGGAGATGTGATCACTTCATCTGGAAGACTTTGAACATGAAGCAGACTTGAGATGTGTTATGGAAGGGAGCCATTTTCAGCTTTTTCTGTCAGATTAGTGACATGGTTACATAGCAGAGTTACTGGAAAAATAGTCTAGTGGCTAGATGGTTTGGAATGAGGAAAAGTTTGGATCCTGGTATACTAGTTAAATTATTGTAGCAGTCCAGATGTGCTTTAATGGTGACTGAGTCTGGGGTGATGTGCCAATCAGAGAGGCCAGAGGAGAGACATTTGAAACAACAAACCACGAAACTCGGGCGGACCTGGTTCACTTTTAGATTTCTCACGTTTTGGTTTGCCAGCGTGGTGTTTTCCCCCCCCTTGCCTCCCTTCAAAAGTAAAGTCCTTGCCATTCTAGTCTTTGGTATTAGTATCTAAAAGCTCCACCTAAATCTGGAATTTTCTGCTCTGGTTTTTCAAAGAGGAACAGAAGTTCTTTCTGTAATAATTCTTGCTTTTAGTTTTTTTGCTTTTTGTTTGTTCTGAGCTCATCTTTGCTGGGCTGTGGGCCCAGAAGAAATCTTGGGAAATAATTTGTCAGTTCTTCTTGGCATTTATAAGATGTTCCTATCGCTTCCTTATTATATTATGGCTTCCTGACATTTTGTTATGGTTGTTGTTGACAGTACTTTTTGCGATGCGTGTATGCTCAGTCTCTCAGTCGTGTCCGACTCTTTGCAACCCCATGGACTGTAGCCCACCAGGTTCCTCTGTCCATGGGATTCTCTAGGCAAGAACACTGGAGTCGGTTGCCATTTCCTTCTCCAGGGAACCTACCTGACCCAGGGATCGAACCCATGTCTTCTGCATCTCCTGCATTAACTGAGCCAGTTAGGTTCCTCACAGACATTTTATTGAATGCTCACAACATCTGGTAAAGTAAATATTAATAATTGACTTCATTAAGGAAACTAAAACTTTGTGTAGTTAAATTTTATCTGTGCATAATTGAAAAGTAGTGAAGAAGGAAGCCTACATCTTTTTAATATGCCCGGTTGGGAGACTTCCCTGGTGGTCGAGTGGATAAGACTTGGTGCTCCCAATGCAGGGGGCCCAGGTTCGATCCCTGGTCAGAGAACTAGATCCCACATGCCACAGCTGTGACCCAGCACAGCCAAATAAATAAATAAAAATAAATATTAATATCCCCAGTTGACCTGAACATTTACATATAGCAGTTCTCAAACCTTCTTAGTTACCAGGACCCTTTAATGAAATCAAACTCTCAGTACATAAGATAGATAAAAATAGTACTAAGTTACACACATTTGTTTTCTTTAGTACACTAAATTTCAGTTTGAGAGTTATGTTTAAACCTTCAGTCAGTTTCATGTTATAATTTATTTCTATGTAAATTTTGTTTGCAAAATGAGATTTCAAAGTCATGGATAATTCTAATTTTTTTTTTTTTTTTTTGGGCTGGATCAATATTATTCAGTATTGTTTTTCTTGTCAGAAAGTGCTAAGAATTGCAGTGTGGCTCTTTAATACCTGATAAAATAGCTTGTCTTGCAGCTTCAAGGTAGTGTCTGACTTACATAATCCAGAACACTTGAAGGAGAAATAGTAGGAAATTTTGTTTGAAAGGTGAATTACTAGTGATCTCAGTGTTCCATATCCATTAAATTCATTTTAGGGACACAGATAGGGAGTTAGTGAATATCTCTACATCCAGTTTCATTATTTGGCGTAAAATGATTTTTGAATGTATGTTGTGACATTTTAAGATGTTCATG
Source organism: Bubalus kerabau (assembly GCF_029407905.1). Lineage (NCBI taxonomy): Eukaryota > Metazoa > Chordata > Mammalia > Artiodactyla > Bovidae > Bubalus > Bubalus kerabau. Next base: position 119,040,315 of record NC_073628.1, read on the forward strand.
GTTACTTAAAAAAATCAAAAGACTGTCAGCGTTTCACTCAAAGTATCAATATAGTCAGATTTATTTTGTTTTACACATTGAGTCCAAACTAACACTTGTCTGTAAGCCTTCAGTATAATAAGATTAAAGCTTGTTCTGAAGTATAGGCAAATTAATATATCCATGTTTTGGAATTTATCAACCAAAAGTAATTTAAAAGCTCCAGAGCAAATAGCTAATAGTATGAAAAAAAGTTGAAATTGCTGTATGTGGGTATTGATGCCCTAGAAAATGAGCATTTCAGAGGTGGCGTACACAGCGCAACTAAGCCCATGTGCCCCAACTTTTGAGCTTATGCTCTAGAACCCGGGAGCTGAAACTGATGAACCCATGTGCTGCATCTGCTGAAGCTTGAATGTGCTAAGGCCTATGCCCTAGGACAAGAAAAGGCTGTACAGTGAAAAACCCATATACCATGAGTAGAGAGTAGCCTCTGCTCTCTGCTGCTAGAGAAGAGCCCAAAGCCTGTACAGCAGTGAAGACCCAGCACGGCCAGAAATAAATAAATAAATAAACAATTAAACAAAAGATGGCTTAGTGAAATTGGCAGCTTTTATGTGACTGTTCATTACTATTTGGAAGATGCTGGCATCTGATGCTTACTGTTGAACACATTGTGGTAATTGATTTTGTCAGGGCCATGCTGTTCCTTAGATCTTTACTATCATTCCTTTAAACAGTGTAGCATAATATCTTATAAATACTCTTTATGTTTTTTTTTTTCCTGAAGAAATGTTAAAAAACAAACATTCAGAGATATATCTGTCTCATCAAATTGAATTGTTAGAATGAATTTAGCCAGTTTCAGACACTGACTGAACTCAGATATGCAAAAGATGCTCTTGCTTGGCATCTTCCCTGGAGGTGTTATGAGATGATGATATTAAATTTATTTCAACAGTTGCTTGCTCGTACATCAAACTTGATACTTTTCCCCTTTTCTTTTTTAAGATCATGTTTGCCTACAACCTTGTTGATTCTGGGATATGGTAATTTATTTTTGAATGACAAATTAGTTATGTTTTCATTGTCAGGTATAAGTATAAAAGAGAATAAGATCTGATACTTTAAATATGTGTTAAGATATTATGAAGCAAAGTGGGTAACATCTTGCTTATTGTAGAATTGACTCTTACCCTGTGGCAGGTGCAGCACCAGGGAATCAGGTGTGTTTAGGCTTTCTCTGGCATCTGAGTGTGGCACACAGGGGCAGTAATAGTGTATGTATTTGTAAAATTTTACACAACTGGACAAGTCCCAAACTGAATTTACATGAAAACAAAGTGGAACTATAACTGGCCTAATTAACCCACATATGTAAGTTCAGATATATCACAGAGAAGGGGAAGAATTTTTCCAATGTCTTCTGAAAACAGGTTAACTTGTGTGCATGAGTTAATGCATTTGGTGGTTATATTTTTATATATAATACATTTAAGTGTATATATAAGTCATGAATCTCCAGAGAAACACCACGAATAGGAAGGAGATGTGTGTGTGTGTATAAGTCAGTATATGCATGCACATGTACATACATATGTATACATACAAATATCTGTATTTGTACATACTGTTTCTTTTTTTTTTTTTTAGTTTTGGTTGTGCTAGGGCTTCCTTGCTGTGTGGGGGCTTTCTCTAGTTGCGGCAAGCAGGGGCTTCTCTTCGTTGTGGCGTGTGGGCTTCTCATTGTGGTGTTTTCCCCTGTGAAGCCCTGGCTCCGGGGTGTGTGGGCTTCAGTAGTTGCGGCTCCTGGATTCTGAAGTGTACAGGCTCAGCAGTTGTGGCACACGGGCTTAGTTGCTCCGTGGCCTGTGAAATCTAACCGAGCCAGGGATTGAAGCCAGGTCCCCTGCATTGGTAGGCAGATTCTTAACCACTGGACCACCAGGGAAGTCCCTTATATTGCATTTTAAAGTTTTAAATTCCCCTATATCTTTTCACTATAGGCTAATACAAACGTATATGAGCACATGATTGGTATTGTATACAGGGGAAAATGGAATAAAAATCCAGCACTCTCAATTTTTCTGTTCTTTTTTAAAATTGAACAACCAGTGAAGATAAGCAGTGTTGTGATCTCAAAGAGTTGTTTGAAGATTAAATGAGGTATCCTATAAAGTATCTACAGAGCTTGGGATGATAAGTTTTGTTTATTGTATTTTTAGTTATTGGTGTATAGTTTTTCTAATGTCACAGGTTAAGGCTAAGTACATTCTAAGAGTGCATCAGAAACGTAATTTCTTGTTTTGATACCAGTGTTCATTGAAATGGAACCATATTTTCTAGAAAAATCTTTAAAGGAGGTCATATTCTTACAGATTTCCTACCTAGGACTTTGTCTAACTATTGATGATGATTTACTGATTAACTCTGGGATTTTGCTCAGAAATGAAATGTAATCTTTGATTCATAAGGCTTTTCAATTTTGTTTGGAATTCTGTTTTTTTTGGTAAGTATATTTTTAAGTTACAAAAACATTCTTATTTTAATAATAATAAAAAAGATTAGGATGGCTCCTTTGAAAGTTGACCACATAACTGCCAAATGTATTTTGTGCTTTTCTTTGTTGATACAGTTCTGCACTGAGTGTTCTGTAGCTTGTCAATATTGACCTTGATATTAATAGTGTGGGGAGTATCATGATAGCAGAAGGAACTTGGTAAAGATCTGTTATTAGGGGCCTCACATGGGTACTTCTGTGCTAGGTGAATGGCAAAAAGAGATTAACTGTTTATACCTGTCAATCTTCCAGAAAATGAGTAGATTGGAGTCCATTAACCTGAGTTTCCTTTAGCATATGGAAGATGAATTTAGGGTCTGTTTCCTAGTAACCTACTGAGAAGCTTAAGGGCTATATCAAAAGTAGCTGGTGATACTCAATTTCTTATTTGAATAAGGTATTTTTAAAAAGCCTTTGCTGTTTATTGCCTTTTAGGCATCTTTTAGATGATATTGTATTTTATTGGGTTATCTATTTTGTTTTGTGTTCATTTTTTCTTGTGGAGAATGACAGTGGATGCAGTTGATCCAAACTCAGATGCTTAAGGTGAACTTAAAGTGTAAAGTCATTACTTATTCTTAGGTAAATTGAAGTAACATCTGGGATGTTATAGTACAAGGTAAGACATAATAAGCCAGAAGTCATATATAGTACATATATGTATATAATATGTATATATTTGTATATGTATATGTATAATATATATAATATATTATAATATAAGTACTATACTTATATACTTATGTACTTATAGTACATAAGCAAGGAAGGGCAAGTACATCCACTGGGATGGGAATGAAGAAGTCAAAACTGGAAAGTTTTGGTGGTATTAGTGCTCTTCACCAAGTAGTCCTGGAAGGCTAGCGGTAGCCCCTGACTCTTGAGGAAGACCTGCTGCGTGCAGGCACTGAGCTAGCATTAGATGTTTTTCATCCTCACGGTCACTCTGTGAAGCAGGCACTAGGTTATTGCAGGTCTTGCTATGACCAACCTAGACAGCATATTAAAAAGCAGAGGCATTACTTTGCCAACAAAAGTCTGTCTAGTCAAGGCTATGGTAGTCATGTATAGATGTGAGAGTTGGACTATAAAGGAAGCTGAGTGCCGAAGAATTGATGCTATTGAACGGTGGTGTTGGAGAAGACTCTTGAGAGTTCCTTGGACTGCAAGGAGATCCAACCGGTCCATCCTAAAGGAAATCAGTCCTGAATATTCATTGGAAGGACTGATGCTGAAGCTGAAACTCCAAAACTTTGGCCACCTCATGCAAAGAACTGACTCATTTGAAAAGACCCTGATGCTGGGAAAGATTGAAGGCAGGAGGAGAAGAGGATGACAGAGGATGAGATGGTTGGATGGCATCACTGACTCAATGGACATGAGTTTGAGCAAGCTCCAGGAGTTGGTGATGGACAGGGAAGCCTGGCGTGCTGCAGTCCATGGGGTTGCAGAGTTGGACACGACTGAGCGACTGAACTGAACTGAGTCCCAGCTCCAACACCCATGGGGCAGACTGTTTCAGAATTCATGATTTTTAGAAATGTAACCCAATGTGTATATTATGTACTCCTCCTCTCACCAATTTTTGGACAAGTACCCCATAATTGAATGCATGGCAATTTCTGCAGTGAAAGAAAAATTCATGCATAAATGGAATAATGACTATAAATAGCCCATGTCACATCAGGTCAGATTTTGCTATAAAAGCTTAATAGGTGAATTTTATAGTATGTGAATTATGTGTCAGTAAAGAAAAAGAGTAGTTTGTAATCAGAGAACTTTCATCCAGCATCTTGTACTTGGCACATTAATCTGAATCTCTTGGGCTTTGCACATTTTTCAGTTTATATAATATATACTGAATTAATTCAGTTACAGTGTCCTAGATGGTCTAGGGAATAAACATGCATCAGAACAGCTGATGCTAGCTTGTATGTGTTAGTCACTCAGTCATGTCCTGCTCTTTGCAACCCTATGGACTATAGCCTGCCAGGCTCCTCTATCCATGGAATTCTCTAGGCAAGAATATTGGAGTGAGTTGCTGTTTCATTGTAACCCATACTTGTGGAAGGATTTGTCATTTATACAACTATTTTCACATATCTTATCTTTTTTGAGCCTTACTCCAGTCCTGTGATTTAAGTAAAACAGAATTAATTGGTTTCTCATCTCTGTTTTCCAAAGCCTTTTCATACCTTTTACTGTGATAACTTTCTTCACAGCTGTATTATCTGTTTACCTGTTCTTCGTGAAACCATATGTATCTGTTCCATTGGCTAGCAGGACCTCAGTAAGTGCTTTGTTACTGAAATCACTTATTTCCATTCTTCTAGTTGAGGAAATTAAGACTCTGAAGGTTGAGGGGACATGCTCATATTCCCGCAGTGGGTAGGAGCATAGCTGTGGGGTAGAGCCTAAGGGTGCTGGAATCTTTCCTTTTTTTCTCACTTGACCACCTACAAGAAAGAAGGTGACTGTGAGCCATGAGGGAAGCTCTCTACCAGAGAATTTCTGAGGCTTGGCTATGAAGGCAATGAGTCATGAATGGAGTCTGGAATGCAGGTAGTGAAGGGGGCATTTTTTGTCTTGCTCAAGAAAGCTGAGTGTAGAAGAATTGATGCTTTTGAACTGTGGTATTGGAGAAGACTCTTGAGAGTCCCTTGGACTGCAAGGAGATCCAACCAGTCCATTCTGAAGGAGATCAGCCCTGGGATTTCTTTGGAAGGAATGATGCTAAAGCTGAAACTCCAGTACTTTGGCCACCTCATGCGAAGAGTTGACTCATTGGAAAAGACTCTGATGCTGGGAGGGATTGGGGGCAGGAGGAGAAGGGGACGACAGAAGATGAGGTGACTGGATGGCATCACTGACTCGATGGACGTGAGTCTGAGTGAACTCTGGGAGATGGTGATGGACAGGGAGGCCTGGCGTGCTTTGATTCATGGGGTCGCAAAGAGTCAGACACGACTGAGCGACTGAACTGAACTGAAATGAACTGATTTTAAATAAGAGAATGATTTAATGTTTTATGGTTGAACATGGTACTTCCCCAGTGGCTCAGCTGGTAAAGAGCCTGCCTGCCAGTGCAGGAGATGCAAGAGACATGGGTTTGAACCCTGGGTCAGGAGAATTCCCCTGGAGGAGGAAATGGCAACCCACTCCAGCATTCTTGCCTAGAAAATCTCATAGGCAGATGAGCTTGCCAGGCTGTAGTCCATGGGGTTGCAAAGAGTAGGACACGACTGAGCAACTGAACACACACCCACACACACCCACCCACCGGCAAATACGCATTGCATTTTAGCTTGCTATTCTTGCCAGATTCTCAAAACAGCCTTGTATGTGGGAATAATAAATACGGAGTTTCATTATTTCTCTTTTGCTAATGCATGTTCAAAGTAAGACAGATGGGAGCTATCCACCAGGATATAGAAAACCTAATTATTAAAAATGCAGTTTAATGTCCTACTGTGTTTTTGAAGATAGGGCATTCCAGGTAAAAACAATATCATGGGCAAAGGTACTGAGTGCACAAAGAATGGCCTGGTTGAGTTCTGTTAAGTAGTTTGGAGTGACACAGTGCGTGGCACAACGTAGACTCGTCATGAAGAATTACTCAAAGAGTGACTGAATGAACGGACGGATGCATGAGTGTGCTGGATTGCAGGATGTGTGCAGAATGAGATAAGAGATACATAGACTTGGCCATGAAAATCTCTTGTGTCATATGGTAAGATTTTTAAAGTCCAGAGTGCTTTGAAAAATCTAAACAAGGGAATGAAATGCCCAGACCTACATCTTTTAAAATTTGAGTATTTTTATTGTTTACTAAATCATCTTTCCATAGTCCTTTTATGAGGCAAATACATAGTCATACAGTTCAGTCTGTGATTCAGAGGTTGTATTAGCAAATCATTTAATCTGTGGGCCCGCTTCCTCACCTGTTAATGAGGCGATTAGATTTGGGAACGCTCCTTCCACCATACAGAGCATCTATGATTTTAAGTAAATGAACAGATGTTAATGCTTTTCTTGGGGCTCCAGAGCTGAGCCCCTTCTGTTGAATTCTGTGTCCTGGCTCTCTGAGCATCACTCTGGCCTGTCATGGAGTTTAAATGACCGAGATGCTTTGTGGATGCTCAGATGTTCCTGGGATACTTCCAGTTTTGTGGGTGATGGTAACATCTGTGTGTTGTTCTTTTGTTGTCTGGGTCATGCTCTCACTAGTATACCACCATTTGTATTTATTTGGCTTCTTTGATTTCTGGGGTAGTGAAGGAAAATATCCTATGGTTTTATAACTGAAGTAGAATAAAGGATGTTATCTAGTTGATAACTAGGGAGAAAACTACTCTTTGGATCTTTGGAGGTAGTTAGAGGAAAAGGGTTTAATAATTTCTTGAGATATCAATGTTATATGCTTGTTTTTAAAAATTCTGTTTTTAAAAAATACTTATTTGACTACATTGGCTCTTGGTTACAGCACACACAGCCTTAATTGCTCCACAGCATGTGGGATCTTAGTTCCCTGACTAGAGATCTTACCTGAGTCCCCTGCATTGCAAGGCAGACTCTTAACCACTAGACCCTCAGGAAACTCCCTCAATGTTGTATTTTTAAATCTGTGGCTTAAGGAGATTTGCTTTTAATTTAAGTAATTATTTTTTTAGGAATTAGGTAATTTTTTTTTTTCTGTTTGAATTCAGTGTAATTCTCACAGGAATGACACCCTTGGCAGATTTCTTACATTAATATGTAATTGTCAGATAGATGCAAAGGATAACTGAACAGTGGGTAAGAGTGAGTTAAAGGATGCGAAATCATCCAACAGATGATGGCTGGTTGGATGATAAAGATGTGGGATTGTTTGCTGATGTATTATTCCCTGTGGTGGTCTGCAAGTGTGTGGGGGAGGCATTTGTTCTCATTTCCTGTTTCATCACACCCTGCCACCTGCTGAGTGGCTATACAAAGTAACAGTGCTTTTCAAGATTCATGTTTAGGAAAACGTGCTTTATATGTCAGGAAGCTGATATTGTTGTTGTTTCACAAAAGGCTGATCCAGGAAATGTCTTTCAAGGCTCTAAATTTGAAAGTTGGTGGTGTGTGTGTGTGTGTGTGTGTGTGTTGTCAAGTTAGGGAATTGGTGATTGATGCAGGAAGAGACATAATGAGAAACTTGGAATTGTGTGTGCATAGATGTTTTGTCTACATGTGGGTGGAGGAAAATGCTTTATCCTGTGTTCTGTAGCTGTTACCCTGTGGGGTTTCTCACTTGAAAATTGAAACTGTATCCAGATAAAGCTGTAATTTAAAATAATAATAAAGAAGTAGTCTGTGTTTTTCTTTCTCTGGACACTAGGAAGACTGAGACTAAAGTTGTGATGCTGTTTGAGATATGTATGTAGACCCTGTGCAATCCATAGTCATTATTCATAGATTTGGTATTTGCAAATTCCCCTCCTCACTAAACTTTATTGGTAATGCAGAAGTCCCTACTCAGGGTTCCTTTGCAGTTATTTGGGAACATGTTCAGAGAGGTGAGGAGTGTTGCCTGACACCCACGTTCTCAGCTGACATTGGAGAAAGGGATGCCCCAGCCTCTCATTTCAGCTCTCATACGGTGAACATTTAGTACCACATTTTTCTCATTTTGGTGCTTTTTCTTGGTGACTTTACTACCTAAAATGGTCCTCAAGTGTCTAGTGTTTCTAAGTACAAGAAGGCTTTTTTTGTACTTCAGGGAGAAAATAGATGTTAGATAAGCTTTGTCTAGGTGTGAGTTATAGTGCTGTTGGCCAAGGGTTCAGTGTTAATGAACCTAAAATATATGTTAAATAAAGTGCCCCCAAACAGAAATTCACATAAAACAAGGTTATGTATTAATATGTTGACAGAATATGTCCAGATGTTTGCAAGAATCTAATTCTCTATTTCCCCTGGGAGCAATGTTTTCCGTTATTTGCTAATTTAGTGTTCATGCAACTTTACAGAACATAACTACCAGAATAATGAGAATTGATCGTATTTGAAGTAAACTTACTGGCCCTACTCATGGTTCAGATGCCTGGGTGAACATTCGAACTTTTTTTTAATTGAAGTATAGTAAATTTACTTTATTGTGTCAGTTTTAGGTGTACAGCAAAGTATTTGTGTGTATCCTTTTCAGATGCTTTTCCATTATGGTTTATTACCATTTTGGTTTATTACCAAGATATTGAAGATAGTTTCCTGTACTGTACGATAGGTCCTTGTTTATTTCATATATAGTGATTTGTATCTGCTCATCCCAAACTCCTAATTTATCTCTCCTGCCTTCCCTCTTTGGTAACCCTAGTTTGTTTTCCGTGTCTGAGAGTCCATTTCTGTTTTTTAAACAAGTTCATTTGTATCATGTCTTTTAGGTTCAGCATATAAATGATATCATATGATATTTTCGTTTCTATCTGACTGACTTTGCTTAGTGTAATAGTCTCTGGGTCCATCCATGTTACTGAACATGGCATATTCCATTCTTTTTGTGGCTGGGTGGTATTGCATTCTGTGTATGTGCCACGTCTTCCCCGTCCATCCCTCTGTTGATGGACATCTAGGCTCTTCGTGTCTTGACAACTGTCAGTAATGCTGCTGCGAACATTGGGGTGCACATAACTTTCCGAATTAGAGTTTTCCTTTTTCCCCAGATATGTGCCCAGGAGTAGGACTGCTGGATCACACAGTAGACCTATTTTTAGTTTTCTAAGGAAATTCTGAACTGTTCTTCATTTTGGCTGCACAATTACATTCCCAACAGTGTAAGAGGATTAGAACATGGGGAATTTTTATGCTTTTTGAAAGAGAAAAAGAAAAAAGTCTCTTGAGAATTAAAAAAAGACTAATTTGGAGCTTAGAACAAGTAATAGTATATAGGTAGAGCTTGACTTTCTGAGTCTGTTTTTTGGGGGGCACCGTTTGTGATAATGTGACCATGGTGCGCTTCTGATGTAGATAAACTCTTGCTGCGACACATTGCAGAGAGTGTGAGACTTGGCAACATTTAATTCAAGTGATCCTTGCAAAGTCTGCAGACAGCTCTTTGACTATCTTGGACCCCAAAAGTACTGACTGATTGTGTCTACATTTCTGCTTCATTAGAGGTACTGAGTTGACTGTCATGGAGCCCTTCGTTCCACTGGTTTTCAAACACCATTATTCCTTTTACAGATTCCTTCCTTTTGGGTATGGACCTTCCAGAGTGAATCTCTAACCTGAATCTGGGAAATGGTGGGAGAGAGTTTCCCCACAGTACTATTATTAACAGAGTTGTGAATGAACGTGCTTGGGTGTGGTGAATGGATGACTCTTGGGTCCTCTAGGTTAGACGACAGATCATTGCAGCATCAGTGCCTGGTGTTTTCCTTTAATAGCATTAAAGCTGAAGTTTCGGTTTTCAAATTTACCTTGACATTTAATGTCCTTCCTCTTCATTTGATCTCATTTACTGTTGTCTGAAGAGTAATTCCTTAAACCAATCTTTCGATAAGATACAGATGAGAAGTTAAAAGAAAAAGCAAGTACTAGGTAGGCAGTGCCAGACTAAAAATACTGTTTATATAGTTTAATCTAGAAAATGTTCTTTTACTATACGATAAAAGCAGTGCCAAAGAATGCTCAAACTATCGTGCAATTGCACTCATCTCACACTCTAGCAAAGTAATGCTCAAAATTCTCCAAGCCAGGCCTCAGCAATATGTGAACCGTGAATTTCCAGATGTTCAAGCTAGATTTAGAAAAGGCAGAGGTACCAGAGATCAAATTGCCAACATCCGTTGGATCATCGAAAAAACAAGAGAGTGCCAGAAAAACATCTACTACTGCTTTATTGACTACACCAAAGCTTTTGACTGTGTGGATCACCACAAACTCTGGAAAATTCTTAAAGATATGGGAATACCAGACCACCTGATCTGCCTCATGAGAAATCTGTATGCAGGTCAGGAAGCAACAGTCAGAACTGGACATGGAACAACAGACTGGTTCCAAATCAGGAAAGGAGTATGTTAAGGCTGTATATTGTCACCCTGCTTATTTAACTTACATGCAGAGTACATCATGAGAAACCCTGGGCTGGATGAAGCACAAGCTGGAATCAAGATTGCCGGGAGAAATATCAATAACCTCAGATATGCACATAACACCACCCTTATGGCAGAAAGCGAAGAAGGACTAAAGAGTCTCTTGATGAAAGTGAACTCTCAGACTGAAAAAGGTGGCTTAAAACTCAACATTCAGAAAACTAAGATCATGGTATCTGGTCCCATCACTTCATGGCAAACAGATGAGGAAACAATGGAAACAGTGTACAAAATCACTGCAGATGGTGACTGCAGCCATGAAATTAAAAGACGCTTGCTCCTTGGAAGAAAAGTTATGACCAACCTAGACTAAAAAGCAGAGACATCACTTTACCGACAAAGGTCTGCCTAGTCAAAGCTATGGTTTTTCCAGTAGTCATGTATGCATGTGAGAGTTGGACCATAAAGAAAGCTGAGTGCCGAAGATTTGATGCTTTTGAACTGTGGTGTTGGAGAAGACTCTTGAGAGTCCTTTTGACTGCAAGGAGATCCAACCAGTCCATGCTAAAGGAAATTAGTCCTGAATATTCATTGGAAGGACTGATGTTGAAGCTGAAACTCTAATACTTTGGCCACCTGATGCAAAGAACTGACTCACTGAAAAAGACCCTGATGCTGGGAAAGATTGAAGACGGGAGGAGAAGGGGACGACAGAGGATGAGACGGTTGGATGGCATCACCGACTCAATGGGCATGAGTTTGAGCAAATTCCAGGTGATAGAGAAGGATAGGGAGGCCTGGCATGCTTCAGTCCATGGGGTCACAAAGAGTCGAACATGGCTGAGCGAACGAACTGAACTGATTGAATGGGAACCTAAAAGAGACACACCCATTTGATATGAATCAAGTATCTAGGAATCAGACTTTTGCCTAAGTGGGATATATGCCAAATGTTCAACCATGTTTTGCTTTGTAAAGTTTTTTTTTTTTCATAAAAATTGTTTAATACAAGTAAGCTTCTAAAACCTTTTGAAATGATACATATTATGGGCTGCATATTTGTACTCTCAGACTTCATATGTTCTAGCCCTACCCCCAACATCATGGTACAGTAAGCCCCCTACATACGAACGAGTTCTGTTCTGAGAGTGCGTTCAAAGTCCAATTTGTTTGTTAAATCCAACAAAGTTAGCCTAGGTACCCACCCAACTAACACAGTTGGCTATATAGTACTGTACTATAATAGGTTTATCATACTTTTCACACAAATCATACATAAAAAAAAAACAAAAAATAAAGCATTTTTGATTTTACAGTATAATACCTTGAAAAGTACGGTAGTACAGTGCAACAGCTGGCATACAGGAGCTGGCATTGAGTGAACAGGCAAGGACAGTTACTGGCTGGAGGAAGGAGAGGAGGTGGGAGATAGTAGAGCCCAAGGAGTGTCAGCAGTAGGAGACCCAGGGCAAGCTGCAGTTCCATTCAATCCTGATGTTGATCGCACAGGTTCTGGTTCCTTGCTGGATTCAATTCTGTCTACCCTCTTGAAGAGGAGGCTGAGTACTTACTAAAGAAGAGCTGAACACAGAACACATTTCCCATCTACTCCAGAGAATTTTGATACTCTGTAAGTTAGAAAAAATGATATTTTTCACTCTGACCTGTTGATTTTATAGTTTTAATTGGTAATCTTATTGAAATCTATAAGAAAAAAAATCCTGGGAGTTTTTTTACTCAGTGCTGTAAGAATTAAAGATGAAACTACCTAAATACCAGGTAACTGAATAGCAGTAGTTGAAACCTCTTTCACTTATCTACTTTTGGAAATATGCAGAATAGCAGATTACATATAGACTAGCCTTTATCTCACTGAGGTTTAAAAAGAAAACTTATTTCCTCCTAAATTCAAACACAACCTCAGTCCCACTTGGGACTAAAAGAATTGTGATGAAACAAAATTTATTCACTGCTTATAATTTTCTTGTGTAATGGAAAATATTTTCCAAAACAGGTTATTAAGATGATAGCTATGTTTGAGTAAGAATAAAGTGAAGTTGCATAAGTTAGGAAATGAACTCTCAGGTTATCTTAAAGCTTTACCCAGTGTTTGAGTCCATGACAAGCATGAGTTCTAACTGGCTATCTGGACCTATGGTTTCTAAACTTTTTGGATCAGTCATCACTGGTAGTAAAATATTTCTTGGTATACACCTGTAATGTATGTATACTAATTTATTTATAAATGATACACATGTAGGCTATAGTAATATATTATGTACATTACAAATACCATAGATAGGAAGTTTAGTGAGACAAAACCAAGTAGAGAGTTTTGAGTTTCTAATATTTTCTTCCCACACATTCCAGTGGATCATCTTGTTTGCTCATTTGGGATAGTGATGATCTGGCCTCCCCTCTCTTTCTTCAGAAGTAGGCAATTTATCACTTTTAGAGTCTGCCATTTCAGGTATGGTGGTAATTTGTATAGTACATTGGAGTGAATAGCTACAAGCATTTGACAGAGAAAACTCTTGTATCCTTGGAAAGTTTTTTAAAATTTCATTGCCTTCCAGAAGGAATATGAGTCAGTTGTAGTGAGGTGGATAAACCAAGAGCCCGTTATGCAGAGTGAAGTAAATCAGAAAGAGAAAAGCAAGTTTTATTGCATATATATAGAAATTAGAAAAATGGTACTAATGAACCTATTTGCAGGGAAGGAATGGAGACACAGATGTAGAGAATGGGTTTTTGGACACAGCAGGGGGAGGAGAGGGTGGAATGAATGCGAAAGTAGCATTATTATACACTATCATGTGTAAAATAGATAGCTAGTGGGAAGCTGCTCTGTAGCACAGGGAGCCCAGCCTGGCACTCTTGACTACCTAGAGGGGTGGATACGGGGAGGGGAGGGACACTCGAGGGAAGGGTTATCCATATAATTATGACTGATTCATGTTGTCATCAGGCAGAAACCCAACACAACATTGTAAAGCAGTTTTCCCGCAATTAAAAAGTAAATGAAAAAAATGCATAAAAAATTAAAAAATTTCATTTCCTGTCAAACAAATCCTCAGATTCTGGGTGCTTAAGATGTTTTGGCTCATGACTCAGCTGTCTCCTGCGTGGAGAGGAAGGGTAAGAGATAGTACAGTAAGTTTCCTAATCTCCTGGCACACTGGGGACCTATGAAATCCGTGGATTCAGCATCATGTTGTCTGGCCAGTTTCTGTCACTGCTTCTGCAGCTGTCATAAAAACTTCTTTCTGTCATTTTACCAGGTCTTACAGATATTATATGGAGAAAGAAATGGCAACCCACTCCAGTATTCTTGCCTGGAGAATCCCATGGACAGAGGAACCTTGCGGGCTGCAGTCCATGGGGTCACAAGAGTCGGACACGGCTGAGTGACTTTGACTTGACTACAGATATTAGAAAGCGAGAACTAACTTTGCTGGCAAGTTGTTTCCAACAGTGTAAATATGCCTCCACAGGGGTAAAGAAGGATGGAAATGGAGACTCTGTCCACCCTTTGAAAGGTTCTCTGCTTACCAGACATTTTTGTGATTGTTAGGCACGCTTCATATTAATGCTTTCAGCTCCCTTTCCTTGGCCTGTATCTCCGAGTAGGGAAGGACATTTTGTCTGAGCTTTCTCATTTTTATTTCTTAGCAGTAAGGACTGAAAGAATGCAGTCATGGGGTTCTTGATGTCAAATGAGAAACACTTCTGTAGTTACATTTTATTCTGTTAACATGTCCAGTGTTCACCAGCCTTTGTCTTCTTTGTCTAGCAGCCTGGGAACGTGATGGAACCAAACTGGTGGTTGGGTTGGTAAGACAGGAGGGGTTATTAACCTCTTTTCTCTCTTGGTTTGTTCTGCAGTGGCTGAGTACCAGCCTTCATGCATCAGCAGGTCTTAACTTCAGGACCATTGTAGAACTTTAGGATGAAGCAGTATCTGGACCATATTAATACTACATCTAATACTATATGAGAGAAAGTCTGCTGCACTTGTTTTCCGTGCTTTTCTGCATCGCAGTCATCAACTCACCCTGTGAATGGCCTCTTTAATATTAGAGGTTTGACCACTGGTTATTGAAGGCTGGATATGAATTTTGACAGAAATCACTTTCCATTCAAAGCTTTTGTGCACAAACAAAAACATCATTTTTCTCCAAGAGACTCCAGTTTGTCTCCCTTACCCCAGACTCCACCCACCATCTAATGCCTGTCATAAATATTTAAACACAAAAGTATTTTAACTTCATGCACAACTAGTTAGAGAAGGGCCTGTTGATTTTGTTACCTGGTGACTGACCTTTTCACTGCAGTTTCCTGAAGTTGCTTAAAAGACCAGGGTTGTGCTTCCTGAGTTCATTTTGATAGTTGGTGTAAATAAGAGGGTCTCTGGAGATCAGTTAGGGTTGCTTCTTTCTAATTTAGAGAGAGCAGAACAAAGGACCTAAAAAAGGCAACCAATCTCAAACCCAATTTGCCCCTCCATTTCTGCTTTTATTGGAAAGCAAGTGTACTTGCTGAAAGTTTGAGGGGAGTAGGGATTCCTGTGAAGTGCCTGTGATCCTGGAGATAATAGTGTTGAGTCTTTTTGAACAGGAGATACTCATGGTTGCGGACAGTGCTCATTATTTGCAAGAATTTCTTTTCCCTTCCCTTTTTCCTGTTCTATCAAGTCTTTTCTCAGTGCTGTTGTTTGTGCTGACTGGTTCTTACCAGCTTTCTCTCTCATCTCTTTGGAGTTTACTTGTTTGGGGTAATAAAGTTCTCTCTTAAAATTTATTCAACTCTGGTGTTATTTTTTTTCTTAACCTTTGAAAGTCGTGCTTTGCTTTTTGTGTGTGTGTTTTAGTGTACTTTTCCCCTTGATATTTTAGATACAGATAAAGTTATGAAAAATACTAGTTCAGCAAGATTATTCTTAACAGGACTTTATCATATTGGTTGTTTATTTTTGACTAGTTATGGATCCTATGAATTTCTGCATCTGCAGATAAGGTGTTAACTGGAAGGATAGGTATCACACTGGGATGTTAATTGCTTTTTAAAATGCACTTAAATCTAAAAGCTCAAGTAATGAGATAAGATCCTCAAATCCCCAAATCTGGAGTCCAGGTGAGAAAATGAATCCTAATAGATGGAGTAATTTTAACTAATTTTCATGTTGTGGTTAAAGGCAACATTGTGAGATTAAGGGGATCATGATATATAATTAATGCAAAAACTATAAGACAGAATCTTTACTGACCTATGAGGAATATTGAAATGAATAAAAATTTTAATCTGTGTCCCATTCTCTGGGGGAGAAAATACTCTAATATTAGACCATTGGTCTGATTATTTTTAGAGAGAAGGATCTCTAGAATACAGAAGGGCCGTTTGCCATAATTTGAGAGAACTCTTGCCTAAGAATGTTTAGCTCCCATTTGCTCCAGTTCTCTGCTTACCAAGCAATTCTACAATCTCTAATATGGTCTTCTGTGAGGACTTGCCCTGTGCAGCTATCTGTTCCTATTGTTTTGACAAAAACAGCTTTTATCAAAAATGAACATGTGGTTGTTTGTGAATACATCAGTTTGGTTGAGTTTGGTTGGCCCAAGTCAGTTCCCAAGAGCTTAATCAGCCTTTCATGCACTGATAAAAATTAAATTTCTGAGTTTGAAAAGCTGAAAATCAGATGATTGTGCATAAAATAACTAACCAATGTTACCAATTTTTATAATAGAGTCAGTACAGTTCTACTGAATGGACACATAAATGTATTTATTATTGTAGGCATAATGAAGGGATATCTTATTGCATAATGACAGTGCTATAAAAATGTAAAAAAAAAAAATATTATTGGCTGTTCCCCCCCACCCACAGATGATATTTAAGATACCAGGAGAGTTTCTACAATTTCTAGGCAATATCTTTTATCTTTGGTTATTTATTTCCAGAGAGCATTACACTGATCAGTGATGAAATATACATGGGCACAACTCATTTCAGCTTGTGGCTCATGAAAGGACCAGATTGGATGGGGCGTATCCCTGGAGTTCTCAAAGGCTCAGCTCCCCTTTCTCCATCCTCAGTGTTTTGTCCTGGCTCTCCTTATGGAAGTCAAGGCTTCCCTGTTCCCTCCCTTAACTTCTCAGACTTCAGCGTTGGGATTTAGAACCATTGAGAGAACACCCAGCTATACTAAGTGCTAGGTGAGTTGAGTCAGACCTTTAGAGGATCAGAGAGTTTATTGCTTCCAGTTTGTTCTTTCCAGACCCAGTAGCTGCTGTTAAGTCACTTCAGTCGTGTCCGACTCTGTGTGACCCCATAGACGGCAGCCCACCAGGCTCTCCTGTCCCTGGGATTCTCCAGGCAAGAACACTGGAGTGGGTTGCCATTTCCTTCTCCAATGCATGAAAGTGAAAAGTGAAAGTGAAGTAGCTCAGTTGTGTCCAACCCTCAGCAACCCCACGGACTGCAGCCTTCCAGGCTCCTCCACCCATGGAATTTTCCAGGCAAGAGTACTGGAGTGGGGTGCCATTGCCTTCTCTGATGTTAAATCTTAACTGTTATAGTTTGATGCTAGTTTTTTAAAAAATATTATGTTAAGTAGAAAAATGCATACTGCTAGACTGTGTTATTTTATATATGTTGTTAGATTGGTAAGATTTTATTTTTTAGTTTTTATTTTTCAACACAAACCACTTTGGGACTTAAAAAACCGGTCTTAAGACAACTTTTCGTAGTACTAATGTTTTAAGTTTTTAGTATTTTTGAATGAAAACTACCTTTGAAAAACTATGATAAAGTTCATTTGGCTTCTGAAATGAGCCCTTTAAATGAAATTTAGTAATGTTCTTTTTAATAGACTTTATTTTTCGAGTAGTTTTAATGGCAAAATTGAATATAGAGACTTCCCATGGAATTGCAGTCGGACACGACTGAGTGACCGAACTGAATTGAACTGAACTTCCTCCCTTCATTCATACACACAGCGTCTCCCGCTGTCAACATCCTAAACCAGAGTGGTGCATTTGTTACAGTCAGTGGGACAATAGTGACCCATAAGTATCCCCCCAAATCGATAGTTTATGCTAGATTCACTCTGGGTGGTGTACATTCTTTGGCTTTGGACAGTGTTAAATGACATGTGACCGCTATTGCAGCATCAAAGAGCCATGGTGTTGATGAGATTATAGCACGAATGCTTTTTGATTACACAGGCTTACCTTGGAGATATTGCCAGTTTGGTTTCAAACCATTACAGTAAAGTAAGTGTCACATTAAATGAGTCACACGCATGCTGTGTTTGCCCAGTGCATATAAAAGTTATGTTTACACTACACTGTAGCCTGTTAAGTATGCAACAGCATTGTGTTTAAAAGAATGTACATACTGGGGACTTCCCTGGCAGCCCAGTGGTTAAGAATCTGTGCTTCCACTGTAGAGAGCATGGTTTCAATCCCTCAGTTCAGTTCAGTTCAGTTACTCAGTTGTGTCCAACTCTTTGCGACCCTATAGACTGCAGCACGCCAGGCTTCCCTGTCCATCACCAACTTCCATAGCTTGCTCAAACTCATGTCCATTGAATTGGTGATGCCATCCAACCATCTCATCCCCTGTCATCCCCTTCTCCTCCTGCCTTCAGTCTTTCCCAGCATCAGGGTCTTTTCCAATGAATCAGTTCTTCCCATCAAGTGGCCAAAGTACTGGAGCTTCAGCTTCAGCATCAGTCCTTCCAGTGAATCATTTCTTCCCATCAGGTGGCCAGAGTACTGGAGCTTCAGCTTCAGCATCAGTCCTTCCAATGAATATTCAGGACTGATTTTCTTTAGGATTGACTGGCTTGATCTTGCAGTCCAAGGTATTCTTAAGTCTTCTCCAACACCACAGTTCAAAAGCATCAATTCTTCAGTGCCAGGTTTCTTATGGTCTAGCTCTCACATCCATACATGACTACTGGAAAAACCATAGCTTTGACTAGATGGACCTTTGTCGGAAAAGTAATGTCTCTGCTTTTTAATATGCTGTTCAGGTTTGTCATAGCTTTTCTTCCAAGGAGCAAGAGTCTTTTGGGGATTTAAGATACCACATGCTGTGTGGTTCAGCAAAAAAAAAAAAAGTGAAAATAAATACTTAAAATGTTTTTTTAATATACATGCCTTAATTTAAAAATCCTTTATTGCTAAAAATTGGTAATCATCATGCGAGCCTTCAGCAAGCAGTCACATCAAAGGTCTCAAATATAGTAACAAATACAGTAATAATGAAAAAATTTGACATCTTGCTGCTACTACTACTAAGTCGCTTCAGTCGTGTCCGACTCTGTGCGACCCCATGGACTGCAGCCCACCAGGCTTCTCCGTCCATGGGATTCTCCAGGCAAGAACACTGGAGTGGGTTGCCATTTCCTTCTTCAATGCATGAAAGTGGAAAGTGAAAGTGAAGTTGCTCAGTCGTGTCCGACTCTTAGCGACCCCATGGACTGCAGCCTACCAGGCTCCTCCATCCATGGGATTTTCTGGGCAACAGTACTGGAGTGGGGTGCCATTGACATCTTGCTAGAATTACCAAAATGTGACACAGAGACACAGAGTGAGCAAATGCTGTTGGAAAAATGCTGCCCACAGACTTGCTGGATGCAGGGTTGCCACAGACCTTCAACTGGCTTGGCAGTGTCTGCAAAGCATGATGAAGTGAACAACAATAAGACAAGATATGCCTTGTTATTAGTATTGATGATGAAAATGTTTGTGGCATTTTAGGCATGTGCCTGGATCTCTCAAGATGGTTTAAGTTGGGGGTTTATTAGGGTCAGTGCCAACCATGTCCTGGTGCCTGGAACTGAAGTGAGGGTTGTGACTTTGGACAGCATTCTTTGGCGTCAGGGTAGTTTCACAGTGAGGTTCCTCCAGCTCAAGCCTTGTGGACAGTGTCTCATATGGTCTGTTAGTGACACAGTGGAGCAAGGACTCTTGAGCCCTAGTATGGCTTAAGGCAAGTTGAGTGCCCATGTTCCTGCTGTCTGTGCTGCTAACTTCCAGCAGTTTTGGCCTTCAAGTGACTTGTGCAGGTGGGAGGACTTTGGAAGAAGCAAGGAAAGGTGATAATTTTTTGAAGTAGTGCAAGACAAATAAGAGAAAAACAGATTTTTTTCCTTATGGTAGTCTGTTGTCATCAAGGGTAGATCATACTAGTGTGCCTGTTCTGATGTTATTTCATGTATTAGTGCTGATGGTGATTGATCTGCCTGTAAAGTTGATTTTCTTTTTTTTAAAGAGGTATTTTTAAAATATGTATTTATTTATCTGACCGTGTCACGTCTTAACTTGTGGCATGTGGGCTCTTGGTTGTGGTACGCAGCCTCGCGAGTTGTGGCGTGCAGGCTGAGTTGCTCTGTGGCATGTGGGATCTTTAATTCTCTGACCAGGGGTCGAACCCACGTCCCCTACATTGGAAGGCGATTCTTAACCACTGGGCCACCAGGGAAGTCCTCAAGCTGTTTTTCCTTTTTAAAATAAGGATAAAATGGGGAAGGGATGGAAGAGTTTCAAGCAGGGCATCCTTCCACCTGGGTAACTTTTATCTGTGATATGGAAACAGAATAAGACCAGGGTGAGTGGCCAGCCCGCCAGCCCACACGCTGCCTGGCTTGTGCTGCTATCTTCTAGGACTGGCACTCTTGTATGGGTACTGCTCTGTTACATTTATACAGAATCCCCTTTGAGTTACTGTCTAGTTTCTTTTGAGTCACAGCATGCAATCTACCATATGAATATGTGTGAAAGGCAGCCCAAATAGTAAGCTATTTCTCCTTTTCCCTTTTAGAAGATTTTAAAAACAAAGTTTTTGCCAATTTGACTATATAAAAATTTTTAAAGGATTAGAGGTGAAATAATCAGCTATCTATTTAAAATATTTAATTTATTAACTTACACATTTTAAATATATTTATAAATTAATATCTTTTCCACAATTTCACATCTATGGAATGATTTTATTCCAGTTCTTTGCATACATCTCTGACATCAGTGACTGTTAAAGTCCCTTTTTAGCCATCAGCACAGTTTTACAGATGTATTCATTTTCATGAATAAATTATTTATGATACAGTACTTTTACATTTGTATAAGATTGTTAACATTGGAAATTTTTTCTGAAGCCATATGTACTGATTGATATAATATTAGTATATGTATTTTTCCGCTTCTCTTTTTGGTTTGTATTTGTGTTCTTCATAGTATAACCATTTGCTCTCCTTCCTAATAAAGTATTCTTTAAAAGGTTTATTATTTATAGTATTCAACACTTTTAATGTTAAAGCCATACTTCTCAGGGAAAATGACATAAATCTGAGTTAATTTCTTGCCTCTTATAAAACAAAACAACAAAAACCTTCTATTATGTGTCCTATGTAAGCATCCAGAACTTGTGTTATTTGAGGTCATTTCAGACTAATTTGATTTCCTCACAGTAATTTGTGGTCTAAAATGAAATAATTGGGAAGGTTTGTAAGAACTGAAATACAAAGCAGTTCTCCCTTTTCTGAAAGGGTAATTTAGGGGGAAATTCCTTTATTATACTCAGGCATATATGGTATTTAAAATCAGTCTGTGTCCCTATCTGTGCCTGTATTCATATAAATTCTCTGTAGGTTTCTTACAATGCTCTCTTTTTTATTCTGGCATTAAGAGTGACAATGCCAGGCATTCTACTCAAGTGAGTGTTCTTAAAGCTCCTGTACTAAAACATCAGGAGAAGAACCGAAAGAAAATGCTTTTCAGAGTATAGATTATGTTGGTCTATTGTGTCAAAGCCTCCCACTTGTATTTTATCAAGTTATTCAGAAGAAGAAACCTAAATTTGTCCATAACTGCTTTATATAAGTTTGTGAAGTCGTCCATTTGAAGTCAGTTTGCCCTGCATACACTTTTGCTAAAACTTAGCACATCCTTCTCTAGGTTGCACTTGGATTTGTGGTTCCACTAGACTGTAAACTTTTTGAGGGCAGAGAGCATATCCATCCTTACATTCTGTTACTTTAGGCAGCTAGTATGTGCTTAGAAGTTAGAAAGTGGGGGCCACTGAAAGAAGTTTGTAAACGTGCTTTATCAATTCTAAAGACAACAAAACTGGTTAAAAACTGCTTTATGCTCATGCTCTCCTTTTTCTCTTGTTTTCTACCACGTGACCCGTTTCCCATTCTGATATTCCTTCTATTAATAGTTTTCATAATAATGTTTTTCTCTTTGGACTTTTAAGAACTTGGAGTGTTTGACCCTTAGCATGTTTCCACTTATCTGGTGTTTTAGAAAAGCTCTAAAAAGGATTAGAAACAGCACTAAATAGAAGCAGGCAAATTTAAAAATGTAATGCCTGTTATTTGTTTAAAAATGTGTAGACAGGCCTGTTTTATGCTAGATCCCACATCTGTATTATAGGGTGAACTTGAAATTACTTTGCTGTGGAAAGAAGGAAAACAGGGAGATACATCTGGAGAAGTCTCCCTTGACTTGTCAGGGTGGAATCACTAAGCAGTAATGTGCTCTGGAAAGAAGGAATACAGGGAGATCTATCTGGAGAAGGCTCCCTTGACTTATCCGGGTAGAATCACTGAGCAGTAATGTGCTACATGGCTGCATTGCAATTCTAATCCGCCTACATGCGTAAGTCAATGGGGTCTTTGTTCCACATTTGTGGAAGAATGCATGAGCCAAGTCTTGGTGGGAGTTCAGTTTAGTTCCACTGTTTTGTAGATTGGGCTAATTTTCAAAGGGATCCAGGCATTTACTTTTTCAAGCGAGAGAAACAAGGGCAGAAAATCCATTCTTTCTTGGTACTGAAGAAATTATTCTAAAACATTGTGTCATTTGTCCCTTGTGGACAGAGGTGTTTGATTATTTGTTTACAGCCTGGAGATTGAACCTCTTCATCTTTTGTGGACCTAGAAATGGAGAGTTATTTTTTCCTCATTCAAGGATGGAAGCAACTATTTGAGAGCCCTTTGTTAAGTCATTAGAAAAGTTTTAACCTTAAAAATGGAACCTTAATTTGTTATCCTTTGCAGATTATTCAGTATAAACTCACCTGGGACTATAGGATTAAACAGAGCACAGAATATTGGCAAAAGTATGATACAGGTTCAGAGAATTACTTAATGTCTTTAAAGAACTGAGGTGAATTGGAAACCAGCTGCTATTCATGTTTCTGACGTCATTTGTCCTTGTGAAATCAGTTCCTATGGTATTTTAACATTCTCTAGAATGTTGCTATAAGCAAAGGAAGTATTCAAAAGATCTGTGAGGCAGGCATCTTTAGAAATGTGGATTTCTAAGCACATGGACTGTAGAATCAAGCTTTTTGAATCTGAATGTTAAATTCATCTTGTTGAACCCTTATTTTATGGATGAGCAAATAGATGTGTGATTGCTCCTTACTCCCCAGTATAGTACTTCTCTAATGTTACATTTTAATTATTTGTGTCTTCCGTTATTTATCATACAGAATTCCTTTAGGGGAAGGACTGAGTCTTATTCCATCCTTGCCTAACCGACTGCCTAGCAGAAAGTTTTAGCATATCTTTGCAAAATGAATGAATCTGTGAATGAATGAACCAAACAACAAGCCAGGCTTACCTGGGTCACTGATTTCTCCTGTTGGCTTGCTGCTTATTTCATAAGTCAAACATTTCTCTCCCTTTAAAAGGCAATGACAAAAACATCCCTCAAAGTAAAGGGATAGCAGGGGACAAGACAAGAGTCCTGTCCTCAAAAAGCTTACTCTCGTGTGTGTGTGTGTGTGTGTGTGTGTGTCTATTGGGGGGCATATAAAGAAGATGTGCAAAAAATAAATGAGACAATTCCAGGTACTGATAACCCAATGAGAAAAGTGCCTTGAACATGAGACAAGGAGAATTGAGTTTCCCAATAAATATCCAGATGTCTTCTCTTTAGTATAGTCTAACCCCCAGCACTGGGCATGAGTCCATCTCCCCCACAGAGAGGAAATCCTTGCTGCTACCCTGAAGGCTTGTCACAGACTTGTGGCTAAAGGAGTTCTTCTGGAACCAGAGCTGCTAAAAAGAACCACTTTGGAGGGATCAGTTCAAGAAGGGTTGGTGGCTTCTGGTCTTCTTAGGGATGCCATGTTGATGAATGGAATTTTGCCCTTTAGCTTTAGGAAAAGGTTTTTTTTTTTTTTTTTAAATCAAGTTAAAAGCTGCCATATACAAAAGCTTTAAAAATATTGTTCAGTTTTTTAAGTAATTGGAAGGTCTTGAAAGTTTATCATCTTAAACTTTACAGTCAGTATCTAGAAAACATTCATTGTGGAATTCTGACCTGTTATGTACAGGAAATGAGTCAGCCTATAGTAGACAAATACTTAACTGAGCAATTGTTTTGTGCCAAGGACAGTGACCAAGAGATTATAGAATAGTGTTTTCCAAGTAGGTTACAACTTCCTAATGTTATAAAATGAATTTTATGAGCTGTGACTAGCATTTTTTTTAATAAACAAATGAAATAGGGGATGGAAGAGAATATCAGATTGCATCATAGGTAGTATTTCATTTTTTTAAAATCAGACTTGAGTTTCAGTGTCTGTCTGTGTGTGTATGTTGAGAGTTGCAGTATAAAATGCTTTTATTCTTACTATGTGTCCTGGTCAGAAAAATTTGAAAAGTACTATTGTAGAGGATATCCAAAAAGTATAGGTAGATTACTTGCTTTTGAATAAGTTATACTCTGAAACTAATATCTTTTGGAAATCAACTATACTTTAATTTAAAAAAGGAGTTAAACTTCTTGTAGGGGGAAAGAAACTTATGTGAAGGGGTGAAAACCCAAGTTCTGAATTACGTGATTTGGAGTAAGAACTGTGTGTTCCCATAAGTAAGATAACACACATTGGAGACAGTGCCACTTGAACTAAACCTAGGAAGAAAGGTAGGATTTGGTAGGAGTGAAGGCTTTGAATGGCTTTGAAGTGAGCATTGGTATGAATATAAAAGAGATGGCAAGACTGAAGTCTTACATTAGAGAGTTTTAGGATATAGTTTGAAGGTGTAAAATGAAGCCCAAGTCTTCAGGCTTATGGGTGCCTTGCAATAACACGCCTAAGGAGTTTGCACTGGATTAGGTACCTTGCACAGATTCATAAATTGGGTAGCAATATAATGTAGGGTGGATTTGTAGAATATTTTCCAGCTCCTTCTGGACTCCTCTTCTTTAGTTGTGGATCTCCTGAGGGAATTTTCTTCTAGGTGGGTGTTGGGTACCAAGTTTCTGGCAGCAGATCAAAGAGAGCTGGGAAGGACTTTGGCAGTTCTCCAGAATGTAAATAGAAGGTAGAACAGGTCCCATTGTGATGCATGGGGAATCCTCCCATGGATGAGAACTCAGCACTGTCTGTTTGAAATATGGTGAAGGATGGGTTAGAAGAACGTTTCTTCTGATATCACTGCTAAATATTTGCTCTTAATATAGAAGGAAAAGCAGATAAAGAAGGCTCATGTTTTTGAAGTACAGGGAATCTGACTGACCTACCTGAAGCATTCTGTGTAAATAATTTGTCACATGATCTTGTCTTCCCCTCACTGAATGTGGTGTATACATAATGTATAAAACAATTTCAGGAGTGATCACGAAGTTTCTCCTCCCTGAAAAGGGATATTGCAAATCTCACTACTTTCCTATTGAAGAGAAATGTAAAATGAAGCTTCTGAAAGTATAATGTATGTTAAAAGGAAGGTGATTTAACTAGAAAAAAGAATATTTAAATGTGACTTTTATCTGTAACAGTAACTACACCAATAGTTTTGATTGATTTCTGGCTGGAAGTTTGATCTTTGTTGTGGTAGATTATCAAATGTTGTAAATTGAGGCTATGTTTGAGAGTAGTCAGTGTTTAAATCATTAGAGAAAATAAGCAGGCACTTGTATCTGGGAGCTTATGGTTGTTCACAGATAATCGAGGGAGATTGCGAGATTGCATACATCTTAGGTATGTGGTGGGGGGCACAGGGTAATCAGAAACGCAATAGCAAGTCCAAGCACCACCCATGAGAGATGAAGGGATGTGAAGAACACAGACTTTGGTCTCTAAAAGACAGTGTGTAGAGCATGCATTTCCATTCCTCTGCACAGAGTGGGGGGATGAATGAAAAATGAAGAAGGGGCGCATTCGTTTACCCTTATCTTATGAAGGCATCTGCTCACAATCAGTCGCTTGTGGAGAGAGTGCCAGCTGGCAGAGCATTCTCATGATGTAAATTGTCCATCCGCTCAGAAGAGCAGAAGTACAAGGAGGCCTGTGTGAAGGACTGAATTCCTACCCGGAGGACAAGGGAGGGAGGAGCTCACAGAGATCTACGTGGGATTGACTTGCCTTTTCCACTTTATTTGCCGTTTTCAGCATCATTTTTTCCTGCCATCCCAGCGGTTGCTGTGGAATTTGCTCATCAGTTTTCCTCCTTTCACTGCTTTTGCTTATTAAGTCTCCACGTGGGGTGGATCTGAGAGGGGGCATCACTAGAAACACGGTGCTCCTTTTCCCAGCGGTGCTGTTTTTCTTGTCTTTCTGCTTGACTGGTTCGTTTTTGTGGGCTAACATTATTATAGATTTGATTTTTGAAATGCATTAGCTGTTCATCTCTTCTTCTTTTAATTGCTGATCTTTTTTGCCTATTCATTTGAAATAATAATTTTCCTATGAAATAATAAATATAGGTTTCAAACGGATTTGAATTGTTATTAATCTTAAAAAATGCCTGAATAGACTTCCTCTTTCCATATTTTACGGGACCATAGAGAAAAAAATTCGGACATCCTTGGGCCAGTTATTTTTTAAAAATACTCTGCCTTGCAGAAAAGAGGTAGACAATATTTTAGTAGAATTTTCTGTTTTTGTATTCTTTGATTTCTTAGAGCAGGATTGGCAGATGTTTTCCGTAAAGGCCACAGTAAATATTTCAGGCCTGCAGCATCTGTCACAGTTGCTCAGCTCTGCCCTTATAGCCAGAAAGTAGCCATTGACAAAGTGCAGTGAGTGGGCATTTGTTGACAAAAATAGGTGATAGGCTAGAGTTGGTCTGTGGACTACAGTGTAATCAACCTTAGATTCACAACTACTGAAGGTGTGTCCTGAGGCTTGATTCTGGAGGGAGATGAGATCAGTCACCTCCAAGAATTTCCAAAATAGCAAACACACCCTATAGATCAGGTGTGAATGATAGGGGAGAATTTAAAATCCAGAGTATTAAGTCTGGATTTTTAAAGTGTTATAATTCTTCAGTCAATCTCACCCCCCGTCCCCCGCCCCGTTCTCTCTAATAACAATGTGAATGTCTGGCACTTAACTCTTAAGCATATATATATTTTTTAAAAAATAAATACCTGAAATTTCTTCTCTGAAAAGTAAATATTTCTACATTGGTCTTTACCCAACAGAATGTAACACTCTCCCTGAAAATGCCAACACTACCCGACACAGACTGGGATTAAACAAGTCTAGGCTTCTAGACAAAGAAGAAAAAGTGTTTTCTTATCTTTTTGAGTGTACTGAAGCAGAAGTTAACTCTTTGCTTCCAGATTTGTTCTTGCCATTGAGAACTGTTGGTGGTCTGTCCTTTTATAAACTGTTAAGTAATTGTCTGGAGGAGGAAGAAGGGACAGAAACTAGAGGAGTTGGAGAATTTGGATTACAGAGAATCTTGACCTGATTACAGAGAATCAGGTCCCTGGTGGCTCAGACGGTAAAGAGTCTGCCTGCTATGCAGGAGACCTGGGTTCAATCCCTGGGTCAGAAAGATCCCCTGGAGAAGGGATGGCAACCCAACTTCAGTATTCTTGCCTGGAGCCTGGTGGGCCAAACCCCATGGGGTCGCAAAGAGTCAGACAGGACTGAGCGACTCACACACAAACCCATCTCCATGAGAAGAATAGCGCTGTGAAACCTCCAGCAGAAGGTGGGTTTTCTTAAAATCAAATGTTTCTTTCTACTTGCCTGGGAAATAGAGCCTTGAGGATACAAGTTGAATGAAAAGGACATTGGCATGGAGAAGAATGTTGTGGAGCTTAGGTTCACCTGGTCCAGTCACCCCAAGCCTTCTTGGCTGTGGAGTGAGCGGCCCCTGTGTAGTTTAACATCTGTCTGTATCTGCAAGAAGATAGACCGCTATTACTCTGGTTCACTGCTCCTGCCTGTACAGTTAACACTTGCAGTGAATTTCACCTTAAAATACATGATGTGAAAGTGGAAGTCTCCACTCCTGAGTGCCAGAGTTCATTCTACAGTGTAGCACAGTGGGCAGAGCCTTTCCTTCCTAAAGCTTTAAAGGGTGAGAACCAGGATGAGGTGAGTTTCTAGTAAGTATTTTTTCAAATGTACATAAAAATCACCTAGGGTATTTTTTGAAAATGCATATTTGGGGAATTCACCCTGAACCTACCAAAATGGAACTTCTGGGGATGAAGCTTAACAGTTTTCATTTTCTCAGAAATTTTCTGATTGATTCTAACAGCTAGTCTGGTACCTTACTGTGGGCTAGGTTATGAGACTGCTGTAGCAAGAAAGTCTCCATCTGGGCTGGCTCTACTAGGGAAGGCCTTCCAGAGCTCCTGTGGTCTTTGAACTGTTTGGGTACCAGATTAAGTTTCTAAAAAAGTTTTTCCGGTAGAGTTGATTCATAATGTTGTATTAATTTCTGCTATACATCATAGTGATTCAGTTATACGTGTATATACTTTCTTTTTTATATTCTTTTCCATTGTGGTTTATCACAGGAGATTGGATATAGTTCCCTGTGCTATCCAGTAGGTCCTTGTTGTTTATCCATCCTATATATAGTAGTTTGTACCAGATAACTCTTTTTTAATCTAGGTACTTAGTGATCCTGTTAATTCTGTTATTTCTTCTTTCTTGAGAGAAACTTTTGGAAAGGCTCAAAGAACTTCACTGTGCACCAAAGTAGGTCTCTTTTCCCAATCTAATCCATCTACATGATAACTAGAGATGGTCCTCACTGTTCTGTGTAAATTCAGCTGCTGCACTGGATCAATCCCATCACCATAACATGTACTGTCTTCCTGGACAAGAAAGTGATTTCTCCCTGAACCCTGTCTTCTCCCCTCTGTTTACCACCCCATTTCTTCATAGCAGAATTATTTGGAAAAATGTCTTTATTAGGTGTCTCCAGTCTCTGTCCTCCCCACCGCCTCAACATTCTCTGGCTTTCATCCCTGTCGTTCTGCCAGTCCATCTGCTGTCAAGGTCAGCAGTAATAAGTGAAATCCAGTGGCCAGCACTCCGTTTTCATCTTTCTCACCTTTTCAGAAGCGTTTGACTCAGTCAATCGTTCTTTTATTCTTGAAAAGTTTTTTTTTTTTTTTAACTTGGCTTCTGGAATTCTGCTCTGTTGATTTTCTTTCTGCTTCAGTGACTGTCCCTCTTGAGTCTCCTGTGTTGAATCCTCCCTACTTCCCCCATCTCTGAAAGTTGGTATGTCCCAAGACCCAGTTCTGTACCTCGCAAGTCATTCTGCAGGTGTTTCCATCTAATGCCGTCACTCTCAGCACTGTCTGTCTGGCTCATGACTTTCAGATTTCTCTCTCTAGCTTGCACCTCTCCGTGAAGTCCAGACTTGTATATCCTAGTGGCTGACTTGAAATCTTTACTCAGATGTTTCATTAGCATTTCAAACTTAAAATATCCAGAACTGAACTCCCAGTTTCTTTACTCTCCATCCCTACACTTGTTCTTACCCTGTTCTTTGCTGTCTCAGTAAATGACAGCTTGATCTTCATAGCTGCCACAGCTTACACCCCGTGTCCAGCCCATCAGTAACTGATCTGGTCTACCCTCAGAATGCAGTCAGAATCTGATCACTGCTTGCTGCCACCACCCTGGACTACGCTGCTGTTATCTCCAACCTGGGAGATTGCAAACCGCCCCCAACTTTTTGTCTGTCTGTACTTCCCTTCATAGTCCTGTCAATATAGGAGCCAGAGTGATCCTTTTAAACAAGTAGTGAGATCATATTACTCCCTTGTGCAGAATCCTGCAGTGGGTTTTCATCTCATTCAGAGGAGAAGCCAGTGTCTTGCAATGGCCTAAAGGCTGGCATGCTTGGCAGTCTCTCCCTCCCCTTAGCTTCTCTGACCTCATCCCCTGTCCTTTCCTTCTAGTTCACTCTTACTTCAGCTGCACTGGCCTCTTCATCCTTCCCTGGAACTGGCCAGCACACCTGCCTCGGGTGTGTCCTTCCTGGCATGTTCTCCCCCATGTCTCCTCACTTCTTTATGCTTTCCCAGAATGTCACCTTATCTACATCGGTGAGGCCATCTCTGACACTGCATTAAATACCGCTCCATTCCCGTGCTTTCTGTCCCTTGTTTGTTCTTTATCATGTCATTTACCATCTGACACACAAGACTTTTGTTTTTATTTTTGCTTTTTACCTCTCCCTTACTCACTTCCACTCCCTACCGCATTGTAAGCCCCACTAAGTCGGGACCTTAGCTGTCTGCTTTTCTGCTGTAGCCCCAGTGCCTGGAATAGGGCCCAGGACAGTGGCATAATAGGTCCTCAGCAAATATCTGAGGAAGGAATGGGAGAATTTGGACTTGCAGTTATTAGCACCAGTTATGGCTATTAACTGATCTAATAGGTGACTGTGGTAAGAAGTTACACTATTGTGAAAACCGAGAAAAACATTTTAGTACTTAAGATATTTTATAGTGTTTGTAATTGTTTCTTCCATTTAGAACAGATACAAATAGTTTATGATCTGGAGGCATAGAGAGCTGAGTTTAAGACTTAAACTGGAGGGTAAGAGGCATTCTAGCAAAATGAAGGACTGGGTTTCTAAATAGCTTGTCATGATGGACTGTCACTTAAATTTACTTAGCAAATAGTTATTGAATGAATAAAAGTACACTATGGGTTAACTTTTTGTGATTTTTTTGTATGTAGGGAGGATTTATTAGAAATCATCTTAGTCTATGACTTTACCATTATGACTATATTAGAATCTCTTATTTTTGCCAGTCAGATTTTCTCTCTACTGTTTTAAAGTTCTTCAGTCTTCTGCTAGGGATGGTAGTTAAAAATAGTCAGATCTCAGTAGTGTACAGATGTCACAGAACAACAGATAGCTACCCATAAAACTGGTGTCTTTTTTCCTTATCATGTCTTGAACAATGAGACATCTTTTTCATGTCTTAAAAAATATTGGTTTTAAAGTTTGGGTTTTATTTATGGAACTTACATTTCATTGCCTGTTTATTTCCTTATTTCTTTGGTATTATAATTAACCACTTTCTTTGTGTGATTCCATTAAATCTTACACATCACTCAGTTCCTTGCAGTTTAGAACTCTGATGTTCGGCAGAGTGGATTTTTTTGCCTCAGCTTGGACGAGTGGGAGTAAATGCTGGCTTCATTCCTTTCTCTTGGCTCAAGGATTTCAGGCATGCTTGTGACCTACTAGCCTGAATTAGGGTTGGTATTGAGTCTGTGAGCATGTGGTTTGGGTTAATAAGTCATATGCCCAGTTCTTGGCTTGAAATTTCACTTGCAAATCTTGTCTCTTCTGGTAACAAATTCAAATAAAATGGTAGGATATACAAATTGAGATACATTTATCTGATGTTTTAATAAAGGAAAATATCTGTAACCTCTAACAGTAATTTGCACCTATTTTGAAATTACCTTCCAAAAGTGTTTGATGTTCTAGTGTTCAGATAAGAATTCTCTCTGTTCATGTAACAATTGTATGATGATTTCTTATTGATTTAGTGTGTAAAGCAAATCAATTTTGACCCTTCAATTTGCTGAAAACTATGTAGCATTTTTGGATATTACCGTTGGGGAACACAAGCAGGATTTTAGTTTTTGAGGATTGCTATACTAAGTTAGTGCCCATGGTCTTATTCAGCAGTCATGCTAAGTAGAAGTTTAGCAGGTGATAGGAAGAGAGTAAAACTGTCTTGTTTGCCTTGAACTTTAAATTTGGTCCTTTAGGGACAAATCTTGTTTCCCCAAGAGATTATGGGTTTATTTTGTCCCAAATCATACCAATCCATTTTAAAACTCGAGTTTTCTCCTTAGCTTTATTGTTCTGCTGCTGCTGCTAAGTTGCTTCAGTCATGTCTGACTCTATGCGACCCTATAGACGGCAGCCCACCAGGCTCCCCCGTCCCTGGGATTCTCCAGGCAGGAACACTGGAGTGGGTTGCCACTTCCTTCTCCAGTGCGTGAAAGTGAAAAGTGAAAATGAAGTCGCTCAGTCGTGTCCAACTCTCAGCCATACCATTATTTTTAATACATAGCCTGTGGTAGAGAATTTTATTAGCTTTTTAAAAAATTCTAAAGTGGTTATCTTCACTTGTCTGTTTTACCCGCCTGCTTTGTGACGTTTCCCCGTGGCAGCTTGGAATGGAAACTGTCTGCCTTCCAGCACCGCTCATCTCAGCATGTCTTTCTGTCATGACAGGGGCTCATATGAGATGGAATGTGCCTTCTGCGTGTACCTGGAAATTTGAACACTTTGTTTATTCGTTTGAAAGGGATGCTTTCTCCAGTTGTGGATGCTATTGCATTTATTTTAATAAATTCAGTGAAGAACGACTATTTCATAGAGAACTGTAAAGGTTAATTGTCCTCCTTCGTCAGTTGTGCTGATTCAGATGCAGTTCCTGTGGGATTGTCCCCTTATCCTGTTGGCATTTAGCTGATTGACAAGAGAGAGGGCATACAAAAAGAGCACTAAAATTTAAGGGACAGGAGTGGGATAATAAGTTTTTAAAGACAATCTATTTTGAAGAATTGAGCCACAGAAACTAGCCTCAGCAGGCAATTAGGGCTGAGTCTCCTAACAGTTAGATTGACTCCATGTACCCAGATCACCCCCCAACACATTCTGCCTATGCTTGATGGTTCCTCTCCATGCTTTCTGATCACCCATCTGTGTCCACTTGAGGATCCCACATTGAGCATTAACTTGGCCCTGGGTCATCTTGATTGGCGAGGCCGTATTTGTACAATCTGTCTGCTGAGGTGGAACAATAACAGCTGGTATGCAGCTGTACACGTTGTCCTGGGAACTCCTATTTCAGCCAGCAGTTATCCTAACAACATTGGAAACGTTTTCAAGTAGTTGTTTTCTGCGACTACTGTTTGTGTTAACTGTTTGGAGACTCCCGTCTAGTAGCTTAAACATCTCCCATCTCTAATCGACTTTCTGTGCTACAACCTCATTAAAGTTTCATGTTCCCAGGTGGCCCTAGTGGTAAAGAATCTGCCTGCCAATGCAGGAGATGCAGGAGACGTGGGTTCAATCCCTGGGTCAGGATGATCCCCTGGTTGTGGGAAATGGCAACCCATTCCAGTATACTTTGCCTAGAAAACTCCATGGACAAGAGGAGCTGTCGGGCTACAGTCCAGAGAGTCTCAGAGAGTTAGACACGACTAAGCACTTGTGCATGTCTATCTCAGATCAAGGCTGACTGCAAGGAGAGCAGTCCTTTCTGATCTTGAGGAGAGAGCATATAAGAACAGCAGTGGATCAGTGACTCCTAATATACTTCAAAATGAGCTCGTTCTCTTCTAGTGCAGGCCATGCAAGGGCATGTTGAAATTTCGTGCAATTCTGTACGTCCATTGTTGTTCATTACTTCTCTGTAAGGGACGCTATTGCACAACGTCCCCATGGAATTCTCCGAGCCGCACATAACAGAGAAGCATTCATGTTCCGCTGCAGTCAGTACTTGACTCCAGTTCTGAGACAGGAACGGTTTCTCCCCTACTCAGAGAGATTAGAAATACTTCACCATGGAGGGGACGGATGCAGAATTCCTTGGCTCGACCCTGTGTGGACAGGAGCTGGATTCTCATTGTCCAGGCTGTGGTCCCTTCCTCGTCTATCAATCCCTTGACCACATGCACTGTAGGGTTCAGAGCAGGAAGTATTAGTTAACTTTGTGTGCTTGGTTCTGAACATCTGCACCTGAATCTTTTTGTTTATGGAAGGAATGTGGCAGCGAGGGCTGAGGGTGGAAGGCAGCAGAACATTCAGAAGCTAAATATTTTCTTGAGGGTGTGTATATCCAGGGTTAGTCTTCATGTGCGTGAAGGCGAGGTGGAGGGGGAAGACCTTCTAAGCTGTATAGTGGCTGGAATACTTTCCAGATAAGATCTTACTGATTTTCTTCATTGCTTGGCTCCTTCACTTTGAAGTCGCATTGTCTACTTTCGTGTGCCCCCAAGTTACGAAGATAGTATAGTAGCTGTCATTGGACTGGAAAAACGGAGACCTAGTCCTCTTTTTCTATTAAATGGTAGATGAATGAGACCTTCTTGCTCTGTCTACTGTGAAATGAGTAGGATGGACAGATAAGGAGCAGGGAAGTATAATGAGAGAGAGAGTGTGTTAACAGGCGTGTGGCAGGTCTCAACTGTAGTTGTTTACTGAAATAAAAACTAGCTCCTAAGTTTCCAATTCTTGATTATTCATGATTACAGGTAGTTCTAGATAACACAGAATATATAAGCCATGACTGTTCCACTCCACTTTCTGTATTTACTTTCTTATTTATTTTTGGGGCCACACCTCGAGGCATGCAGGATCTTAGTTCCCTGACCAGGGATCAAACCTGTGTCGCCTGCAGCGGCAGTGTGGAGTCTTAACCACTGGACTGCCAAGGGAGTCCTTGAAGTAACATCAGTCCTCCTGCATTGTCCGTCCATCGCACCTGTACAGTGGGAACTAAGTGCTTCTCTAGAAAATCATACCTCCTCGAAGTTGTCCGTGCCGTTACCTGGCAGCTTTGTCTCTGTCCTGTTTGTCTTCTTTCTCTTCCGTTAGCTTTCTGCTAGTTTCTGTCTTGGGTCTCCATTCTCTTCAGATATTCCCTACCTAACATTCTCCACAGGCTTTGCCCTCAGCCCCTTAGCAGGTACCCTTGATTGTCACTGCACAGAAAAAATAGTCATCAGTTAGAATGCTTTCAATTTCCATCCCCTGCTGCTAAGTCACTTCAGTCGTGTCCGACTCTGTGCGACCCCAGAGATGGCAGCCCACCAGGCTCCCCCGACCCTGGGATTCTCCAGACAAGAACACTGGAGCGGGTTGCCATTTCCTTCTCCAGTGCATAAAGGTGAAAAGTGAAAGTGAAGTCGCTCAGTCGTGTCCGAGTCTTCGAGACCCCATGGACCAAAGCCTACTAAATCCCTTGCATTTGCACTCAGGTAGAAGGCAAGGCGCAGGCTTCCTCCCATATGGAGCCAGTCCTTTCACAGCGCTGAATCACATTCTTGTTTCCCAGCCTCTTTTCTCCAGTCTTTCCCTTTCTGCTGACTGGAACATGACAGCAATGTCTTCTTGTATTTTTTGTCACCTTAAAGGGAGGCATCTTCCCTGGCCCTGTATCCCTCCAGCTTTGTGGTCTTCTCTTTCTCCTCCACTTTATCGAGATGTTAGACCAGGTTGGCTGCACTCACTGTGTCTGCATTCCCACCACTGGTCTGCCATGGGTTCTCAGTTCCAGTTCAGTAAGATCCCTGCCAGTGGGACTATGCTCACTAAGCGCAGCAGTGACCTCTTTTTTTTTTAATATAAATTGATTTATTTTAATTGGAGGCTAATTACTTTACAGTATTGTAGTGGTTGTGCCGTACATTGACATGAATCCGCCACGGGTGTACCTGTGTTCCCCATCCTGAACCCCCCCCCCCCACTTCCCTGCAGTGACCTCTTTGTGGTGTGAAGCTAGTGGATGCTTCTTAGTCATTATGCAGATTTAAACACCACTGCTTATTTATTTCCCTCTTGGCTTCCATGATATCTGTACTCTCTGACTTGCCCTCCTCCCTCTGGTCTTCACAGTCCCCTCTGTCACTTCTTTTTCTGGCTGTGCTTTAAATGTTGATGCTCTTCAGCATGATCCCAAAAGTCAGCTTGCTTCTCACTCAACACTCCTGCCCTCTTTGGTTGCAACCATGGCAGTCTTCATTATCCAACTGCAGGCTATTGAGTCCTAGATCTTCTTTTAACTTTTGAAAAAAACTAAAAAAAAAATTATTTTGGCCACACTGTGGGGCGTGCGGGATCTTAGTTTCCTGACCAGGTATTGAACCTGTGCCCCCTGCATTGGAAGCTTGGAGTCTTAACTGCTGAACCACCAGGGAAGTCCTTGAATCCCAAATCTGTATCTCCATCTTAGACGTCTCTCTTGGGCCTTCAGATCATTCACATCCAACTCCCTACCAGACGTATTTTTTCCTGTCTTGGTGACCATAGACACCTTAAATCTTGCGTAGCCAAGATAGACGCATCTCCCAATCGTACCCTTCGCTCCTGCCTCCAGTTTTGCTTAACCTCCTTTTTTATCTGTTGCAGTGGATGGTATGGTATGTCTCTCCATTTGGTTGTTTTTAAACTAGGAAACTGAATGTTATTCTTAATCCTACTGCCTTACGGAACACGTAGAAGGAACTTCAGCAATGAAACTGAATGTCAATAGGGTAAAAGTAGAGACGGCTATCGGAAATGACTTCTGCTCCCCTCCATCATTTACCAAATTATTATTGATATGGAGGTCTGCTAACTATGTGTCTGAGAGACTGAGTCCATCCGTTCCTCTCTATTCCAGCTGTCCCTGTATCAAGTGCAGCCACTGTTAGCCCGGATTACTGCCACATCTTTCTAACAGTTCTTCCCACCTTTAGTCCTGTCCCTTCTAACCTAATCTCCACACAGTGGCCAGAATGATCTTTCTAAAAATCAAAACTGATCATGCATTTCTTGACGTAAATCCCTCAGTTGGCTTGTCAGTGGGAGTTGAAGTTGCTCTTTAGCATGGCCTCAGGCCCAGCATGCCCTGCTTGCTAGCTGCCTTGTCTCCAGCCACTCTCCCCAGTCCTAGCTGTACTCCACCCCTCTGTGTCCTCTGTTCTTTCATATATCCTGTTCCATCTGCCTGGCCTAGCTAATCCCTCTGCATTTCTCAGGTCTTGGGTTTAGATGTCACTTCCTCTCGAAAATGTTTCTTGACCTCACAAATGTGGGTGAGGTGACTTTCCTCCAGGCTCCCCAAACCTCATGTCCTTCTCCGTCATAGCATTCATCACGTGGAATTGCAGTGGTCGGCACCCATGGCTGGGTTGGCCGCAACACCGAAAGTCATGCATGTGTCCATCTTGTCATGTGGAATGTGGGAGCCTCCTTTCCAGATAGCCATAGACTGCCACCTCTTTCAACCGTAGCTAAAAGTTAGAATGAGAAAAGCAGCTCTGAAAATGAGGTGTGGGGAGATAGGGCCAGTGCCAGCAAGCTGGCTGCTTCAGAGCTTACTGCTAGCAGAGTTGCTTTTCTGATGTTCCGTGTCGACACTGAGTGACCACATATTCCTGTTTCTTTCAGTGTGTGGCTTTGTGGTGCAGATGTTTGTCTGGGACACTGGATACCCAGATCCGTTTTACCTTCTCTCCTTTGATCCATCCTCCTGCAGATTGGGTTGCTAAAGAACAATGAAATGGCAGAAATGTAGACAGAACAGAAAAGCAAGGGTAATCTGTAGTTCAAAGATAAGTACGTAAGCCTTTGAACATCCCAAGCCACTTACTCATGAGTAACTAAATTGTTTTACCATTCCAGAATGTTTTAGATAGTCTCTGGAATACCATTGATACTGTATTATAACCTCGCCCTCATTCACAGGTGACTTCTTTACATTTTTGACACAGTAGAGAGATACAGGTTCAGTTTGCATTCTTTTAACAGGAGTGTTGTAAGCTGTATTTGCATGACCTGTGTCCAAAGTGTTGTAGTGCTTCCTAGGTAGAAGGTCCAGGTTTGTGTTATATTCTCTGGCAACTGTATCAGGTAGGCCCTTGTGCAATCAGGCTCTTGTGTGTGAACATCTCCAGGATCCTAGTTCAGGGATTCTCTTCTGTACTATATTATAGTCATGCTTTCTATTTGTATGTTTCTGCTGTTTAGTTGCTAAGTCATGTCCAACTCTTTGTGACCCCATGGATTCTAGCCCACCAGGCTCCATGAGATTTTCCATGGCAAGAATACTGGAGTGGGTTGCCATTTCTCTCTCCAGAGGACCTTCCCGACCCAGGGATGAAACCCAGGTCTCATGCTTGGCAGGCAGAGTCTTTACCACTGAGCCACCTCTGATAATGGTACTGAGAAACAAGCCAGCTGGCCTAGTGTTCAACCAACGTAATGCTGCCAAAAACCTCAAAGCCTTAACATTTATATCTCAGACTAGATTGAAGAGACAATTGTCTTTAAGCTCCAATTTCATGATTATATATACAGTTATATATATAAACATATATATACAATTTCATGACTATATATAAAATTCAGGATATATATATTATATAAACTCTGTATATAATTTTATAACTAATCAAGTATATGCAGATATGCAGAATCTTAGTTTGACCTTCCAGCAACTCTTTGAGATAGGTGGCTCAGGGATCATCACTCTCATTTTTTTTATTTTTGAAAAAAATTTATTGATATATAGTTGATTTACAGTATTGTATTAATTTCTGCTATACAGCATGGTGATTCAGTTATATATATATTTTCTTTTTCATATTCTTTTCCATTATGGTTTCTCACAGGATATTGAATATAGTTCCCTGTGCTATAAGTAGGACCTTGTTATTTATCCATTCTATACGTAATAGTTTGCATTTACGAATCCAAAGCTCCAAATCTTTCCCTCCCCAACCCCCACCTCCCCCTTGGCAACCACAAATCTGTTCTCTATGTCTATATCATCCTCATTTCTACAGAGGAGAAAGTGATGGACAAAGCACTACAGATCCCACTGCTAGTAATTGAGGAGTCAGGATCTGCACTTCGGTCTTGCAGTGCCCAGTCCTGTGTTTTTTTCCTTCATACATACATCTTTATGTTCAAGATCTTATGTGCGTGAATGTGTTTCATGTATATGGGTACAGTTACACCCCTCTTTTAAGATCTGGACCATAGAGTCAGATTTGGCTTATCTGATCAGTTTTATCCTGGATAAAACTGATTTGAAGAAGAGAGCCTGGACATCCCCACCCAGGTTGAAGTCACCCACTCAGTCCTGGATGGAGTAGCAGGGTGGCAACAGACCTCCCTCACCCGGCGGAGGAGGGGCACTCTGAGGAGTGAGGGAGAGGAGGCGGGGGGCCGGCTGCAGAGAGGAGAGAGTTGAGGAGATTCCAGGCCACACACGAGCATCACTCCTCCCCGGGGGGCAGGTGGGTGTGAGGAGGTGAGACAGTGGTAGAAGCCTCTCCTCAGCACTTGGGAGAGTGCAGGAACTCCTCCCCTCCAGGTCCTGGAGGAGGCTTCTTCACGGGAAGTTGATTCACAGAGAAGAGACCCCCTGTGTCTGACACATCTTGTCCCCCGAAATATACAATGTGGGTCTGAGCAGGTAGTTGTGCCTGAGAAACCCTTCTTGACAAAAACTGATCGGAAGACCCATTTGTGAATGAATGGCGTTTAAAACCAGTTACACGTAAATCTTTTATTTTTTTTACAATTATTTTAATTGGAGGCTGATTACTTTACAGTATTGTGGTGGTTTCTGCCATACTGCACAATATCTTTCTTACCCACCTGAAGTCCTGCTGGCCAGCACCCACACCGCCCAGCCGTCAGACCATGTTCTGGCCTGGCTGCCGCACGGCGCTGCCAGACCCAGTGACCGGGCTCCCAGAGGGATGACAGCCCGTTGGCTCCTGCTCCTTGCTGTTGTTCCCTGCTCGGCACTCATGTCCCATATATTCTCTTCTGAATACAGCTTTTTTAAACTGCCTTTCTCTTTTCTGTCTCTCTCTGTTTTTGTCTCTGTTCAGCGACTGGAGAAGTTTTTTTTCTTCATTCCTACTCAACTCCTGACCTTATCTCTCAAATTTCTCTTCCAGAATCTGGTAAAGAAAGAAAGATTAGTCCTGATGATACTCTTCTTGCATCAAGAAGAGAAATTAAAATGAATAAAAAATGAGTTTTTTAAAATCTTGGAAGTACCCAGAAGAAAGCTAGCAAATATTTTCCTTTCTGTCTTTTAATTAAGCTTTTGTAGAAGCAACAGCGTTGAGGATAAAATGCACTTTGTATAAGTACATAATATACTGTCAGTTTTCCTGGGAAGCAAAATTTCAACAGCACACATCATAAATGGGCTTTTCTGAGCCAGCTTCTGAGCCCAGGGAAAACACGCACTGTTTCCAGGCTGAGAACTGCCTGTCGGGCACAGCCAACGCGTAGTGCGTTCGGGAACCCTCTTGGTCTAGTTGCGCAGGGTGGTTTGTGTTCTCTTTGTCGAGTTCCAGAGCAGAGTGGGGATAGAAGAGGGTTCTTCACTTCATCCACATGACTTACAAGCATCCACGTGTTCGCCCCAACAGGAAAAGCATTTGACATCACATACGTGCGCCTCAAGTTCCACACCAGCCGCCCGGAGAGCTTCGCCATTTACAAGCGCACGCGGGAAGACGGGCCCTGGATCCCTTACCAGTACTACAGCGGCTCCTGCGAGAACACGTACTCGAAGGCAACCCGTGGCTTCATCCGGACGGGCGGCGACGAGCAGCAGGCGTTGTGCACAGACGAGTTCAGCGACATCTCTCCTCTCACCGGGGGCAACGTGGCCTTTTCCACCCTGGAAGGAAGGCCCAGCGCCTACAACTTCGACAACAGCCCTGTGCTGCAGGTAGGCACCGGAGCTCGGCCTAGTGGCCGCTGGGTTGTTCCCATGTGGGGCGCGGGAAGATCATCATGGGGGGGAGGGGGCCGCGTGCCCGCTTTTGGAGGAAGGGTCAGGACAGACAGCTGGACTTTATTCTGCTCCCCGGTGTACTCTTAATAAGTGAAGGAAAGTAGTTTCGTTCCTGCTTCCCCGTTGATGTTCTTGTGTTTGCGTGCACATGTATCCAGGCATGTAAACTTTACAGATATTTTTAAATGCTGAGCAATTTTAACTTGCATCTCTGTACTTGCAGTGGAAATATTTTGCTCCTCTACCTTCCTTTTGAAGGAGGGTATTTGAATGAATTTGCTGGGTGTTTTTTTTTTGTATCCCGTCTTACCTCTTTGATTTGACAAAATTAAAAAAAATGCTTTTAATGTTGGCAAGAGGGAACAACTGAAATAAGATGTTTAGGAACTCTACCTTCCTTTGCTATTTTTAGAAAAGTTTTTATTTCTTTTTGGCTGTGCGGGGTCTTCGTTGCTGCGTGGGCTCTTCTCTAGTTGTGATGAGTGGGGGCTACTCTTGCTTGTGGTGTGCAGGCTCCCCACTGCAGTGCCTTCTCTCGTTCCTGGGCAGGGGCTCTAGGGTGCACGGGCTTCCGTGGTTGCAGCACATGGGCTCAGGAGTTGCAGTTCCTAGGCTCTGGAGCACAGGTTCAGTAGCTATGGTGCATGGGCTTAGTTGCTTCCTGGCATGTGGGATCTTCCGGGATGAGGAATCAAACCCCATGTCTCCTTCATTGGCAGGTGGATTCTTTATCACTGAGCCACCAGGGAAGCCCCCTTTATTATTTTACAAGGAAATTTTGGTTGTCTGGCACTGTTGCCAATCATTATGAAAACTCTTCATCACCTAAAGGCACTGGTTTTTATGTCGAGATGTGAATTTAGCTACCCTGGTGTAGTGCTTAAGGATGGTGATAGAAACTTGTCCCTAGGTGGCAACCGATTCAGAGTTCTTTTTTCATAAATTCTGTGTGCGTGTTCCTTATGCACTACAATTTGGAATCTCTCTGTATTGCTTAGATGTCTGTGACCTTGTCTTATGTTCTGGCTGTTGATTTTGGAGGGGTGGATGAGTGTCCTGCCACCCTGAGCACATTCACACTGATCAGAGAGGCTTCCGTCACGTGGCTGAAGCTAACATCTAAATGGGGGCAGCCCATATTAATTTGCTGTGACTGGATGTGGGTTTGCAAGTGCTACATATACTTTATGAAGAGCTGTTGTGACTTCTGAGTAGGGAATGCCCCTGTTTTTCTGGGTGTTTTGCCTTTGTAGCCTCTCATTCTCTCTCTTGGAATTTTTTATGTTCAAGGACTCTTTGTCTAATTTGGCTGTGTGGCTTTGGACAGTGGAAAAAGACGAGACTATATTCTGTCTGAGTCCAGTTCCTCCCTTCCATTGTATTTCTGTTGCTTGCTGGGGGGTCATAAATCTTGATTTTGATAAACTCTGACGGTTCTGGTGAGCAGTGAGTATGTTTGCAAAGGCCTTTCAGAAAATTTCTTTCAATGGCAGGAAGATGTATTCAAAATAAATGGCAGAAAGAATAACTGACTCTAGTAGATGAAGAAACAGATTACCTAGGGGAGAAATGATCTACAAATACTCGCTTTAAAAATTTTTTTTTAATTTATTTTTAATTGGAGGATAATTGCTTTACAATGTGGTGTGGGTTTCTGCTGTACAACAACGTGAATCAGCTATAAGTATACGTATGTCCTCTCCCTCTTGAGCCTCCCTCTTGTCCCTCCTTTCCTACCCCTCTGGGTCATCACGGAGCACTGAGCTGGGCCCCCTGTGTTACACAGCAGCCTCCCACGAGCTAGCCGTGTCATGCATGGTAGTGTACTTACGTCGATGCTGCTCTCTCAATTCATCCCACCCTCTTTTTTCCCTGCTGTGTCCACAAGTCTAAGTTGATCAACTGGCATATGTTTCCTGGCTTTGATTCTTTCTACACAAGTTATTGTATTTTACTGTCCTGGAGAGGGACCATGTAGTCAGTAGGAAAAGCAGTGAGGTAAACTGACTGTGGTTTTCTCGCCCCTTTGCTAACGGTATGCCTTGTTAGCTTGTCTTAAATCAGTTCCCCAGCTATAGGAGTTCTGATGTTTCTTATTCTTCACGCCTCAGAAACTCATAAGACTAAAGGTGACAGAAGGCTGTGGGCATTCGCAATAGATTTGGCCAGTTGGTATCCTTATGCAGAAGCATCAGTTATGTGTCTCTGGATGTAAGAGCTTTGACTCTGATATACAGCTACCAAGGAAAGGCAACTGATCTGACTGGTAGCCGATCTGACAGTGAGGACAGAGGCAGATGGCTCCTACCCTCATTGCTCCTTGTGCCTCCCTGTAAAAGCTGTGATCTCTCAGAAACCTTCCTTCCTGGTTTCAATGCTGAATATTGCTGAGCATGTAGTGATGTATAATAATGATTAACATTTATTATAGCACTTACTATAGTGTGCCAAGTGTTGTTCTAAGCCCTTTAGATACATTAAATGTATTAACACATTTAACTCTCCCAATAACTCTGTAAGGTAGACACTTTTATTATCTCCATTTTACAGATGAGGAATCAGAGGCCCAGAAAAGATAAAATCACTGGTCCCAAGTTACACTGTTTCTAGCCACTAAACTGGGATTCAAAACCTAGAAAGTCGAGTTCTAGAGTGTTTCCTTTAAGATGCCCATTTTGAAAGAAAAAGTCTCAGATTCAGCTCTTGAGAAGCTTTTATTCAAGAAAAGCTGTGATAAAGCTGAAGCCTGTCAAAGACACAAGTGCTAAACACAGAGATCTGTACAGCTATTTACACTACAGACGGCTAAAAGATTCCTGACATTGTGACCGTGAGTGGGAGTTGTTATTGGAGTTCCAAGTTTGGATATGGTGAAATCACCATCTCTTCTCCTTTCTAATTATACATGGAGGCCTCACGGAGATTAGCCTTGATGAGCTCTCTGTGTTGTTCTATCTGCCAGGTGTTTGGCATGGTGTAAGCAGTGATTCTTAATCAGGGGTGTGCCTCCCTGTCTCATGTGAAACCTTCTGAAAACAGACGCCTTCAGCTCTGCACTTGGCTTGTTACGTCTGTGTTGGTGATGCTGAGGTGCAGTCCCAGGAGAGAACTGAAAGTGGGTGTGGCACCTTTGGGTCATTATATGTAATACACCACTCTAAAACTTAATGGTTTTAAACAGCCATGATTTCTTGTTTCTCATGATTCTGTGTCAGCCTGAGGTCACTCCCTGGCCAGTCAGCTGGGATGGAGCTGGGTTTATCTTCTCCCTGTCATCTTACCTCCTCAAGGAGGTAGACTAGGCTTCTTCATGTGATTGTGAAAGTATTCAAGAGGGTAAGTCCCAGGGCATGCATATATATCAATCCTCTGCCTGTATCACATTCACTGATGTTTCTTTGGCCAAAGCAAGTCATTTGCCCACCTAGAATCAATGTGAAAAGGGAATACACAGGGCTTGGACACTGGCAGGCATGATTCCTCAGGATCATTGTTACAATTACCCCAGATGTAAACATCTGACTAAAATTACCTCAATGAAAGGGCATTTATTATATGCACTCAGATCTCATAAAACCTAGGGGAAAACTGTGTAACCTTCCTTCTTGTCCTCTGCCATTATGATAGACCTGCCATCTTGATCAGTTGTAGTTTCTGCCAGTCTGCCCATTTGCTTGTTGTTCAGTGGCTAGGTTGTGTCCAGCTCTTTGC
Source organism: Bubalus kerabau (assembly GCF_029407905.1). Classification (NCBI taxonomy): domain Eukaryota; kingdom Metazoa; phylum Chordata; class Mammalia; order Artiodactyla; family Bovidae; genus Bubalus; species Bubalus kerabau. Next base: position 119,084,417 of record NC_073628.1, read on the forward strand.
CGTCGCATGAACTGCAGCACACCAGGCTTCCCTGTCCTTCACAAGCTCCTTGAGTTTGCTCACACTCATGTCCACTGAGTCAGTGATGCCATCCAACCATCTCATCCCTCGCTGTCCCCTTCTCCTCCTGCCCTCAATGTTTGCAAGCATCACAGTCTTTTCCAGTGAGTCAGTTCTTCGCATCAGGTAACCAAAGGATTGGAGCTTCAGCTTTGGCGTCAGTCCTTGCAGTGAATATTCAGGGTTGGTTTCCTTTAGGATTGACTGGTTTGTTCTCCTTGCTGTCTAAAGGACTTTCAAGGGTCTTCTCCTTGGTAAATGTTAATCTGAGCACCAAGTATATGCTAACCAGCAGTGAAATGCAGTGAACAAAAACAAAAAAATATCCTGCCCTGTGGAGCTTATAACCTGATGTGGCAGTGGTGGGGTGGGCAGGTGGTGGTGATGGAAGCGGGCAATTTTGATAAAATAGTGATGGGAGGTAGGGAGTTGGAGGTGGTGGTGGTGGTGGCAGTTTTAGATAGCACGGCCAGGGAAGGCCTCACAAGAAGCGACATTTGGGAAGGGTCAGGACAGAAGAGTACATCTGATGGGTTCAGGCCAGTGTAACGATTGATTGCTTTGTGCTGGGAAGTGTCTCCCAGATCTGTAGTACTGGTTGGGGCAAAAGGGAAAGGGAGATGGAACAAGATGGGCAGGGGGAGACAATGACCAGCATATTGAACAGGGTTGTGGTGCTTTGTGAACTCTGTTGGCTTCTCTAGGCTGGCTTTGGGGTGCGGATATAGAGTGGAGAGACGGGACATGTGTATTCAGTACCTAATGTATGCTGAATATTGAAAAGCGTATTTCATTTAAGCCTTTCTACAGCCTTGTGACGAAACTAATATTATTTCTGCCTTGGGGGATTCTGAATGGTGAAGTAACAACTTAGATCCAAGAAGGGAAGAGTCAAGGAGAAAAATATAAGGATATTAAAGGAAGTCTTTGAGTAGTATAATAGATTTAATGCCAGAAGAAGACATAAGTTAAATGACACATTAACTGTTTAGAAGATTTTGTCACATACATGTCTCTTATAATAATTCAGTGCCTTTACCATCTTTTCTGTGTTTTTATTTTCTGACAGGAATGGGTAACTGCCACTGACATCAGAGTAACTCTCAATCGCCTGAACACTTTTGGAGATGAAGTGTTTAATGACCCCAAAGTTCTCAAATCCTATTATTATGCAATCTCTGATTTTGCTGTGGGTGGTAGGTAAGTAAGCCATTAAATAACCTTGAAAGCCATAGAAGCTTTGGTGTAGGAGTAAATGCAGCCACTTATTTACAAGGGCATTAATAATGTTGTTAGACCTCATTATCCTGGAAACAAAGTAACTAGGTTTTCTAAAACCTTGTCTAATCAACACATTCAGTTCAGTTCAGTCCAGTCACTCAGTCCTGTCCTACTCTTTGCGACCCCATGAATCGCAGCATACCAGGCCTCCCTGTCCATCACCAACTCCCGGAGTTCACCCAAACTCATGTGCATCGAGTTGGTGGTACCATCCAGCCATCTCATCCTCTGTCGTCCCCTCTCTTCCTGCCCCGAGTCCCTCCCAGCATCAGAGTCTTTTCCAATGAGTCACCTCTGTGCATGAGGTGGCCAAAGTATTGGAGTTTCAGCTTCAGCATCAGTTCTTCCAATGAACACCCAGGACTGATCTCCTTCAGAATGGACTGGTTGGCTCTCCTTGCAGTCCAAGGGACTCTCAAGAGTCTTCTCCAACACCACAGTTCAAAAGCATCAATTTTTTGGCGCTCAGCCTTCTTCACAATCCAACTCTCACATCCATACATGACCACTGGAAAAACCATAGCCTTGGCTAGACGGACCTTTGTTGGCAAAGTATTGTCTCCGCTTTTGAATATGCTGTATAGGTTGGTCATAACTTTCCTTCCAAGGAGTAAGCGTCTTTTAATTTCATGGATGCAATCACCATCTGCAGTGATTTTGGAGCCCCCAAAAATAAAGTCAGTCACTGTTTCCACTGTTTCCCCATCTATTTCCCATGAAGTGATTGGACCAATAAACACATTCAGATCAGATCAGATCAGTCGCTCAGTCGTGTCCGACTCTTTGCAACCCCATGAATTGCAGCACGCCAGGTCTCCCTGTCCATCACCAACTCCCGGAGTTCACTCAGACTCAACGTCCATCGAGTCAGTGATGCCATCCAGCCATCTCATCCTCTGTCGTCCCCTTCTCCTCCTGCCCCCAATTCCTCCCAGCATCAGAGTCTTTTCCAGTGAGTCAACTCTTCGCATAGGTGGCCAAAGTACTGGATACACATTAGTGAATTCTTACTGAGCATGTAAATGCAGAGCCCTATGACAGGCACTGTGAAGCTACTGAGAAAGTGCGGGACTGACACTCACCTTCTGAGAAGGACCTGACCTTCTGGGATCCTGCAGATGAATGAGGCAGGCGCTGTGTGAACATGTGAAAAGTTAAATGCTAGTACGGTCACATGCTTTAGATAAAGAGATGTCGTATATCAGAGAATGCTTACAAGACAGTCAGGCTAGAGAAGCAGATCGAACCTAAGCTGGACCTCGAAGAATAGGTAGGGTTTAGATAAGGAGAGAGGATGTCTGGGTTAGGTGAAGGAGGATGAACATGTCATGAGCAAAGATTTAGAGTTGAAAGAATCTAAATCTCCTTGATGGAAGGAACATCTTACATGAATTTGTAGAGTTATAAACCAGAGAGAGTTTGATAGCCAGAGTCCTCAGACAGTGGGCCAAGAATCTTGGACTGACTTCTCCTTGTATTAGCCTATGAAGTCTCCAGAACAGAAACATGATCTTTGTATGCTGTGTCCCTGGTATGGGATTGAGGCTCAGGGGAAGCTGATGGAAGCTATAACCAGTGAAAAACCATGTACTCTTTTGGAGTAGGGCTCTGATATCAGAACAGTAGATCAGGAAGGTGAGCTGCAGGCAGAGTGAAAGAATATGATTGAGAGAATTTTATATTCCTGTTATGATGCTGTCATCTAGGTGTTAGGTGACAAATGCCAGACATGGGGTGGTGACGACAGGGTGGAAAGGAACATTTAGGTGCATTTTGTGAAGGAAGAGTTATCAGCATTTTAGTCAGAGAAGATTTGAAGGTTTAGCAATCAGGAGAATGGTGATACCAATTTATAACAATATACATGGAGAAGATGAGCTCATTTGGCGAGATGGTGAGTTCAGGTATAAAATGTAAAGCTGTAAGTCATGGAGGACATTACGTTTGTGTAGCAGTCAAGGACAGAAGCTTGGAAGAAAGAGGCTAGCTGGGGGTATAATTTGGGATTCATCCTAGTGCACTGTAGATATTTCAGAAGTGTTTGAATGTGTTATTAAGTGGTGCTTGAACTGACTGCTGTCTTTAAAGAGCGAGTGAGGGGCACGGCAGGGCAGCAAATACTCATGGGGATTTCCACAAGTCCTTACTGTTCTAGTGCCTTCGTCTTAGGGATCCGTCAAGGATTCTTACCCCAAACAACCCGAAGGAGTGTCTACCAGAGATCCATATGGTGGTGTCGTGTCTGGCTCTTACTGTCTTCAAATCAGAATGCTTTAAAATCATGATGATGGATAACTGCTGACATTTATTGACTTGTTATATGCCCATATAATCCTGGGCACATAAAAAGAGTAACCTCTTGATCTCAGTAACTCTATGAAATAAACATTATTTTCATCCTTCTCTTACAGGTAAGGCACAGGTTAAGTTACATCTGTAAGTCACAGGCAGCCTGGCCTCAGAGTCCATGTTCTTTTTTTTTTTCAATTGCAGTATAATTGCTTCACAGTGTTAGGTTAGTTTCACTGCACGCAAAGTGAATCTGCCATATGTATACACCCGTGTTCTTCTTAACCACTACACTTGGCTTCTTCTTGAAACACACACATTTCACTTCAGGAAAGGGTCCTACAGATGTCCTCAGAAATCGTCGGGGACTTTCTTTTTATGTCCAGTTAATGCTCTGCTACTGCTGCTGCTAAGTTGGTTCATTCGTGTCCGACTCTGTGCGACCCCATAGGGGGCAGCCCACCAGGCTCCACCGTCCCTGGGATCGCCAGGCAAGAACACTGGAGTGGGTTGCCATTTCCTTCTCCAATGCATGAAAGTGAAAAGTGAAAGTGAAGTCGCTCAGTCGTGTCTGACTCTTCGAGACCCCATGGACTGCAGCCCACCAGGCTCCTCTGTCCATGGGATTCTCCAGGCAAGAGTACTGGAGTGGGTGCCATTGCCTTCTCCAGTTAATGCTCTAGCCCCAGTTAAATAAAGCTACCTTTTTTGGTCAGAATTTTTCTTCATAACTAAAAACACAGCCATTACTTAATCTTGCTCAGTTCCTCAGTTTACAGTTGTGCTTGGTAAACTCAGAAACATTCAGAGGTTGCTGTTAATTCTCCATGAACATCCTTTCTCTGTGTCCAGTCAGCACTTTCTAGCTGTTTTTTCTTTTGAGTGTCTCTTCTCTCCCCAGGTGTAAATGTAACGGACACGCAAGCGAGTGTGTAAAGAACGAGTTTGACAAGCTGGTGTGTAATTGCAAACATAATACTTATGGTGTGGACTGTGAAAAGTGCCTTCCTTTCTTCAACGACCGGCCGTGGAGGAGGGCGACCGCTGAGAGTGCCAGCGAGTGCCAGCGTGAGTGCCCCGGGCTTCCATCTGCTGAGCTGTCTCTAGGACTTTGGGGGGCGGGGGGCATGGGTGACTTCCTTTGATTCTTCCTTGAGAGGAAGAGCCTGCAAGGCAGTGCTTCTTCCATAACTTGAGTGTGTAGAGAGAGAGATATATATATATATAAAACCTGCATGCACGTCGGAGAAGAATCGTAGATGTGTGGAATTGGCCATAAACATAAACTTGCAGGTTTTCTATTTCCTTGAGGAGCATACCTAACAGAATGGGAGCAGCATGTTCAAGGTCTGGCCTTTCCTTAGTTCTAAATACTGGGCCAGTGTTCAGTTCAGTTGCTCAGTTGTGTCCGGCTCTTTGCGACCCCATGAATCGCAGCACGCCAGGCCTCCCTGTCCATCACCAACTCCTGGAGTTCACTCAAACTCACGTCCATCGAGTCGGTGATGCCATCCAGCCATCTCATCCTCTGTCGTCCCCTTCTCCTCCTGCCCCCAATCCCTCCCAGCATCAGGGTCTTTTCCAATGAGTCAACTTTTCGCATGAGGTGGCCAAAGTACTGGAGTTTCAGCTTTAGCATCAGTCCTTCCAATGAACACCCAGGACTGATCTTCAGAATGAACTGGTTGGATGTGTAGCCTACACTAAAATATGGTTTTTCTAGTCTTGTCTTTGTTGCTCTTTAAAATATTCTTCTTCCTTCCAATTCTTATTTCTTCAGACAACCACGGTTGTTGATTAACGTTAGTCAGGTGTGATGAGTAGCAGACTAAGACTCCCATTCAAAAGATTGTTTATCAAAATTATTTTTTCTTTATCTCTCTAGAAAGCGAAATACAGAGAAATTTTCATACTGCCCTTGTGCCTAGGCGAGAGGCTTTGAGAGGAAGAGTAGATCCTAGTACTCTTAGGAAGAGAGAAAATGAAAAAAGATTATACATTGTGACTGTAGATGCTTGTTCTTAAAATATGGTTGTGCCCTGTAGGGACTATAGCTGCTTAACAGGTGACCCATTTGGTACCTTGGCTTCCCAGTAGATAGAGGCATCTAGTGGGTCTGGGTTTCCCTTCTAGTGGATTTACTTTCTAGAGCATCTAGATTTCCTGCTTCCTTTTACAGAGGTACGTATTGTACCCAGTATGGCTCAGATCACCCCAGTCTCCGTATGCAAGTAATCTGGCATTTTGAAATACATTAGTGGCTAATGTATTTGAATTGTCTGAGCCCTAAAATGGTAAACTGAAACCTGAGTATGAACTGATCCTTGTGCTTGGACTTGGTATTAAAATGAAGGATAAAGACTCTGAAAAATTGTAATTTGACTTGGCTTTTACTTGATGCTAAAGCTGAAACTCCAGTACTTTGGCCACCTCATACGAAGAGTTGACTCATTGGAAAAGACTCTGATGCTGGGAAGGATTGGGGGCAGGAGAAGGGGACAACAGAGGATGAGATGGCTGGATGGACAGGGAGGCCTGGCGTGCTGCAATTCATGGGGTCTCAAAGAGTTGGACACGACTGAGCAACTGAACTGATACTACTATCTGGAGGTTCCCAAGTACAGGAATTAGTTATATTTTAAAGTGAAAGTTACTCTGTTGTGTCCGACTCTTTGCGACCCCCTGGACTATACAGGCCGGAATACTGGAGTGGGTACCTTTCCCTTCTCCAGGGGATCTTCCCAACCCAGGAATTGAACCGGGTTCTCCTGTATTGCAGTCAGATTCCTTACCAACTAAGCTATGATGGTACCATTTTTGATAAGGATGGACATTTCCTTGTAAGCTGATAACCTGACTATAAACCCTTTATTGACAGACATACTTTTTTCATTTTTTTAAATGAGAAATGTATCTGGTAGTCATTCAGCTACCTACCACCTGTCACAGCTCAGAGGTAAAGGATCTGCCTGCAATGCAGGAGATACGGGCTCAATCCCTGGGTTGGGAAGATCCCCTGGAGGAGGAAATGGCAACCCACCCCAGTATTCTTGCCGGGGAAACCCCATGGACAGAGGAACTACAGTCCATGGGGTTGCAAGAGTTGGACACGACTTAGCATCTAAACCACCACCACCATCTGTCACAGAGATGTGGGGAGTTACAGTTTGGTTTGAGTCTTCTAAAATGCTGTTTGTAAAGGAACATGGATCTGACTTAACGTTTTGGCCAACAGCCTGTGACTGCAATGGCCGATCTCAGGAATGCTACTTTGACCCTGAACTGTACCGCTCCACGGGCCACGGTGGCCACTGTACCAGCTGCCAGGACAACACAGACGGAGCCAAGTGTGAGAGGTGCCGGGAGAATTTCTTCCGCCGTGGGAACGGGGAAGCCTGCTCTCCCTGCCACTGTAGTCCTGTTGGTAAGTGACAGCCAGGGTCTGCTTCGGCCTGATGGGTTGGGAGACAAAAGAAGCATTTCCTGTATCCCCAGGAAATAAAGCTGTGTTTCCTCAGGATTCTCACAGGTTAAATGTAGAAGAGTGAATATTGTTATAACGTGTGAATGATTTGTCATCGGCCTCAACTCTCTTTAACCAGGTGGAGCGTTTAGATGATTTTCCGATGTGTATAAAACTGGGGTTGGCCTGAGTAATGGTTTTATAAATAATTAGCAGTAAGATCATTGAGACCGTTTGAACTTTGACTGTAAAAGGTTGGTTAGCTGCTCCGTGAGTTCTTCCTTGTTAATGATTTTGTTTAGTCTAACCTCTTTGGAGGGCTAACCTCCTGCAGCATGTTGCTGTGTGTTCAGAGGAGCTGAGAGCTCTTAGTCTGTTCTACTTTTCCAGGAGTTTGAACTTTATTTTCTGTTTCTGCCTGTGTATACTTAAATTCTAGACACAGGCCCTAAGGAGCCTGTGCTTGTCCACAGCGACTGATTTTGCTTGCAGTTTATCATGGGTACAGAGTTATTTGTTAGTATTTTTCAATAATTATGAGTAGATTCATCTTAGGGTGTATGTCTGGAAAGTTTAAATGTCATAGTTTAAAGGGGTATGGTTTTGAGGGAGTTCTGTTTTAAAATTTGATCTTTATTCTCTTGGTTACCATCTAGACCCTGAACACCAATCTACATACTGAATTTCAAGCATTGAATTTAGTTACTAGTTTTCTTTGAGACGTTAGTTTTACTTTCCTATCTGGTGGTTGACGTTGAGTGCTTTATATTTCAGGTTCCCTCAGTACGCAGTGTGATAGCTATGGCAGATGTAGCTGTAAGCCAGGAGTAATGGGGGACAAGTGTGACCGTTGCCAGCCTGGGTACCATTCTCTCACTGAGGCTGGGTGCAGGTAAGATTTTTTAAGGGGGCGGAATCCAGTTGTAGCTGATTCTTAGTAATAGATCTTGTAGCTTATCTGCAGCCATATAAACATTTTCCCCCCCCGTAATAATTATCACCAAGATTTAAGGCTTCTAGCTTAAAGGATGGTTTTGTACAGAGATGAAGCAGTTTTTAATGTCTAAGTGTGATGGGTGTCCTTGACTGAAATAAAATCCAAATACAAAGATGACTTTAGGATTCGTTTTGCTTTTTTATGTATTTCTTTATTTTTTTTAAAAAAATCTGTTAACATGTAAAACAAAAGACTGACTTGGAGCGAAATTTCTTTATCCTCTTATTTCATCGTTTCACAGGCCATGCTCTTGCAATCCTTCTGGCAGCATAGATGAATGTAATGTTGAAACAGGAAGATGTGTTTGCAAAGACAATGTCGAAGGCTTCAATTGTGAGAGGTAGCTCATTCTTTCTCTGGCTGTGTTGTGTCTTCTCTCATATTTCAGATACAAAAAATACCTGGTTGTATCTTAATCTCTTTCAGATGCAAACCTGGATTTTTTAATCTGGAATCATCTAACCCTAGAGGGTGCACCCCCTGCTTCTGCTTTGGGCATTCTTCCGTGTGCACAAATGCCGTTGGCTACAGCGTTTATTCTATAACCTCCACCTTTGAGATTGGTAAAGTAGACCTTTCCTTTAGTCCCCTAGAATTTGGAGCCTAGGCTTACAGTATTAAAAAAGTCAGTAACTCTTTGAAGATTTTTTGAGACTATCAACACTTTTTCTTTTAATGTATGTGATTTTTCTTTGGCTTTTAATGAAAACATATACAGGTGGTTTTAGAATTTACCTAGGAGTATAAATGTTATATAAAATAAAGAAAAATACGGCTTCAGAGGTATAGCATATATAGGTACTGTTACAGTCTCCATTTACTCAAAAACTTTGATTGATGACTTTCTGTACATTTTGTAGAATATAGAGGACCTGAATTCAGGATGTTTGCAAGGTAACGGCCTTTGTGTTTTCATCCTCCGCTTGTAGATGAGGATGGGTGGCGTGCAGAACAAAGGGATGGCTCTGAAGCATCATTTGAGTGGTCCTCTGAGAGGCAGGATATTGCCGTCATCTCAGACAGCTACTTTCCTAGGTACTTCATCGCCCCCGGTGAGTAAGGCTAGGAAGCCGTGTGGTGTGGTGTGTGATTGTGTTTATTCCTGACCTCACGTTCTTGCTCACCATTGTGTCTGCCTTCCAGCGAAGTTCTTGGGCAAGCAGGTGTTGAGTTATGGTCAGAATTTCTCCTTCTCCTTCCGCGTGGACAGGCGAGACACTCGCCTCTCGGCAGAAGACCTGGTGCTTGAAGGAGCTGGCCTAAGAGTGTCTGTGCCCTTGATCGCTCAGGGCAATTCCTATCCAAGTGAGACCACTGTGAAATATGTCTTCAGGTAAGACAGTTTGGTTTATAAAATCTGACTTGACCAGAATTATAAAAGTGGCTTCTTTATCTAAGTGCCTCAGGCCTCAAGGTGTGTATTAAAGAAAAACTTTGGGGTTCTCGATGTGACTTTGTAAAAGGGAACTTTCCCCTTGATTACCTGTACCTTTTCCAGCGGTATGGTCAAACCAACAGACTAATCTCTGACGTGGTTAGACCAGCAGAGCAGTGCATTGCGGGTGGCATGGATGACTAAGAAATACTTTCTCAGCACCCAGAATTGTCCTTACAGAGGTTAACGTGCCCCTTCCTTTTTCTCTAGGCTCCATGAAGCGACAGATTACCCTTGGAGGCCTACTCTTACCCCTTTCGAATTTCAGAAACTCCTGAACAATTTGACCTCTATCAAGATTCGTGGGACATACAGTGAGAGAAGTAAGTTATGATGTAATTAAGACCATCAATTAAAATGATGATTAGGAAAAAGGATCCATAATCAAAAGATTATCTCTAAAGTCCTGATTATAAACCTGATCCTAAAGAAGTGGTATAATAAACTTCCTCATCATACATGAATTGTGTATAAAAATAATGCATTTTGAAACGTCTCTTGAGGACCTGGAGAAAATTAGACAAAATTAGTAAATGGTGTTGTCTTATAATGGGTAAGCCTATTGAGGTTACATTATATATATAATTAGATTTTTCTAAGAATCCCAATATAATTCTACTGGCTCACATTATATAACCTCCATTTCTTTTTACTTCTTCCTCTGTAATTATCAAGCCCTTTTAACTAAATCAATTATCAAGCCCTTTTAGCTAAATGATGAAAAGTTAAAATTTACTGAATGAACATTTGTTATAATTTTAGATAAACAAAGCTGTTTTTAAGTGTGCCTTTAAATTGTTTTCCTAAAATTTTTTAGAATAAGGACCTATTTCTGTAGAAAGGTAGAGCTTGCTGGGGGAGAGGAATCAGAGCATTGGAGTGGCATTGGCAGTGGCATCAGCAGCTTGGCTGTGCTGATTTTTGAGGTGCCTGCATGAATATCCAAATGAAAATGTCTTATAAGTAGTTAGAAATATGGATGGGACTTAGTTGGGACTGGAGATTTAGAATCAGAGTTATCAAAATATGGGCAATCATTTTTAAACTTGGAAATATGACAAAAAATGTAAGAAGAGAAAAGAAGCAATCCTGGAAACATGGTTATTTAAGGACCATGATCTGAGACTCAAGAGAGAAAAAGAATTTTAAGGAAGAGGAACAGTTAACAGGTTGAGAAAGACAGTACAATTGGATTTTGTTATTTGGCAACTAAAGAATCATTGGTGACTCTTTATTTTAAGAGAAGTGTTGAAACAAGTTAGATTGCAGTGAATTAAGTAAATTAAATCACAAGTACATTTGAAGATGGAGTTGGAAGCACTTTAACAGTGGAGATGTCTTTCATGATCTAATGTTGAAAAAACCCATAAATATATTAAAAGTTAAACTAAGTTCAAAGCAAAAATAAGAGATGTCCTTTAGCCTCAGGTAGTCAGTTTCTATATAAACAAGTGATATTTCATAACATGGGGAGATTGAGTTAAAAGATGACTGTAAGAGATGGTAGTGGAATGAAAATTAAAGGGAAACATGCTGGTATAATAAAAGCTTGGCCCTTCTATATGATGTTCCTTTTGAGCCTGTTGCATGCACTGTTAGGCTGGATAAACCTTTGAGCTAAACCAATATAAGGCTTTCTCTATTTTTATTTTCTTTTGAAAACAAGAAAGTGTTATGATACATGGCGTAATGGCATAATGGCTTTGGAATAATTATGTTTGTCAAAGTAGCCCTAATTATTCAAACTTGTTTAATTATTTTTGCTATTTTATGCAGGGCAAAAAATACAGTTTCGTGGTCCTTATTGACAGGTGCTTTCCCTGCTTTCTAACCCTTAATCTCTATGATCAGTGCCTGCTTTTGTGGCAAAAGAACAAAAACCTGGCTTTGTGGCTGTGGCCTTAAACTCTTCCTGTTCCCACGTTCTTCCTTCTGTCTTTTCTTGCCCCAGATCATTGCCCAGTGCTTTTCGTTTTTCACATCGGTGATTGGGTGCGTGTGCTAAGTCACTTCAGTCATGTCCAACTCTTTGCGACTCCATGGACTATAGCCCGCCAGGCTCCTCTGTCCATGGGATTTCCCAGGCGAGAATACTGGAGTGGGTTATCGTTTCCTTCTCCAGGGGATCTGATTGGGAGAACTGTAAAATTGAAATCTCTGTGTGCGTGTATGTGTGTATAAGTGTGTGTGTGTGTGTGTGTGTGTGTGTGTGTGTTTAAAAAATAAAAGTTTGGTGTACTGCCATTCCAGATACCTAGCACCAGGTACCTGGAGAAGGCAATGGCACCCCACTCCTGTACTCTTGCCTAGAAAATCCCATGGACGGAGGAGCCTGGTAGGCTGCAGTACATGGGGTTGCTGAGTCAGAAACGACTGAGCAACTTCACTTTCACTTTTCACTTGCATGCATTGGAGAAGGAAATGGCAACCCACTCCAGTGTTCTTGCCTGGAGAATCCCAGGGATGGGGGAGCCTGGTGGGCTGCTGTCTGTGGGGTCGCACAGAGTCGGACACTACTGAAGCGACTTAGCAGCAGCAGCAGCAGCACCAGGTACCATATGATTGCTCTAAGTGCTGTTTTCTAGTTATCTTCTCCAGTAGATAAACTAATGGTTGGCTGTCTCTGAAATTTTGAGTCTGGTTATCCTTTAGCGCTGATGACTTTTCATGAAGTTTTGGAAAACAGAAGCCAGTCCAATGATCCTCTTTCCCCCACCACACACAGGTGCTGGCTATTTGGATGATGTCACCCTGGCAAGTGCTCATCCTGGGCCCGGGGTCCCCGCAACTTGGGTGGAGTCCTGCACGTGTCCCGTGGGATACGGAGGGCAGTTTTGTGAGGTGTGCCTCTCGGGTTACCGAAGAGAAACCCCGAGCCTCGGCCCGTACAGTCCCTGTGTGCTCTGCACCTGCAACGGGCACAGCGAGACCTGCGAGCCTGAGTCAGGTGAGAGGACGACCTTTGGGGATGGCTGGACCTAAGCTCTCTTTAGCAGGCGGCTCAGAAACGCCCGCTGTCTTGTTTGCTTGGACGCTCGCCTGTCTTCTCACACCTGCTCTCCAAATAGGTGTTTGTAACTGCAGAGACAACACGGCCGGGCCCCACTGTGAGAAGTGCAGCGATGGCTACTATGGCGATTCAACCGCGGGCACCTCCTTCGATTGCCAGCCCTGTCCGTGTCCTGGGGGCTCCAGCTGCGCTGCTGTCCCCAAGACACAGGAGGTGGTGTGCACCAACTGTCCTACCGGGACTACCGGTGAGTCGGCTCTACCCACAGGAGCACTTGGGAAAGAAGAGCTTTGGAAGTTTTTAGGATTTTCTGGTTTGGTTCCGTGACTGGTTTTCCCAGCAGCAAAAGTTTTGTCGGAAACAGGTTTATTATGGATTCATAAAATGCATATCTGATATTAATAATAGCTGACATAATATTTATGGCCAGGTGCTTTTCTAAGCACTTTAACATATGCGGCCTCATTAATGCTCACAGCCCTCCGAGATAGCTTCTTGTATTATCCTCAGGTTGTTTGTTGCTGTTTAGTCGCCAAGTTGTGTCCGACTCTTTTGTGAATCCATGGACTGTAGCCCACCAGGCTCCTCTGTCCGTGGGATTCTCCAGGCAAGAATACTGGAATGGGTTGCCATTTCCTCCTCCAGGGGATCTTCCTGACCTAAGGCTCCAACTCGAGTCTCCTGCGTTGGCAGGCAGATTCTTTACCCCTCAGCCACCAATATTTATTTGGTCGCATCGGGTCCTCGTTTCCCTGACTAGGGATCCAATCCACGTCCTTGGCATTGCAAGGCAGATTTTTAACCACTGGACCACCGGGGAAGTCCATCCTCAGGTTACAGCTAAGAACAGAGACACAATTAAGTTACCTGTCCAAAGATGGATGGCTGGGCATTGAAGGAGCTGGAATTTCAGCCTAGGCATTCAGGTGCCAACGATGATGATTTACTACAAGATACTTTTTCTTATAAGATGTGATTCAAAACTTGATTTTCAGTTTGTGAGGCTGCCTGGGGATTCTTGATGTAAAGCGGCATTTTTAAAATTCTTAAAATTTTTTCTCTAAATTGTTGTTTCAAATGTATCAGAGCCCATCACATTTAGTTGGGAATAAAATATTTTTATAGCTTTGGATACACCTCTGTTCCCATTCTCTGCGTTTCTTTCTTTTTGATAAGAACACTGAAGTAGATCTTTGCTGGCGGCTCCAGGAGCTGCCTGTGCTGGTTGACAGAGGAGCCTGGGGCTCACCGATGACCATGCCCCTGCTTCCACTGACTGGAGCCTCTGTGTAATAAGAGAGGTTCTGGCCAGGCGGCCAGCCTTTGACTCCACTATAAGCTCTTTGTTCAAAAAACATTGCTACAGAGCGTGAACATAAACAGAACAACCGAAACACTGAGCTCATAATCTGCATCTCTCTTGTCTCATCAAAAACACTCTAATTATTGGGAAACATTAAAACACTCCACCTTCCTTCCATTCCTCCCCCTGACCCCACACCGAGCACCAGGCAGTGCCACACAGGGAGAGCCAGTCATTTGCTTAAGGCAGTTGAGGAAATGAGGAGTAGAAGTTAGTATAGAATTTCATATTTTTAACTTTTCTTTTTTTTTTTTTGTTTAATAAAAAAACAAAACAGTGGCCCAGTAGAGTCTCTTACAAATAGACTTCTCCAGCCTCGTTCCCCACCACCTGCCTCTGCACTGGTACCCTCTTCTCCAAGCCCCCCTGATCTTGTCTTCCCACAGATGCACCCGACTCGCCTGCCATGAAGTATTGCTTATGAACTAGAATGCTCACCCAACTCTCTTATCCAGATCTCACTTTTCTTAGCCAGCTCCTAACTGTTCTGTGGGTTGAGTTGAATCATTACTTCCCCAGAATGGTTTTCCTCAGTAAATGGTTTTCTCTCCGCACCTGCCCCAGGTTCTTAGGACCCTTTACTCTGCTGGCACAGAGTTTAGTAAGTATCTCACGTGTCTACACGCAGAAGCATTTAACAGAGCATTTTGATAAGAGATCCCTCTGCTCATTGTTCTTTCACTGGTCAATGAACTGAACAGTTAAGCATTGTGGAGTCATTCTCATGTCTATACTAAATAGTACAGATGGTGAAGTAAAAGTATTGGGGATGCTTATAGAAGGATGGAATATCATATAGGAGATTTTAGAAAATGTTGTATTAGTCACTGATTAAATGCTTCTCACAGAATGTGAAATATACAGCTGACCCTTGAACTGTATGGGTTCCGGGTTCAAATCACAGGTTTGAACTGCGTGGGTCCACTTACTGCAGATCTTTTTCAGTAGTAAATACTGCAGTACGACAGGCCATGGTTGGCTGGATCCATGGACGTGGAATTGTGAATGCAGAGGAACTGCATAAGGTGGGGGCTGGAATTTCAGAACTTATTTGTGGATTTCTGACTGTGCAGGGCAGCAGTCAATCCCCCCCCCACCAACTCCTTGCATTGTTCAAGGATCAACTGCATTTGTTTTATGAAGTATCGCCTGGATTGAAGGGAATGATCTATAGCAATTCTTGAGGATGTTAATTAGGATATAGAAGTCTGCATGAAACCAGCACAGAACCTGTAAAAAAACACAATATTATCACTCTTTATTTTCCTACATTCTGCTTTGCTTTTTATAGCGCTTTTTAGCTGCTTGGTATTTTTACATGTATTCATTTGTTTATTGCTTATCTCCTCCTTCCATCCCCAGAGTTAAGGTCCTTGAAGCAGGGACTTTGCTCTGTTTTATTCACCTTTGTATCCCTAACACCCAAAATAGTGTTTGGCACACATGTTTGTTGAATAAATGCAAGTATTTATTAAATAAATGAATAGAGGTTGCAGATGCAAAGTAAGATGTTCCTCATTTAGAAGACTGTTGAAGAATATGAATAACTGATGATAGTCACTGAGATCTTTGTGCATGATTCACTTCTGCATTTAATACTTAAAATGATCTTTTCAGGTAAATTAATAATACTCATCTTTTTTCAACAAAATTGTTTGAGTGCATGGCTTTGGGATTATGAAGATGAGTAAAGGAGGGTCCTTACTCTCCAGGGTCTAAAAGTGGAGGGAAGCACAGAGATCATTTTCATACAGTGTGGTTAGTTCAGATAAAGAAACGCACTCAAGAATACTAAGGGAGAAGAAAGACATTTCTCCTGGTACGGGAAGGATAATAAGAGAAGTCTATAAATTGCCCAAGTCATGTAAATAGTACAGCCTGGATTTGAACCTACATCCTAGACTCTGAAACAAAGGGGCAGGCTAGCTATAGCTTTGGAGGATATTTTGCAACGAGAGCTTTTATGGGCTACCATGTAGCTCTCTTTTGACTTTTCTAGCAGATTTTTCAATTGTTTTAAGACACTTGAATGCGTCTTTTCGGCTGCGTGGATCTTAGTCGTGGCGCAGGGCGTCTTTCATTGCAGTGCACGGGTTTCTCCCTGGCTGCGGTGCAGGGGCTAGATGGTTGCAGCACAGGGGCTTAGCTGTCCCACAGCATGTAGGAGCTTAGTTCCCTGACCAGGGATCAAACCTGTGACCCCTCCACTGGGAGGCAGATTCTTAACCACTGGACCACCGGGGAAGTCCCTAAGATGTTTAAAATATGGATCATATCTAAACTAGCTAAGGTAACTGAAGAAAAGCAGAACTGAAGTACTGTCTTAATCCTACGCTGGAGAAGGATCTTGTGTCTGGAAACTGTTGTATTTACCTCAAAGGCAAAAGGGCCCCTAGCTTCCCATCCCCTTTTAACATCCTGTTTCTTCACGTCCTGCCCCATCCCCAGCTAGATCTTCTGTTACATCAGTGGTCTCTATTTGCCAGATGCAGTGGTCAGTTTTCTGTCCTTATCTGACCTGGAGTTTCAGCAACACTGGATACTGCTGACTACTCCCTTTGCTCCAGTTTCTCCTCTTGCCTTTTGTGACTCTTCCCTCTCCTTGGTTGTCTTCTCCCTTTCTTCTCTTCTTTTGGGTCTCCCTTTGATCACTTCTGTTTCTTAGCCTGGGGTTTTCTTGTCAACTTTATCTGTATTCTCTCCTTAGGTGAGCACCTCTCACCTTGAGGCTTCAAAAACCCCTCCTTGCCTACAGCTGGAAAATCCATGCCTTCAGCCCTGACCTTGCTCTCTTGAGGGCCAGCTACCTACTTGCTGTTTCTACCTGAATGGTGGGTAGGGAGCCTTCCATCGGCCCCTCCATATCTATTCTCTGCGCTGCTCCACCCTGATGAGACCTGTGTGTGCTACCTCACATGGCCACCTCCACTTGGTGGGAAGCACATAGGAGATCAGAGAGGAAAAGAGGATGAGGGCAGAGTATGTATTCCAAGGCCCCGTGTCTGAAGCATCTCTCAGCTCTTGGCAGGTGACCTTCTCCAAACAGCTCTTTCTGATAAGTTAGAAACTGTTAGGTTCTGGTAACTGCTCACCCCCTGAGGTCAAGGTTATGGACCCCTGCATTACTATCCCAAGTGCTACTGTACTTGAAATGTCTCAGCACTCTCCCCTGCCTTCTGTAGATGCTGTCTTTATTAACGCTGCTCCAGTGTTGCTAGTTTGAAGGTGCCAAATATTTTCTGTTGTGACTTTGAATCAGACAGCCAAAGGAATCTCAAATTTAAGCAAATCCAAGCTAGGTCTTTGATTGTCTCCAATTCTGACTCAGTTCCTTCCTTGGTCTTTATCTCCATCCACCTATTTGCTCAAGCTAAAATCCTAGACTTATCCTTGATTCTTCTTTCTTTCATTGCCCAGGAGTCAGCCAGAAGGTGTTAGTCTCTCAAATCTGCCCACTCTTTACCACTTTCACTGGTAACCACCCTGTTCTACACCATCGTCGTCTCTTACCTGAGATAGCCTCCTAATTTGCCGCCATGCTTCACTCTGCTCTCCTACAACCCATTCCCCATACAGCAGCCAGAATAATACTTTTAAAATGTAAATCAGATCTCATCACTTAGAAACCACCCCCCCCCCAAATATTATCTCACTGCACTTTAATTTAAACCCAGTTTCCTTACTGTGACGTACATGGCTGCTGTTACTGCTTCTACAAGCTCATCTTGCTTCTCTGGAACATTCTTCCCTTGAATATTATCATTGTTTAGTTCTTGTGTCTCTTCATTGTCATCCCAAATATCTTCTCTTACAGAGGAACCACCCAATATGAAGTAGCCCTTGACCTGTCTCTCTTATCATATTTTCTGTTTTAACTTTTTTATGTGTGTCAATATCTGATGTGGTCTTATTTATTTGTTTGTGAATTCATCTCCCTCAGGGGCAGCACAAGCCTTGTGAGAGCAGAGACCTCATCCACCCTGTTCTGGACAACCCTAGAACAGTCTGTACATGATAGATGCTCAAGCAGTATTAATGGGATGAGTAAATGAACAAACCTTTATTTCTCCAAAAAAAGTTTAGGCTAATTTAGGTCCAGTTGGCTACAAAGATACCACAAACATAACTTGAGCTAATAATGGTGGGCAAGTGGAAAAGGAATGATGAGGAGCAGTGAGTTTAATTGAAAGAGCCTTGAATGCTAGCTCTGTCTCTTTTACTATTAGTTCCTTGGTTGTGGGCAAATCTCTTAGCCTGTTTCTTTCTCCATAATAAGAATGAGTAGCAAATGATGATCTCTGAGGTCTCTTCTGTGCCGGCTGACACTGCTCAAACAAGGATTAGTAGATGCCTTTTATGTTTTAAGAAAATGATCCTGCCAAACCTGCTGTATGGGGCTTCCCTGGTGGCTCAACTGGTAAAGAATCTGCCTACAATGCAGGAGACCCAGATTCGATCGCTGGGTCAGGAAGACCCTCTGGAGAAGGGAATGGCAACCCACTCCAGTATTCTTGCCTGTAGAATTCCATAGACAGAGGAGCCTGGTGAGCTATAGTCCATGGGGTCGCAAAGAGTCAGACATGACTGAGTGACTCTCACTTTTTCAACTCTGTTGTATGAGGAATGAATGATATGAAAAGGCATTTTCAGGGACTTCCCAGTGGTCCAGTGGTAAAGAATCTGCCTTCTGATGCAAAAGACATGGGTTCAATCCCTGATCGGGACACTAAGTCCCACACACTACAGGGCAACTAAGCCCGTGCATTGCAACTAGAGATTCCGTGCGCCACAGCAAAAGATCCAGTGTGCTGCAACTAAGACCCAGCATAGCCAAATAAATAAGTATTTTTTTAAAAACCATGTTTTAAAAAAATGTCGTCTTTGAGTTTTCTCAGTATCATTGACAAAAACAGACACAGGTGAATGTGCCAACCCTTGGTGCTGGAAAGGTTAGTAAAGCCTCATTTACAAAGCACTCTTAGGGCATGATTTCAGTTAATCCTCAAAACAGCTAGAGAAGGAGGCGAACCAGGTGCTGTATTTCTGAAGAAATGGAGATGTGTCCTAGGTCACGCTAGTGGCCGGGCACCACGCCAGAGCTGCAGCCCAGGTCTTCTCCCCTAGGCTGATGCCATGTCCATGGCACCGTGTAGCATTGTGCCTGGTGGTTCCTCCAGACTGTCTGTAACCAGCGGCACTAGAAACGTGTAAGGCCTTTCTCTTGTAACGTCAGATTGTCTCACATGCAGGTAAAAGATGCGAGCTCTGTGATGACGGCTACTTTGGAGACCCTCTGGGTAGTAACGGCCCCGTGAGGCTTTGCCGCCTGTGCCAATGCAATGACAACATCGATCCCAACGCTGTTGGGAATTGCCACCGCCTGACGGGAGAATGCCTGAAGTGCATCTACAACACGGCCGGCTTCTACTGTGACCGGTGCAAAGATGGATTTTTTGGAAATCCCCTGGCTCCCAATCCAGCAGACAAATGCAAAGGTAATCAGCCATCGGCCAAATCCTCTCACAGTTACACTTACTCATCCTGAGCGTCACTGCACGGTCTCTTTAAATATTTACAGTTGTCTGGTCTAATGCGGCGCTGTTCCATAGAGGTATAGCGTGAACCACTTACGTAATTTAAATTATTCTAGTGGATACAGTACAATAAAGAGAAGCAGGTAAAGTTAATTTTAACATTTTTTATTTGTCTAACGTATTATCATCTCAGCAAGTAATCAATAAAAAATGCTTGAGATGTATGTTTTTTTTTTCCACACTGCTTCTTCAAAGTTGAGTGTGTGTTTCACGTTGACAGCGCATCTCCGTTCAGTGACTAGTGGCTGCTGTATTGGACAGCACAAGTTGAAAGACTCTATTTGTGTCGTTTAACGTGAGGGCTCCTCTCGGGTGATGCTCATCTTTTGCCGTCTGTGTCTTCCTGCCGTAGCCTGTGACTGCAACCCCTACGGGACAGTGAAGCAGCAGAGCGGCTGTAACCCCGTGACCGGGCAGTGCGAGTGTCTGCCCCACGTGACCGGCCGGGACTGCGGCGCTTGTGACCCCGGATTCTACAACCTGCAGAGCGGGCAGGGCTGTGAGAGGTAAAATGGCAGGTGCCTTTGGTGCGGGCAACCTTGGCTTTTTTTTAATTGTCACAGATGAATTTTTGTAAGTTATATTCCACAGTTGGTTTGGCTTTGTTTGGGAATTATTTGAGTGCCTGAAACAGGCGAGGCAACCTTTAGAGGCGATGCTGGAGAGCTGTAAGGAAGTAATGAGAGAGAGAGTGGAAGGCAGTGGCACCAGCTGTGGCAGCGTCACCTGAGCAACTTTTTTTTTTTTTAAATGCACATTATAAGGTCCTTTGTGAGACGCTTAGAATCAGAACTTCTGGGGTTACAGAGGCTGGGAATTCCTGTTTTCAAAGCTCCAGCCCAGCGCCCATGCAGTGCCAGATTGGAGAGCCATGGGAAGTGGTTTTAGTAGTGGACCAGCAGTTTTTGTGTGGGATAGGTTAGAAAAAGAAGATATGAGTAGAGCTCATGAAAATTACTGGAACCTCAGGAACCTTAACATCTGTCATCATTAAAACATTCTGTTTTCTGATACAAAATTGTATCAGTCCTATGCTGAAAGGAAAAAAAAGAAAGGTTTGCTTAAAGTCTGTTTTTCTTACCCGAGAATTGTCATGTGTTGATTTATTAGGTGTGACTGCCACGCTTTGGGTTCCACCAACGGACAGTGTGACATCCACAGCGGCCAGTGTGAGTGCCAGCCTGGCATCACCGGTCAGCACTGTGAGCGCTGCGAGGTCAACCACTTTGGGTTTGGACCCGAAGGCTGCAAACGTAAGGGGCGTGGGTGGCATAAAAATCTTCAGTGCCCTCTCATCCCCGTTAGAACTGTGAATCCAAAACATTTTACCCGCCTCCGTGTAGGCCTACAGCTTACAGTCAGGGCTGTACCCAAGTCCTCAGAGATGCTTTATTCCAGAAACATGATCCATTTCTAAAACTCAGAGGACTGACAGCCTCTCTGGTCTCTTAGCAACCACCCAACTTATGTCTTCTTTTATAGTGTTTCTGATTCTTCCTTTTTCTGGTCTTTCATATTTCCAAGTGATTGCCCTTTGATTACCGAGCCGCCTCCTGTGCTTAATGAAACTTTTTAATTGATCACGTTCTTCGTGCAGATGATGAAGCTGTGAGGGACTCTGCTCAGACGTGTTTGTTGACTTACTGGCTGCAGTTGCTTCCCACCCTTGGGGCCCTTTTGGTGCGCTTACATGTCCACATCTGCTGCTCCTTGGCATAAACACTTGCCTGGAATTAGGCCGCAGAACAGTTTGGGTTTTTGCTTTCTGAATTCCTGCGTTTCTCCTGTGGAATGCAGCATAGGCCATTGACTCCGTTCAGAGAACAACATGAGTAAACAAACTACAAAATAATGGAAAATCAGCACTAGCATTTGGGTGTTCTAGTTCCTTAGAGAAAGGAAAAATTAAACGGTTGGAGAGATGAAGGTAGAGATGAGTTCTTGGAAGTGCATGAAAAGAGCATTTTTTTTTGTAATGGACTGATTTCTACTTCATAGACTAATTTGTATAATTATTCAGTCATAGGAAATATGTCCCCTCCAAAAGATGCTCACTTTACTTTAAAATTTACTGTTGTTTTAAAAATGTCTGTCTTCTCTGCTGAGCAGGCATAACCATTTAAATTCTCCTAAATTGGCCTGTTTTTCACAAAGCATCTACTTCTAATGATAGTACAGTTGGCTTATTGATACCACTCTGAGCTTAAAGAAAATGCAGTCTTCCGTTTTTTTCCTTATTATGTACCCTTTTCCCTTTATTCTGCAGCCTGTGACTGTCATCCTGAGGGGTCTCTTTCCCTCCAGTGCAAGGACGATGGTCGCTGTGAATGCAGAGAAGGCTTTGTGGGGAATCGCTGTGACCAGTGTGAAGAGAACTATTTCTACAATCGGTCTTGGCCTGGCTGCCAGGAATGTCCAGCTTGTTACCGGCTGGTGAAGGATAAGGTCAGCTGTCAACAGTGCATGCGTTCATTCATTCAGCAGATGTTAAATGGGCACTTCCTAAGCTCTCAGCTCTAGAGAAAATATGGCAAACCAGATAGATCCAGCCCTTGTTCTCAAGGGCTGAAGTGCCGACTGGGAGACACATAATAAAAATTAAAGAAATACTAACTGAGATAAGTACAAGAAAGAATGCAGAGAATAACTGGGGAGAACTACTTTCTATAAAGCCTCTGTGGAAACTCACTTAAGGTGAGATCTTAAGGATAAGAAAGATCAAGCTAAAGGAGAAGTGATGGGTAGGCTGTTCCAGGAAGAAGGAACGTGGGGTACAGTGGCCTCGAAGCTCGTGGGTATCTGGATCCTGCTGAATGAAGAGGGAATGGTTTGTGATAAGACTGGAGAGATCGTTAGAGACTGCTTATGTTGCACCATGTTGACCAGAGTTAGAAATTTAGATTTTATTCAAAATCCAATCGGAGTGTACTAAAGAGTTTTAAGCTGGGAAATTCAGTTTATACTTCAAGAACACTCTGCTGCATGCAGTTGGATGGTTAGGAATAGGGCAAAAGGGAAAGCCTAGACTGAATTAGATAAATATGTGTGTTCAGCAAGGCAGGATATAAGAGAGGGTCAGGATAGGGAAAGAGAAGAATCAAGGATGGATCTTGGGTTGTTTTACTTAAGGTAGTTGGAGGCACTACTTATTGAGACGGAGATGATTCAGAGAATACATATTTAAGAGAAAAAAAAATCAAGGGTATAGTTTTGGATGTTAGGTTGAAGATACCTGTCAGAGAGCCAAGTGACAATAGCAGGAAAGTAATCTCAAACAGGAGAGAGCGATCAGAACTGGAGAATCATCAGCATGCAGAGTTTAAAGTCAGTGGAATCAGCCTGACAGTTTTTCTTTTGAAACCAGAGAAATGAGGAAAAACTACTCCTGTTAAATCTACTTAAAAGTTTACATACATGGAGAATGTAGACCTCCACACTTATAGAGCACCTCTTTGATTATTATTTCTTCAGGTTTGCAATCAAGTTCTTCAGGAATGTTTATATAGCCTTCATTTCCCTTTTCCTTTTTCATTATGTTTAGGTTGCTGATCATCGAGCCAAACTCCGGGAATTAGAGAATCTCATTGCAAACCTTGGAACTGGGGATGAGATGGTGACAGATCAAGCCTTTGAGGATAGGCTAAAGGAAGCAGAGAGGGAAGTTACTGACCTCCTTCGTGAAGCCCAGGATGTCAAAGGTACACAAAGTTAAACAAGTGGATAATTTCTGTGAGGTGGGCCGTCTTTAGATGTGGCTCTTAGTTCAAGGTTAAATAGTATGGTTTTATAAAATCCTTTCTCAGTTTTTAAAGTATGTTTAGAATATGAATGATTTCATTTTTTAAACATGTAGAAAAGAACCTGTCAATGTTTTAAGATACACTAAGCAGAAGTAATTCTCCCATTACATCAGACATGGTTAGATGTTAAAACCCAAGCATTTTATAAATCCTTGGATCAAGGTGCTCACCGTTGGTCTGAGGTTACTTTTGTGTGGGGTTTTCTCCAACATTGAAATCCAGGTGCTTGCCAGATATTCACAGTAAGTGTGCAGTAACATTAATACACTTGGGGCCGCAATGATCAACTTCCCTATTGACTCCATTTCCACTATGAGTTAGAGAAGTCTTGTCAGGGTACCGGTCAACGAAAACTAAATATGTTGCTTATTTCCTGTTGTAAATGTTCCTAAAATTTTATAAAATGATTGACGTATAGAAGGAAGAAATTGGATGTGTCTGGTTTGAGCAAGTTTGTTTAATTTTTGTAGGACAGTCCAGAAATTGTTCTATGAGGTAAATTTTTAGAAATGGAAAAATAAAATGAGGTGCGGAAAACATGTTTTTTGTTTCAGTTGTTACATTTTAAGTCTTAAACCTAGATTAAGAAGAATTTATAGGTTTCCTGTTCTGTATAAATAATGGTGGGGTTTTTTTTAGAATGTTCATTTTTCAAATTTGGACACACGTTTTTCCATTAACGTATTCTCCTGTAACAACAAATTCATATCTGTCCTGCCATATCCGTTGAAGAGTTGAATGTGGGGTGGTCATTCTTAGTGCCGATCAGCCACCTAAGAGGTGGGGTGTGGCACACAGCTCTGGTGCCAGCACCTCGAGCTCAGTCAAGAGGCAAGAAAGCGAGGTCGGCCAGCACTGCCCCTCATCCAGGCTCCACACCTTGGTGGAGCCGCAGCAGACAAGGCTCTTTTTAGCCACAATGACTACAGCCTTTCCTCTGCCCAAGGAGATGATTCTGTGGGACGAAGCACTAATAGGAGCCATGGCCGCCACACTTCCCCCTGAGCCACCTGAAGGATGGGGAGCATAATGGGTTCCTGCTTCTGCTAGCTGTGGGAGCCACCAGAGTGAGGCTGGGGTTTAAAATCCACTCCCACTAAGTCCTGGTTCATGGAGTTCCTGGCTGACCTTTCCCACTTAGGTCCAAACTAGCCAAGAATAAGAATGTCTTCATAATGATTTATCCTTTCAGACTCTCCCTAAGTATTCATTTGTAGTTTAAACTTGTGTTTATTCTTCAGTTTTGAAAGGAGATTATGCAGTACAAGTGGACACTTGGAATTAGAGGGCTTTGAAGTGATCCACTTAGGTTATCTCTTCCCTTTTTGGGGGGATACTATTGTTTCTCTAAAGAACTGGCCAGAGAGATTGATAGGTTATCTTCTTGGAGTCTGAAATGGAAGGGGCTTCTTAACTTCATTGGCTGCTTCTTAAATCTAAGTGATTCTCTGTAATTTTAACTTGTTTTTTATTTTGTGTTTTGTTAAAAATCTTTGGATTGTCAAAGAATTGTTTAAGTAATATCTGAACGGGGTCATTCTGTAGTTAGATGTGCGTTTTGCAGTCTACCAGCTTTGCATGTGTATTGATTGGGTGACCCTGCTTCCAAGATGTTGTTTTCCAAGACTGTACTCCTTTGTTGATCTTGACTTCAACTTCTCACCTCTTGTACATGCCTTGGAAAATTCAGATGCCAGCACTAGCATCATGCAGAATTAAGAACTGGTCAATTTCAATAAGACTACTTAATGGTTTCTGTATATGTATATTCTCATGATGTGAGAATTTTAATAATGTCAGAATTATCTTTGTATGAGCTTATATTTGTTTCTTGATTGATTAAAGTACAGCTATGAGGTTTAAATCAAATGGGCAATATTAAGAAAGAACAATTCAAAGAACTATTCAAAAGCAGAGATCAGTCTGAAATTACATGGATGTGTGGGGTGGCAGCAAGAGTCTACTTCGTTTAAAATTTTAAAAATGACTTTAAAGTGCTGTATTTCAACTTCTGTTTCAAATTGAGTTTTTCCTAGTTTAGGAAACTGTGCAGCTCTCAGGGCTGGTAGTGCTTTTACCAGCACTGTATTTTTATTCAGTCTTGCATGTGCTGGAGTGTCAAAATCTTCGCTTCATTGGGTATGTTTTGAGTGTCTTCTCTTTGCCAGTCATTGTGTAAGACTGGGATGCCATGTGGAGTAAGAAAGGAGAGACTCGTTGTCAAGCGGGAGAGATGGTGTGTTCATCTCCAGTTAAACCGGAGACCATGGTTGAATGTATCAGTGGCAGTACTGCTGGGCACAGTGAGGACTGACCAGCTCTGCTGCTGGCTTCGGGAAACTTGTCAGAAAGATGCTGTATTTGGAAGCGTGATGAGAAGCAGTGCCTCAGATTTCATATGAGATGATACGTCCCCCCTTCAGATAATTTATGAACTTTCTTCTGCACTGCTATTGCAGATGTAGACCAAAATTTGATGGATCGCCTCCAGAGAGTGAATAACACGTTATTCAGCCAAATTAGCCGTTTACAGAATATCCGGAATACCATTGAAGAGACCGGAAACTTGGCTGAACAAGCACGTTCCCGGGTCGAAAGCACAGAGCAATTGATTGAAATCGCATCCAGAGAACTTGAGAAAGCAAAGGTTGCCATTGCCAATGTGGTGAGTGACTGGGACAGTCTGAGGGGGACTGGGGGAGTCCCTTGGTCATTGACAGCAAGTCTTTTACTGGTAGGGGAGTGCTTCCTCTGATAAAGTGACACCTTGTATCTTTTTATTTGTCTCTAAACATGGAGGAAGAAAGCCACACTGCTCATAGTTGCCATGAAATAGTTATCCCAAACTGAATTAAAACCAAAGGACATCTGGGTCCTGTCTCTTGTTTGGGTCCTTCTAGGCAATTTAAGCTTTCTTTATTCTCCACTGAAAATAGAAATAATAATCTGTAGTCAAGGATGCTGATATTAACTGAAGATCTCTTAAATGAAAAGGCATTCTTTCTCTAAATAACATTGATAAAAATTTAGTTTTGATGCTTGTTTATTAATATAAATAATCCCCTCCCTTGAGATCAGTGCCTTGTTTCCTTCCTCTTCAGTCAGTCATTCAGCCAGAGTCTACAGGAGACCCCAACAACATGACCCTTTTGGCAGAAGAGGCACGGAAGCTTGCTGAACGGTAACCCCCAGATCCCTTGTTAATGATTAAGTTATGGCTTATGACATGTACATGTTCCATCCTACACCCACAGACATGTCCCACATAATTACTTCTGCAAAGTTTGCCCTCTTTTCTGAAATGTTACATACTGTACTCTGAAAAGATCTACATGTACTCTTTTCTTCCCTTTCCTTCAATATTAGAATATTTATTTTGAATATTAGAATATGATGGTTTGGAGGGAAATTGTATCTACATATCTAAGGAAAATTTCGATTTTAAATTTTGAAAGCTTAATAGATAAGCTCAGAACTTAGCTGCTTTTTTA
The DNA here is from genome assembly GCF_029407905.1 of Bubalus kerabau. NCBI lineage: Eukaryota > Metazoa > Chordata > Mammalia > Artiodactyla > Bovidae > Bubalus > Bubalus kerabau. The sequence goes on from NC_073628.1 coordinate 119,111,200, forward strand.
AGGTTATTAATTAAAATGTTTTTGTTCATTCAGTTTCGGTTGCGCTGGGTCTTTGCTGCTGCATGTGTTCTTTCTCTAGTTGCGCTGCCTGGGGGCCGCCCTTTGTTGCAGTGTGGGAGTTCTCATTGCCGTGCTTCTCTTGTTGCGCAGCACAGGCTCCAGGGCACACAGACTCGGAAGTCGTGGCTTGAGAGCTTAGTTGTTCTGCGCATGTGGGATCCTCCCAGACTAGGAATTGAACCCATGTCCCCCTGCACCAGCAGGCAGATTCTTAACCCCTGGACCACCGTTAAAGTCCCTTGTCGTCGTCGTTGTTTTTAATTTTGAAATTTTTAACAAAAATGTTTTATTTTCAAGTTTCAATAGAAAATATTTAATAACCCATCGTACACGTGAAAATTAGCCAAACAGATCATTTCATTCCTGATTAAAAGTAAGGCAATTTCTTAAGAAGACTTTAAATTGTAGAAGGCATCAAGTTAAAGCATTTTTTAAAAAATAAAATTGCTAAAAATGTAGTCCTTGTGAGAGCAGGCGTTTTTGTGTGCTTTATTCATTTCTGAAGTCCCAGTGCTTGAAACAGTATCTGACATACAATAAGTACTCAATAAATGTTTATAAATGCATTGCAGAACAGTAGACCTCATGGGTCTAGGGTGCTTAAATAAAACCTGGGAGAATTTTAGCCTCAGTGTCTGAGCAGTTGCATTGGCTTCTTGCTTTAACATATGTGCTCTCTTTCTGTTCTTTGTAAATGTGAGTGTGTGAACTGCTGTAATTTAGTTCATAGAGCATTCATGGTTTCAGAGCTGGATTTTCTGATTAAAAGCAGACAGCTGAAAACATTATAGAAAGCTCCCAAGAAAAATTAGGTCTTGGAGATAAATTAATTGTGGTGTACTTCTTGCATGAAATTTGAAGGAAAGTTTATCAGATCAAAAAGAATGGCCATGTATTGCAGTGTGACAATGTGTGACAATGCAGTGTGAAATTTTAGAGCTGAAAAAAAGAAAAACCTTAGCAGTTGCTCAGCAGTCCCAGTTGACGTGTTCTTTGCCATTTGGCATTGAATTACTCTTCCCAGGTTGCATGTGAGCAATCTGAATAGTCAAAGGGGTTTTAAGATTAGGTAGTAACAGAACCAGAGTAGCCATTAAAGATGAGGTCTGAGATTTGTGTTTATGACTAGAGAAACGAGTTCTTGCCAGCATACATGGTTTCACGTATAAATATTCTTAAATAATTAAATTTAAAAGTAATTTTTTAGGAAGTAAAAGCATTTGTCCCTATATATTTTATATCATTAATCTTCCTGGAAAGTGTCATTTTCTCAGATTATAGAATGCTTATTTATAAACTCAGCCCCACTGAAATGATAACAAAATTCCAAATTTATAAGACTTTTCAATATTTGTGGAACTCTGTCCATGGTAATGTATGTATATAATAAGGTAAGCTTTACCTGAATTCTGCTTCTTTCCCTATTAAAAGGTTCTGTTTCATGATTTGTTTTTCCTGTTACGTTATATAGCCATAAACAAGAAGCTGATGACATTGTACGAGTAGCAAAGACAGCCAATGATACCTCAGCTGAGGCATACAATCTGCTTTTGAGGACACTAGCAGGAGAAAATCAAACAGCATTTGAGATTGAAGAGCTTAATAGAAAGTGAGTACAATTTAAATTGTTCTTGTAAGTGGCACCAGTTCAATGAAGAATTAAATGCTGGTGAGTTCAGGCCAGACATTCATGCAGTAAGGTATCTTTTATTAGTAGTGCTTTTGAAATGATGTAGTAATTAGAGCAAGGGATCTAGAGCCACAGAGATTTTATTTGATCCAGTTGCTGTATCAGCAGAGAATGGTAAAGACTAACCATGTTACTTTCTAACTAACCATGTTAAAATTCTGCATAAATGAGAAGAGAAAAAATAATCACAGAATAAGCAGAGAAAATAAGCTACATATATTTAAAAAGTGTCTGAAATAAGAAAGCATATGGTATATCATATGCTATAAAGTGATGAGGTGAAATAGAAATTTAAGCTATATTGGTATTAAATAATAGCATTTTAATATAGCATTTCTTTGAGGTTTTGAAAATACTGTCACAGTGATTTAAACTAGAATGAATCTGATGAGCATTAAGATGCTAAAAGGAACGTAGGTTTTCATTAGGTCACATCTTTTTGTTCCTTAGGTACGAACAAGCAAAGAACATCTCCCAGGATCTAGAGAAGCAAGCTGCCCGAGTACATGAGGAGGCCAAGAAGGCTGGTGATAAAGCGGTGGAGATCTACGCCAGTGTAGCCCAGCTCACTCCTGTGGATTCGGAAGCACTGGAGGTATTGGGCTGACAGCCTGCCTGCACAGACTTGCCACCCCCACTCTCTCCCCACCAAACACACACCCACATGCCCCTTCAGTCTGGGGGAGCACTGTTTTGACTGCCCCTCAACTGTCATCAGTCCCTATTGAATTGGCCAAAAGGTTCGTTTGGGTTTTTCCATAAGATCTTATGATATTGGGCAACCGCAGTACCTCCTCTGACCTCCCATTGACTTACTGGTAAAGTCAGAGTTCTAGGTTAGATATGTTAATACACCCCTGCCCTCACCCCACATAAGGAACAGGCTCACCCTTTTCAGTGAATGAGTGAGCAAGGCAGCCTGTTACTTGTTCTCACTCCTCCCTGCTGCAGGAGGGGACCCAATAAAGCCTTGCCTGAAAAAACTTATTGAGGTAAAATAATCCTGTGATTATAAACATTAAATAGAAAAGACTCCTTCAGTGATGTGAATAATCACTTCTAAATCCAAATTATATTTGACACCTAGATCGTTGCTCCCAGGCACTATCTGCTTTTGAACAAGAGAGAAATGAGTGGTTTAAATGAAAGAACTATGTCAGGATGCTTTGGGGCAAGCAAAATATTTGGGGATTGATGATATTTTATTTCATCTGTACTCTAATCATGAATCCTCACACCAGGTTCTATATAAATGGTGTATTTTTTACATTAAACTTGAGATATGTTAAGTTTCCATTCTTATGACTGAGGTCTTTGTTTTTATCATAATATTTTAAATCTCTTCAGACATGTACATACTGTTGTCGTCATTGTTCAGTTGCTCAGTTGTGTCCGACTCTTTGTAACCCCATGGACTGCAGCACACCAGGCCTCCCTGTCCATCACCGTCTCCCGGAGCTTGCTCAAACTCATGTCCATTGATTTGGCGATACCATCCAACCATCTCATCCTCTGTCATCCCCTTCTCCTGCCTTCAGTCTTTCCCAGCATCAGGGTCTTTTCTAATGAATCGGCTCTTCACATCAGATGACCAAAGTATTGGAGCTTCAGCTTCATCATCAGTTCTTCCAATGAATATTCAGGATTGATTTTCTTTAGGATTAACTGGTTTGATCTCCTTGCAGTTCAAGGGACTCTCAAGAGTCTTCTCCAACACCACAGTTCAAAAACATCAATTTTTTGGCTCTCAGCCACCTTTATGGTCCAGTTTTCACATCCCTACATGACTATTGAAGAAACCATAGCTTTGACTATATGGACCTTTGTTGGCAAAGTAATGTCTATGCTTTTTAATATGCTGTCTAGGTTTGTACATACTTATGATTTCCTATATATGGAATTTGATAATAGGCAAAACTAATCTATGATGATTTAAAAAACAGACTGGTGACAGCCACATTGCTGGAGAGGTGGGTGGGGAAATGGACTGGAAAGAGATACAAGGGCATTTCCTGGGTGGAAATACTGTGTATCTTGATTGGGGTTTGGTTACACAGGTGAATATATTTGTCAAAACTCATTAAACTAAGTACTGTGCATTTTACTGCGTATAGGTAGGGTATACCTCTTTTTTTTTTTCTTAAAAAGATCCATAAAATCTTGCCCTGTGCTGTTCTTTTCAAAACTATCTACTAAGTATTACAGAGTTACCGAGGCTATCTTTTGGACAGTTTAGGTTGTTTTTTCTAACATATGTGATCTTGCTTGCTTTTCATAGAATGAGGCAAATAAAATCAAGAAGGAAGCTGAAGATCTGGACCGTCTGATTGACCAGAAGTTGAAAGATTACGAGGACCTCAGAGATGACATGAGAGGCAAAGAATTTGAAGTAAAGAAGCTTCTGGAGAAAGGAAAGACTGAACAGCAGGTTGGTTTGCTTTGCAGATTGCTTCATTTCGTGAGACAAAAATTGAAATTGTTTGACTGTAAGCTGTGTCTGAGCCGTCACCACAAATTGCAGAAGCAACAAAACCCACAGAAAAGAAATCAGAGGAGGGTGCTCTGCGATACCCAGGCCTAGCCTGTCGTATGCTGGCTGCTCAGAGTGGGGTGGCCTGGAGGCGCCTGGTCTGCTAGGAGGGAGGAGGGCTTTACCCGGGAGGCTCTGTCCTCTGATCTGCCATGTGTTTGCAGACTGCTGACCAGCTCCTTGCCCGAGCTGATGCTGCCAAGGCCCTTGCGGAAGAAGCTGCCGAAAAGGGACGAAACACCTTAAAAGAAGCCAATGACATTCTCAACAACCTGAAAGGTATGAGCGGGGAGGCAGCAGGGTAAATGTCCTCTGTGAGGCTGGTCTTCCTTCTTTTGTTAAAGATTTTTACTATGAGATTTTCTGACCACATACAGTATGAGCGATAATAGTATAATAAATCCTGTATACCTGTCATTCAGATTCAACAATTAAGATTTTTACTGCAGTTACTTTATCCCACCTTCCCTACCTTTTTTATGTCAAATATTTCAAAGAAAAATCCCAGAGTTCATGTCATTTTACCCATGGTATGAAAACCAAAAAAAAAAAAAAAGTATATTTCTTATAATCAAGATACGCCTATTTATCTGTTTAGTATTGGTAAATTGAGAGTATCTTTCATTTTCTTTGCCAGTTGCATCTCAGTCTTTGTTTTCTTTCTTTACCCAAGATAAAAAAGAACTACGCTCAATTCATTGTATAGTCTTGAACTTGCCTCTGATAAATATAAGTTCTGTAAATACAGAAGCTTTACAGGATAATGGTTGAATGTATGGGCTCTGTGTCAGTGGGTTTGAGTTACAATCCCTGATCTACCTCTTACTCTTATTGTGAATCCTTGAAAAAATGATCTACCTTTTTAATCCTCAATTTTCTAACATATACCAATGATGCAGTTACAAAAATTCATAAAGCTCTCAACTCAGTACCTTACACATAGCAAACACAGAACAAGCTACATCTTTCAGTATTGGTTGAGGTGGAGGTGATAGCATCCTCGGTTCTGCATGAAAATAAATGTTTCAAGTGAGAATTTGCCTTGCAGAAGCAGGTGTCCATTCTCACGAGCCTTCCATGTAGGGCCGTGAGCTTTGTTCTCCTAAGATTTCAGTCCCTGTTGTTTCTCCTTCTTTTGCCCTGACTTCCATTGTTCATAAAACAAAATCTCGTGACAGCTCCCTGAAAGGTTCCGTTTTGGCTTGTTGAGAGTTTAGTTCAAATGCATTCCTTGAACCTGTTTTAGATTTTGATAGGCGAGTGAATGATAACAAGACGGCTGCAGAGGAGGCCCTAAGGAGAATCCCTGCCATCAACCAGACTATAATTGAAGCCAATGAAAAGACCAGGGAAGCTCAGCAGGCGCTGGGCAATGCCGCCGCAGATGCCACCGAGGCCAGGAACAAGGCCCACGAGGCGGAGAGGATCGCCAGCGCCGTCCAGAAGGTGTGCGCGCCCCTCCTGTCTGGAACCAGGCCTCTGCTCACATGTTCTCTGTTCTCTAGTCGTTTTCCAGGTTCTTTCCAGACCCCTGCCCCGCACACACACTGAAAGGTCTTGCACGTTTTTTCCTTGACTCCATTAAAGTTATATTACTCCATCTTTGTCATTCCTTTTTAACCAAGCATTAGAGCAGGTAACCATGTTGATTAAGAGGGGAGAGCTATTGCAAGGGTCCTTTGGGACTATCTTGGCAGTCCAGTGGTTAAGACTCCATGCTTCCAATACAGGGGGTGCAGGTTCAGTCCCTGGTCAGGAAACTAGATCCCACATGCTGTGTGATACAACAAAAGAAAGAAAGGGTCCTTTACTCTAAAATCTCTACTATGTCTTGGTGGCAGGGTCTGAGTTGTGAGGAGGGAGATGGCTTCAGGGACCCATAGAGTCCCCTCCCACAAAAAAATCAGTTCTTTCTAAAGATTTTTCTAAAAAACTCTTTCTAAATAAGCACAGTTCCCTGCCGTGGATAGTTTATTTTTTTCTGTCTTATTTAGAGTGTCAAGTCTATACAGTGTTTCATGCCCCCCCCCTTTCAAACATATTTCCATATCTAAGCCCCACCTTTTTAGAATTGTTATAGCTGCCCGTGCCAGGATTCTTTCTACTCATCTTAAAGAATAACTTCTTTAGGCTGGCTTTCTCCTACCTAAAGATCAGTCTGTTTCATTTAAAGGAGAGATTGGAGCTGATTGTAAACTTACATGTGTTTGAAAATCACACGCATTTTTTTAGTTTATTTAGAGCAGATATATCATATTTCAGGATTATGGACTTTTTGTACATTATAATGAACTGCCAACTAGAATAAGGCTAGCTTTGAATAGAAAATTATCCATGTGAAAGAGTATAATCAGTGTGATGCGGTGGAAAGTATACACCAGTTAAATGTTGCCGTGATGTGAGCCCAAGTAAAAATGGCAATGATAGAAAAGGAATTTTTATTAACTGGATTAAATAAGAGGATACAAATAACAGTGCTTTGTAAAATGTTATTATGTTAGGTGGTAATGTTATTTTTTTCATTACTGCTATTTGTAGCCCAAATAAATGATAACATAATTCAACCTACAGTACAAATTATAGGGCAAATTATTGCCCTGTTGTTTCTGGATCCTAGTTTTGAGTGGCCGAATCCTTTAGAGAAAGGAAAACATTTTTTCATCAGCAGTTGTTTATTTTGTGTCTAGAACGCTACCAGCACCAAGGCAGAAGCTGAAAGGACTTTTGCAGAAGTTACAGATCTGGATAACGAGGTGAATAATATGTTGAAACAACTACAGGAAGCAGAAAAAGAGCTGAAGAAAAAACAAGAAGATGCTGACCAGGATATGATGATGGCAGGGATGGTGAGTGATTTTGGCATTTTTGCTAACGAGTAGAAAGTGAAGGGTGTTCAGTGATGAAAGACTCCTGACTTGTTGAGGAGTCTCTTTCCTATTGACTTCTGTTTTCAATTGTGTTTCCTGATCAAGAATTGGGTTAGTAACTTACATAGAAGACAAAGAATTTGGATCTTCTGCCAGACTGTTGCACAAGAGTTCCTTTCCAAAGCTACTCTCAATTAAAAGCAAAACATTGTTTTACACATTTGAGGCTTTAGGACATTTGAAAGTATGTCTTTATATTTTTGAATGAGTAATTCATAAATGGGATATAGTCAGAAAGGGAAAAAAAAAGGAATGAAATGAAAAGTTCATTTCCTTCCTCCTCTTAGTCTCCCAGCAACTTGCCTTTAGCAAAGACCAGTTTCTTGTGTAAAAGGATAGATTTGAAGATGACAAAACATACCAAACTTACATCCAGTTCAGTTTTTCACTTCTTGTGATGATGTGTATGCATAGCTCTGTTTGTAACAAAATTAACTTGTGACTGCGTGGCCCCCGAAGGACTGGGGCCCATTTTTCTGTTTATGCAGTATTAGTGGAGTCACAGTGTAAATAATTTCTTTCCGGTTCAATCTGATTATAATCACAGTCATGACAAGACATGAACTCCTTTGTGTGGGCTTCCCTCAGAGCTCAGCTGGTGAAGAATCCACCTGCAGTGCAGAGACCCCAGTTCAATTCCTGGGCTGGGAAGATCCCCTGGAGAAGGGAAAGGCTACCCACTCCAGTATTTTGGCCTGGAGAAGTCCATGGACTTTATGTCCATGAGGTCACAAAGAGTCAGACACAACTGAGTGACTGTATAAATGATCATGGTAGATCATTTTCACCTTGGGATAGAAGGAAGAATTACTAAGCTTCTTAATCTAATGAAGACGTCCTTAGGGAAGTGATAACAGAAGTATCCCTTTGCAAATACCTTATTTTATTATGCATTTTTTGATTTTTGTTTTGGATTATCTGAATTTTCTATAGCAAGGTATGTCTCAAGTGAAAATTCCCACATAGTAAAAATGTGTGTTTTTCATATGTGCTGAGGGTCTCTGGATTTTATTTTTTTTAATGCAGTCATAGAATCATGAGATTTAGAGCCTGTTGAAAGGAAGGAAAAGATATATATTCTCTACATCTTCATACCCTCAAAGAGGGTATGGATTCCATTCAAAGGGAAGAAAAAAGATCTATCTTTTATTCCTTTTGGTAAATAATTTATAAGGAGCACAGGGCACCCTCGTATGTATTATCCCATTTATTGTTAAATAGCCTGAAAGGCCAGAATTGCATCCGTATTATTGGAGTCTGTAACCTATTTTTTAAGGAAAAGGGTGAAAGCTCACAGTTGTCCCTAGAAGAGGGGCTGCAGACAGCGGGATAAAGGCCGTCAGTGACTTGCAGTCTGAGGGCCAGCAGCTCTGCTAGGATATTCGCAGACTGCCCAAGAAGACATAGTGGCTGCGATTTGAACAGAGATTAATCCTTTATTTCTGAAGGTTTTTTCCTCTTGCTTTCTTTTCTTTTTAAAATTTTCACATTGTTTCTCTATCCAAAAGTTTTGTATTTCTGTTGACCCAGAAAAAAACTAGGAAAAACAGTTCTGTGTTGGAAAGCTCAAAGCTACTGGTGTATATCCCGACCAGATTTATTTGTGAGAGCATCTGTTTTCTGATCCTTAGACACTTCCTCTTCCATTGCCATTTCCTGTGACTCATGCAGAAGCATATTTGTTCAGGTTTCATGGAATTTTCCCAAATAGATTTACCTTTGGTTGATTTTTTTAAATGTAAATTGTATTGTCTCAGTTTGTGTGTGTATGTATGTATGTGATTACAGGGGGAGAGGGAGTTTTAAAAGAATATCACATAATTAGGAAAATTTTCTGAGAATAGGCTATTTCTAATAATCAAGTCTTGGAGGACATGTTCTAGTTCTAAAATGTATTAATTGTTTTTGTATTCATCCTTAAAAAGTAACTTGCAGGGACTTTCTGGGTGGTCCAGAGGTCAAGACTCCACTCTTCCCCTGCAGGATCGCAGATTCAGTCCCTGGTTGGGGATCTATCCCACATGCTACATGGGGTGGCTGAAAAATAAATAAATTTAGTTAAATTTTTTAAAAAGGAGAAGCAAAGAACCAGAAAAAAAATTTTTGAGTAACTTGTTTCTGCTTGATGGGTTTTATTTTGAATACACCTTCATGTATTCTTGAGTAAGAAAGTCAGAAAAAGAAATAATAACATTGATCTTTGAAATACAGATACAGTATAGGTATACGACTACCTCTTTATGATGGTCATGTAAATTAAAAATAGCAACATCCTCAACATGAAGATATGACCCAAAAAAATCCCTACAGTGAGAGATTATAGTTTCATGAGTTAGAAGAAGGGAAACCATCTGAAAATTAGATTTGTTGACTCATTGGGGAAAGATATTTCAAGAAGACGAAAATGTATCATTTATTATTTATCCTTTTTTGGTGTACAGGCTTCACAGGCTGCTCAGGAAGCCGAGATCAATGCCAGAAAAGCCAAAAACTCTGTTACCAACCTTCTCAACCTTATTAATGACCTCCTGGAGCAGCTTGGTAAGTATCTGTAGTCATTGTAGGCAGTCTTTGAATTCTTTGTACTGTTCTTGGGATCTGAGATCGTTGACTCAAAAGTAGATATTACAGTGCAAAGATTGTATAAACTGAATCGTGACTTTTAAGTTGTATTAATTCAACATGTACTTACTAGGTCCTTCCATGGAATCTGACCTCAGTATTGGAATCTGACCATGATCCAAGGACTTAATAAAATTTTCAAGGTTTGCTGCCAGGTAGCATGGCTCTTTTATGGTCAAGATTTATAATAGGGTTGAGCAATGATTATTCTTAGCTTGTCCCGCTGGCAGAATGTCTTCAAAGAGTTTGAAGTGAAGGATTTCAGTGATAGAATGAAAGAGCACTTTAAAGAATAGTCTGATGAGCTGATGGTTTTTATGCAAAATGAGAGAAAAGGCTTTTGTTTTGAAGGAAATATAAGCATATTGAAATTTTCCTTTAATCCAGTTTGATAGGGAGCAGGCCCCTTGATAGGACAGATGGACTTTTGTCACCAGTCTGCATTATAGAGCTGTGATTTCTCTAACCAGTGAGCGTCCCAGGTGGCACTAGCAGTAAAGAATCCACCTGCCAGGTAGCAGACCCAGGTTCAGTCCCTGAGTTGGGAAGATCCTCTGGAGGGGAGGGCATGGCAACCCACTCCAGTATTCTTGCTTGGCAGAGGAGCCTGGCAGGCCACAGTCCACAGGGTTGCAGAGTCGGACACGACTGAAGTGACTTAGCACGCACACGATACTCTTAACTAGGACAGCTGTGTAGCAAGGCCTCCTGTTTTAATGTGTTCGTCTTTAAAGCTTGGTTTTGGTCAATGTTTTGTTTTGTGGGGTGTATGTGATATTTTTATCTGTCTTAATTTTGAGGAATAATAAATTATGGGCCAGCAGATGGATTTTAAAATGAAAGTAAGCTAGAAGAGGTAGCTTTTGTGGCAGAAAAGTTTGGCTTTTAAAGTTAGTCAGACTTGGGTTGGAATTGTTGCTTTGTTGCCTGTAAGCTGTGCAAATTTGGGCAAATTACTTAACATCTGAGAATCATTGATGTCAAATGGTCTTGTGAGAATTTAATCAAGTACAGTATACATCAAGTACCGCAGCTGGCTGTCTGTTTTCGTTTATATAGAAATAGTTGCTTTCAAAGGGACTTTTTTTCATGCTAATTTTAAAGCAAAGCTTTGCTAAAATTATTTCAGCCTTTCAACCCTGGCCATTCTCCACAGGAGGGCTTCTATAATAGAGTCTAACTCTGGGAGCAGGGTAACACTCCCCCAAAGCAACCCAGTCTCCCTGATATCGAAGAGCTGAGGGCTTAGGGTTCTAGCTTAAAGATTTTTATGTTTATTAAAGGGCACTAAAAAGACAAAAAGATTACATATATAAACATGAAAAAGAAAAAGGGATTAAACGTTACTAGATTACCTTCAAACCACAAGTAAGGCACAAGGGCTAGGACATAGTAGCTATATATTCAGAAAACATTTCACAGAAACCATATTCTGAGGGAAAAAAAGAAAAAATCCAGCCCCAATATTCATGATATGTTCTGACCATCCCTGCTGGGTTAGGTCAGTGTTTGTGCTTGGTTTGCATTGTTAGTGCCCCCTCCCTTTTTTAATTAACTTTTACCGGAGTACAGTTGTTTTGCAATGTTGCATTAGTGTGCTCTTCAGCGAAATGAACCAGCCATGCATATACACATACCCGCACCCTTCTGGACTTCCTTCCCATGGAGGTCACAGTGCATCAAATAGAGTTCTCTGTGCTGTGTGTTCTCATTAGTTAGGCATCTAGTTCTCAGGCCACTTCTGTGTAATGGCAGCTGCTGGTCTTCCTTTATGAAAAGGCTGGTGGGTTTAGGGGCCGGGGGGTGGTACTTGTGGAGTGATGTCATAATTCGTACTGAACGCGTCTGTCCTCTTCTGACTCTGTAGGGCAGCTGGACACAGTGGACCTGAACAAGCTAAATGAGATTGAAGGCACCCTGAACAAAGCCAAAGAGGAAATGAAAGTCAGTGATCTAGACAGGAAGGTGTCCAACCTGGAGAACGAAGCCAGGAAGCAGGAGGCTGCCATCATGGACTATAACCGAGACATCGAGGAGATCCTGAAGGACATTCGCAACCTGGAAGACATCAAGAAGACCCTACCCTCCGGCTGCTTCAACACCCCGTCCATTGAGAAGCCCTAGCGTCTTCCTTAGGGAGCCACTGTGAGGCCACAGAGTGCCTGCACACAAAGATTACATTTTTCAGACCCCTGCCCCGCCCCCCCCTCCACTCTCTGCTGCTCTCCACCACTGTCCTATTGAACCAGGAAAAGTCACAAAGTTTTAAAGAGAAGCAAATTAAACATCGTGAATCAGGAACAAAGGGTTCTATCTAATAAAGTCTCTCTTCCACTTAACGGCGCTCCCTCAGACCCACCTGTCCCTTCCGAGTTGCATAAGGACGTGGCATCCTGCGTTGCTGTACTGCGGCTCAAACACTTCGTGGGAACCATTGTGTGCCAGGGCTGAGCAAGTAGCCCTCCCTTTCTCACTGATGCCAACAGAGCCTCCTCAGTCTCAGTACTCTTGTTTCTATGAAGGAAAAGTTTGGCTACTAACAGTAGCATTGTGATGGCCAGTATATCCAGTCTTTAGGCAAAGAAAATGCATCTACATCTCCTGCCCCTCCTCCTTTTAAGCAAAAAGGAGATACACCTCCTGTGCCAAAGGTATTGGTCATTCAGAATGTCGAGAGCCATCATCCGTTGTTTAGCTGTTTGAGTTTAGGACACTGAGCCATCCACGGGTAAGGATGCAATGATTTGTGACAGTCTCCAGGAGAATATGAGACTGCAGAAGTAGGCCGAACATTTTCTCAGATGTTAATAATTGACTAGGAAGATAAACTTTCTTCAGATCTTTGGGCAGCTGATACTTTAAATCTGAACGGGCAGCTTGCACTCACCAATAGACGCCTTCTATTCCTATAAGTGGAATTTATACAGAAGAAATAGGGATATGATAACCACTAAAGTTTGTTTTTTTTTTCCCAAAATCAAACTAATTCTTAGAGCTTTTTTTATTTTTTTAGTATATTAGTCTCGAAACTAGTGTTGTTACCTGGCAGAGAAGGGTGGTTGGTCCTTAAGATCTTGACAAACAAAGCAAAAGCCTCCTTGTCCTAGTCTTTTCTAGCAAAGGGATAGAACTTAGATGTGACTTGCATTGTCAGGATCCCACGTATCCATTTTTCTTCCATTGGGGAGAGATGAAATATTAGACCCTTTTTTTAGTTTCCGTTTTCTTCTGATGTTCCCGTCACGTAGAATCCCTCAAAACACATTGTTTGCCAAATCCTGGTGGCAAATACTTGCACTCAGTATTTCACGCAGCTGCCAACACCATCTAGTTCCTGCACTTTGTGATCCAAACCACCTCTAGACCTTCCCCTCCAAGTGTAGACGGAAGGCCCTTACGTGGAGTTTCCTAGTGGGCTTCTCAACTTCTGGTCCTCAGCTCTGTGATTTTCTTCCAAGATCACAGCATGATGATTCTCTGCCACAAACCCCTTCCTCCTCCTGCCAGCCCGCCTTCAAGATTCATATATAGCCTTTAACACTATGCAACTTTGTACTTTGCGTAGCGGGGGAAAGAAACTATTATCTGACACACTGGTGCTATTAATTATTTCAAATTTATATTTTTGTGTGAATGTGTTTTTTTTTGTTGTTTATCATGATTATAGAGTAAGGAGTTTATGTAAATACCCTTGTCCTGTTTCTGGAATGACACTGTCTGTTCACTTCTTCACTTCATTTTTCCTCTTCACTGGCACAGTGCGTCTGTATACCTCCTCCTCTCTCATCTGCCGTTCTTTGGATTGGATTTGCTCCCCGTTGGTCTGCTCTTCGCCTTGTGTTTGCAGCGTGTCTATTCTCTGACATTCACATCCACCTGCTTTCCTCCACACACAGCCACGAGAAAGAGGTACCTGGAGCCCTCTTCCACTGCAGTCATGGTGGTCCTCAACCACAGCATGGTGTTCTTAATGCCTGCCCCAGAGCAGGAACGCCAGGTTGACAGGGAATGCTGGAATCGGAAAAGCGTGCTGAAGGACATCTTCACCATCAGTGTGAGCCTAGCCAGGGATGAGCTGGAAATATCCTTTCTGGCAGTTTAGACTGGCTGGATCATTTTGATCAGGAGGTGCGTGATTACTGAGCACTGGTACGGCATCAGGGGTCGTGCTGTGGACCCCTGATGATGATGGGAGAGGTGGTCCTCGTTCTTCTCCTTTCCGTCTCCTCCTCGCATCCCAGAGTTGACTTAGCGGTGTCTTGACCTGGCATCACTCCGCTCCTCCTCTCAGGCCTCTTCTCCCATCACGGGAGGCATGACTCTTTCTTGCCAAGTGTTCACGTCAGTGTTTCCTAGCTAGTTCCTCTTGTTACGTGATCACATCCCAGTAGACGTTTTGGTCAAGGTTGCAGGAAAAGGACTGAAGATAGACTGCGAAGATGGTTCTCCCACCAAGCCCGTGGGTCAGGTTCACTCCAGTAAGTCTTAGGCCACAGTGAAATTGGGGAGATCGGTGGTTTCTTTTCTCCTTTTCCACCTACGTGGTATATTTTTAAACAGAATTTTATTTTTAAAATAAAAGTTCTTAATAAGAGGATACCTTCATTACACTCCTGCAATATAGCCATTATTGTATTGTATAGTTCCAGTTATCTGTATTATATGTAATGAAACTGACAGGGTGGCTGCTGCAGAATGCGGGGTGTCGCAGGGAACATACACAGCTGTTCCCTGGAAGTTTCCCTTTCAATTCCAACTGTGGCCCTTTTCCATGTGCCTTCACTTGAGCTGTTTGCCTTAATCTCTATGGTCTTGCTCTCCAGGGTGGTAAAAAAAAAATGCAACACTTGGCATTTTTTTATGTTAAAAAGAACAGTATTTTATTTATAATAAAATCTGAATATTTGTAACCCTTTATACTTGGTGTGGCTTGAGTGTGGTACTGGGGATGTAAGATGTTTTAAAAGGGATGACAAAGGGGAAGCTTCTCATAATGTATTTTTTGGATGATTTTCCTGAGAATAATCCAGTGTGGGTGAGTATATCACCTGTCAGTGCAGGAGATGCAAGAGATAATGAGTTTGATCCCTGGGTCGGAAAGATCCCCTGGAGGAGGAAATGGCAACCCGCTCCAGAACTCTTCCCTGGAAAATTCCATGGACAAGAGGAGCCTGTCGGGCTGCTGTCTATGGAGCCTCAAAGAGTCAGACACGACTGAACACACACACACCCAATAGTGTAATACACATATATATTTGTCTCAGATTGGGATACTTTGGTGTGGTACAGAGGCTGGCAAACTTTTTCTGTAAAGCTCCAAATAGTAAATGTTTTACCCTTTGCAGACCTCACAATATCCATTACAGCTGCTCTGCTGTTGGACCTGGAAGGCAGCCGGGGACAATCTGTAAACAAGTCAACGGAGCCGTGGTCCAGTATAACTATTTACAGAAATAGGCCCGGGCTTGCAGGCTGGAGTTTACCCGACCCCCTGGTGTTGTCTCAGTACTTGATTAAGTACTTGATTAATGACTGTTGAGGACTATTTTCAAATTATTTGGGCTTCCTGAATTAGCAGATGTATGTAAAGAGTTGTCTTTCCACCTTTCAAATACATCTTCAGCTAAGGGTACACTCTTCAGATGATGAGAATCGCTCTCAAACATAAGGGAGGAGTGAGTAAGGTGCTGGACCAGCAGGCCATCACGAGGGTTGATGCAGCTGAAGTGACTGAAGACCAAGTGAAGAAGAGTGGAACCACAGAGACAGCGGGAAGCTTTGCTCTGCTCTTCGGCTCTCATGATCCTGAGGCCGTGTGGATGGCATGCCACCTTCCCAGTCATTTGTTGCTGTTCAGTCACTTAAGTCGTATCTGACTCTTTGAGACCCATGGACTGTAGCCCATCAGGCTCCTCTGTCCATGGGGTTCTCCAGGCAAGAATGCTGAAGTGGGTCACCATGCCCTCCTCCAAGAGATCTTCCTGACCCCGGGATGGAACCCAAGTCTCCTGCGGCTCCTGCATTGCAGGCGGATTTCCTAGTCATGAATCATTATAACTGATACTTGTGAAGAAGAGCCTGTACCCTTCTCATTAGACTTCTTTGGAGAGAGCTTTAGAGGGCACTAGTTACTAGCTTTCTTACATACCCTGTTCTTGACCCATTTGTATAGATATGATTAAGATGCAGACAGACGTCCATAGTTGTTATGTCAGAGTGATAAGAGGGATTTTCTTCTTTTTTCGGTTGGCCCTCATTGCTGCATGGGCTCTGCTCTAGTTCCAGCGCACGGGGACTTCTCTAGTTGCAGCGTGCGGGCAGGCTTCTCATCATGGTGCCTTCTCGTTGCAGGGCGTGGGCTCTGTGGCGTGCGGGCCTCAGTAGCTGCGGCACATGGGCTCAGTAGTTGCCATTCCCATGCTCTCAAGCACAGGTTCTGTAGTTGGAGCACGCGCTTCCCAGACCAGGGATCCAACCTGTGTCTTCTGCATGGGCTGGTAGATTCTTCACCTCTGAGCCACCAGAGAAGCCTTAAGTGGGATTTTAAAAATGTGTTCTTACTCCTTTTGTTATTTCAGAGTCAGCAGTTTCTCCAAAGTTGGTATCAGCATAATCTGATTCAGTGAAAGTGAAAGTCGCTCAGTCATGTCCGACTCTGTGACCCCATGGACTATGCAGTCCATGGAATTCTCCAGGCCAGAATTTTGGAGTGGGTAGCTGTTCCCTTCTCCAGGAGATCTTCCCAACCCAGGGATTGAACCCAGGTCTCCCGCATTGCAGGAGGATTCTTTACCAGCTGAGCCACAAGGGAAGTCCAATAATATTGGAATGGGTAGCCTATCCCTTCTCCAGTGGATCTTCCCAACCCAGGAATCAAACCAGGGTCCACATTTCAAGTGGATTCTTTACCAGCTGAGCTATCAGGGAAGCCAATCTGATTCAAAATATCCCGAAAGCTCTATGTCTTCAATAAGCATTCTAGGCCCTTAATAAATCTGAACTCACCAGCTCCACTTCCATTAAGCTCAAAATAGAGTGAGTGTCCGGAGAAGACAGGACTCCTGGTTCCTGGGAGAGTCATGAAGTACAGTAGTAAGTCAGGTGGTCCCTTCCACCTAAGGCGAGCAAGTTTCCTCCCAAGGAAAGATCAAATCTCTTTAGGCCAATCGTTTATGGGAACAGAAATGAGACAACTGTAAATGGCAGTTTTGCCTGTTAACACTAAGGAGTTTTAGTTGAAAATGTTGATAGCTGGAGTGAAAAATAAGAATTTTCCATAAGGAAATTCTCAGAGTCTCCATTTGGTCAGGAGTCAACAACCAGAGTGTCTTCTGTTTGTATGGTGTCTCCTAGAATAAATGTAACGGCTCTACGTGGATAAATGAAATTCTAAGTAAAAACCATATATTTAAGAAGGGGAAATATTTATCCGAAGACCAAAGCAAAGCTCAAAAAAAAGGAACCTCAACATTTTGAGTGTTGTAAGACCTCCATGTCTTTGTTTTAACTCTTCTCTGCCCAGAATGTTCTTTCTTTCCCCTCCCCAGTACAGGAAAGACTAAGGTCAAGCTGTTACCTCATCCGTTGAAACAGGCCAGGCTTCCCTTGAGTCCACCACCCGCCTTGACCTAGTACTGACTCCTGGTATGGCCCTTGGATGTGCATGTATTAGTCCGGTGCGTCTCACCCACCTTCCCCTCCCTGCTCTCTTCTCTAAGAGGGTCTTGGTTATTCACATTCACGTCCTCAGGGATAGGAGGTGGACAGTAGTCACTCGTGGTGGTGTACAGGTGCGATCAAATCAACCTTTCTCGTCCTGCTCTCCCACTCGTCACTTTTTCCCTGCTGTGAGCAGAGAGAGAGATTTATGGATACTCTCTTTCTTTTTCTTTCCATCATCTCTCTCTCTCTCTCTGCCCTCTTCTCCATCCAGTAGCATTCTGTTCCCTCAACACTCCTACCTAAGGATGGATTTGCAGAAAAATAACAGAAACCACTCTTTCATCAGATGGCATAGCACAGACCATTCCGGAATGGACAGTCTGCAACCAGCTGGTGTGATCTGGTCCACAAGGCCTGGGCCTCTGTGCTCCCAGCCTCACGATGGTCATTCCCAATGCCATGTATGTGTGTCTTTGAGTTTTACCCACAGGCCCTTCTGTAGATATCTCTAGTCCTGGCCCAAGTTATAATATTGATTCTTTTCTTTTCCTGTAACTCCTGGGAATGGTCCCAGTAAATTTCAACTGACCAGCTGGTGTTTTATTGTTTGCTTCTTACCCTAGAAAGCCTTATAACATAGGCCACAGAGGGACTGCTTATGATGAGTTCAGTGTAGTTTGTATTTATTTCTATAAAAAGTTGAGCTTCAGGCCCTTGATCAAATCAGAATGTAACCCTCTGTTACAGCATTTTCCCTGTGAATTTGTCCACGACAGTGTAATTGGTTCTCTGTGAAAGGCCCCTGGTCATACCTTTGAGGGTCCCCCTTCCATACCCCTATGATCCTTTCCCACCATGACTAGTAACAGAAGGAGAAGAGGGAGTCAGGATAAAATGGCTGGATGGCATCACCGATGCAATGGACATGAACTTGGGCAAAGTCGGGGAGATGGTGAGATAGAGAGGTCTGGCCTGCTGCAGTCCATGGGATTGCAAAGAGTTGGATATGACTGGGTGGCCGAACAGCAACAAATAACAGAAAATTCTACTTGAGCCTCAGACTGAGGTGTTTGGGGCCCATACCATGGTGTCTGCCCTAATACCAAGATCCTGTGTCATCTTGGTAACTAAAGGCAATCATCATCAAATTTTGTGCCATGGCAACTTGTGTTCACAATTTCTAGTGTGATTTCATGCTCAATAGTCAGTCCCTGGTTTCTAGGATGTGAACGAGCCTGATTTTCTGAATTTCTGTTCACTAATCCCACTTGCTTCTTCAAGGACCTTTCTTTTCTCATGAGCATGGTTTCCAAGCTGAGATTAGTGCAGAGTAAGCCCAAGTCCAGCCGGGAGTAGAAATGTCTGGAGAAGGTGTGCCGTCCTGATGTGGATTACACGTTCCTGGGCTGCTGAGCCAGCGTCCAGGATAAAGTCTCAGGAGATACAGCTGTGATTTGGGTGATTACACGTTTAGCATGGTCAGAGAAGTTTGTGTTACAACTTGCTGATCCCTCTTGGCTCAGACAGTCTGCGCTCTGTGATGTCTCGGTTGGGCTGATACAGAGACACAGACCTGGCCAGAGAGATGAGTTTTGCTATGAAGATTTCAGACAGGCTGTCTGCCCTCTTTAGGTATCTGAGGGCTGAGGCAAGACTAGTTCTATCAAACTAACTCACATTGCACACCATGTTTTAAAGGGCACTTTCATAATTGATTTCTTTGATTGGCCCTCATGTGACGAGGGTCTCCATTTGACCATTGGACAAAATCCATGGTTCGCTGCCCATCACCCTAGCCACTGCGTTAGCTGTCGCCTCATTTTCTCTCATGATTTTGATCCATTTTCCTTTTAAGAGCTTCTATCATATACAGACATTTTATTAAAAGCTTCCTCAGATCCCTTTTTTGGAGCGATCAAGGCAGAACTTAAATATATGAGTAATTTGCGCAATATTAAGGAACCAGTCAGTGGCAGAATTAATACTTGGAACTTGATTATCCTCAAGCAACCTGGGCTTTACCCACCTTACAGCTCACACCTCTCTGCTCTTGATTCTTCCCTCCCTTTCTCTCCCCCGCCCCACAGAGGCTCAGGGATATATATGTATGTATCATGAGCCACCTAACTTTACCCTCCCCTACCTTCCTAATGTTATTAATAACGTCTGATATAGCCACGCTACACTTATCAAAGCTAAGAAATTAATATTGGACGAATACTCTGAACAGTCTTTTGTCTACTTTTAAATACCTTTTCAAGACTCCATTTTTAAAGTAATGCTGAATTTGAAGACAGAGAATGAAAATACTCAACAATAATATCCAGGCTCTAGGGCAACAGGAGTATAAGTCCAAAATAATGGATTTTACCTTCATTATATACTCCAGACTGCTCGATACATAATTTATTCATAGTTAATGGCAAATAAGTCATTAGACAACTTGCTAAAATGACCCTAATGTTTCAAAAGAGATTTTTAAAAGGTGCATCAGAATGAAAATATTATTCATAATATGACACAAATTTAAGTATTAATTAGAAGTAAGGAAATTTACTCATAAAGACTACACTAAAAATTTTTGCCCTTATTACAGAATTTCAGACTTAGAGAAAAATTTTCAAGAAGAGTCAAAAAATTCTCCAATATTCTTTATTCAGATTCCACCAATGTTAATTTATTATTACATTTGCTTTTTGACTGCTCTCACTCTTGCTGTCTGTGGAAAGAGAGGGAGAAAAAGAGAACGCTTTTAAGTTGCAGGCATGATATCCCTTTACCCATAAATACTTCAGTGTGTATTTCCTAAAGACGGGAAACTTTCTTACATGACAGTACAGTTGTCCAAATCAGGAAATTCCCACCGATGCGATGCTGTTAGCTAACCTGCAGCCCCTATACAGATTGCTCCATTGTGTTAGGCAGAATAACGGCCGCCCTAAAGATGTCCAGGTCCTAATCCCTAGACCCTAGGCCTGTGTAGGGTTACACAAGCAAAGTGGAATTAAGGTTTCTGATGTAATTAGGTTGTGAATCAGCTGATTGTGAAATTGAGAGATATCCCTGGATTATCTGGTTGGGCCAATGTGATTATAAGGATTCTTAAAATTGAAAGAGGGAAGGCAGGAAAGGGGGTCAGAGTGATGCAATGGGATAAGACCATCACTGCCAGCTTGAAGATGGAGGAGGTAACAGGAGTCAGGTGGGTGGGTGGCCTCTAGAAACCCAAAAAGGCAAGGGAATGTTTCTCCCTAAAGAATCTGCCTGCCAAAGCAGGAGACACAGGAGATGTGGGTTCGATCCCTGGGTTGGGATGATCCCCTGGAAAAGGAGATGGCAACCCACTCCAGTATGCTTGCCTCTGTTTTATGAACAGAGGAGTCTGGCAAGCTACAGTCCATGGGGTTGCAAAGAGTCAGACACAACTCAGCACGTGAGTGTACATGCACGCACACACAAACACATTTCTCCCCTACAGCCTCCAAGAAGGGGACAAAGCCCAGCTGATACCTTGCTTTTACCCTAGGGAGACCCCCATCAGACTTCTACCGAACTATAAGAAATTTGTGTTGCTTTAAGTCACTGCTGCCAAGTCGCTTCAGTCGTGTCCGACTCTGTGAGACCCCATGGACTGCAGCCTACCAGGCTTCTCCGTCCATGGGATTCTCCAGGCAAGAACACTGGAGTGGGTTGCCATTTCCTTCTCCAATGCATGAAAGTGGAAAGTGAAAGTGAAGTCACTCAGTTGTGTCTGACTCTTAGCAACCCCATGGACTGCAGCCCACCAGGCTCCTCCATCCATGGGATTTTCCGGGCAACAGTACTGGAGTGGGGTGCCATTGCCTTCTCCCTTAAGTCACTAAGTTTTGAGTAACTTAGTTACAGAGTCATAGAAAACGAATACACCATTTGTCTCAACAATGTCCTTTATAGCAAAAGAAAATCAGAAATCATGTGTTGTGTTCAGTTGTCACATCTCTTTCATTTTCTTTAATCTGGAATAATTCTGAGTCTTTTTTGTGTGTGTTTTGTGACCTTGACGTTAAAAAAACAAAAACAGACACATTTTGTAGAATGTTCCTCAGTTTGGTCTGTCAAATGTTTTCTTTTGACTGGATTCAGGTTGTGCACCTCTGGCAAGGAGATCATAGAAATAATGCTGATTTTTTTTCAAGAGGGACCTAAGTAATTACTGGCTATGTTAACTTTGATGTTATTTATTTATTTATTATTTTTAAACCAAAGGATGATTGCTTTACAATATTGTATTGGCTTCTGCTGTATATCAACACAAATCAACCATAGGTATAACCTTTGACATTTGATTGGGCTAGTACCCTCTAGGTTTCTCCACTATAAAGTTACGCTGTTAACCTTGTATTGATAATTACCAAGTATCTCACAAGGAGACACTTTGAGACTATATAAATATTCTGTTACTTCTTATACATTTACCCAGTGAGGATGGCTGCCAAATGGAGATTTTATAATTCCATTATTCTTTCTGTGTTTATTAGTTGGCATTAATATTATGAGGTAGAGCTTTTCCATCTCTTCTGTTTATCTAATACTATATCTATTTGTTTTTGTTGTTCTTCAGTTGTGCTCAGTCTTGTCCAACTCTTTTGCAACACCCTGGACTATAACCTACCAGGCTTGTCTGTCCATGGGATTTCCCAGGCAGGCATACTGGAATGGGTAGTCATTTCCTTCTCCAAGGGATCTTCCTGACCCAGGAATCAAACCTACTTCTCCTGCATTGCAGGCAGATTCTTTACTGCTGAGCCACCAGGAAAGCCCATCTGTTTCTATAGTCATATATATTTCTCTTACTTTATTTTTTTGGTCACATGATACTGCTTGCAGAACCTTAGTTTCCCAACCAGGGATTGAACCTAGGCCATGGCAGTGAAAGTACTGAGTCCTAACCACTGTACCACTAGGGAATTTCTGATTTCTATTACTTTAGATTTATTGATTCCTATTTTATTTAATATTTTGTTTTTGATATTTATTTTGACCTTAAATGTCCCTTACTTAGCCAATGGGAGTACTTGAAAGCTGGCCTCTTACTTTCTGACACATCCTCGTCGTTCTTTGAGCATTGCCTTACTTTCGGCACATCAAGACATTACAGGCTCACCTGTACTTTCCCTGTCCTGATCCTGAACCAGCCACTTCTCCAAGGAGCAAAATTAGGTTTTTGTTAATTCTCAAAATGCCAATAGCCAACAACAACAATGATAACAAAAATAGGTTGCTCAAATGAATGCAAAAACCCTTGAAAATGGTGCTGAATTTTAAGCAAATTGTTCATGAGGCCACTTGGCTTCAGGATACATGGTCTGTTCTCTCTCTGTAGATGATTGCCTATTTTATGCATTATTGACAAGTATTTTTGGAATACTCATTGCTCTCACAGCCTACCTAGTACTGGTATTCATGGGTTTTATCATGTGACAAAAGCAATTATCACTACTTTAGGAAATTTATTTAAGTAAAGAAAGGAGCAAAAACAAAACATAAACAATACAAACAAAAATAGAGGAAGATCTATTTCTATAAAGTAGGAATATGTGAGGATGTGGGTCGATGCTTAGGAACATTATATATGTGTGTGTGTGTGTCTGTGCGTGATCAATGAATGCTCAGGACCATTTATTATGGGAAGTCTTTGAAGGACAAATACAATTTATATGAAAATGTGTGTACTTTTTAGCTGTGTTGGAGTGAATACAATCTGGGAAATGAGCTTGGGAATGAAAATGCAGGGACAGCAAATTCTATGATGTGCAGCTGCATAGTTGAGTTTTCTGCCCAACCATTCCTCTCTGTGTCTTGGAGATGTTTGGGAACCCCACTATGGTCTCTAATTCCAAGGAAAGCTCGTGCTATGTGCTCATTTTCCATGTTCCAGTTTTTAATCGATTATTGTTGGCTACTCCCATGTGTGATGCTATCATTTCATAAGACCTACAACATGGCAAACTATTCGGTTATTTCAAACTCTCACCTATTATGGGAGGCTCTAAAGAAGGGCCTAGGGACTTCCCAGTGGTCCAGTGGTTAAGAATCCACCTTGCAATGTAGGAGATTCAAGTTTTATCCCTGGTCTGGGAACTAAGATCCCACATGCTGTGGAGCGACTAAGCACCCAGCCACAACTAGAGAACCCGTGCGCCACAACAAAGGATCCCGCGTGATACAACAAAGATCCCACGTGCTGCAACTCAGTCCCACACAGCCAGATAATATTTTTTTCTAAAGTGCCTAGTCATTCATCAGGGCCCCAACTAGAAAGACTTTGCCATGTTGAGATCAAAAATGGTGATATCAAACCATTAGTAGTCTATTGATGTCTTATTAGATTCTAAGAAAAGGCTGGCAAAAACTGCTATGGGCTTAATTGTGCTTTTCTGTTGAGCGTAATGAGGGTTAAAGAAGTAATATGATGAAGTATGTACTCACGTAGAATTATGGACTGAGAATGTCTCCTAGAGCAATGGTTCTCAAAATGAGGCCCTGGGACCAGCAATATCCACTTTGCCTGGTAGCTTCTTAGGAAAGCATATCCTCAGACTCTACCCCAGACCTACTGAATCAGAAATCCAGGGGTCAAGGGGCAGGGGATAGTCTGTGTTTTAAGCCCCTTCTAGGGGATTCTGGTGCTGTCTAGAGCATCAGAGAGTGCTATGAACTGTTCTCACAGGCTTCCCCTTGTATTAACCCTTGTTCCTGGTATATCCTGAGTGTCTGCATGTTGGAGCCAACCAAGCATCACCTTGACTTGCAGCTCCTCTTGCTAGAAAAAAGGCTGTAATTGCGGAGGGAGATGTTCAGAATAAGTCTTTGCTAATCACAATGTTAGAGACAATGTTAGCTCTTTTTTGTGCTTCTTAAAACTACTGAGAAACTCTAGGTACTTTATAGTAATGCTGAACTGGTTGAACTGGTTGATTAATCAAGATTTTTCTCCCATAGAGTACAAAGGCCTTCTTAAAAAGTAGGCAGAGTCTGATGTATCTATTTTTTAAATCCTTTAATATAAGAATTTATCTCACAATTGATTTCTCCACTTTTCATAAGATCTTCTAGTCATTTCCATCCACTAGGTGTGAATAGGCCAAAAGATTACAGACTAGACTTTTTATGATTCATCATTACCATCAAAGAGCGTGAATGTGGTCAGCTTGTTCTGAATGAGTCTGCGAATTATAAAACAAACAGAGCCAAGTCATTTAACATGAGTGATGCATTTGGAATTTGATAACCAAAAAATACATGTAAAGGCATCAAAAGAAGCTCAATGTAAATCTCAGGCCCTACTGAGTGGCCACAGTTCATGCACTGTTTAGCTGTATACTCTTAGCTAAGCCTCTCAGCCTGCCAGTGTTTACTATAAATGGAGGCAACACGACCTTACAGAGTCGTTCACATAGTGGGTAAGTATATGACACTACAAATTTAGGATAATCAGGTAGGCTACATTTTTGCGGGACCTGAAGTGTGTGCAATTTGGGACCTTCTTATATCTATTAATATATACATTTATATGTTTACATATTATATACATATGTGTGTGTGTTAGTCATTCACTTGTGTCTGACTCTTTACAACCCCACTGTAGCCCACCAGGCTCCTCTGTCCATGGAATTCTCCAGGCAAGAATACTGAAGTGGGTTGCCATTTCCTTCTCCAGTGAATCTTCCTGACCCAGGGATTGAACCCACAACTCCCGCATTGCAGGCAGATTCTTTACCATCTGAGCCACTGCGGAAGCCTATATATATATATATATATGTATATATGTGATCACAAATGCAAAAGTAAGTATAGAGCTGCTCGGAAGAGGCCTGTGAGCTCCGTTACCTCCCGGGGAAAGCCACTCTGTGGGGTTCCTGTATTTATTTTAAGCCAGGGGAAGGCAGAGCAGTTGCTTCCTCTCTGTCACTGTGTCATGGGGCGTGTGCATGACTGTACTTCCCTTCCACTGCAGACACCTCAGCCGCCGTCTGGCCAGGAGAACCTGTTTGGTGTGCTCACTGCATGACGACAGTGGGTGCGGCTGGGAGGGGAGTGCCAGCCTCCAGAATGTGCCCAGCGGCTGCAGAATCAGACTTCTGCCCAAGAAAGAAAGAGCGCCCTGGGGCAGGTATTCGCTGAGGCCAGGGTGGATGGCTTGAGGGGCAGAGCCCACACTATCTTCAGTAAACCTTTTAATCTCAGAGGTGGATAAGGCTGAACTCAGTTCTTAAAGATCATTTCTTAAAATAGAATTGTGTCCATTTCCATCCTCAGGGAATTGTATACCAGAGACAGCCCAGTACTGGAGTCAGGCCCAAGCCTGCTCTAAGCGTTCACCATACAGAACAGAACATGAACTCTGGACAACAAGGACTCAGACCTTGATGTTTCAACCAGGACTCAGTGCTGGATTATTTTTATTAAAGCAAAATAAAATTGCACAACAAAACCAATGCTATTTTAATGAGCTGAAAGATCTGAACTCCTAAGTTTACCTTTCTGAGCCTTTCTGGAGCCTGTGAGATGGTAAAGGATAATAATAGTGTCCTTCAAATTATTTAGGGAGCCCATTTCACTGGGGACCCCAGAGGATCCTGTGGATATCTGCTCACTTATGTGGCATTGTGAAGAATATTCTGATCAGAAACCACTGAGCAGAGCTTCAGCGTAGGACTTGGACACCTCAGTTAGTGCCCTTTTATCAAAGGAAAATGATTTTTGATGGTTATTGATCTAGTACTAAAATAGAACCATCACACACCCACCTAGAACCCTGAAAGTCTATTTTGTAATTTTCTAAAATAATCTAGGAGAAAGGCTTGTCACCCGTGAGTGATGAACACAAATGTATCTAGGCCTAGATCAGCATCTGCAATCAGGAACTCTAGCTTTTGTTCATATGACATCATTATGTTGGTGGTTTAGTCGCTAAGTCGTGTCAGACTCTTTTGACCCCAAGGACTGTAGCCTGCCCAGCTCCTCTGTCCATGGGATTCTCCAGGTAAGAATACTGGAGTGGGTTGACATTCCCTTCTCCAGGGGATCTTCCCAACCCAGGGATCAAATCCAGGTTTCCCACATTGCAGATGGATTCTTCACCAGCTGAGCCACCAGGGAAGCCCTGACATCATTACATTAAGGAAATTTTTAGCAAGTTTTCCTCACTGACTCTTGAGTGTCTCAGGAACTCATTGCACAGCTAGACAATGAGACCCAGCTCTGGTGAGACCCTGGACTGGGTGGTGGGGATGGAGCAGTGTACAAGACAGACAAAATGCCACCCTTATGGAACTCACCTTCTAGTGGGGGAGGCATAATAAAAGATGGATGAAATATGTGTTAGTCGACCATGGAGCATTTCCTATGGTCCAGTACCATTCTAAGAACTGTACAAATAGGAAGCCTACAACCTGATGAGGTGTGTACTATTATTATTCCCATTTTATAAATGAGAAAAATGGACAACAGCGAGATTTCATCTTGACTACCTGGTAAGTAGCACAGCCTGGCCTTGAACTCAGGCACACGGACCCCAAAGACATACCTGCAGCTCAACCACCATATTATACTGCCTCTAAGTGACACAGTGATGTCTAGTAGGGTAGAAGAGAAAATGATTCTCTATGAAAGAAAAAGAAAACTGGGAAGAGGGGAAAGGAAACATTTAGGGGATAGGGTGGAGCTTGTGGATTTAGGCAAGCTGGTCCAGGAAGCCTCACTAAGATGCCATTGGAGTAAAGACCTGGATGGCACGGCTTTCTGGAGAAAGCACTTTCCAGGTAGAGGCATGGGCTGGGGTGGGGGGCATGCAGAGGCCCCAAAGAGGAAGCAACTACGTGACTGCGGGTGAGTGAGGAGGGGGTCAGGGAGGGAAAGGGGGTTGAGAGGGGGCCAGGATGCACAGTGCAGCATCTTGAGAACATTACAAGGACTTTGGCTTTCAGAGTGAGATGGAATGCTATCAGAAGCTTCTGTAATAGGGAGCAATGTGGTCTGAGTTATGCTGTAATAGGAGAAGCCTGGCAGTGGTGTTAAGATAGAAGAGGCCAAAGGTAAAAGGAGGGAGGCGAGATGGGAGGGGATTGCAATTATCTGTACAAAAGATAAGGGGGCCCAGGACTCCCCTGGTGGTCCAGGGGTGAAGAATCCACCTGCCAATGCAGGAAGATCCCACATCACGCGGAGCAACTAAGCTCGTGTGCCACAACTACCAAGTGTGCACACCCTAGAGCCCATGACCTGCAACACGGAGCAGCCACCACACTGAGAAG
The DNA here is from genome assembly GCF_029407905.1 of Bubalus kerabau. Classification (NCBI taxonomy): domain Eukaryota; kingdom Metazoa; phylum Chordata; class Mammalia; order Artiodactyla; family Bovidae; genus Bubalus; species Bubalus kerabau. Next base: position 119,138,986 of record NC_073628.1, read on the forward strand.
CCTGTGCACCGCAACTAAAGAGCAGCCCCTGCTTGCTGCAATGAGGGAAACCCGTGTGCAGCACCGAAGACCTAGCACAACCAAAAATAAATAAATAAATAAATTTAAAAGATAAGGGGGCCTGGGTTAAGGAAACTGCAGTGGGAGTGATGAGAAGTGATCCAATGCTGATTATGCTCTGAAGGCAGACCAGCGCAGCAAGATCTACTGTGAGAGGAAGGGAAGAGTCAAGAATGACTTTAAGGTGCTTGGCGTGTGTGTATGTGCTTAGTCACTCAGTTGTGTCTGACTCTTTGCGACCGCATGGACAGTAGCCCTCCAGGCTCCTTTGTCCATGGGGATTCTCCAGGCAAGAACACCAGAGTGGGTTGCCATGCCCTCTTCCAGGGGACCTTCCCAACCCAGGGATTCAACCCAGGTCTCAGGCATTCCAGGTGGATTCTTTACCATCTGAGTCACCAGGGAAGACCTTAGGTGCTTGAACTGAAGGCCAAAAGGATGGGAAGACTGAGGCAGAAGGGGAGAAGGAGGCAGAAATCAGGAGCTCAGCTTTGTATTATGCCAGGGATTTTGCTATCTGTCCAAATGGAGATTTCAGTTAGGAAGTTGAATGTGATCTTAAAAGTTCACAGGGGGCTGTGCAAGATGGCTAAAGATATAAATGTGAGTGTCGTCAGTTTAGAGCCGAGACCAGCTGAGAAAACCAAGAGAGTGAGTACAGACAAACGAGAGACGGGGAGCAAGACCTGAGCCTTGGATGGTTTCTGCTCCATTAGGAGAGAACTTCCGTATTAAGAGGTCAGAGAGATGAGGAGCAATCAGCAAAGGAGACCAAGAAGGGATGATCTGTGAGGCAGGAGAAAAGCCACACAAGCCCACAATGTCCTGGAAAGCCAAGAAAAATGTTTTAAGGAGAAAGAAAGGAATGGTCAGTTAAAGGAAGCTGAAAGACACAAGAAATAAGGGCTGAGAATTGGCCACTGAGTTTTACACCCTGGAGGTACTGGCCTAATCGCAGTGGTTGGAGAGGTTTCTTGAAATCTAACTGTTTCAAACGAGACTGGGAAGAAAGAAACCAGGGAAGGCCCTGGTGGACAACTCTTCTGTTGTCCACAAGGGAGAGAACTGTAAAAGGGAGCAGAAAACGAGGGCAGTAGCTGAATGCAGCCTGGGTTCCAGGGACCTGTTTTCAATATGGAAAAATCCAGAAGAGAAAGGAAAACCGATGGCACAGGAGAGAGGATGAAGCATCCTGCTTCAGCGGGTGGGTGCGGTCCTTGATGAAGGAAGGGAGGAGCCCTCCTGCTGGCCTGAGACGGGGACTGTGACAGCGGGCAGCGGAGAGAGGGCAGATTGGATGCGGCAGGACAAGTGGTGGTACAGGCTCTCTTCCAAGGGCTTCTCTTTGTGCCCTGTCTTAGGAAATAGGTTATTAGCAGCGAGTGGCATGGGGAGGAGGTGTGAGAGGTTCGGAGAAGGAGAGAGAGGCAAATAGACTTTGAGGAGAATGGAAAAACCATAAGCCTAGGGAAATGGAACCTGATTGCTCACAACCCCTTGAGGTTAATGAGGATGAATTCAAAATGTGACTGTAAAATGTGCATGGGATTCTAGTGGGACTCTAGGGGAGGGATTCTAATAACTGATTGTGGCATTTTACATGGGTGAAGGGGACTGTGATGGAAAGAGGGTAGAGGGGAGAGTGTAAATGTGGTGGGTTCAATGGATCACAGGTTCTAACAGAATTGGGGTATTATTAGAGTCTGGCCACTGGAGAGCCTGACCTCCCAAAATCAGAGGCAATGATAAGAGACTGGGTGCTTGCAACTGAGGTTCTGGAAGAGGTACAGTGACCTGGAATGGCAAGGTCTAGATGTGATTGCCGGAGTAAGTAGCTGAGTGAGCATGTTTTACTAGAGAGTTTACTTGGTCAAGCACCACAAATCTCTGTCTTTCAATCCTGTCCCAGTGGAACGCACCTCACTACATTGTGCAGAAGTTTACTTTTCAAGTGAAGCCGAATGAAATCTTGGTTTACTGGCAGTTCCTAAGCTGTGAGTGAACAATCACAATTCATAGATGGTCAGATACCCTGACCATCTGCATCCTGAGCTCGGACACGTGACTGGGACATTTGGTAGAAATGGAGGGGTTTGAATCTCAAATGAATATTAGCGTACATACTTGGAGTTGATGATGTATACTTGAGTCATTTCTGTGAAGCCCATGGTTTAAGTAGGGGTATTGGATTTGCTCTAACCAAATATCAGATTACTGTATTTCCTTTTGTGGTTGCCATGTGCATTCTACAAACTTGCCTTCTTTGAAGTGTTCCCCTCTAGGCAAAGAATTTGAAAACCATTTACCCAGAAATCCTTAATCAGAACCCTTAATTGGACTGAAATTGTTTCAGCAATTGAGTTAACTGAAAAGAAAAATATCTCAAGAATAGAAGCTCATATCAATTATCTCATTGAAAAAAAAAACACAAAGAACTATGAAAAATTTCCAAGTGAATTCAAAGGATGGGCAAAATTTGGGTTTCACTGTCTATATTACCTATAATGCTGAACAGTAAAAATAAGGATTAAGGAAGAACAAGATCCATACTGTGTGCCTGCAAGATGAAGAGTATAGAATGTCTTGTCCTAATAAGTCATGATTATTCCTGTTGGTTATTCAAACTGAGGATAATGTTGGTGGTTAACCATATGTCCCTCCAGAGGAGGCTGCTGGGGTGGGGTTGTCTATTAAAGACCATTAGGACGTGGCCCCCAAACCCTTAGGAGCTGACAATCTCCTGCTTGCTTTCAAGAGTATGTAGCCATTTTTCAATTTTGTATGAAATTTTTGTTTTTTTTTATGAAAATATTTTATTGAAATATATTAAAAAAAGAATTAATAAAATCTAAAATCTTCCAGAAAGATTATAATAATCATGCTTTAGGCAATGTGAATGACACAGAGAGGGCACCTAATTTTTTAATGAAGCCATGAATGCCTTAGTCTGTAAAGTCAAAGTCCCATACTTTAGAAAAAAACTGTTAGGAGAGACTTAGTTAGCAATAAACCATATTCAACCCCACCATCTCCTTTCCTGAGCTTTGTATTTGATCAAGGATTCTCCATTTGCTGTGTGTATAGAAAGTAGAAAATTGAGAAGGCTCTGAACTGACCAGGATAATTCTTTTAAAAAATCTTCACCATGATTACAGTAAAACTGTTCAAGGGCTTTTCCCCTTCTGCTCATTTGAATGGCCTGAGATACTAAATCAAAATGAAGGCCTGTTTTCAGGAGTTTGTGAAAGCACATCAGAACAGGATAAGACAGGAACCCAGGCTTCCACCACTGGGCAACAGATGCTTCTATATACCATGCAATGAGTGGGTTTCCAAAGAAATGTGTCAGAGTCTTGGAATGCTGTGAGTAGGGCTGTGCCTGACCTGAGCATGTTAGAGGTCTCTCTGTCTTGGGGCTCTGAAGAAATGAAAAAACTCACCTATTTCTGTCACAGCTGGAAACAAGATTGCCTGCTGGGGAAATATCAACAACCTCAGACGTGCAGATGATACCACTCTAATCAGTTCAGTTCAGTGGCTCAGTTGTGTCCGACTCTTTGCGACTCCATGGACTGCAGCATGCCAGGCCTCCCTGTCCATCACCAACTCTCAGAGCTTACTCAAACTCACGTCTATTGAGTCAGTGATGATATCCAACCATCTCATCCTCTGTCGTCCCCTTCTCCTCCTGCCTTCAATCTGTCCCACTCTAATGAAAGAAAGCAAAGAGGAACTAAAGAGCCTCTTGATAAGGGTGAAAGAAGAGAGTGAAAAAACTAGCTTAAAATTCAACATTCAAAACACTAACAAGGTTGAGTCCCATCACTTCATCTAGTCCCATCCAGGATTTTCCCAACTCAGGGATTGAACCCAGGTCTCCAGCTTTGCAGGCAGATTCTTTACCAGCTGAGCCACCAGGGAAGCCTCTCCAGTCCTATCACTTCATGGCAAATAGATGGGGAAAATGTGGAAACCTTATAAACTGGTCCAACAATTATCTTTCCCCAGTTTCTTTCAGATTAACCCCAAACATATACTTTTCAGTTTTATAAGAAGTCTTTCCAGGTGGGAGGGAGGAGGGGCCATGTGTATACTATACCAATGGCTGATTCACGCTGATGTACGGCAGAAACCAACACAACATTGTAAAGCTTATCCTCCAATTAAAAATAAATAAATTTTAAAAATATCAAAACTATGATTCTATCATATAACAGCATTCTGGAAATGACAAAAATATAGAAATGAGAGGGGCATAAATTAGGAGTTTGGGATTAAAATACTGCTGTATATGAAATAGACAACCAACAAGAACCTATTGTATAGCATAAGAAATTATACTCAGTGTCTTGTAATAACCTGTAATGGAAGAGAATGTAAAAAAAGAATATATATGTGTTTGTATATGTATCTATGTATAGCTGAATCCCTTTGAAACTAACACAGCATTGTAAATCAACTATACTTTAATAATTTTTTTAAGTAAAAAAAAAGAAAAGTCTTTCCAAGGAGACGTTCAAGTGGATTTTCAGCTACTCAGCCAATTGTTATAAGACATAGAATTATTTTCAAGTTGTTTGGTGGTGTGTGGTATGTGGTGAGGGGTGTGTGTGTGTGTGTGTATGATTTTTAAGAGCATGTTAATACTATATCAATCTAAAGAGAGAAGACGCTTCCTTCTGGGGGAGGGACAGGATTCATGCCCACAAAGGGAGCCTAATGGCCTGGAACACATGAGAGCATATTTTCAGGACATGCTGAGCTAACCAGTTTAAACTTGCCAAAGGATGCTTCTCCCCTTGGCTCACAGCTCTTCATTCATATTGGCTCTGGCCATCCCACTCATTTTATTTTTAATTCCTTATTCATTTTCAGATCTTTCCATATAGGGTTACTGAGGAATTGTTCATTCCAGACCTGCCCTTGGTGACACTCAACTAGAAGATTGTCAGCTTTTAGAAATCTTGTTTTTGTCACATTTCTTCCATGCCCAGTGTAAGAACACTCCAAGTATTAATACTTAATTACAGAAAGTGGTGAGTTTTGAGAATATCAACTTTAAGGAAGTTGGCTCTAGACTATTTTCAGTGGCATTTGGTAAAAATAATTCGTTCAAATGAAGTCTAGACTGGAAAAATTAGTTGAGGAGTAAAACATTAATCCCCACACAGAAGAATTCCAGATACCTCAAGGAGGTGGAGGGTAGCTCCCCACCCTGTATGTGTGGGCAGCATGTTGTGACTTCCTTCCAAAGAGAATGGGATGGAAAAGGGGGGAAATAATAACTTTACAGTGGAGAAACCTGGCAAACACTTCCTCAGCCAGGTCATCAAAGTCAACATCAACAATGATAAGTCATGTTGACAGTGTGTATCCTTGATACAATTAAATGGCACTGACCCTTGTGGTTGCTCCCCCTAAAAACACACAAGCCTAATTTAATGATGAGAAAAACAGACAAATCCCAATGAGGGGACATACTACAAAACATGTAGTCAATACTCCTCGAAACTGTCAAGGTCATTGAAAACACGGATAGTCCGAGCAACTGTTACAGCCAAGAGAAGCTAAAGACTAAATGCAGCATGGTGTCCTGGATGCACTCCTAGAACAGAAAAAGGACATTAGGTAAAAACTTGGGAAATCTGAATAAAATATGGATGCTAGTTGAAAATAATGTATCAATATTGGCTGGTTAATTGTAATAACATACCCTTCTGATGTAAGATTTAATGGGGGGAAACTGGATATATGGTTTATAGGAATTATCTAAAATATATACTAAATTTTTCTATAAATCTATAACTTTTCTAAAAAAATAAAATCTATTTTATTTTGGCTGACACAAAAAGGAATGAAATAATGCCATTTGCAGCAACATGGAAGGACCTACAGATTATCATACTAAGTGAAGTGAACCAAAGACAAATATCATATGATAATGCTTATATGTAGAATCTTAAAAAAATAATACAAACGAACTTAACAGAAACAGACTCACAGACTTAGAAAACAAAATTTTTTTTTGTTACCAGAGGGGAGAGGTAAAACTGAAACTGAAGTCGCTCAGTCGTGTCCGACTCTTTGCAATCCCATGGACCATAGCCTACCAGGCTCCTCAGTCCATGGAATTTTCCAGGCAAGAGTACTGGAGTGGGTTGCCATTTCCTTCTCCAAGGGATCTTCCCAACCCAGGGATCGAACCCGGGTCTCCTGCACTGCAGGCAGACGCTTTACTGTCTGAACCACCAGGGAAGCGAGGGGGCATAAATTAGGAGATTTGGGATTAACATATGCACACTGCTATAAATATAAATATAATAACCAACAGGACCTACTGTATAGCACAGGGAACTGTACTCAATATCTTGTAATAAGCTATAATGGAAGAAATTATAAAAAAGAATATATGTATTGTACATATATATGAATAACTGAAACACTTTCTTGTATAACTGAAACTAACATGACATTGTAAATCAACTATATTCCAATAAAGATTTTTTTGGCTGAAAGATAAAGCTCACTTCTCTCATAGAGTCAGTCAATATCTAACTGTGAATTGGGCAGTTCTGGGTAGTGGGAACCCTGTGAATATGATCTCCACAGGCCAGCAATGCTGTGACGAGAAGTATATTCTGAGGCTCCCAACTTCCTCATTCTGCACTGTTCCCCTCATAGAGATGACAGCTGATACTTACTTTACCTATTCATTGCTTTCCACCTGCACAGCAACCAGCATTATGAAGTAGGTGAGTGCTACTTTAATCATTATTTTATCCATGAAGAAAATGAAACCTAACAAGTTTAAGGACCCAAGATTACCTTCCCTGTAAGGGTGAAGCTAGAGATGGGATAAAAATCCAGGCAGTTGGGGCCCAAGAGCCAGAGTTCTTTTTTTAATTGAAGTATAATTAATGTATAATATTGTGTTAGTTTCAGGTATACAGCAAAATGATTCAATCATACATATATGTTTTTTCATATTATTTTCCATTGTATTAAGAGGTTTAGTTCCGAGCTACACAGTAAATCCCTGTTGCTTATCTATTTTATGTGTAGTAGTTTGTATCTTAATCTCATACTCATTTATCTCTGCACCCTCCCTTCCACTTTGATAACCATAAGTTTGTTTTTTATGCTTGTGAGTCTGTTTCTGTTTTATATATAGATGCATTTGTGTTATTTTTCAGATTCCACATATAAGTGATATCATTTATTATTTGTCTTTGCCTGACTTACTAAGTATAATATTCTCTAGGTCCATCCATGTTGCTGCAAATGGCAATATTTCATCTTTTTAATGTAGAGCCAGTGTTCTTTTAACCTCTATTTGTGGACTTCCCTCCCCCATTCACCCCTTCTCTTCCAGGGACCCGGGAGCTCATACACTCTTCAACAAGAATTATCCATACGAATGGCCGAATTTGTTATGACCCAAGGTGTTGGAGAAGGCAATGGCACCCCACTCCAGTACCCTCGCCTGGAAAATCCCATGGACGGAGGAGCCTGGTAGGCTGCAGTCCACGTGGTCACGAAGAGTCGGACACGACTGAGCGACTTCCCCTTTCAAGGTGTCAGCAATACTGTGTGGACTCTGCAGAGGAATAATGGAGGAGGGGCGGGCGCTGGGAGAAGGATGGAAAGCATTGCTCTCTGAAGTTATGCCTGGTTTCTAATTATGACATTGGCTCCGATCCCACGCTCAGATCCCCCACACGGACATGCAGTGGTATTGAATCCCATCCTATAGTTGATTCTAGCCCTAAACCTAACATTGTGCCCATCTGATGTCTTGGAAACAACCCAACCTTGGGTCATTTTCAAGTGGTTTCTGTAATAAGCATTAGTGAACCCACAGGTGTGCCTAAGTGAGGATTTGTGAGGCTGAGCCTACTTTCCCAACCCTGTATTTCACAAAGGTTCTTTCCCTTTTATTTACCTAATAAGGTGAAATTGTATACACCAGCCCAAACGAAGAGCTAGGCGCTCTTTCATGTTTGCAGAAGATGGGCCTAAGACTTTGAGAGAGTCATTTAAACAGCAACTTCTCAAACTCTGCCCTTTTCCATAAATTTCCTTAAATGGTCAGAAAGTTCACAACTTAATAAAGACCCTTAGAAAGGCTAGTCAAAGAATAGACCCATTCAGTAAACTCCATAAATATAGGGAGCTAAAAAAATAAAATATTCCACCATGACTTCCTGTTGGAAAAGTCAAAGTTAGTTCAGATCACTTAGAGTGAAGACCTCACCTCTAGAAAATGCTGTTTGTTTTAAAAGTTCCCTGGGGTGTGGGATGGTGACAAGTTTTCTTTTTTCCCCCTCTTTTGGTTATCTGTGTTTTCTAATGTTCCTACAGTGGAGTTGTATTGTTTCTGTCACAATAGAATTAAAAAAGTAAAGCTATAAAAAAAGCAAGGGCAGATGGCTGTCTTGGCAGGAAAGGGCTCACCTGGACAATCATGGTGTGAAGGTGCACTGGAGGGTTCCTCCTGCGGCTGAGCAGGGTGCAAAGTAGTGTCCTGGTTTGAGGGATGTCTTGTCTGGCTGTGTGAGTAATCTGGGGAATGCAGTTTAACACTGTTGGTGGATTGAAGATCTGGTAGAGAGTTCAAATGTTCTGGTTCCATGGAATGAACCAATAATGTGAAGACAATTCAGAAAACAAAACAAACAAAACTACAAATGGCTGAGATTGGAACACAGACCAATATAAAGGCTTCTCCTTGGCTCAGTGGTAAAGAATCCACCTCCAATGCAGGAGTCGTAGCAAAAGCCACAGTTTCAATCCCTGGGTCAGGAAGATCCCCTGGTGGAGGAAATGGCAACCCACTCCAGTATTCTTGCCTGGGAAATCCCATGGAAAGAGGAGCCTGGCGGGCTACAGTCCATGGGATCCCAAAAGAGTTGGACATGACTGAGCAGCTAAACAACACTAATCCACCTGGAAGAGAGGAGTGAGGTTGCTGCTAAGTCACTTCAGTCGTGTCCGACTCTGTGAGATCCCATAGATGGCAGCCCACCAGGGTCCACCGTCCCTGGGATTCTCCAGGCAAGAACACTGGAGTGGGTTGCCATTTCCTTCTCCAGTGCAGGAAAGTGAAAAGTGAAAGTGAAGTCGCTTAGTCGTGTCAGTTCAAAAACTGAGGCTTTCCTTCTGAAACTAGTGTATTGTTTTCTTGTTTAGCTCTGCTCAAAAAAGAACAAAGGAAAAAATTAATTTAGATTGACTTGTGAAGACCTTTTATCAACCTCATTTAGTCCAAGTTTAGCTCATCGTGTAGTTGAATCATGATTTAGGGGACTGGACTCAGCTCCAAAGTGGGCCCATGTTATCCAAGCCAGGGGTTGGCAAATTTTTTCCGTAAAAGGCCAGATAGTAAATATTTGAGGATTTATAGGCCCTATGGTCTCTGTTAGCAACTACTGAACACTGCTGTTTTATGGAAAAATAACCAAGAGTGACTTTGTTCTAATAAAACTTTCAGAAACAGCTAGTGGGCAGCATTTGACCCACAACCATTGTTTGCTGACCCCTGGCCTAAGCCAATCATAGTCATCCATCACTCTTGCTAGTGATTTGGGTACCCAAGCTTAAACCAATCAGCAAAAAGTATTTTCCTGATGATAGTCATTGGTTCAGAGAAAGACGTATGACCTAAATTGGCCCAATCAGGGAGGAGAAAGATTTTCACTTGATGTTTGGGAGACGAGAGAGGGGTTTGATCTGCTAACCCCCACATGAAGGAGGAAGCATACAACCCTGATTGTTACTGGCAATAACAACTATGATTCTATGACTATGTGGGGAGCCAGCCTTCAGATGAAGCGGACTCTGGATGACAGAAGAGAAAGATAGAACTTGGATCCTTGATGGCACCATCAGTCATAGCATAATTTAACCCACCTGACCTCTGAATTTTCAGTTCTACATTTGTTTATTATAAAATCCACTTCAGGTTGGTATTTCTATTATTTACAGCTAAACACATCCTAGCTGATGGGAAGTTTTAAAACAAGTATAAAGGCTCTGCAAGTTTGCAAACCCTGAGAAGAGCTGACATTTTTTTCCTATAAAATTTCCTTTCTGTCTTTATAAATAAATGTAGAAAAATAGGGAATAAAATATATAAATCTTTTTAATTGCCTAGATTGGTGATAGTGTATCTTCCAGTGGGGTAGAGAAGGTTTGGGCTTCCCTGGTGGCTCAGATGGTAAAGAATCCACATGCAATGCCAGAAACCCAGGTTCAACTCCTGCCTCAAGAAGATCCTCTGGAGAAGGAAAGGGCAACCCACTCCAGTATTCTTGCCTGGAGAATGCCATGGACAGAGGAGCCTAGTGGACTGTAGTCTATGGGGTCACAAAGAGTCGAACAAACTGAGAAGATAGCACAGAGGTTTACCTAAAACATCCTGTAACTTATGAAACTGTGGAATGTCTGGGTGGGAGAACATTTCTCTGTTATGAGACTAGGAGGATGAATGCAAAGGCTCTTAAGGATCTGGGCTTTCTCTCTGTTTTCCATTCACACCTTTGATCTTAAATGCAGATCTTTTCCCTTCTTCATCTTCAAACTCTAAACATAAGAAAGTATTTTACATAAGCAACATCTCTTTGAAATTTATGTTATAGCATTTTTGTTACAGTTATTTAGGTGGCGCTAGTGGTAAAGACTGGAAGAAACACAAACTGGAATCAAGATTCCCAGGAGAAATATCAATAACCTCAGATATGCAGATGACACCACCCTTATGGCAGAAAGTGAAGAGGAACTCCAAAGCCTCTTGATGAAAGTGAAAGTGGAGAGTGAAAAAGTTGGCTTAAAGCTCAACATTCAGAAAACGAAGATCATGACATCCAGTCCCACCACTTCATGGGAAATAGATGGGGAAACAGTGGAAACAGCGTCAGACTTTATTTTTCTGGGCTCCAAAATCACTGCAGATGGTGACTGCAGCCATGAAATTAAAAGACGCTTACTCCTTGGAAGGAAAGTTATGACCAACCTAGATAGCATATTCAAAAGCAGAGACATTACTTTGCCAACAAAGGTTCATCTAGTCAAGGCTATGGTTTTTCCTGTGGTCATGTACGGATGTGAGAGTTGGACTGTGAAGAAGGCTGAGCGCCGAAGAATTGATGCTTTTGAAGTGTGGTGTTGGAGAAGACTCTTGAGAGTCCCTTGAACTGCAAGGAGATCCAACCAGTCCATTCTGAAGGAGATCAGCCCTGGGATTTCTTTGGAAGGAATGATGCTAAAGCTGAAACTCCAATACTTTGGCCACCTCATGTGAAGAGCTGACTCATTGGAAAAGACTCTGATGCTGGGAGGAATTGGGGGCAGGAGGAGAAGGGGACGACAGAGGCTGAGATGGCTGGATGGCATCACTGACTCGATGGACGTGAGTCTGAGTGAACTCCGGGAGTTGGTGATGGACAGGGAGGCCTGGTGTGCTGCGATTCATGGGGTCGCAAAGAGTCGGACACGACTGAGCGACTGATTTGATCTGATCTGATCTGAGTGGTAGAGATCCTGCCTGCAAATGTAGGAGACTTGATATGTGGGTATGATCTGTGGACTGGGAAGATCCCCTTAAGGAGGGCATGGCAACCCACTCCAGTATTCTTGCCTGGAGAATCCATGAATAGAAGAGCCTGGTGGACTACAGTCCATACAGTTGTAAAGAGTAGGACATGACTGAAGCAACTTAGCATGCATATTCATTTTAGTCTCTTTTATTTGTATGAATTTATAGCTTTGATAATCTGTGAAATTATCTTAATAAAATAAGAGAACTTGAGTTTTAGAATTGTTTTTCTTCCAAGCAGGTCAAATCTGTGTAGTATTAACTTAGTCATCTTCCTAACATTCTTAAGGATTAATTTAGATAAGATATATTTCATTTCCCTCATCATATTAATATTTAAAATGAGATATATAAAGGTGAAAGGTGACAAGTTCAGTCTTGCAAAACAAGTACTAAATATTATTACTCATTCAAAAATATATTGCTGAGAGCCTACTAAGAGAGAGGCACTGCTCTAGACCTTGTTACAACACAAAGTCCCTGAGGTCCTGGAGCTTGTATTTTAGAAGGAGAGAGATGAAAAAACACATAAATCTTAGGTTAGGTGGTAATAAGTGGGAAGAAGAAACAGAAAGCAAAGGAAGAAACAGAGAACGATTGGGCAGGGGGGAGAGGTGGCATCTGATTGTGGTCATCCTCACGTGGGAAGGCTCTGAGCTGGATGGGCTCCTGGTTTGAGATACAGCAGAGGGGTCAAGTTGGCGGGAGCAGAATGAAGGAAAACGAGGACTAGAGTGGACGGGTTGGAGGGGTGGGACGGGCATAGCGTATGCGGACCTTAGAGGCTGTATAACCGCTTTGGGTTTATTCTGAGAAAGAGGGGAATTGCTAGGGAGGGTCATTAGCCTACAGACTCTTTGACAAGCCTGGATGTCCCCAGCGATACCAAAACAGTACCATTAAGAATTCTTACTGTTCATCAAGCTGATTTAAAGTCTTTACAAGCAGTTGAGGAGCTATTTATTAGATAAATGGAAGGGATTAATTCATCACCCCCTTTCAGTGCCACTTATTCTACCAGGGTGTCTTTGAAACTCTACTTCATAATAATATTTTCCCCTTTGGGTCCCTTTATGCCTGGTAGATCTGCTTTATTGACTATGCCAAAGCCTTTGACTGTGTGGATCACAATAAACTGTGGAAAATTCTGAAAGAGATGGGAATATCAGACCACCTGATCTGCCTCTTGAGAAATTTGTATGCAGGTCAGGAAACAACAGTTAGAACTGGACATGGAACAACAGACTGGTTCCAAATAGGAAAAGGAGTACGTCAAGGCTGTATATTGTCACCCTGCTTATTTAACTTCTGTGCAGAGTACATCATGAGAAACGCTGGGCTGGAAGAAGCACAAGCTGGAATCAAGATTGCCGGGAGAAATATCAATAACCTCAGATATGCAGATGACACCACCCTTATGGCAGAAAGTGAAGAGGAACTAAAAAGCCTCTTGATGAAAGTGAAAGTGGAGAGTGAAAAAGTTGGCTTAAAGCTCAACATTCAGAAAATGAAGATCATGTCATCCGGTCCCATCACTTCATGGGAAATAGATGGGGAAACAGTGGAAACAGCGCCAGACTTTATTTTTCTGGGCTCCAAAATCACTACAGACGGTGACTGCAGCCATGAAATTAAAAGACCCTTACTCCTTGGAAGGAAAGTTATGACCAACCTAGATAGCATATTCAAAAGCAGAGACATTACTTTGCCAACAAAGGTTCATCTAGTCAAGGCTATGGTTTTTCCTGTGGTCATGTATGGATGTGAGAGTTGGACTGTGAAGAAGGCTGAGCGCCGAAGAATTGATGCTTTTGAAGTGTGGTGTTGGAGAAGATTCTTCAGAGTCCCTTGAACTGCAAGGAGATCCAACCAGTCCATTCTGAAGGAGATCAGCCCTGGGATTTCTTTGGAAGGAATGATGCTAAAGCTGAAACTCCAGTACTTTGGCTACCTCATGGGAAGAGTTGACTCATTGGAAAAGACTCTGATGCTGGGAGGGACTGGAGGCAAGAGGAGAAGGGGACGACAGAGGATGAGATGGCTGGATGGCATCACTGACTCGATGGACGTGAGTCTCAGTGAACTCCGGGAGTTGGTGATGGACAGGGAGGCCTGGCGTGCTGCGATTCATGGGGTCGCAAAGAGTCGGACACAACTGAGCGACTGATCTGATCTGATCTGATGCCTGGTAGATTGTGTTTCTGTAACACTTGTCTTTTCATTCTTTTGTCATAGATTATATAGAATGAACTAGATTATTTATCAAGCCTGCCTTGATAAATAATAATTATTTACCACCCTGGCTGGTTCAAAACAGATGCTCAAAAAAATTAATTCAACAAGTAAATGAAAGAATGAGCACAGAAAAATATTTTATTGTGGTGAAAGATTCTGTATATAAATTATTTCTATAAAATAAATTTCTCAGAGTTTAATACGAAAAATCTAACCTAGGATCACTGAAAAAGACAGATTACAAGCATTTCTTTCATCTTTCTTACATCACATTTTTTTCTTTTAAAAAATCAAATCATAAAATCAAAATCTGCATTGTGACAGTTTTCGTAGGCGAATTCCATTTGTAGGTGACGACAACACCTACGTTTTCAAGAGTGCTCTAGACAGAAATTCAAAATACATTTTTGGGGTATTTTACACATGCTAGTTATTTCACTTCTCATAGAGCATCCTTCAAATATAGCAATGTGAATACCTTACTTTACAATTGTGAAAACAAAAATATGTGCAATTCTCCAAATTTTAGACTCAAGAAGGTAAAACTAAAGGAGCTTGAAACTTACACCCCACTTCCAGACATCTAGTTTGAAAGTGTCATTCACTCTGTCATGTCCAGCTGTTTGCGACTCCATGGACTGTAGCCCACTAGGCTCCTCTGTCCGTGGGATTCTCCAGATAAGAATACTGGTGTGGGTAGCCATTCCCTTCTCCAGGGGATCTTCTGGACCCAGGGAGTGAAACCGTGTCTCTTGTTGCATCTCCTTCATTGCAAGCAGATTCTTTACCATCTGAGCCACCAGGGAAGACCTTCTAGTTTATAGGATTGTATTAATATAAAAGTGATAGTTGCCAGTAGAAATGTAGGGTTGGAAAAGTTTAATAACACATAGCATAAAATTTCTTCTGGGTAAAATTTTAATAGTCAAACAACAAATTACTAAATGTTTTCTTTCAAAGAAGTTTTTTTTTTCTTTTCATCAGAACTGATTCTATTCACTCCATAATTTTGCAAGAACTCAAATTCTGGAAATACTGACCAAAAGATACAGCACCTAGGTACAAGTGACCACGGTGAAGGAGGTGCTTAGTGAGATGTCCATTTTTAAAAAGGTTACCAGAGAAGGTCTTGGACCTGTGCTAAGTAGGCCATATAGTAGCCACTTGCCACATGTGGCTATTTAAATTTAAATAAAATTAAATAAATATAAAAATAAAGAACCTCAGTTGCACTGCTGCTGCTAAGTCACTTCAGTCGTGTCCGACTCTGTGAGACCCCATAGACAACAGCCCACCAGGCTCCCCCATCCCTGGGATTCTCCAGGCAAGAACACTGGAGTGGGTTGCCATTTCCTTCTCCAATGCATGAAAGTGAAAAGTGAAAGTGAAGCCGCTCAGTCGTGTAAGACCCTCAGCGACCCCGTGGACTGCAGCCTTCCAGGCTCCTCCGTCCAAGGGATTTTCCAGGCAAGAGTACTGAAGTAGCTAGCCACATGTAAAAGGTTCAATAGACTGGTGTGGTGAGTGGCTACCTTATTAGGAAACTCATGTATAGAACATTTCTATCTCTGCAGAAATTTCCACGTTTCTATCTCTGCAGAACAGCACTACCTTAGAAAGTGCAAAGAGAGGAGTCAGGTTGATGAAACCTTTGATAAAAGTAGGTGAACAACTCACTCTGGAAAAGGAAACATGGATTCTGGGGAAAAGATATCTTCCCACACTGGAGTGCCTCTTTGGGAACACAAACGAGTTTAAAGACAAGATAGAAACAATAGTTGTTTGTTTGGATGTTCAGAAATGTTACTAAAATTCCACACCAGAAATTATTTTAAAACTTTCCTTACCCTGGAACCAGAGGCAATATATTTTTATACATAAGGAACTTTCTTAGAGATAAAAATAGGCAGATTTCAGATGAAAGAAAATGTGCTAAGAGCAGTATCCTCCAAAGATCAGTGTGGTCAGCAATGTTTTCCAAAATGATTGTAAATTACCTGGAAGACATAATACATGGTTTAATCTTCCAGGTGGTACTTTGCTGAAGTTTGGTGCTAACTATCAAATCAATGGAGACAGAAGAAACTTTTTGGGAAAAGCTCACAGGAACTGGAGTGAGCAGAAAGGTGAAATGTAAAATTCAATGAAAACTGGTATTGATTATTGTATGTAAAGGAAAATAATGCAAATCAGATGAACTAAATGATGGTCTCTGAATCCAGTTTCATGTCTAAGACAAAATCAAGAAATTATGTGGACTAATCCTTTGGTTCCCATTTCTTGCTTATGGCTAAAAGGAACCCCTGTGGGCAGACCGAGTAGAGAAAGTTTTTCTTCCTCTGGATGGATGCAGGCCTGTGCCAGGGTGTGTGGTTTGGCAAGAGAGGCTCCGTGCTGGATTTTAGTATTGTACTCCTTCCCAACCCCTGCACACTTCATTTGCCAGATGCTGTTGTATGAGCCATAACCATACCAGGTGACCCTGAAGGGACTCTTCAGCCAAAACTGTTATGCTGCCAGTTTGCAAGCTGTGATGGATCTAAATGTAAGATGCTTTTACAATCTGGTCTCTCTTTGTCAATATATCCATGGAAAAGCTTGAAAATATCCTTAATAAAGCAACCAAAAGCATCACTAAGGAAGACTATTACGTGAGCCTAAAAATGAGATTTTTCATCCAGAAAAGCAAAGAATGTGTAGCTAAATCTAATAAAGTCATAAAGAATTGAGAAATGACTCCTGTTCAGCAAATCCTAAAGCTAGGAACAGTTGAGAGATCCCTTTAATAAAATAAAAGAAGGTTGATTTTATATGGCAGATCAGAAACTTCTAGAAAATACAGATATTTAAAAGAGGAAGTTAATTAAATTTACAGATGGTAATTCCATAGCATGCTAATAAATAAATTTTAGGAAAATTTGGACTGTTTTCCTAAATATGTAAGGTTAGTATTATGGAGGCAACCCACACCCAAGACATCCACTGGTACTCTGGTGAGGTCCAGCCTAGCTCTGTGTGAGGGGATGGTGACCTGAATCAGCAGGGCATTTTATGGTTATCATTCTTGGCTCTGTCTGTGTCCCGGAAGGAAAGTCAACTTTGCGGTTGACTGGTTAGACAATCAGTTCTGATCTGGTTCTAAAAGGAAGCTCATTAAATTAATTTTTATTAATGTAGTTTATTTATAAAGTTAGTAAAAATTCTTCAGAAAATGTTAGCAAGAAAGAGTAGAATGTAGATAATATTAGAACAGTTACCTCAAAGATGGGTTTTCCATCAGGCCCTGAGGGTAGAAGATTTGGAATTGCCCTTTTCTCAGAAATATTGAATGTAAGACTAAAACCTGAAAACCAAACAAAAGCCCACACATTTTACTCCAAAGAAGATTTTTCTGGAGGAGGGCATAGCAACCCACTCTAGTAGTTTTGCCTGGAGAATCTCGCGACAGAGGACCCTGGCCGGGTACAGTGCATGCAGTCACAAAGAGTCGGACACGACTGAAGCAACTTAGCACAGCACAGAGCTCAAGGAATACATATCTGTGTGTGTGTGTGTGTGTGTGTGTGTGTGTGTGTAGGAGTCCCTGGTGGCTCAGAGGTTAAAGCGTCTGCCTGGAATGTGGGAGACCCGGGTTCCATCCCTGGGTGGGGAAGATCCGCTGGAGAAGGAAAATGGCAACCCACTCCAGTACTCTTGCCTAGAGAATCCTATGGAGGGAGAGCTTGGTAGGCTACAGTCCATGGGGTCGCAAAGAGTCTGACACGACTGAGTGTGTGTGTAGAATTTTTAGCATAAGTATAATCCATTTTTAATTTACGGAGGCATGTAAAATATATTCAATTTCATATAAACAAGTCTGCTGCAAAACCAAGTAGTCATATGCTGCTTTTACCATGACTTTCTAAGTTACTTTCCAGGGTTGACTTAATAGAGGACCCTGAGATAAGAAAATAACAAAGGCAGCTGTGATAAAGCAATTAAATCTTGCTTTGTTGGGTCTTCCTGCAATAAAAGATAAGACATTGAAGCAATTATTCAAATAATTCAGGCCTGAAATATATTCACCTAAAATAGCCAGATAGTTGGGATAAGTGTGTCATTTTGGTTTTTTGGTTTAAGTTGTCTGAATCACTGTGTTAATTCTGCCACTTAATCTAAGTAGACACACTGAGGCTGTGAGAAATTTTTAGGTTAGTGAGGAATGTCTCTAGATTTTTCTGTGATTATTTGTAGCTCTTTCCATAATTGCAGTGATCTCACAGTTTTACCTTTTAACCAAAGTCTAATCCAATCTTCAAGCTTCCTGCTAAAGAACCACCCAGGAATGTTTGGGGATTTCTGTGTAACCAGGCCCTAGGAAAGCTGAACCCAGGGAGACAGCTACTAAATTCTGGAGCTCTTTCAGACTGCTCAGATTCACTACACCATGCTGAAACTAAGGAGTTCAAGAGTTGAGTTATTTAATAAAGAGCTCTTATACCTGGATTAAGGTATCAGGAGACCATCAAGACCAGACTGGATGATACAAAAGGATTTTGCCTAAGAATTCGAAGTCATTCCACACTGAAGAGTTACAAAAGGTAATGTGTAATGTGAGGGAACCTGGGTAACCTCAATGTGAAAAGGAAAATGTACTCCAAACCTTTATTGCTGATCTACAGGAGGGGAGTCTCTATAATATAGTATAGTTTATAAAGATTAGGTATTTAGTAGGTCAATTATGGGGCTTTTGTGAAGTCTCAGTGGTAAAGAATCTGCCTGCCAATGCAGGAGCTAAAGAGACTTGGGTTCGATTCCTGGGTCGGGAAGATCCCCTGGAGAAGGAAATGGCAACCCACTCCCATATGAAAAAATCCCATATTCTTGCTGGGAAAATCCCATGGACAGAAGAGGCTGGGAGGCTGCAGTCCATGGGGTCAAAAAGAGTTGGACACAATTGAGTGACTGAGTACGCATCCATAAATAAACAAACTCACAGAAAAAAAGATCAGATTTGTGATTACCAGAGGCAGAGGTTGAGGGGAGGATGAATTGGATGAAGGCAGTGAGGACGCATGAACTCCCAGTAGTAAGATAGATGGAAACTAGGGATATAGGGTACAACATGATAAATATAATTAACTCTGCGGTGTGTTATGTATGAAAGCTGTTAAGAGAATAAATCCTAAGCGTTCTCACCACAAGGAAGACAAAAAAATTGTTCTATTTCTTTAATTTTGCATCTGTACATGATGATGGATGTTCACTAAACTTATTGTGGTCGTCATTTCAATGGTGTATGTAAGTTAAAACATTATGCCATACCCCTCAAACTTATACAGTGCTGTCAATTCTATCTCAGTAAAACTGGGAAAACATTCCCTCAGCAAAAGTGAAAATAAATAAAAAGATCAGACATTTCATTTTTTATTTGAAGCTCCAACTAAGCGTTTTTGTTTTTTTTTTTTAAACTGGAGAAGGATGTGTTTATCCAAGTGAGAGGCTTAATTTGCTTTTACACTGTCGTTGAATAATAACTCCAGAGTGAGGCATTGGCATGGATTTGTAAGGGAGCCTGGGTAATCTCAAATTGAGGATAATAATAGCACCTGTTTCAGAGGGCGGTGGTGAGGAAAGAATTCCAAAACCCCTGCAATGCCCCCAGCACTGAGCTGGGATATTCAGCAGAATATTCAGTCCAGCTTTGCCATCAATATTGGAGTAGTCAAAGCTCTTATTAAATGTTTAAAACGCATCCAAAATGTCCTCACTAAAGGCAGAGGATTAGACTCTAAACGCTATTGGAAAAAAATAAAAAAATAAACGCTATTGGGTTTTTCAGACTTCACAATTTAAATTATTAAAGGTGGAAAGTTCTAGACTGAAATTAAGAGGCACATTTAGAAACATTGTTTCTTGAACTTGCTTTTTGCTTCTGCAAGGCAAGAGTGAGGACCTCTGATCCAAGGTGGCCACCTGCCTCTTTGGACTTTCTTGTCATCCCTGCAGCCCTGACCTCCACCAAGGCATTCCAGGGGAGAACTTCAGTGCAGGGGGCTCCTTCTCTCTCATTCAGTTCTGAATATCTTTGGTCCACATACAAGCATGAGTGAGGACTCGAGGGTGGCATTTAATCTGTTAATGCTAATGGATACTTCACACCTGAGTAGATGAGCAAACTTCACCACCCTCTGAATCTACTAGAGTTCCCTCACAGAATCTTACCCTTGCTTTTTTTTTTTTCTATTTTGTCTTTTTTTTGAGCATGTGTCCTTCTCCCCAGTCCTCTCCACTTTTTGTATTGGTTAAACAAATGATTGATGTGAATATTTCTGCCTGTGATAACTACATCACAAAAGATGCAAATGAGTTGCTCTTTGGGATCCGCTCTTGATTTCCCATCACTTCCCTGGTCCCAGCTGCATTACCAGCCAGCCACTGAAAAAAGGATCATTTCCTCTTAAAAGGCTTCCCTAGTAGCTCGGTCGGTAAATAATCTGACTGCAATGCAGGAGACCAGAGTTCGATTCCTGGGTCGGGAAGATCCCCTGGAGAAGGAAATAGCAACCCACTCCAGTATTTTTGCCTGGTAAGTCTTACAGACAGAGGAGCCTGGCAGGCTACAGTCCATGGGGTTGCAAGAGTCAGACATGACTTAGCAACTAAACCATCACTAGCTTCTCTTTAAACAGCTAAATGTGGGGAGGGGAGGGATAAATTAGGAGTTTAGGATTAACAGACACAAAATAGATAAACAACAAGGACCTCCTGTATAGCACAGAGGACTGTATTCAATATCATGTAATAACATACAATGAAAAAGAATCTAAAAAAGAATATACATGTTTGTATAATTGAATCACTTTACTATACACCCAAAGATAACACAACATTGTAAATCAACTATACTTCCATTTAAAAAAGGTAAAAGGTATTACTTGAACTCTGGTCTGGCTTCTACTGCTTCCTAAAAACTAGCTGTGGGAACACCATATACATTTCTGTGTTAAATAGAAGAAGCTTGCCACTTCAGCCTGGGTGCCTGCTTCAGAGAACACTGTTCTCCTGGAGTCAGGCCAACCTCAGAGAATCTACCCAGCTGATCCAGGAAACACCGAACCATTTCCATTTATGGACATTTTCCTTTA